>NC_059204.1:1132873-2332873 GCF_020615455.1 Coregonus clupeaformis | reverse complement strand
GTGTGTGAAAACCTTGTGAAGACTTACAGAAAACGTTTGACCTGTGTCATTGCCAACAAAGGGTATATAACAAAGTATTGAGAAACTTTTGTTATTGACCAAATACTTATTTTCCACCATAATTTGCAAATAAATTCATTAAAAATCCTACAATGTGATTTTCTGGAAAATATTTTCTCATTTTGTCTGACATAGTTGACGTGTACCTATGATGAAAATTACAGGCCTCTCTCATCTTTTTAAGTGGGAGAACTTGCACAATTGGTGGCTGACTAAATACTTTTTTCCCCCACTGTATGTAAATCTGGGCACAGACAGCAAACAGCAGGGGAGGGTGCTAATAACATTAGCCTAGCACTAGCAAGTTGATATTCAGAGAGGGGGAAAAAATCTTGCAGAGCCAAGGGCGTGTGTCTTCAGCCAGCCTCCCAGAAACATTCTAGCCAAAACAGAGGAGCATCTAATAGCACATTTCAAACGTGGAAGAGAGCGACTGCCGCCGCCCACACAAACGGCTTTCAGAGCTTACACTGTTTAAATGGGTCCTGCGGAAGTTTATTGCATCAAAATCGTGGGCCGGCGCGATAAGACCACAAAGAACTAGACAGGCTGGAGTTAAAATAATAACTCCTCTTTAATCCCTCTCTCTCCATCCATCCCTCCTGTCCTCCCGCCCTCCCTATCTCTTTCGGTCTCTAGTGGAGTGCTGCAGGGTTGATTTAAAAGTCTCATTTTGTCAGCTGCGATATGGACAGAGCCGAGGAGATGCAGGCCAACCCGTGCTCAGATACACTTGTTTACAAGCACACAGCCTCCATATCAACCTCCAGAAAGAGTGGGTATCGTTACCCTGCTCTATGGCACTTGCTAAAAATCGAATTGAACCCCATCTCCTAATGGTGTTATTTTGGGCGAGCGGCGACCATGCTCCCTCTTTTTATTGCACATTACTGTCTCCCGCTGCAGCTGTCAGTCCCCTATATCTCCCTAAAAATCGACCCCCCCAACCCCCCACTACCACCACCACTGCTGCTAGCATGTGAGGGTAATGACATTAGACAGCGTAGTTAGTGGCAGGGCATTGTCCTTGCTAATGCCCCCCACCCCCCCTGCCCTGCTTCCCTGGATTTGAGGATATTGCTAATCGCTCACAAAAGGCGGATTAAAGCCGGGGGGGAGGACACTAAATGTCAGGCCACAGCACCTGCCTCTGTCGGTCAAGCGGTCACAGGGAGCAGACAGCTCGCCAAACATTTGATTATGTGTGCATGGCCAGGGGAGAAAGGAAACAGCAGTCGTCCCTAGACTATTGACCCATCCATCACCACCCTCCCCCCATTCTCTAGTCCAAGCGGTTCATCCCCACCTTCCACTCATTTGTTTCAGCCACAATAGTGGGCCTGCTCATCTTGATTATTTTTGGGGTGATTCTTGGGCCCATATTCATAAAGCGTCTCAGAGTAGGACTACCCACCTGGCCATATGTCTCTCTTTCAATGTGATCTAAAAGGCTAAACTAATCCTAGATCAAGCACTCCTACTCTGGGGAGCTTTGTGAATATGGGCCCTGATTTCAAGTAAATATAATCTCATGTTTGCGTAATTTCCATATCATTTGCTGCACGTAGCTCCAACCAGTTGACCTCATTTGCTGCTTTCAGAGTAAGAAAACCCCTCCTAATTCATTATTGCATGTACAGCATGTGTGTCAATCACATTTGCCTGTGTTAAATTAACTTCCATGTACTGTAGCCTATGTCATCAAATTAGGAGATTACATTGCGAAGCAAGCGATTTCCTCATGTCATCAATGAGAGAAAAAGTGTTAATGAAATGACATGCAGTGCTGCTATATCCAAACCCCCCAAAAAACCTTCCTTGAAAGAATATGCATTTGATTATGTTATTTTTCCTTTCATTTTATTAGAGCGTAATAATTGATTCTCTTCATTATTTTGTCTCCTCTTTCTGGCTGACATGTTTTGCCATTTAATTATGTGAACCCATCAATTGGACTGCATGTAACAAAGCTAAAATATGCCTGGCCTATTTTAATTGGCCAGAGACATGGCTACGCACAACACCTTCCCTGTTATAACTGCTGCCTTACACAATGTCCCCAAAAATCGGGCAAAGAGAATGTAATATTCTGGATACAACAAATTCCCTAGCTTCTAGCTGTATCAAAAGTCGGTCTCTATCTCTACCACCTTCATGTATTCACATTGCACCTTCAGCAAAAACAAGCCCCTTCAAAAGAAGGTTAAGGGTTTCCAAAACCACCCTTTTCATATGGATTTGCATCGATTTTTCAGCAAACCTGCGTTGAAGAGGCTGGTGGTTACTTTGGAGGAGGCATTGCTCTCTCAGCGCTCTCTGTCTCTTATCTCTTCTCCCTCTACACTAAATGGGCCAACCAACCCCGGTGCATGCTGTTAAAATTGGCGCTCCCGCACTCTACTGTCGTACTCCATCTCAATGGCTGCTGCTGCTCCAACTTTCTCCTCCACTCATCGCACCGACGCCGGGTCTAAAGTCTGAACTGAGCCCCAATAATCTGATAACAGGAGAACTGTGATATCTGTCTGAGCCCCAGAAAGACAGACAGACAGGCTCGACTTCTCTGCCGCTCACTCGCATGGTGATCAATGGAGAAGAGATGCCTCATTGAAGCACTTCTTCATTCAGAGTTGTGGGAAAAATAGACGACTTTGCAAAAAAAATTTATATGTTTTTTTCAGGGAGACAGAAGAGGAGGGATAGAAGAGGAACACTTCATGAGGATCAGTGGGGATCGGTACTGTCACTGGCTGTCACATCAGGGTGATCATCAACCTCTCTGAAGTATCACTTTTTGATGACATCGTGTTCAAATCCCATCTTTCGAGATTGGTAGGTGCGGGGTAAGATTTATTCAATGTTGGTATACACAGACATCTTTAAATAGTTTTGTACTTTCTCTTGAAATTTGCCATTTAATCCAGGAAACATATTACTACAAAAGCTGGAATACTGAAATATTCACCAAATAATGTTGAAGCATAATGCCATTTATAACACCCCCAAACAAATGTCCCCAAAAAGATGACCGTCTGATTTTTTTCCACTTTCATATTCTTACACCCCCAAAAATTGAAACGTTTTTGAGGAGCAGCGCCCACATTCAATGTTTAATTCAACAGCCCTGACTAAAGCCTTGGAAGGCTCCATTCGCTGGTCCCTCATGCGCGTCCAATTTCAGATGAGCTGACTCGACCTGTAGAGATGCTTTGTTGGCCGGAGCTTGTGGAAACCCTGTAAGCTCTAGGGTATGGAAATCAAATCCAAGTGAATTTATAATAAGGTGGGGTGGGGGGTCATGGGCAGGGGGAGGACTCGTTTTCCTACCGAAGATGGCACCGATCATAATTGCGGGGCCTGCAGTGACCTTGAAGGGGGTCGTTGGGTCTTATGCGGCTGGCTCTACCTCCTTTCTCTGGCTCCATCATATCTGGGAGAAGAGGGGCCCAAAGGTCGTGACACACTCTTTACCATATTTCACACTCACTCGGCACAATCTAATCCGTGTAATTCATATAATGAGTGGACATAAGTGGTGGGGTCTGGTTCTTCTTTTAGGGAGTTGCAGGATGCTGTGTCATTGTAAAATAGAGATAAACCTGTTATTAGATCATTGGGTTTTCAATGAAAAGGCATCTTCTGGGGGAATACACTGATGATGCATCGGTAGTTACAATAGCTTTTATATATAGTTTTCTAACACAAAACTTTAATCTATTGGGTCATATGGATAAGTGTATTAGGGAAAGGGTCCCTAATAGCCAATACTAATGTTAACCATTAGCAAATAAGTCATACAGAATCCCTCAATTGCAACCACAATTTTCTGTACTACTCTCCTCCATACTATTTCCTAGGTATAGCATAAGGTAGAAATGATTAATCAATACAGCATTGGTGGTGAACTATCGCTATAAGGCATCTTGAGCATCAGAATTTTGATAGACAATTAATTGCTTGATGTTACTTACCCTACCTTTTAATTAACTTTAGGAACTTAAAGAAAAAATCCACCGAAAAACAATCTTTTGGTATTTGTTTCATTAGTCCATTGTTGATATAGTCCCAAAATGTTTTGCATGTCAGCAATCAAGTTTTCAAGATATAACTTTCAAAAATGGAAATACAGCCAGTATGATGCATTTTGCATCATATGATGCTAAATACATCACACCAGCTGTATTTCAGTATTTTGAATGTTATACTGTATACAGTGCATTCGGAAAGTATTCAGACCCCTTCACTTTTTCAAGTTACAGCCTTATTCTAAAATTGATTACATTTGGGGTTTTTCCTCATCAATCTACACACAATACCCCATAATGACAAATGAAAAACAGGTTTTTAGAAATGTTAGCAAATGTATTAAAAATACAAAACTGAAATAACACATTCACATAAATATTCAGACCGGGCTCTGGCTGGGCAACTCAAGGACATTCAGAGACTTGTCCCGAAGCCACTCCTGCATTGTCTTGGCTGTGTGCTTAGGGTCATTGTTCTGTTGAAATGTGAACCTTCGCCCCAGTCTGAGGTCCTGAGCGATCTGGAGCAGGTTTCATCAAGGATCTCTCTGTACTTTGCTGCATTAATCTTTCCCTCGATCCTGACTAGTCTCCCAGTCCCTGCCACTGAAAAACATCCCCACAGCATGATGCTGCCACCACCATGCTTCACCGTATGGATGGTGCCAGGTTTCCCCCAGATGTGACGCTTTGCCTTCAGGCCAACAAATCTTTTTTCTCATGGTCTGATAGTCCTTTAGGTGCCTTTTGGCAAACTCCAAGCGGGCTGTCATGTTCCTTTTACTGAGGAGTGGCTTCCGTCTGGCCACTCTACCATAAAGGCCTGGTTGTCCTTCTGGAACGTTCTCCCATCTCCACAGAGGAACTCTGGAGCTCTGTCAGAGTGACCATCGGGTTCTTGGTCACCTCCCTTACCAAGGCCCTTCTCCCCCGATTGCTCAGTTTGGCCGGGCGGCCAGCTCTAGGAAGAGTCTTGGTGGTTCCAAACTTCTTCCATTTAAGAATGATGGAGGCCACTGTAATCTTGGTGACCTTCAATGCCGCAGAAATGTTTTGGTACCCTTCCCCAGATCTGTGCCTCGCCACAATCCTGTCTCGGAGCTCTACAGACAATTCCTTCGGCTTGGTTTTTGCTCTGACATGCACTGTCAACTGTGGGACCTTATATAGACAGGTGTGTGCCTTTCCAAATCATGTCCAATCAATTCAATTTACCACAGGTGGACTCCAATCAAGTTTTAGAAACATCTCAAGGATGATAAATGCAAACAAGATTCACCTGAGCTCAATTTCGAGTCTCATAGAGAAGGATTTGAATACTTATGTAAATAAGGTATTTAATATTGTTTATTTTTTATACATTTGCAAAAATCTCTATAACCCTGTTTTCGCTTTTTCATTATGGGTTATTGTGTGTAGATTGATGAGGAACAATTATTATTTAATCAACTTTAGAATAGAAGGCTGTAACGTGACAAAATGTGGAAAAAGTGAAGGGCTCTGAATACATTCCGAATGCACTGTATCTTGAAAATTTTATTCCTGACATGCAAAACATTTTGGGACTATATAAACAATGGACTAATGAAACAAATACCCAAAGATAGTTTTTGGGTGGAATTTTCCTTTAAGTAAAGATGACACAAACAAACATAATAAACCAAGGTGTCACAGGACAAACCGATAATGCTGCCAGCTAATATGATTTGCCGCTTTCGTAATCACAAGTCTATCATACAAGGCATTTTGCCATTTACCGACAAAACACACATCTGATAATATTACATGAATAATACGATCATACCTTAACCATGAAACAATGAGCTAATGTGGGGCATTGACGACTATTTTTAATACAAAAACAAAGACTATAGTGGGTTAAAAAGAATCTGCTTTGTGTTCTCTATTCAAAATCCTCAGAGGCATCAAGATCTGCATTTCCACATCACAAAGAGATCGAGGCGAGGATTAGGGGAAAGAAAAACAGCAACAAAACCAAAACAAACATATCTAAAACCACCCCTTTCTTCTGAGTAGTACAGACTCCTTCGTTGATCATTTGTCTTCCGTGTCAAGACAGTCAACCAATCAGAGACCTACCCCACGGTTCCATTGATGCAGTTGGGTCTGGAGAGAGCGATGTAATTGGCTGCGTCCCTCTACGGACCCAACACTCTTCTCTCCTCGCGAGTGCTTAAGAGCTGCCAAGCCAAGTGTGATATTAGTATCATCTGCCTCTTCAATTGGAAATGTAATTTACTTGGAAATTCCAATCTGTCATCTGTTTTCTGTCCCGCGAGCCTCTCCCGAGAAAGGGGCTTGACGAGCCCCACTAGCAGTTCTAACACTGATGCACCTGTCTCCCGGTGTCTAACTGGGAATATACTGGAAAATGTTGCTTTGATTTCAACAGAAAGGTCATGTGGTTGACAGCAGTTAAATCTCCAGCTGTATTTCCCTCTATATAGTGGAGAACAGAGCGATTACTCAAACACACACTGGAGTCTGGGATCAGGTGTTGTGAGGGATTGGTTTTTGGTTAACACACCGCTTGATCCCCTGTGGTTGTGTCTCTGTGGGTGTGTGTGTGAGTGAGTGTGTGTACATAAGCTTGACAGCAGGCCATCACAAGGACAGATCAGAGAGAATTTGTCACAAAAGGGTTTGGAATGTTAGTTTTCTGAATCATGCCAATTGTATAGTCTGCTGAATAGTAATGGTCTAATGGTCTGTCCATCACCACAGACAGCAAACTGGATCCACATATCGTATTCCGATTGGTGCGTCAACAGGGTGTGAGGAGAGACTGAAAGACTCAAGACACAAAGACTAGTGGAAATCCAAAGACCCCTTTCACCCTGTAGATGAATACCTCAAAATCAGTCCATATGAGGCAGCCTCAGACAAATAATAAATAATACATCATATAAATGAGCTGGCCTGGAAGCCATTGGGGGCCACGTGTTGAATTATGCAGAGAAAGCAGGCAGGCCAAGACTGAGGGCCATCAGACAGTAGAAAAATAAAGAGGCCCTAATGGCTGGAGCCAGTGGATTGAGTTTCAGAGTGTAGTGGTGCCGGCTATCAATTCATCCCTGGGAATCAATATGAGATTGGACCTCTGTGTTCCTGGTCTGTCCTAATGGAGGTTTTCCCCATTGTGTACCGTATGACGCATGCACATGCACGGAGCACACACATAACCAGAGACCCAAGGGAGAAGGAGAAACTCAGTCCAGACGGTTCCTTAAGTAACTACTGTTGTTATTGCCCTCATGCTGGCATAGCTTGTAGGGCATTTCTGCTTGACAGGTGGGTATGTAGTCAAGTCTTCATTATAGAAAATTACAAATAAGGTTTAGTTGAGCCAGGTTGGGCATCTGTATGAATCTGACCTACAGAGATATTGCACAAATCAGGATTTATTTAAATGACAAGGAAACAAAACACCTCTTTTAAAATGCATACAGTGCATTTGGAAAGTATTCAGACCCCTTGACATTTTCCATATTTTGTTACGTTAAAGCCTTATTCTAAAATTGATTAAATTGATTTTTTCCTCATCAATCTACACACAATACCCCATAATGACAAAGCAAAAACAGGTTTTTTGAAATTGTTGCAAATGTATTACAAATAAAAAACTGAAATATCACATTTACATATGTATTCAGACCCTTTACTAAGTACTTTGTTGAAGCACCTTTGGCAGCGATTACAGCCTCAAGTCTTCTTGGGTATGACGCTACAAGCTTGGCACACCTGTATTTGGGGAGTTTCTCCCATTCTTCTCTGCAGATCCTCTCAAGCTCTGTCAGGTTGGATGGGGAGGGTCGCTGCACAGCTATTTTCAGGTCTCTCCAGAGATGTTCGATTGGGTTCAAGTCCAGGCTCTGGATGGGCCACTCAAGGACTTTCAGAGACTTGTCCTGAAGCCACTCCTGCGTTGTCTTGGCTGTGTGCTTAGGGTCATTGTCCTGTTGGAAGGTGAACCTTCGCTCCAGTATGAGGTCCTGAGAGCTCTGGAGCAGGTTTTCATCAAGGATCTCTCTGTACTTTAATCCGTTCATCTTTCCCTCGATCATGACTAGTCTCCCAGTCCCTGTCGCTGAAAAACATCCCCACAGCATGATGCTGCCATCACCATGCTTCACCGTAGGGATGGTGCAAGGTTTCCTACAGACGTGACGCTTGGCATTCAGGCCAAAGAGTTCAATCTTGGTTTCATCAGACCAGAGAATCTTGTTTCTCATGGTCTGAGATTCTTACATTTTACATTTTAGTAATTTAGCAGATGCTCTTATACATGTTCTTTATTTATTTTTATTAATTATTTCATACTTCAGGTGCCTATTGGCAAACTCCAAGTGAGCTGTCATGAGCCTTTTACTGAGGAGTGGCTTCCGTCTGGCCACTCTACCATAAAGGCCTGATTGGTGGAGTGCTGCAGAGATGGTTGTCCTTCTGGAAGGTTCTCCCATCTCCACAGAGGAACTCTGGAGCTCTGTCAGAGTGACCATCGGGTTCTTGGTCACCTCCCTGACCAACGCCATTCTCCCCCAATTGCTCAGTTTGGCCGGGCGGCCAGCTCTAGGAAGAGTCTTGGTGGTTCCAAACTGCTTTCATTTAAGAATGATGAAGTCCACCGTGTTCTTGGGGACCTTCAATGCTGCAGACATTTTGTGGTCTCGGAGCTCTACGGATAATTCCTTTAACCTCATGGCTTGGTTTTTGCTCTGAAACGCACTGTCAACTGTGGGACCTTATATAGACAGGTGTGTGCCTTTCCAAATCATGTCCAATCAATTTAATTTACCACAGGTGGACTCCAATCAAGTTGTAGAAACATCTCAAGGATGATCAATGCAAACAGGATGCACCTGAACTCAATTTCGAGTCTCATAGCAAAGGGTCTGAATACTTACAGCTGAAGTCGGAACTTTACATACACTTAGGTTGGAGTCATTAAAACTTGTTTTTCAACCACTCTACAAATGTCTTGTTAACAAAGTATAGTTTTGGCAAGTCGGTTAGGACATCTACTTTGTAAACACAAGTAATTTTTCCAACAATTGTTTACAGACAGATTATTTCACTTATAATTCTCTGTATCACAATACCAGTGGGTCAGAAGTTAACATACACTAAGTTGACTGTGCATTTAAACAGCTTGGAAAATTCCAGAAAATGATGTCATGGCTTTAGAAGCTTCTGATAGGCTAATTGACATCATTTGAGTCAATTGGAGGTGTACCTGTGGATACTGTATATTTCAAGGCCTACCTTCAGACTCAGTGCCATGGGAAAATCAAAAGAAATCAGCCCACAATGGTAGAACTCCACAAGTCTGGTTCATCCTTGGAAGCAATTTCCAAATGCCTGAAGGTACCACGTTCATCTGTACAAACAATAGTACGCAGGTATAAACACCATGGGACCACGCAGCCATCATACTGCTCAGGAAGGAGACCGTTCTGTCTCCTACAGATGAACGTACTTTGGTGTGAAAAGTGCAAATCAATCCCAGAACAACAGCGAAGGACCTTGTGAAGATGCTGGAGGAAACAGGTACAAAAGTATCTATAACCACAGTAAAACAAGTCCTATATCGACATAACCTGAAAGGCCGCTCAGCAAGGAAGAAGCCACTGCTCCAAAACCGCCATAAAAAAGCCAGACTACAGTTTGCAACTGCACATGGGGAAAAATATCATACTTTTTGGAGAAATGTCCTCTGGTCTGATGAAACAAAAATAGAACTGTTCGGCCATAATGACCATCGTTATGTTTGGAGGAAAAAGGGGGATGCTTGCAAGCCGAAGAACACCATCTCAACCGTGAAGCACGGGTGTGGCAGCATTATGCTGTGGGGGTGCTTTGCTGCAGGAGGGACTGGTGCACTTCACAAAATAGATGGCATCATGAGGAAGGAAAATGATGTGGATATATTGAAGCAACATGTCAAGACATCAGTCAGGAAGTTAAAGCTTGGTCGCAAATGGTCTTCCAAATGGACAATGACCCCAAGCATACTTCCAAAGTTGTGGCAAAATGGCTTAAGGACAACAAAGTCAAGGTATTGGAGTTGCCATCACAAAGCCCTGACCTCAATCCTATAGAACATTTGTGTCCAGAACTGAAAAGGCGTGTGCGAACAAGGAGGCCTACAAACCTGACTCAGTTACACCAGCTCTGTCAGGAGGAATGGGCCATAATTCACCCAACTTATTGTGGGAAGCTTGTGGAAGGCTACATGAAACGTTTGACCCAAGTTAAACAATTTAAAGGCAATTCTACCAAATACTAATTGCATGTATGTAAACTTCTGACCCACTGGGAATGTGATGAAAGAAATAAAAGCTGAAATAAATCATTCTCTCTACTATTATTCTGACATTTCACATTCTTAAAATAAAGTGGTGATCCTAACTGACCTAAGACATTTTACTAGCATTAAATGTCAGGAATTGTGAAAAACTGAATTTAAATGTATTTGGCTAAGGTGTATGTAAACTTCCGACTTCAACTGTATATAAATAAGGTATTTCTGTGTTTTATTTTTATACATTTGAATTTTTTTATAAAAACCTGTTTTCACTTTGTCTTTATGGGGTATTGTGTGTAGATTGCTGATTAATTGTTTTTATTTAATCAATTTTAGAATACGGCTGTAACGTAACAAAATGTGGATAAAGTCAAGGGGTCTGACTATTTTCCGAAGGCACTGTATGCAACACTTGGGCCATTACAGAGCATTAACTTGTATTTGGAGTAGCCCAAAATACACCAGTGACCCAGTAAGAGGGTATGCTGTCCTTGCCTGGCTCTTGATGGCCCCCATGCAGTATTTAAAGGAGAGAAGACGCCACTGGCAGAACTCGGGCTCCGGCGTAAACACTTTGCAGGTAATGGCATCGCAGGGATTGAAGGGTTTTAATATCATTCCCTTTCAGCAGAAACATTGGCAGAGAGAGTAATGGCAGAGATAGCTGCAATAAAGCTGTCATGTTAATGATGAAGTTACAGCTACCTGATGGAACATGACAACTCAGAGACAGGAGAAAACAGAGTGAAGGTGCGCTACTCTATTTAAATTACTTTTCAGAACAACCTGGCGGGGCATTCTGTGCCTATATCAAACATTTCACATAATGAGGAGAAGGCAGGGGGATGTTGGTGAGGCTCATTTACTTAACGCATATTGCTACATCACACTATGGGGTATTGTGCTGTAGGTTGTTGCGCTAAATCGAACAATGACTTTCAAAGGCCATGTTTTAACCGTGCTGGTCGTGTTTTCATCTTGGCTGGTAATGTGCTTACATCTATTGTGCTTGAAACTTGTAGACTTAAGGGTCTAACTATGTGCTTTTATAGAAAATGGAAAAGAATAAGTAAAAATAACCCATGTTGTTTTGATTAACCTAGAGAGACTTACATGCAAGCTCTTCTTCGCCTAAGCTCTTATTTCACATGAAGAGACTTGTGCTCGCTCTAAAGAACCAATACAATTTTAAAACGTTGGTTCCATGTTTGATTTTTCTGCTGTCCTTTGTACCTGAACACAAACAGCTAGACAAATAAGAAGAACTACAGCTCGGTACAGGACTCCCAGTCAGAGCAATATGACGTTCTGCACATGTAGCCTGCGAGATACAAATCATGCCGTCTTGGGCTGTCCTTCTTGCCACAAACGAGGTGAGATTTATTGACACTCAGCAAGATTGCAATTCAGATTTCAAAACATCTAATGTGCAATTAAACAAAGGAAGGAGGCACAATAAATTCTCTCA
Source organism: Coregonus clupeaformis (assembly GCF_020615455.1). NCBI lineage: Eukaryota > Metazoa > Chordata > Actinopteri > Salmoniformes > Salmonidae > Coregonus > Coregonus clupeaformis. Next base: position 2,320,995 of record NC_059204.1, on the reverse strand, counting down.
AATCAATCCACTCGATGACACTGAAGCAAATAAGGCCTCAGTGAGAATGAGCGCTCAAGAGAATAAGTGCTCAAGAGTTGTTCATCTCAAATGTTGCACTCACGGAGTCAATCATGTCACACAAAATAATCCCATGATGCACCACTGCATCCACAACAAACCTCAAATCCCTAAAGCACACTGATCGAAAATAAAAAGGCAGCGGTGCATCCTTTTTAAAAAGTCACCCCCCACCCTTGGGAAACAGCTCGCACTAGCATTATCACTCAAGGAATATCCAGCCTAAGCCATACACAGGTCACGAGCCAATATAAATTCATGGCACATTGGTTCTAGTTTGTGTAGCATCAGACAGTTTTGCAACGAGGGGATCTGATTAGCCTTTCTAATCTAATTCGACAGGGTGCCATTTTCCACCCTCACGAGGAAACTGTCACAGACAAAATAAGACAAAGATAACAGCTGGAACCAATGACCTCTGTTTAGAAGCATCTGAATGTACTGCTGATGACTAATGCTTGGACATCGCATCAGATGTACATACAGTCTATAATTGTTTCCAGACACTGCAACCGGGGAGAGTAATGACACAGGTGATGCAAAAAGATTCACCATGCTCCTTTCATGAGTAAAAAAGGCACCTTCCTCTTTGAAGGATAAATCATTTTGTGTTTCTTCGCCACTGTAATCAACTTGTACAAAGAGTAGGGAGAACCACAATGACAGTGGCCATACATTATTCAGGAGCCTCAAAAATGGACTAGTTTTATAATCAATTTTGAGACTTCAAAGTTGCAGCCACCGATAGATATGTCAGCATAGACAACGCTGTTGGCCAAGAGTTTGCGGTCTCTTCGTGGAATACCCCAAGTAACACAACCACTATTGAACAAAACCCTTTGCGTTAATGTACTGGAGCTTCAAGAAAGAATGATGATGTCCACAATCTGACTATAGAAATGCTATGAATGTCAAAATCGAAATGTGCACGTCATTTTGAAAATGGTAGGTTGATATATTGTACATTTGGGTTCAGCAGCCATTAGGCTACATATAGGAATTCAACCTAACTGTTGCACATTGCACCTCAGTAACAAGAACGGGAGAATGTGTGTAGAAAGGTCAGAACACATACTGAAGGTACTTTGACACAAAATGACAAATGCTCAACAATAACAACTGTGGGTTGACAAGGTCTCTCTTTTCTACTTTCTCCTCAAATAAGTAACAGTGTGAGATGGGAGAATACTGCACCAGGACAATAAGGATGTAGGCTTCTAAGACAAGAAAACAACCCAGGGGAGACCCACTGTACAGTAGACTCTATATTGAATAATGATGAGACTGATCTAATGGCTGTCAAAAGAAAGAGGAAAATGCTAAGAAATACACAACGATCATTTAAAAAAATTACATCAATTTAAAATTACATCTGGTAAATGCACAGATTACATATCACAAGCATCCATTACAGTACATCTATTATATTTAGGCTTGAGCAGAGTATCACATTGTGTGGGTTCTCTCTTGTTATCAGACAGCCATTACCGGCAGATGGTAACAAATAGTCTGCCTAAGGAGGAGAACGAGCCAAGATAAGATATAATAATAAAGTAATGCTGGCCTTATGCATTTTAGTGCCTATTCAATTACAGGCTAATGCATTGATTACCCAGTGTGTGATCCAATACAAAGACAACCACTGGCGATAATAAGAACCTACAGTCACATGCGTAATTGCTAAGCATTCACTCGCCGTTTCTTTGTAATTAGTCCAATTGTCAAAATGGCTGCCCCACAATTGCTGCCCTACATACTGCTTGGCTATAATATTCCTTTATGTCTCTCTGGGTAGTTACTGTATGTGTTAAGGTGGAGATGATAGGGTGTATGGGCAGACAGAGGCTCTGATGTGCTTCACGCTGGTCCCCCTGTCACAGTCCATGGAGCATGCAAACCACAAAGATACTGGAGGGAAGAAAAAATTATCACTGATTCTGATCTGGATTATCCTTCTATGCATTTTCATGTTATATTTCTTATCTAGTCCCCATACTCTCAGAGAATGGAGCAGCATGGGTCATATTGAATTAGCCATCTAGATGCCATTGTCCACTCCCTTGAGATGTCCGGGGAGTACAACAGGAGAGCATAAAGACTGGTTAATGAAAGAAATCAAAGGCTGTTAAATCTCCATAGGGTCAATGTTAACACTGCTGGGAAGCTTGCGTGCAATATTCATGATGTCCTCTTTTATCATTGTGTGTATTTATTGATTTAGATAGATAGACTACTCTGAGGGAACTTGTTTACAGGAAACAGATAAAGTAAAGATGATGGTTTACCCGTGGGTGCAGAGGCAGTGACATCATCCAGTCTACAGTCAAATACTGTCAGCACTAAGCAAAATAAACGTCTAGTTTCTCCTGGCCTTCCAGTGTATAACAATAAATACCTGTCATTCAATGTTGAAAACGCATTAAACAAAGTAATGAAAAAGAAATCCTCGAAATAATCTGTGATGTCTGTGTCAAAATGGAGATATTAGGCACAAAACTGTCAAGCTTCCATACAATTGAAAGTCTAGCTGTGAAGAATAGAGACAGATTTGACTGGACAATGGCTCACTCCGAATTATATCTTTGTAAGACTAGCAACAAAATGGACACCATTTGTCAAAATATTTTGGGCATGAGAGATTAGAGTCTGACAAAAGGAGAAGAAAGACTCCAAAGCTTTTGTTGTTGAAGGTGACCCTTCCTTTGTCTCATATTGGCTGAAGTTGACTTGCAGTCTCCCTGAAGCTTTGATGGAACACTATTTGCATTGTTAAAATGGTTAATAAAATTTGTATGGATACAAAACAATGGAAAAGTTGAGAAGCAACCAAAGCTCAAGAAATCAGCTCAAACATTAGCACACGGTCATCATGGAAAATCCTACAGGAACTGGGGAGCCCTGGGTACTTAGCATGTTCCTGTGAAAATTCCCTTATGAAAAGGATGCTTTCTGTCTGAAGAGCTTGTTATCATCATGAACCTGTTAAAAGGCTTAACCTCACCTTTTGGTCTGTTCATTCCCAGAGACCTTGGTTCTTTGACAACTCTGAGTTTTTTTTAAATTATATGAGAAAAAAAGATTCCATTTTATTTGGAACGGCAAGCCAGACAAAATTAAACAGTCTTATTTATATAATGAATATGAATTCGGAGGACAGAAATTATTAAATATTAAAGCCTTAGACCTATCACTAAAAGCTTCAGTCATATAAAAGTTATACTTAAATCCGAACTGGTTCTCTAGCAAATTAGTAAGATTGTCTCACCCAATGTTCAAGAATGGCCTTTTTCCCTTTATTCAGATTACAACCACTCACATTCAGTTATTTGAAAAGGAAATCATCTCCCAAATATTACTATTTCTAAAACAAGCCATTGAAAGTTGGTTGCAATTTCAATTTAATCCTCCAGAAACGACAGAACAAATAATGCAAAAAATTTTGTGTTAAACTCAAATATACTAATTGACAAAGAACTTTTTTTTTTGACAAAATTTTCAAAAAGGTATAATCTTTGTAAATTATATCATCGGTAGGACTGGTGGAGTTATGTCGCACATGCAGCTAACAAAAACATATGGAAATGTCTGCTCTACCCAAAATTACAACCAAATAATTGCAGCCTTACCACAAAAATGGAAGAGGAAAGTGGAAGGGGGAGAAAGTAAGGAACTTGTCTGTCGGCCTTGCATTAAAGAACATAATTGGTTAAGGAAAACTGTGATAAATAAAAAAGTATATCAGTTTCATTTAAGGACCAAAGGATTGACAGCCGTCCCATATAGATTGCAAAATAGTTGGGAAGAGATTTTTGATGTACCGATCCCATGGCATAGTGTTTATGAACTGATACGCAAAACGACACCGGATTCAAAACTTAGAATCTTTCAATTTAAATTATTATATAAAATTCTTGCTACCAATAGAATGTTATTTATATGGGGGATACAATCTTCCCAGCTCTGCAGATTTTGCTGCGAAGAGACAGAATCATTAGATCATTTGTTTTGGTACTGTCCATTTGTAGCTTGTTTTTGGACACAGGTCCAGGAATGGCTAAAGGATTGCAATATTTACCTGGAGCTAACCTTGCAGTTAGCATTACTGGGTGATCTGAAAAGTCATAGCCAATCGATCAATAACATAATAATAGTTTTAGTAAAAATGTTTATTTTCAATTCACAATCTGTAGAAACAATGAGAATAGAAAGGTGCAGAACTTTTGTAAGACATCACAGTACAGTTTAAATATATGTGGCAGGTAGAAATCCTATATGGATGGTGTTAAAAGATAGATGGGAGGTGTTGAATAGAATTGAAGGATGGGACTAATAACAACTAACAACAAATAGTAACAAGATAACTAATAATGTGGGCATGCTGTGTCCATAATAAGTGTATGGGTTGTAGGTTGGGAGCTTTTGTGAAGGAGCACAGTTAGAAAGATATGGCATATAGAAGCAAACCGGATGGACATCATGAAAATGATCGGAGGTTGAGAGTAGAGGAAGTTCAGGAGAAAAAACAAACAAAATATAATTATTGTAAAATTGACTGTGTCCATAAAATGTAGATAGTAGGTATAAGCTGGAAGTAGAGGCCTAAGCATTGTTGTTCACTAGTTTACTCCAAGTAGGGAAAGGGTGGTGGGGTTGGAAAGTAATAAAGGGGAATATATATATATTTTTTAAGGATATGTATGTGTATGTATATATATATATATATATATATATATATATATATATATATAAAACATGGGGGACTGGAAGTGATGCAGACAATTACATTGATGGAAGTTACAATCTATCTGCAATATTAAGCTGATCTACCCCCTAAAAAAAAGAAAAAAAATGAAAAGAAAAAGAACAAAAACAACAACTCTGAGTTAGTGGGCTGCCGACTGCGCAGCACACTGCCATGAGGTTGCGAAGGTTGCGAGATTCCGTCGAAGAAGGAATGTGACAGCCTCCGACGTGAAAAATCTACATATCCCTTTCTCCCACACAGCACAAACAAAGTTTCTGCCCCTGACTGCTCTTTGAGTCTTTGGTACATTCTGTTCACGTGTCTGTATATGTAGTTTGGGTGCATGACAATGTATCCTTACTGTATCTATAGAGCAGATTGGCCTACGTCCAATGCCAAAAAAAACACGAATCAATTGTACATCATGTAACAGGATCTGTATAGGCCTAGTCACAACCCATTAATACAGCTAATATTTACCTTGTGGGCCTGGGTTCATTTTCTGCATGGGCAGACAATTCCCATCAGTAAAACACATTGAATCCTATGTCACGGGTGGCTCTATCAATTATTTCACTGTGTTAAAAAAGTCAATGCACCCTATCATTGAGCCAAGTGTTTTGGGCCCAAAAGATGCCTTCTTGCAATATAGTGAATATGTTCCTTCATCTGATACCCATATACTGTCCACAAGACTTGATGAAGGCAGATCCCACTGAGGCTGAACTTCAATCCTGTGAAGTAGGCCTACAGATTCAGATCTACACTGATACGGTAATAGAAAGTGATTCTCTAGGTAAACTACTTGCTCACGTCGCTTCAGATCGCATGACTGCCTAGGCATGTGCTGGAGGGAGTCCAAGAGCACATGCACTGTTTAGAATTTCAAGGCTCGTACTCCGGAGATGTACCAATGGCCCATTTCTTTCCCCAGAAAGTTACCCGTAGGGAAGCGTGCGAGCATCTGGTAATTACAGTGCATATGGCTTAGCCCTTAATTGGCACCACAAGTCCAACTTTCTAATGAGTTCCCCTTTTTATTTCATTCTGTTGAGGAGACAACTCCAAAAACATCATACATCGACATGCGATTCAGCTCGTAATTGTAAGGTGATACTTCTTTGGAGATTACGAGGAATTCGGTTGATGAGTTAACATCTTGTTTGGCCTGTAGACATGATCCATCTACTCCTGATTGGTATAGTATAATAATAATAATAATAATAATAATAATAATAATAATTTTTGGGGGTGCTTATTTTTGTCCTGTTACACACAAGCGTGTAATGGAAATGTGTTTCTTGTATTGCCAACTCCCCCTGAGACACCCATAGGAAGTGGGGTCACGGCCAGGGTCACCGTTATCCAGTGCCCCTGGAGCAACTGGGGTTAAGTGCCTTGCTCAAGGGCACAGTGATGACATATTTTTTCACCTTGTCGGCTCCAGGATTGGTATAGTGGTTTTAGATAAATTGGTAATCTGGAAAAGTTACAACTCCTGAGATAAAGGAAACAAGGTTGTTTTGGTTTGTTCTAATATAAAGACTACCAGCTCTAAAACCTCACTCGTTCTGGATTTGTATTTATTAAAGAAATTGTCCCACATTCAGTATGTCTGATAACACTAAACATGATCTATGTATTGCTTGTATGGATTCTTTCATTTTCTCTATTCCGTTTCTAAGTCCATTTGTTTTATTATTTCAACAGTGCACACTGTAAGCTCCATAGGAATAGGACAGACAAAAGTTGATCAAATGGAAGTTTCCCCACCCCAATTCTCCTGGAGGAGATTCCTTCCCAAGCTCATTATGTGGATTCAATCTGTATGAACACTAGGAACTAATATTCCCATTGCACTTGTCAAAGGCTCTTGACAACTAATGGCTAGAACTGCCTTGAAATGTGACGGTTTACAGAGAATGAATGACAGCGCTCCATACAAACGCAATAAACCATAGCCTTAGGGAACACTTTCATTTTGGGGGTTCATTTGACAATCATAAAACCAACTGCGACTTGGTTCAATGAGCCTGAATGAGGCGCAGCACACAACTGGACAATCTAAACAATGGCTGGTCTCAAATAATTGATGTGAATTGATGACATGAAATATGAAAGAATGGTAACACAAAGGGGAAAGCAAAGCTTTAAACAAAGTACTTCCTGAACCAGAGATAAGTGGAGAGAACCATGCTGTTGCTTTCCCCACATTTAGCTGACGGCTTCAGTCTGTCTGCAACGCTAGTGAAAAGGCTTGGTCTAGCTTGTCTCCTCAACTGAGATTCATTAAAACAAGAGCCTCGGCTCGGCTTTGGCTACCCAGTCAAAATGGAGACCATTGTTTGCTTGTGAGGTCTAACAATCCCCGAAAAATAAGACATAGCCCTGCCGGCGTGACCTGTGTGAGACAACAAATTACTTTATGAACGCTCTGACGGCGAGCTCTTTTGATCATTCCACCATGCCTGAACCCCTTTGGCCACGCGGCATCAGACGGTTTCAGAGCCTTCTCTTATTCTCTTGAACTGGAATTAGAGGTCTGAAAGGTCTGTGGCAGCCCACTTCCACATTGAAAGCCCTGCTTTTCATCATAATAGAAAGCTCTGCTTGCGTCATGCATGTTATCCATCTCTGCAAAACAAGCCTTTGAAATCGTAGGTGGAGATGCTGCATGGTCGTTTGCGATAGTTAGAATATTCATGCTTTGTAGTATTACATCTCCTGTAGCTATGATGCAGCTTTGAATACATGACTTAAGCGACGCGGCACATATTTGGATATCATTACCCGTAATTGGGCAAAGTAGGTGAAAACCACGCTCCATACAGGAAACTAGGCTCTGGTTTGTAATCTACTAATTTTTCTGAGCTGGGAGGAACAGTGCTTCACTTCACAGATATGAACACGGATGATGTCGACATGACATTTCATACTGTGACAATCGCCCCTCCATTTTCATAATAACATTTGGTGCACTGCAGGCCTTAGTGGATTTTTAAGAGTTATTTTCCCCCTCTGAACATATTGGACAGATGATGAATCAAAGAGCGAGCTGATGGGTCTGATGAGGTATAAAATGAGAACCGAGGTCTGGGGAACGCAGTGCGAGTGCGACCTCTTGACCCTAATTTTTCAGAGCCGGGGATTCTTAATCAGTCCCCCCATCAAATCCATTTCAGGTGATAAAAATGGGCCCAGCAAACAACTTGTTTTAATACCTTCATTGATTGTAAGGTTAGCCCCCACCACACTAGCTTATAGTACAGCCTAGTATGACCTGTACACTGGAACATTCCTATCATGGTTGAACTATAGACAGCTTCACTTGAGAGGTCATCCATTCAGTTTATGACTTTACATTGATGTATGTGTAACTTATAGAAACACACACACACACATTATTATTCTTTGGATGTATTGTGTACATTTATGTCTTTAGTTGTTGTTTTTCATTTACTTTTTTTTTTATATAAGTCTGGAATGTCTACATGTTAATATTTTTAAATGTATGTCAATTATAAAGTATATTTTTTCTTTAATGTATTTTTCGTTATGTGTCGGACCCCAGTAAGACTAGCTGTCGCCACTGGCGTCGGCTAATGGGGATCCTAAATAAAAACCAAATTGACCCATTTCCATATAAAATATGACATGTGTATAAAAATGACTTACCTGCAACAAGGATACCAGGATCCAGGGGAGGGAGAACATGGAAGAAATGGGGGAGAAAAGAGAGGTGGAGTTAGTCATCATTGTGGAGGGCGACATTCCAACACTGCAGACTCATACTCCTCTACGCATAGCCAAATATTGTCATCAGTCAAGTGACAGTGGACACACTCATATGCACTCTATCATCCACTCCAAGAGCCACTCGATGACTCACTGCTATGAGACCTCGCAGTTCTCGCCGCCACAAGCAACACTTCCTGTATTTTCCCCTCTCCATGACCAAACTCATTTCCGACACTGGACCAGCGTGAGCAATGACATTGACTATTCTAGTGTGGTTGGGTGCTAAAAATTCAGCTCGTCCTTGCTCCTGTGCAAATTGCTTTTACTACGGCAGCGATTAATACATTCAGCTGTGTTACCCTTTGAATGCATTACTATTCGAGATTTGACAATGTCACGCCCTGGCACTGGGGACTATTAAATGTTGAGCCAGGGTGTGGATTTTCTATTGTTTAGTTTTCTAGGTTTGTGTTCTAGTTCGTGTATATCTATGTTGGCCAGGGTGGTTCCCAATCAGAGGCAGCTGTAGCTTGTTGTCTCTGATTGGGGACCATACTTAGGCAGCCTGTTTGGCACTGTTATTTTGTGGGATCTTGATCCGGAGGGTTTGTGTTATTTAACCTAGGACTTCACGTATCGTTTGGTTTGTTGTTTTGTTTCGTGTGCAGTACGGTAAATAGAATGTACGCTTATCACGCTGCGCCTTGGTCCGCTTCATCTAACAACGATCGTGATAGAAGATCCCACCACGACTGAGAGGATGGACTTGGGAGGAGAGGAGTGAGAGTCTGGCGAGAGCCATGGAGGCCATGTTCACGGGGGAGAGACAAGCCCAAAACATTTTTAGGGGGGGGGCTCACGCCGTGGACGACGAGGCAGCAGGAGGCCGCGATAGAGCGGTTCAGCCGGTTAGCAGAGGAGGCCGCTAGGTTACGGGGGCCACTGGTCACGAGGGAGAAGGAGAGTGTGGAGGCACGGCGAGAGGAACTAGTTAGGCAGCAGAGGGAGCGGAGGTTTATGAGGAAACCCAGTCCCGCTCCTCGCACCAAGCAAGTGGTGTGTGTCACCAGTCCGGTCCGGCCCGTTCCTGATTCCCGCACAAGGCCAGTGGTGTGTGTTCCCAGTACGGTCAGGCCCGTTCCTGCTCCCCGCACTAGTGTCGCCGGGTGTTCCTGCTCCCGCACCAAGCCAATGGTGCGCGTCGTCAACCGGTCCGGTCCGTTCCTGCTCCCGCACCAAGCCAGGGGTGCGCGTCGCCAGCCCGGTCCGGCCTGTTCCTGCTCCCCGCACCAAGCCAATGGTGCGCGTCGTCAACCCGGTCCGCCCGTTCCTGCTCCCGCACCAAGCCAGTGGTGCGCGTCGCCAGCCCGGTCCGGCCTGTTCCTGCTCCCGCACCAAGCCAATGGTGCGCGTCGTCAGCCCGTCCGGCCTGTTCTGCTCCCCCGCCGTGGTGCGCCTCAGGTCGCCGTTCCTGCTTCCCGCACCAAGCCAGTGGTGCGTAGCCAGCCGGTCCGGCCTGTTCCTGCTCCCCGCACCAAGCCAATGGTGCGCGTCGTCAGCCCGTCCGGCCCGTTCCTGCTCCGCACCAAGCCAGTGGTGCCGCGCCAGCCCGGTCCGGCCTGTTCCTGCTCCCCGCACCAAGCCAATGGTGCGCGTCGTCAGCCCGGTCCGGCCTGTTCCTGCTCCCCGTACCAAGCCAATGGTGCGTGTCGTCAGCCCGGTCCGGCCCATTCCTGCTCCCCGCACCAAGCCAGTGGTGCGCGTCGTCGGTCCGTGCCTGTTCCACCGGTGCCTGGTCAGCTGCTCCACACCGGAGCCAGAGCAATCCGCTCCACCGGTGTCCAGTCCAGCTCCGGCCAGCGGGGCCAGACCAGACCAGGGGCGCTACGGGGGGGGTAGAGATAGAGTGGTGGTCACGCCCGGAGCCGGATCCGCCTCCGAGGCGGAATGCCCACCCGGCCCCTCCCCTGTTGTGTTTGGTTGGCGCGGTCGCAGTCCGCACCTTTGGGGGGGGGTACTGTCACGCCCTGGCTCTGGGGACTATTAAATGTTGAGCCAGGGTGTGGATTTTCTATTGTTTCGTTTTCTAGGTTTGTGTTCTAGTTCGTGTATATCTATGTTGGCCAGGGTGGTTCCCAATCAGAGGCAGCTGTAGCTTGTTGTCTCTGATTGGGGACCATACTTAGGCAGCCTGTTTGGCACTGATATTTTGTGGGATCTTGATCCGGAGGGTTTGTGTTATTTAACCTAGGACTTCACATATCGTTTGGTTTGTTGTTTTGTTTTGTGTGCAGTACAGTAAATAGAATGTACGCTTATCACGCTGCGCCTTGGTCCGCTTCATCTAACAACGATCGTGACAGACAAATTGTGGAAGCCAAGCCAAGGTGTCCGTGCATAACACAACATAGTATCACCGGGTAATAATGCAACTTGTTGTTCAGAAGTAAATACATTTTCCTATCAATTCTGCTCACAGAAATTCCACACAAAAAAATATATCATTCCCTATAACCAATACGTCATACACTATAATCAATATGTTCCATCAAAGATTGAAATAAGTGACGACTGTATACAAGGTTGCTAGACTCAACTGTCAAAACAAGGATAATGATTCTGACAGCCAATCTCAGAAGGCAGCAGAGTATTGGGGCAGTTAAAAATGTCCCACAGTCTCTGATGCCAAGAGGTTAATGTTGCATGGTACGCTGGATTGAAGTAATATTATAAATGGGAGGGCGTTGACTTATGCTTGGAAAACAGAGCGCCTCTTTTTGGCCCAGAGTTTGAAGCGACCCAAACTGGATTACTCTGAAAGAGTTCACATTTATAGATTAGTGTAGGGCGGGCCGAAAAAAAGAACATTTACATTTGCTTATAGTGCATCTCTTGGTTGTTTTTGTGTTTTTTCTCCTAAGCAGAGGGAACAGAGGGCATTTGCAGGGCTAGCACAAGGCCAAGAGATTCCCAAAGGCCATACAGTGGGGAAAAAAAGTATTTAGTCAGCCACCAATTGTGCAAGTTCTCCCACTTAAAAAGATGAGAGAGGCCTGTAATTTTCATCATAGGTACACGTCAACTATGACAGACAAATTAAGAAAAAAAAATCCAGAAATTCACACTGTAGGATTTTTAATGAATTTATTTGCAAATTATGGTGGAAAATAAGTATTTGGTCACCTACAAACAAGCAAGATTTCTGGCTCTCACAGACCTTTAACTTCTTCTTTAAGAGGCTCCTCTGTCCTCCACTCATTACCTGTATTAATAGCACCTGTTTGAACTTGTTATCAGTATAAAAGACACCTGTCCACAACCTCAAACAGTCACACTCCAAACTCCACTATGGCCAAGACCAAAGAGCTGTCAAAGGACACCAGAAACAAAATTGTAGACCTGCACCAGGCTGGGAAGACTGAATCTGCAATAGGTGAGCAGCTTGGTTTGAAGAAATCAACTGTGGGAGCAATTATTAGGAAATGGAAGACATACAAGACCACTGATAATCTCCCTCGATCTGGGGCTCCACGCAAGATCTCACCCCGTGGGGTCAAAATTATCACAAGAACGGTGAGCAAAAATCCCAGAACCACACAGGGGGACCTAGTGAATGACCTGCAGAGAGCTGGGACCAAAGTAACAAAGCCTACCATCAGTAACACACTACGCCGCCAGGGACTCAAATCCTGCAGTTCCAGACGTGTCCCCCTTCTTAAGCCAGTACATGTCCAGGCCCGTCTGAAGTTTGCTAGAGTGCATTTGGATGATCCAGAAGAGGATTGGGAGAATGTCATATGGTCAGATGAAACCAAAATAGAACTTTTTGGTAAAAACTCAACTCGTCGTGTTTGGAGGACAAAGAATGCTGAGTTGCATCCAAAGAACACCATACCTACTGTGAAGCATGGGGGTGTAAACATCATGCTTTGGGGCTGTTTTTCTGCAAAGGGACCAGGACGACTGATCCGTGTAAAGGAAAGAATGAATGGGGCCATGTATCGTGAGATTTTGAGTGAAAACCTCCTTCCATCAGCAAGGGCATTGAAGATGAAACGTGGCTGGGTCTTTCAGCATGACAATGATCCCAAACACACTGCCCGGGCAACGAAGGAGTGGCTTCGTAAGAAGCATTTCAAGGTCCTGGAGTGGCCTAGCCAGTCTCCAGATCTCAACCCCATAGAAAATCTTTGAGGGAGTTGAAAGTCCGTGTTGCCCAGCGACAGCCCCAAAACATCACTGCTCTAGAGGAGATCTGCATGGAGGAATGGCCCAAAATAGTGTGTGAAAACCTTGTGAAGACTTACAGAAAACGTTTGACCTGTGTCATTGCCAACAAAGGGTATATAACAAAGTATTGAGAAACTTTTGTTATTGACCAAATACTTATTTTCCACCATAATTTGCAAATAAATTCATAAAAAATCCTACAATGTGATTTTCTGGATTTTTTTTTCTTATTTTGTCTGTCATAGTTGACGTGTACCTATGATGAAAATTAAAGGCCTCTCTCATCTTTTTAAGTGGGAGAACTTGCACAATTGGTGGCTGACTAAATACTTTTTTTCCCCACTGTATGCACCCCGCTGCAGCAATCCGTTTAGCTATTACCATATTGCAACAACCTATCAATCACAGTCTGACTGAAAGTGAATCGTTGTGTGTGTGTTTGCATGTACAGTATGTTTGTGCGTGCATGTGAGTGTGTACGTATGACTTACTGCCTATGACTACCATAAGGAGAAGAGAGACTAGAGCCATTACAAGTGCATAATAAATAGGGCACACAACATTTTACATCTGCAGTGGGATTTTAACAAATAATGACATGCCTTGAGGGCCAACCCACCGAGTTGTGACTTTACATCCAGGTCCTGCGAGAAGCCCGCCCGCAACGGTGAACCCAGTCACCAGGATTCAAAGTGACAGCAGTGGCACACTTGTTTTAATTTTTATGTGCCACAAATTCGGCTCATGATATTCGTGACCATTTTGTATTGGCACTAAAACGGGATGAAGAACTAAATCAACAACGGTGGCGCAGTCCTTTGCTGCACATAAGTGACTCACCAAAGACTCCCTATTGGGTAATGACAGAAAAACCCATCCTACCTGATCAGAAACGCATTGCTTGTCCAGTAGACAATACCACGGCTGATGTGCCTTCGGTTTTGTCGTACCCAAGCTTCCCTATATGGGTTGGTAGGCGAGCTAGCGCCTTTGGCTAATTGAGAGGGAAAGGGGCGCTAGCAACGCTCTAATAAAGAGACTCTCCTGCAAAAATGCAATTCAGGGGGTTTCCTCCAAGGCTCCAGTGGTACTTGCCACTTGAAAGATTACATTTTCAGTTCGCTTGCATCTAGTACCAGGGGGAGAGTGGAACAAGCAAAGCGGGATCTCAATTATGCTACTTTGGTACCAGGCAGTGCCAAAGACGAAATTTGCTGTTGTGGAGTGCAGCTGTGAAGTCCATCGCCCACCAGTCAGAGATTAATATCTAGCTTTTTTTCCATCTATAAGGAGGCATACACAGCTATGGTCATTCACCCACACAAGTGTTATGACAACGAGCATCATGACTCATCAAATCCTGCTGTTGCCATGGCTTCTAGTGTATCAACTCATTTGAAGGGAAGAGGTGCATTTCTGATAGGCCAACTCATTGTACACTCTGTAGAACTAATGAGAACTTGTATTAATCTCAGTTTGTTTGACCTATAATACGGTGTCTACTTGCACAATTAAGCATGCTTTATGCTCCCAATCCACATATTTGCATTGTGTTCTCAATAAAGGACATTGTTGTGTGAAGACCTTTCTGGAGAGCGTGCAGGCATGGCTGCGAGAGACCTCCAAGGCCTGGAAGACCTCGCATTAGGGATCGCTCGCTTTGTAGACTCCAAATGATGTCCTAATTAACTATTCCACGCGTCACGCATGGCTGTGGACATCGATGGGCTGAAAACATTCAAAAATGGCATCGCACTTGTTTCTTTTGTTTGTTGTTCACAATAATGTGAAATCAAAAGCATAGGAATAGCACTTCACTTCAAATGAAAGTGGATTTTCAGTCACATTTGAGTGTCAGTGATCAAATACTGTACCTTTACTGCACTAAATATGATCTCATAAAAGTCATTTTCAATTGGTTTGGTTCATTGGGAATTCTATTAAATCACTTTCTTGTTGATTCAGCTAAAGTAGAACACCAAAAAATTGCAAAAATGTTTTTTAAAGAACACTGAACTGGAAAGGATAACTTACTTTCTGAAACACTTCAAGGACTCCTTGGTCTCTATTTATTCCCTGAGACCTTCTCATTGCATCGGCTGAACAGGAGCATGAAAGAGCATATATTTCTCTTAAATCCACACAGGTTTTCAAAGTGAGGCCCAGGCTCCGGTGAGTCAGTAGTCAGTACTCGTTATATTTTATGTGTATGGGGGCTTTGTGACTTTTTTCTCATCAGCTCACTGTCAAAAACCTTAAGGGCCTAATTTATTTGACAGACCAGCTAGCTCTTAGTGAGCCTGGTAGCTTCATATCTTGCAGAACACTTTAATTGACCCTTTCCTCCACCTTTTATTCTGGGGTAATAGAGTCCCACTTATCACCGTCTTAATTTGAGTGATGGTGACAACGGTAGAGTGTCGGTAGTTATGTCAATAACAGTGACCTTGGCTTCCTATGGTAACACAGTGCCCCTGTCTCTCCGGTAGTTTAACATCCACATGTAGAAGACTAAGTGGCTGCTAATAAATCTAGCAATGATCAACAACCAACTTCACAAAGCTTGAAGAATTTAAAAAAGAATAATGGACAAATATTGTACAATCCAGGTATGCACAACTCTTAGAGACTTACCCAAAACACTTACAGCTGTAATCGCTGCCAAAGGGGATTCTAACATGTAGAGTTGAAGTCGGAAGTTTACATACACTTAGGTTGGAGTCATTAAAAGTAGTTTTTCAACCACTCAACACATTTCTTGTTAACAAACTATAGTTTTGGCAAGTCGGTTAGGACATCTACTTTGTGCATGACACAAGTCATTTTACCAACAATTGTTTACAGACAGATTATTTCACTTATAACTCACTGTATCACAATTCCAGTGGGTCAGAAGTTTACATACACTAAGTTGACTGTGCCTTTAAACAGCTTGGAAAATTCCAGAAAATGAGCTTCTGATAGGCTAATTGACATCATTTGAGTCAATTGGAGGTGTACCTGTGGATGTATTTCAAGGCCTACCTTCAAACTCAGTGCCTCTTTGCTTGACATCATGGGAAAATCAAAAGAAATTAGGCCAAAAAATTGTAGACCTCCACAAGTCTGGTTCATCCTTGGGAGTAATTTCCAAACGCCTGAAGGTACCACGTTCATCTGTACAAACAATAGTATGCAAGTATAAACACCATGGGACCACGCAGCCATCATACCGCTCAGGAAGGAAACGCGTTCTGTCTCCTAGAGATGAACGTACTTTGGTGCGAAAAGTGCAAATAAATCCCAGAACAACAGCAAAGGACCTTGTGAAGATGCTAGAGGAAACAGGTACAAACGTATCTATATCCACAGTAAAATGAGTCCTATATCGACATAACCTGAAAGGCCGCTCAGCAAGGAAGAAGCCACTGCTCCAAAACCGCCATAAAAAAGCCAGACTACGGTTTGCAACTGCACATGGGGACAAAGATCGTACTTTTTGGAGAACTGTCCTCTGGTCTGATGAAACAAAAATATAACTGTTTGGCCATAATGACCATCGTTATGTTTGGAGGAAAAAAGGGGGATGCTTGCAAGCCGAAGAACACCATCCCAACCGTGAAGCACAGGGGTGGCAGCATCATGCTGTGGGGGTGCTTTGCTGCAGGAGGGACTGGTGCACTTCACAAAATAGATGGCATCATGAGGAAGGAAAATTATGTGGATATATTGAAGCAACATCTCAAGACATCAGTCAGGAAGTTAAAGCTTGGTCGCAAATGGGTCTTCCAAATGGACAATGACTCCAAGCATACTTCCAAAGTTGTGGCAAAATGGCTTAAGGACAACAAAGTCAAGGTATTGGAGTGGCCATCACAAAGCCCTGACCTCAATCCTATAGAACATTTGTGGGCAGAACTGAAAAAGTGTGTGCGAGCAAGGAGGCCTACAAACCTAACTCAGTTACACCAGCTTGTGGAAGGCTACCCGAAATGTTTGACCCAAGTTAAACAATTTAAAGGCAATGCTACCAAATACTAATTGAGTGTATGTAAACTTCTGACCCACTGGGAATGTGATGAAAGAAATAAAAGCTGAAATAAATCATTCTCTCTACTATTATTCTGACATTTCATAAAGTGGTGATCCTAACTGACCTAAGACAGGGAATTTTTACTAGGATTAAATGTCAGGAATTGTGAAAAACTGAGTTTAAATGTATTTGGCTAAGGTGTATGTAAACTTCCGACTTCAACTGTATTGACTCAGGGGGTTGAATACTTATCTAATCAAGTGTTTTATTTTTCATACATTTTATACAAATGTTAGAATGTTTCTTCCACTGACATCACAGAGTATTGTGTGTGGATCATTGACATAAAATGACAATTAAATACATTTTAATCCCACTTTGTAACATAACAAAATGTGTAAAAAGTCAAGGGGTGTGAATACTTTCTGAAGGCACTGTACATGATGGGTAAGTATTATGTTTAACTAATGAATGCCTTACTGTGACTGTACAGGAAAGCTTCTTACAGCAGTCTCTTGTCTGCATTGACAACCAACCCCTACTTCCCCATTCCCCCTTACATAGAACGCTCCCGTGTGGCTCAGTTGGTAGAGCATGGCGCTTGCAACGCCAGGGTTGTGGGTTCTAAAAAAAGTATGACAAATGTATGCACTGGATGCACTGGATAAGAGCGTAAAAATGTAAACCACAGCAGGAAGCAGTAGTGAGGACCAGCACTGTGTTGCAGGAGATGGCACTGCCTCAATCTCTGCTTTCTCTGCATCTCTCTCTTCTCCTCGGTATGTCTATCGTCCTCCACTGTCCATCTGTCTATCGTCCTCCACTGTCCATCTGTCTATCGTCCTCCACTGTCCGTCTGTCTATCGTCCTCCACTGTCCATCTGTCTATCGTCCTCCACTGTCCATCTGTCTATCGTCCTCCACTGTCCATCTGTCTATCGTCCTCCACTGTCCATCTGTCTATCGTCCTCCACTGTCCATCTGTCTATCGTCCTCCACTGTCCGTCTGTCTATCGTCCTCCACTGTCCATCTGTCTATCGTCCTCCACTGTCCATCTGTCTATCGTCCTCCACTGTCCGTCTGTCTATCGTCCTCCACTGTCCATCTGTCTATCGTCCTCCACTGTCCGTCTGTCTATCGTCCTCCACTGTCCGTCTGTCTATCGTCCTCCACTGTCCATCTGTCTATCGTCCTCCACTGTCCGTCTGTCTATCGTCCTCCACTGTCTGTCTGTCTATCATCCTCCACTGTCTGTCTGTCTATCGTCCTCCACTGTCCGTCTGTCTATCGTCCTCCACTGTCCGTCTGTCTATCGTCCTCTACTGTCCGTCTGTCTATCGTCCTCCACTGTCCGTCTGTCCTTCCTCTCTCTTGGAGTACTGCCCTGGAGTCTACAGGGGCCCATTAACGCACGGCTGGGCTAAAGGGGACAGTCCAGCCCAGCAGATGAGCCTGGCCAAACCTGCACCACTCGCTGTATTAGTGTCCACATTTAGGTTGCAGGGTGACTTCCAGCATGCACGGACGGATGCGCACACACAGAAAGACACACATGCACATACAGACACAGAGGCTCACGCTCTTTCTCTCAGAGAGAGAGAGAGACACACACACAGACACATACACGAACACACACACACACACACACACACACACACAGATATTAACGCATGGCTGTGCCGTCCTTGAATGTTTCACCCTTGGGGTAATTCAGGAAGTGTAGGGAGGAAGGTAGCAGGGGTCGCCAGGGAGGCAATTTCACAGTCACTTTTTCTTTTTCTGTTTTATTAATTCATGCTGTAATCAAAGATGACCCTCCTTTCTCTCTTTCCCTACTTCTAAGTCTGTCCATCAGGATTTATATGAAACAGACTGAGATAGAGAAAAATGAAGTCATTTTGGGTTCAAAAGTGCATGTGAAGGTAGGGTTAAAAAAAACAACAGAAATCGTATTTATAGACTGCTCATGTGTAACTGTGTGGACATTTGCTGCAGTCTTCTCCTGAAGCAATACACGGAACTGCTACAAACCTGAGCGCCATTTCCATCAGGACAAAGGACATACGGTTCAGGCATAAATAATGTAACATAGTAGTCTACATGTATGCAGCCGTTTCATTTATTTATATGTAGACATTTTTTACATTTATCACCACAACCGAAAATTCTAATTTATTCAGTGTAGGATAACATCAAGTTGTTTTCCTATTTACCTGTCTGAGTTAACTTCTGTTAAGGAAACGACGGCGACTTCTTCGGCTTAGAGTGAAGACAAATAGTGTCTGCCAATTACCTTTCTATAATATTATGCCCAGTCTGATATTGGCCAAAGTAACACTGAAGACAATGGGTAGAAAGACTACAGGAACATTCAGTCAGTACCGACATGGCAGGAATCCACAATCACCAACAGCACATGACCTCCCGCTAGCACTGCTTTGGCTTGGTGGCTTATAACAAAGGAGTCTGAACCTGCCTCTGCATTGGGGCTAATAATGCGCTGGCCTCCTCTATATGGTTTACTAATCATATTTAAAACAGAGGTGGGCCACCGCAGCTAAATGAATGTAGGGGAAACACTGACATTCGCTGGAGTGTAAAGCATGGCTATGCATGACAGAGACACTATAACGTCTGCAGAATCTCCCACCTCCGTTCCTCTGGAAATAAGGCCCATAGCACAGGAGAAGGTAGTAGCAGGAAGAGGAAAATCAAAAGAATAAACAACTGCTGGATGGCAACGAACCCTTCCTGTGTATTTAGTGTCCTCGCAAAACCCGGAAGGTTAATGTAGATGTGTCTAAAGAGAGCAAAGTGGAGGAGTAGGGTAGAAAAAATCTGCCTTAAATTGACTATTTAATAGGACACACACTCTGCCTGGTCATCCTCCTGTTTAAAGGCTCCTCTCCAGGCGTCGCGGCAGTCCCTCCCAGGAAAGGCGGCTGGCTGCTGCTGGCAAACCTGATAAATCTGATTGGATTAGAGCCAATTTCCAGTAGCGCTACAGGAACAGGCCCCCTTAATCCACTTTAGATTATTATGAGTCATGCAAATTCCACAGGGGGATGACTCGGAGACTCTGACCTTCTCGCTTCTGACTGCTGGGAGCAGTGATCACTATAGGGTCAGTCTGGAGGCCTGGAGGGGCAACATGGTCTGCTGTCATGGTCTGCTGTCAGGTGATTACTTATGGTGGCCCTGAGGGGTAACCCACAGAAACAAAGAACATACTGCAGTGTCTTGAACATCCGACTGGTTGCGATATGTTGCCGATTCAAAAGATCCAAACCATCAATGTTGAGGAAGTTTGGGATCTGGACTAACCATCAACTGGTAAAAGATGTCGCAAAGTTATTCTACAGTGAATGCCCATGCATAGCTGAATTGACCTCAGACAATGAGATAACATGTGAAAACTAAAACGTCTGACCCGATTTGATGCTTGAAATGATTTTGAGAGTCCCATTGGAACGTAATGAGGTGGAGAGCCCTTTGTTCTGTGCTTGGTCAGCCAAACTTAGTAATGGGCATGGCGTACAGTATATATTTCCCAGACCAACACATGATCTCTTGCGTTTCACTGATGATTAAACCCATTTGTCTAAACACAGCAAGAGTTGATCCCACATCCAGAAAAACTACAGCTCGACTCTGCATACAATGTGCTGCTAAGTGGTTATTCAATATGTCAATGCATGAATATACTCGAAATAAAGAAAACATTATAGCTGTGGTCTTTGGTATTTATGCTGCACAACTGCAGTTGTTTTTGGATTGACTGGCATCTTAAGACATTCTTTGACAAGCAATTTACAGGTATTCGCCAGTAGAGCAAGAAACACAATCGATTTGCAAGTATGTCATTCACACGTAAGGTTGAAGAATGTATAAGCAAAATATTTTCTTCCTCATTGATATTGGTATTTTGTAGCTCAATTGGTAGAGCATGGCGCTTGTAATGCCAGGGTAGTGGGTTTATTTCCCAGGACCACCCATAAGTAAAATGTATACACGCATGACTAAGTCACTTTGGATAAAAGTGTCTGCTAAATGGCATATAGTATATATTATTATTATTATTATTATTATTATTATTATATATTATATCGTCTCCTGGTCTAATACGGCTGTCAAAATGGTTTAAAATGCTAGGTCTTTATACATTCAGTAGGGTTTATATAATGTCAGCTCTATGATTGAAGACCTCTGTTCATAAGTGATATTACTCTTTTAAAGTGTGAGTCATATGGGACTGTGCATAATGATGTAGCAACATCGGCCCATACAATCCCACACACTGTGTATACATTACAGCTCACGTGTGACAAATATGCTGATGGCATTTAAAGTGCACTGTGATTTGTCAAACATCATATGCATGAGTACAGCTCGCTGGCAGGGGAGAAAACAAAGGCGGTCCATAAACATCAACAACATCTGCATGTTCTAGGGGAAAAAAGAAAGAGAACTATGCTGATCTCTTATGCGTCCCACAATGCACCTGATGCCCACTCAGACACACCCCTCCTGAGCAGGGTCCCCCCAGCACGCCTGTCGGCTCTGCTGGTCGAAGACACTCACACTTACACGCAAAGAAACACACATACACACACACGCAAAACACTTGCACCAGGCCAAGCCCCTTCCATTGTCAATCCGTGACCCCATTAACAGTTTTTGCTGCTGTAAATTATTCAGGGTGGGGTGAATTCGCTTTTAAATTTTAATTGTGGCCAGTCTGGAGATGTGCATTAAGAAAAGGGGGGAATCCTCCTAAGTGATTTCCAACACCCTAAGACACCTTTTACTGCTCATTATGTGGGGAGTTTCTGGGGGTCTCCGGTTTTAGTCATCCCAAGGGGGCCCTTTGTCTGGAACTGGACCCCCTCCCCCCTCCACACACACGTTATGTTGTTCTATCCTCATGGGGACCTAAAATAAATTTCCATTCAAAATCCTATTTTCCCTAATCCTAACCGTTACCATAACCCTAACCCGTAACCCTAACCCAAACCTAACCCAAACCCCTTACCCTAATTCTAACCCTAAACCTAACCCCTAAACTTAAAATAGTCTTTGTCATGGGGAAATGACCCCACAATGGAGAATTTTCCTTGTTTTACTATCCTTGTGGGGACTTTTGGGGATTTTAGGTCCCCACAAGGATAGAAGAACCAACCCACACACACACAGTCTGCCCCCAATCACGAATCAAGTACACACACACACGTTTCCCCACCATCTAAAGCTCTAGGGGGTGAAACAATGGTTAATGCCTTGGAGGGCTGTAAAAGACCCCCTGCAATCAGCATCAATTAACCCACATTTAGCCAGCACATGCCTGCCTGCTAGTAAAATGATGCTTGTTTGATGTTATCATAATTCATCCTCCGTGAGTACGTTACACAAACCAAAACATGGAGCTTCTCCTTTTAAGTGCATGAAAGCTGACTTTCAGCTGAATTTAATGCTGAATGAATGTTAATGCCCATTTCAAAAGGATTCACACATACAGTCCGTGGCGTTATGTTTGCATTTAAGTGCATGCCTGAACCCTAACCCCTTGTATGAACAGCTGTCTATTATACTGTATTTTACATGATTCTACCCATATTAAACACTTCCACAAGAAAGATACCAATAGATAAACTACATAATGGGATCCTCCAAAGCCTCTACTAGTGGGACACCTGTCATAGTGATAGCCCATGGCTATTTCTATATCTTACTGGTATTAACATCTGTCAATATGAGCCTGTCAATTTCAGAAATGTCCATTTTATTGTTTGCCTTCTGTCATGTCCACAGCACGCCGTTACCCCTGTATAAACACCCCTATCAACGCCACAATCCCAAATTGGCTTAGCAACTGTATGTACATTATAACACCCCTGATTACTGTTAGTGAACTTGTTACGACGATCCAACTGATCATTAAATGTGGTCCTCAAATGCCTTATAATCTACGATATGTAAACAAAAGGCATTGTTGTTCCCCCTATAAGCAGTTTAGGGAATTATGGAAATGTGACGGTACAAACAATAAAGATATGATTGCCCACATATAGTGGCCCACACTACAAGTGGAGCACTATGGTGCCCATGCACTAATTGGGTGTGTGGCTACAGCAGGGTTCATTGGGCAAAGCAGATATGGCCAGTACCCAAAGCTTTGCAGTACGGAGATAGTAATCACACACGGACACATTATTAACCAGAAAAACTCTCCGGCCAAGCCGAGCGAATATTCATGCGGACGACCCAAATTGAATAAGCAGTGTTAATTCCAACGACGTCTTCCTGAGGATCATAGAGACACCATTTCATTTAAATCAAAGGCATATTATTCCCTTCACACTCAAAGGAAAGGTTCACCATTTTGAATGTTATATTGTTTTTGTGCGTCTCTCAGCGATGTTCTAGCGATTCCCGGGATCATTTCATGTTTTCATGTGTATCTGAGCTATTATCATTCAAGCAGGCAGAAATTCAGCCGGTATGACGTAGCATTGAGATAAAGGCGCTTTCATTACACTGGAAGTTAATAGGAATACGACTTTTAGATTGTGAAAACATCTATCATACACGTCAGATTTCAATCCTGTCCGATGTCATAACGCGGGAGGTTGCCTTCTCTCGAATGAGCCATTGATCATATTTTTGCGATATTCCTACCTCGAAAAATTTGTAACAGAGGGTCTACCACATTTCTCCTATTTGTCTGCCTCTTCAGTCCAGAGTGCATTGAATGGTGCCGTTGCAGGGCCATTGTGAATGTCAGACTCCACTCTGTGAGGCACATCAATCTGCAGGTTGAACATGGTGAGATTACAGACTGCTAAATTGATAGCGCAGTTTGTTTAGGTGATTTTACAGCCAACTAGCTACTACACATGCTGATACCGCATCAGAACCCAAAATATACAGTGGGGAAAAAAAGTATTTAGTCAGCCACCAATTGTGCAAGTTCTCCCACTTAAAAAGATGAGCGAGGCCTGTAATTTTCATCATAGGTACACGTCAACTATGACAGACAAAACGAGAGAAAAAAAATCCAGAAAATCACATTGTAGGATTTTTTATGAATTTATTTGCAAATTATGGTGGGAAATAAGTATTTGGTCAATAACAAAAGTTTCTCAATACTTTGTTATATACCCTTTGTTGGCAATGACACAGGTCAAATGTTTTCTTTAAGTCTTCACAAGGTTTTCACACACTGTTGCTGGTATTTTGGCCCATTCCTCCATGCAGATCTCCTCTAGAGCAGTGATATTTTGGGGCTGTCGCTGGGCAACACGGACTTTCAACTCCCTCCAAAGATTTTCTATGGGGTTGAGATCTGGAGACTGGCTTGGCCACTCCAGGACCTTGAAATGCTTCTTACGAAGCCACTCCTTCGTTGCCCGGGCGGTGTGTTTGGGATCATTGTCATGCTGAAAGACCCAGCCACATTTCATCTTCAATGCCCTTGCTGATGGAAGGAGGTTTTCACTCAAAATCTCACGATACATGGCCCCATTCATTCTTTCCTTTACACGGATCAGTCGTCCTGGTCCCTTTGCAGAAAAACAGCCCCAAAGCATGATGTTTCCACCCCCATGCTTCACATTAGGTATGGTGTTCTTTGGATGCAACTCAGCATTCTTTGTCCTCCAAACACGACTGAGTTGAGTTTTTACCAAAAAGTTATATTTTGGTTTCATCTGACCATATGACATTCTCCCAATCCTCTTCTGGATCATCCAAATGCACTCTAGCAAACTTCAGACGGGCCTGGACATGTACTGGCTTAAGCAGGGAGACACGTCTGGCACTGCAGGATTTGAGTCCCTGGCGGCGTAGTGTGTTACTGATGGTAGGCTTTGTTACTTTGGTCCCAGCTCTCTGCAGGTCATTCACTAGGTCCCCCCGTGTGGTTCTGGGGATTTTTGCTCACCGTTCTTGTGATCATTTTGACCCCACGGGGTGAGACCTTGCGTGGAGCCCCAGATCGAGGGAGATTATCAGTGGTCTTGTATGTCTTCCATTTCCTAATAATTGCTCCCACAGTTGATTTCTTCAAACCAAGCTGCTTACCTATTGCAGATTCAGTCTTCCCAGCCTGGTGCAGGTCTACAATTTTGTTTCTGGTGTCCTTTGACAGCTCTTTGGTCTTGGCCATAGTGGAGTTTGGAGTGTGACTGTTTGAGGTTGTGGACAGGTGTCTTTTATACTGATAACAAGTTCAAACAGGTGCCATTAATACAGGTAACGAGT
Source organism: Coregonus clupeaformis (assembly GCF_020615455.1). Classification (NCBI taxonomy): domain Eukaryota; kingdom Metazoa; phylum Chordata; class Actinopteri; order Salmoniformes; family Salmonidae; genus Coregonus; species Coregonus clupeaformis. The sequence goes on along the minus strand of NC_059204.1, from coordinate 2,295,951 downwards.
GGAGGACAGAGGAGCCTCTTAAAGAAGAAGTTACAGGTCTGTGAGAGCCAGAAATCTTGCTTGTTTGTAGGTGACCAAATACTTATTTTCCACCATAATTTGCAAATAAATTCATAAAAAATCCTACAATGTGATTTTCTGGAATTTTTTTTCTCATTTTGTTTGTCATAGTTGACGTGTACCTATGATGAAAATTACAGGCATCTCTCATCTTTTTAAGTGGGAGAACTTGCACAATTGGTGGCTGACTAAATACTTTTTTCCCCACTGTATATAAGCTTGTTTTACTCCAATGTTTGTAAACAAAGTAAATGTAAACCAACACTGTATAGCCCTAAAACATGGTTAAAACTATCATTTTGGTATCATGGATGGCTAGTCCTTGCATCCATAGCTCTGTCTATGAATTTGAGAGTGGTTACATTTCTCCAGACCCATCCCTTATCTTTTTACCAAAACAGTGGCGGTGTGCCGTTTTGTTATTGTTTGAACTGCAGATTGCTCATTTAAATATATTCTACTGATATAGAATAAAGCATAGAAGAAACAAATGGTTTCCTTTGGGTAATTAGCGATTACAAGCCGAGTGAAACTGTCAGGTCAAAAACTAAAACAAAATCAAGGCTAACACAAAAACAATGCGGCATGGAGGTCAAATTACCCTTTTAATTACATCAAAGCCAGAGTGGGAAGCGAGAGCACAGATGGGTCATCCCGCGTCAGTGTTTTCAGAGGAACTACAGGCTTTGTGCACCTGGTGGAGGGGAGGTCACTCAAGGGTCTCCATCTGCTTCTACAGTAAGGACCAAGAAACATCCACAGAAACATGATCATATCTCCAACCTCTATGGCATGGTTCCAAGAACATTCTTATTTTCACATATAGGTGCATTGGTGGGGAGAAAACACTGCATACAACGTGCGTGTATTAAACAGTGAGTTTATGGCGATAAAATAGAAGGAAAGCAAGTGAAATATGAGTGGCATTAGCTATTAGTGCATTCTAGCCTCAACAGGGCCCAGATTACAGCAGGTTGTTATTGCCATGTATCCATTACCTTAGAGCTGATTGATATGGGCACTTGGAGCAGATAATGGGGGACTCCATTTCTACATGCTGCCAGCAATCAGTGGCTGAGAGGATTAGATGGCGTAATGACTCCCACCCGTGTGATGAGGTTAACCCCACTGGCCTATTTCAGGGCATCAAATCAAAATAAAAGACACTGTGATCGTGGCTCCTTTCATCATCCTCTGCACTGTTTGAGCATCGAGTCAGCTTTTAGCATGGAACTTGGCGGCTTGACATGTGGTATTGACACTTCTCAGGAAGTTGGTTTCAGGAAGTTTCTTATTGGTTGTCAAGACAAAAACACACTGTTTCCAATCAAATGGAGACAAAACTGCACAAAAAGAAAAACAGCATAGGTAAACAATGTTCAATTTGTGCAGACTTAGTGGGATTCGTCAAGATGCTAGTTCTATATAGGCCTATCCATTGCCCCTGATAACATGCTCAGTGGACCAATAATGACACGGCAGGCTTACAATGGGAAAAACACACAGGGCTTGTTTACAGGAAAACCACCAACAACAACCTCAAAAGGATTAGCAGGATTTGAGCAAAGTCACTGCGGTGGAAGAACAAGAGATCATGGGTTTGCAGGGACCTCAAATTAGCAGGGAAGCGAGGAACACCAGGTGGACCTAATGAAACGCGGTGAGAAATCCACATGAAATGACACCGCTGCGTATTTACTGAGGGTCCCAGATGGCCCGACTAGCTACAAGGTTAGCCTAACATTCATGAAGTACAATCAGAAGGCTAAGAGGATGTGCCCGAACTCTCCGAAGAGATTCATTAAGAATTTCTCCCTGCCTGTCTAAAGCCGTGGCTCAATAAAGCCAATTGAGAAAGCCCTGGATCCCAATACCTGGCCATGAGGCTATGCCACTGCCTTCAATACGAAAATACATAAACATATGCATCAGTCCAATCACAGCGTTTACAGATTGTTAATTCCAAGGCCAAGGGTTATATTAGCTTTGATATTCCCCTGGGCCGTAACAGCAATGTCAATCAAAACGCTCAAAAGGTTAACCTAACAAAAAGTCCCTTTGATAAGCTAAAGGAAATGCCGTTTCTATTGGGGAAAGGACTCTAGTGGGGCTGTTTCCAGCAGTGCATTTTGGGAGGTAATCTGGCTCTGTGTGTGTTGTGTTGCAGTGCTGTCCAATATATTTTACTGTAATGAAGAACTCTGTTCCTGCAGTAACAACAAAGGTGAAGGAGTGGACTAAAGAGAAGTGCATGGTGGGAAGCTGGCAAGCAGGGGTGCCCTCACTCTCCCTCTCAATTCTCAACTTCTCCAACAGAAAGCAATCCTGTACACCAGCCGATCTACGATTTTCACAGCGCTTTGCTTACTCTGAAACATCTCCAGAAGATCGATGGCCCCAAAGCCCAACTGGCTGCTGTATCTCCCTCTCCATTAACATAGCATCAGTCTCCCGGTAGAATCTAATGCCTGCAGTGGGCACCGATTGTGTTTAACAGCAGGTTCCTGCCAATCCTTTATTACAGACTGCAAGATATTTTCCACACTACTCTCTTTATACTGCACATAGGAAATGCATAGCAACCTATGGGCCTTCACGGTTTATGGTTAATTGGGAGGAGGGACTAAATGCTTTCTAAATCAGTCTCTAATCTTTATCCACTTTGTGAAAATCACTCAAGTATCAAACTGTAATATTGAAAGACTACATGTAAATGGAGAGTAAAGCCTTTCATTCACACCACAAAGAGATAAGGAATGAGGAGATGGAGTGGCATTTTAGACAATCCCATAAAGCTATATTTAAGCCATCAAAGACTATAGGCTACTGCTTCTCTTTAATCACATCTTCAATACAATCACTGATCCTTCAATTGTGGCACCTTTGTGTATTCATAACAACCTAATGTAAAATTGAAATCAATCTTTCCACCCATCCATCTATGGGTCTGTTAGTCTGCCCGTCTGTGTTCTATCTGCTACCGTATTTTATCATCGGAGTCTCATACAACAATATTTTATTTTCAAGGACTGATGGGTTCACTGATCTAAACGTTTCCATTGTCCCAAATTTACCTGCTAGGCTCAGTACAGTTTCTACTGCTATAGTTTATGACAAGGAACCGGACAGTGCTATTATTATCAGTGTGAATGAACATTTATCATAACGCAAATGAGGACCAGCCTCTCCCTCACACGAAATCAAGTACACCCCATTTAACCAATCCCCCACTACAGTGTGTGTGTGTGTGTGTGTGTAAGAGTAACTTTTCTTTATTCATATGCAAAGGAGATCATTTTTCTTATCTCAACCTTCTACTCTTCTGACAGAGATAATTCATAGCTGAGGATATATTCAGTTGCATGACAACCTGCAATTATGGCTGCCATCTTGAGAATACATTTGCACTCTCTTGACATATGAATTGAATCCTTATTCAACTGTATTTTCATGTACACAAAGAACAGATATGATTAAGATGTATGCCTATTTTACGAATCCAGCACACATCCGCAGTTGTTTTTTCATTGCATCCAGGCCCGATATAGATATTAGTAAATCATCAAAAATGTAACACTTTCACAAGAGCTGACAACTATGGATAAAGTACTGTGTGTAAAGGCAAAAAGGCTGCTGTGCACATGAGGGGTCTAGTCAAGCATTTCAAGTGGCATTGTGCCAAGCCCGGGGTTTGGCTGTAGTGCAAGGCCAGGGTAGGGATCAGGATAATGGTTGGCCAAATGACCCTCTTCTCTTGGTTAGCCACCTGCTGACTGGGCCCCGCTCAGTAAAGGGGGGGTTCCACTGGCCAGACAATGCCCCCCCATCACACCCACTGTCTGTGGTGCCAAAAAAATCACCAGAACACAGTGGATGACAATTTGATAATCGGAAAACTGTCATGTTTTTGGCCCATTCTCTTTTTCCCCAGTGTTCATCGCCAGTATAAAGTGTGAAGACTGACACAACAGATCACTAGAATAGCAGTTTATCTAGGAGAGATGCTCTAAAGTGTTTTTGTTCTCGATAACATCAAGTGTATGCCTGATTAGGACTTGCCAGACCATGTTGAGGTGGGGGGGTTGCTGGTGCAAGAGAGCTTTTATAGTGTAATGTTGCACAAATAAAGGAAATAGGACAGACTAAATACAGGTATGGCCACTTAGAACAGAGGGGTTACATCAGTTGAAAAGATTATGGCTGTGTCCAAAATGGCATCCAACTCACTATATAGTACACTACTTTCGACCAGGGCACCGTGGGGTTCTGGTCAAAAGTAGTGCACTATATAGGGTATAGGCTGCCATTTTGGATCTGTACCTATTAGTCACTCTGCTCTACGGCCTAAGCAATGACTTGTGAAAACAGGAAGGATCCCCTGAGAGTCAGTACTTGAGCACATACTTGATAATGCCTATTAAAGGCAGACATTTTTAAAAATCACGGAGACTCAGTATAATATAAACAAAGGTAGCATCTGTTTACCACTTTAGTAATAACAGGAGTAGAAAAAAATGGCAAAAGAAAATGAAACCTATTATGACACAGTCAAGTACCAAGCAAGCAATTGCAATAAAATAACTAACGGTGGGTGACTCAACAGTTCAAACAAAAAATCCAACAAACAAATGTTGGTAGAATACAGTATCTGAATAAAATGGAGGCTATTTTCCAAAAGGGGCAGGATTATCCTTTTCAACCTCAAAACAAATAACTTTGTGACTGTAAGTGTGGGTTATAGTCGGTGCCCAACATAATCCAAGCACTATTCCTACCTCTCACTTCACTGAAAAAAGATTAGATCACACTGAAACAAAAACTATTTATCTCTCGAATCTTGTGAAAACACTCCTGACAGTGTGTGTGTGCAGGTGGCACATTTTGCCTGACAATTTGATAGCAGTGAAACTGTCAAGTTTTCGTCTTGGAACGTCTGCAACTCCTGTCGAGTGTGGCTGTGAGGAATCTCATTTTGGTGGATTATTCTGGACCAGCTATGTGCCCATGTATCCTAGACTGTAGAATGGTGCCACTTCAGTAGCTGCCACTCAAACCTAAGCAGTGTGAACAGGATTGAGATGCTCCCCCTCCGTCCTCTTTGCAAGCATTTCAGCTCGCTGATGCACTTGTCCCCCTCTTACACAAACCTCTGAAATGAGAGGCAGCAGTTCTGAAGACAATTAGTTAAATTGCCAACAGACTGTGTTTAATCAAGTCAACCCTGACTGTTGCTTATACAATTGGCTGAGGCCCGCTTTTATCAAAACACTCGGAAATAATCCCGCTGGTGGCAGCGGTGGGATCTGTGAGTACACTGTATTAACCACAACAAAGCAAAACAATCTCAAGTATAAAAGCACACGTATCGAGTCTGAAGGTGAAAGGCTTCAGGGGGCAGGTCTATCAGTTTGTGAAACCCCCTATCATGTACACCCTGGGCATGTCTGCACATATTAAGCTTTGTAGTTGGTCATCAATAGCAGAGACGCTCTCAAGGGGACGGCACTGTGCCAGAGGCCCCGAAGTGGAGATGTGCAGCTTTAAAGTTCGGAGGCCATAGTGTGAGTGTGTCCGTTTGTGTGTGTGTGTGTGTGAGTGTGTGTTGACTTCCCCCGAGCTGTGTGTTTTTCAACTGTCACCTCAGGGAGAGCAAGTAAACACTTTTACTCAACACCTAGTGCCACAACAGTACTGCCTGGGCATAAACAGAGCAGAAACAAATGGGATGGTGAGCGAGGATTGGGCTTTAGATTGAAAACACAAGCAAAGTTTGTTGAGTTATGAGCACATTTACAATGTGTGATGGAATCCAGAGAGGAAGAGGTGAAGCGAGAGGGATAACTGTGCCCAAAATCTGTTTTCTCCAGCAGGTGGCGTTTTTTCGGGGGTGTTTTCGCTCACCAAGCGAGGAGATTTTGTATTGAGGTCAATGAGTGTAGAATTTGGTCCACAAAAAAATATAAGGCTTATTTGCTACGTGGGGCTTATTTGATCGTTCATTGGCTAGAATGGTCCCACCTGATATTGCCTCCTCCCGACTGCCTTCCATTTTTGAAGACTTTTATTTTTATTGTTAGAGCAGCCACTTGAGTATAGTTGAGGGTTTATATAGTTCAAAAAAATTAATCTGGTCACATTGACTTATTTGGCACAGGCAACCTGACTGACAAGGTACTTAGCAATCACATTGTATAATTACTGGCGTGTAAGAGCCGGAGATGTGGAATATTACATGATTACATGAATAGATAATTATGGAGATAAAAATCTATTAAACTGAAAATGTTCCTGTATATTCTAATGAAAGCATAATGAAATGTGCCCTTTGTTCCACATTAGAGGATATGAATAGGTGACATCAGTCGTTAACGTGGTAACGAATGAGCAGCACATGGTAGAAGGCAAATTAATTCATCACCTGTGTCTAAGCGGCATGCAGATCTGAAAGTACTGGAAACACAGTGTACGATCAGAATTAATTGCAGCGTCATAACAATGACATATTTGTTTTGGAGAAAGATAACCCCAAAAATGTAAATGCAATCATATCCTGATTGGAAGTCCCAGATGGAGACCTAAAGAAACAGTCAATTATGCTTAAAATGAGGTATGGGGGCTGACAATGACGACAACAATAACAACAAGTAGCGCAGAGAATAAGAAGCTCAAATTCATATTTTAAGTCAACATTTTGAATGCGGTAAATACACATTCCACCTCACAATAAGAGGATTGAGACACCCACCATCTCAGATTATTTTGAAATCGTATCTGTAGTTAAAAACAGATACGATTATCATTGAAACTTTATTTTGTTGAAATATTATTTGATTGCTGAGAAATTAAGCTAATTAATTAATTGGTTGTGATCCATTGAATAAACATAAGAGACCCGCAAAATGGACAAAAGGGTGTGGCAGTAGCAGCAGGAACAGCAGCATCTAGTGGGCAAAACCAGGTACTTTCACACTAATTTATGTTAAATAATGTGACTTCAATGGAATACATTACATAGGATGAAGAAGCAATACTCCAAGCCGCAGCTTCATACTACTTGTCAGACATAGAAAACTGATACTGTGTACCGGTTGTTAGGGTAGGATTAGCGTTGGGTGTGGGGAGTCCATTGGTGGCTTTTGACCATTTTATTGGATTCCTCATGTCTTACTCAACGGTAGGACGAAGTTTGATCCAAATCGGAAGTTTGGTACTATATTTATTGAATGTCGGGTGAATCCTATGAATTAAAAAAGGCAAATTTGTGTGCAATCAATTAGCTTAAAGAGCGACTGCCCCCAAAAAGCAACTAATCCCTTTGAAAACGGCCTATGTGGGATCGATATGAGTCAGAAAACAGTTAAGTAAGTCTCGTCTAAAACGGAGTTTGGAACCTCAGTGCGTCACAATGAGTAAATTAATGTTGGGTTTGGATTACAATTACATTGTATGTCAACCAATCATGCCCCCTTTTGCCAAGCTCCACATGCAAATCGCCCCTCCGCAGACATTGCTACTCTTCATTGAATGGGGCTCTGTGCTTTCATTGCCCCCAACGTGTTCAAAGGATCACAGGCTAGTGCTTAATTTGTCAAATCGGGAGGTCCCGTACCAACTGTAGCTCAGTTGGTAGAGCATGGCACTTGCAACGCCAGGGTCGTGGGTTCGATTCCCACGGGGGGCCAGTATGAAAAAGGTATGCACTAACTGTAAGTTGCTCTGGATAAGAGCGTCTGCTAAATGACTAAAATGTAAAATAGTGAGCGCAAGAGGGGGGGTTATCCTGGGGCTCACAAGAAAAAAATTGACCAACACAATTTAGCAGCGCAGCAGACAGAGTAATTTAGACGTCAATGCAGAATACCCGCCATACGTAGGCTATAGCATATAGTATGCCCACATACTCGAGTATAGCTGTGGGGCTCACACAAGTCTGAATTTCTTATAAGCCTAATTTTCAAGACAACAATGGACAGCAACATTTTTAGACGTCACTGCAGAACACCTGCCATATGCATATGCACACATACTCAGCTGTGGGGCTTACAAGACTCAAATTTCATATAATTTTCAAGACATCAATGTAGCAGTAGAACAAATATCACAATATCGGAATATAACTTCAAATAAAATAAATCAATGTAGGCTACAGCAGAACACACATGAGAATATATAGGCCTCCTGCCTATCTGAAGATATGAAGTGCATATTGATATTAACTTCACAGTACAGAATAAGTGTAAAGGAAAAATATGTTCCTACCTTAGTTTTCAAAACCTCCCAGAATGACTCTCCCCATGTCAAGTCCATTTAACTCCTGACAGTCAATTTCTTGCTCAAAGCCATTAGCGGGCTGTTGTTGTACAGCCCAGCTTTAAATTTTGCATGACAATCCGGGGGTTATAAATTTGCTTGGCTCATGCCGAGAGCCTACTAGCTAGTGGAGGTGCCGGTGGTGATGGTGAACTGGCGGGATTAGCAGCGCTGATAGCTAAAGCATCGCCATCAGGATCAGTTTGCCCCTCACTCCTCTTCTCCGGCACTGACAGTTTTCTTGCTCGTTTTGGGTTCGAATCACCATCTTTCTCTGGATTTGTGGACTTGAAAAATGTCATCAAACTCGATTGCCTTTTCTTATAAATATAATTATTTGGATTTCCCACGTTTCAAATTCAGTAGTGAGACGACTAGCCTAGCTACGTGATGTGATTACGTAGGGACCTCTTCACTAGCTGACCACCACTACCAAGACCTGTGCCAAGATCAGTTACTTACCCCACTGGCCCTTCCAATAACCTCTATGTCTAAAAAATAAGAGCGCAGGTCTGGAATCACTGTGGCAGGATAGGATGATTACAGAGAAGGATCCCCGCGCTTTTACATGATGGTTTTTCTGGGGGGTGGGAGAAATAACGAAGAGGCAACTTGAAATAACTCTGATCGCTTTTATTGGAATGTTTACAGTGCGAACACTGAAACAATTAATACATCTTGCCGCGAGAGGTACTGGATCCGGAAAAATAGGTGCCGGAACGAACTAAATCAAATCTGAGAGGTGCCGGATCCTGTTCCGGCAGGATCCGGCTCAAATTAAGCACCGTCACAGGCCCTATATGGATTGACCATGCCTCCACAGCATGGTCAATCCATTCTATAGTTTGCATGCCCTGCGGAAAGACCCGAACTAGTATGAGGGGTACAGCCATTCCAATTTAGGGACCAAACCAATTGTTAGAGGCATTCGGAGCAAAAATAAAAGCATGCTCTTTGTATGCCATATAATAGTTTCAGAGTATCAGAATCACAATACACAGTATCAGTCTGTACTCAACAAAACATACACAGCATACAGTCAAAAAGGTAGTATTTTGGTTGTGCTATATTCACAGTCTTGGCAATTCTGTACCTATGCAGTAGGTAATGGGGCTGGTGCGAGATTGACCTTTATTTAATGTTCCAGCAGCCTAAATGGTATTGCTAATAATGCTATTACAGCCAATCTCTGGGTAATTGAATCACTCTACTGATTGCATCAGTTGTCCCCTCATATCCTTCTCAGCTAAAGTCCTACATTATCAGCTTTAATATTTGTCCTGGAGGACAAAAAAGGAGGATGAAAGTAGGCACAGCAGAGATATACATAGTTCAACCTGATACCACTGCTTTAATACTACTGGCAGTGTTCTCCTTTTGCAGTTTAGATTCAGCAGGCTACTTGTTGCTCAAATGTTGTGAAATTGGGATTGCCATCACAAACATGCATCCTGCTATGTACAGTATGACAGTGTAAGCAAATCAAAGAACTGTGTTAAATAGAGATGTGACTAAATATAGCATAATTTCTTCACTATTCTTAGAGAAAGTTCACTAATTGCCACAGCAGCATTGAGATGACTAATGTAGTGAAAAGGGCAGTTTTCACTACATTATTGTACATTATTCATCCAGATATGATCATATATTTTCCATGTACTCTTGGTTAATATAAATAATTAACCCTATAGTGGGAAAAGATGAATATGTGCATCAGGCCAGATCAGCACAGAAACTATGCAGAGCCAGCAAACATATCTAATGCTAATTCTACCCTCATCATCCAAAAACATAGTGGGAAAGTCACAGATAGGCTCGTATAATACACACTAAACTTAATGAAATCCAGTGGGCTTTAATGCCAGTTCCTGTTCGGAACAATTTCCCCATAAGATCAGTTCACCTCCTGATATCGCTCCGCTGTGCGGGCTTATTGTACATGTGACCAACCAGAAAGACAACATCTGAGGTAAGGTCTCACAGGGCCTTGGAAGTAATCTTCCACTTATCCATTTATATTCATACCCCACTGTCCCCTCTGATGGGTTTTAGCACAGCACACTGTGACGACCCTCCCACTCTGTCTGCCGTATTCTCTCTTTGCTCTTGTTTCCTTATTAGGATGCCGGTGGGCGGAGTTGGGGGGGTCGTCAGCTACATGGGAAACACCTGGGCCGGGTGTGTCCCAGGATAAATGGACCTCTTCCACATTCATTGGGGAGACTCTCTCCAGGCAGATACTTTGATCTTGGTTGTGATATTTTTGGAGGCTTTTTGGGTTGTTTGCTTTGGCACTTTTCAACACTTTTCCATATTACATTTATGCATGCAAACACTCACGTACACTACTGATTACTGATTACACACACCATTGTTATTTGATTTAGTTTATTTTAATTAATAAATATATACTTTGAGTACTCCTTGTCTAACGTGTCTGTAACGATCCCGGCAGTCTGAGTCGGGTCCTGTCTGTGGACTAGTTTTTCTGCTCGTGATCTCCAGTTTCCCGAGGGTTCTGGAACGCTCCGGGGAGCTCTCTTGATTTCCGCACCTGCATCCCATCAGCAATCTGCACACCTGGTCCTGATCATCACCCTTCTTAGGCTCTGGCCTAACATCCATTCCCTGCCGGATCGTTAGCCATGAACAGTAGGTTTACCAGAGTATCAGTCGTAGAGCTTCTAAGCGTTAGTTTTGTTGTTTTGCACCTTGTTGATTTGTTGTTTACTTACCTCCGTTTTGTTCCATCTGCAGTCACTCGTCCGGAACCTTCATCCAACCTCTGCCTGGTGGTCGGCGGCTGCGAGCCATGATCGGATCAACCACTGCACCCCCAACAACTAATCAACGCCGCCCGCTCTGTTCCCTGGATTATTCAGCATCACTCTTGAACTTGTAAATAAACACTCACCTTCGTTTCAACTTACCTTGTCCTGGTCTGCTTCTGGGTTCTGGCTTTGTAACTCGTGACAGTGTCTCCCTTTTGTTACGAACTTGAGCCGGTTCGTAACAAGTGGGGGCTCGTCCGGGATTTTGAACTGGTTGTGTTTGGGAGAACGTGGAGTTAATGTCCAATTCTGTAGGGTTTTTCTTTGTAAATTTTGTTAGTTTGTTTGAGTTTGATAGGCCAGTATTGGTTGCCTTTGGGTTTTGTACTGCGTTGGAGAGAGTACATTGGTTAGTTTCCAGTCCCTGCCCAGCCTGGAAACTCTTGCTCTACTCGCTGTTGGGACATCGGTCTGAGGTGAGTACAATCGGCTGTGTACCTCAGTGGGAGATTGGGTAGGGTAGTGACATTTGCTACCCGGAGCTATAGCTTTTTCCCCTGATAGGCTTAGTGACGTGTTTTGTTTTGGGATACGTTGGGCATGGTTAAATGTTTGTTATTTTTGTGTGGTGTCAGTGGACTGAGCAGTTGTCTCGAAGGACATCCGTGGCTTGGGAAATCTACCAGCGTGCTGGGGGTTTAATTCCTTGCCAGCCGGGCTACAGTGCGTAATTACCCACCGCAAATCTGCACGAAGACTAGGGTTGAGTTATTGTAGGTTTTGGGGAAGCTCCATATCCCAGCTCTTTTCTGTGGTGCTCGGTGTGATTGTGTTTCTCTTGTGTCTGGTGTGCTCAGCAGAGGGGTTGAGCAAGATTATTATGATCTATATATATTTAAAAAAAATTTCCCTGATTATGGCGTCTAATGTAGACGAGTTCATTCGCTTTCCATCAGAAGAACTGTTAGAATTATGTACTAAAGAACAGCTGTTGAAGGTTGCTGAACACTACAAGGTTGAAATTAGTGATAAACGTCTAAAAAATTCTATTAGGTTAATATTGAAGGCCAATTTGATGGAGAGTGGTATTCTGGATGTTACCACTGGGGCAGCCTCTGCTGAGGACACGTTGTCTCCCGATATGTTACAATGACCGTTCCATCGGTTAGTCATAGTAGTCTTCTTTTTGAACAGCAGAAGAACTGCTTCTGTTACAGCTAGGGCATGATCGTGTAAAATATGAAAGGGAATTGGAATTTAAACAGGATATGGAGCGTGCTAAAATCAAGCTGCAACAAGAGCGACTAGAGTTGGTTAGGGAAGGAAAGCTCTCAGGGGAGAGTTTGCTCTGGGAAGGTGACCCAGAGTTACCTAGGGTCGTTCCTCTTTTGGTCGTAATCCAGAGACATTTGATGTTGTAGGGAATTTACGGATTGTTGCCCCAGTTTAATGAAAAGGACCCGGAGACATTCTTTTCGTTGTTTGAGCGTGTTGCTGACGCTAGGAGTTGGCCTGATTCTGATCGCACTTTGATGTTGCAGTGTGTGCTGACTGGTAAAGCGCAAGAAGCATATTCAGCTCTTAGCGTAGCAGACAGTGTTAGTTATGAGAAGGTTAAAACGGCTGTGTTACAGAGTTACGAATTGGTCCCTGAGGCTTACATAGCGATTTAGAACTTTAAAAAGGGATGATCAGCGACTCATGTTGAGTTTGCGCGAATATTATCTTCACAGTTCAATCGCTGGTGTTCTGCCCTCTGCAGTTATGACTTTCCAAGGGCTGTGTGATCTGATTATGTTAGAACAATTTAAGGACACAGTCCCTGATCGTATAGCGACGTACATTAACGAACGAAAAATAAAGACTGTTGCTGAAGCTACGGTTTTGGCAGATGAATATGTGTTGACTCACAAAAATGTTTTTGCAGAACCCCGTATTCGGAGTGAGTGGGGGCGTTCGCAGAGATTTGGGCCTCGCTCGCCGAGATACTTCGGTTCCCGGGCAGAGTTTCATTCAAATAGGGTTGAGCCTGATACCCGTGGTAAAACTGACGTTGGTCAAGAGTGTCACTACTGTCAAGAATTAGGTCATTGGAAAAATGAATGTCCGATTCTTAGATCTAGGGGTAAATTCAGTACAGGTGCTTATGGTAAATCGAGGCCTGCAGCGTTAGCCGCGCCTGTTCCACATCAGTTCACTCATGACGCATTGTCTCCTGCCCGGAGCCAGGTGAAGGGTTATATTGATCCCGACTATTTACCTTTCGTTACGGAGGGTTTTGTGTCTATGGTAGGAAGTAAGAACCTAGTGCCAGTAAAGATCCTAAGAGACACAGGTGCCTCTGAATCATTTGTGTTGAGTCTGTGTTACCCTTCTCTGCGGAGACTGATTCGGGAATAGTGTTCTAATCAGGGGAATAGGTTTGAACACTCTGTCAGTTCCATTGCATAAACTGATGTTGGATTGTGGACTGGTGAAAGGTGAGGTTGTTGTGGGGGTCGTCCTTCATTGCCTATTGAGGGTATTGGCGTGATCCTTGGAAATAACTTGGCTGGGGAGCGTGTGTGGCCTATCGTGTCTCCATCTTTAGTGGTTTCCACTAACCGTCAATTGTAGGGATTCCTGATGAGAGGCGCAGAATTTCCCAGAGGTGTTTTCTGCGTGTGCAGTGACGCGTTCTATGATCCATGACGACCTGGTCACGGAGCTGGCTAACGAGAATACCATAAAGAAGTCTGTTACTGTTTTCCCTGTTATCCCGTTATCTGTATCCCGCTCCGATTTAATCGAGGCGCAACGGACTGACCCTACATTAGAAGAGTTGCGGGACCAAATTGTGTCTGTGGAACAGTTGGGAGATGTCGCACAGGGCTATTTTCTCCAAGAGGAGGTCCTGATGAGAAAGTGGATGTCTCATGTTAGTTGTTTTCTGGGGGAGGCGATTAGTCAGGTTGTGGTACCAGTTAAGCTTCGTGAGTTGGTGCTGACAACTTCTCACAACGACGTTGCTGGGCATATGGGTGTGAGAAAAACCTACAATCGCATATTACGACATTTTTTTTGGCCAAGATTAAAGAGGGATGTTTCTGATTTCATCAAAACTTGTCACACCTGTCAATTAACTGGTAAACCTAATCAAGCTATTAAGCCGTACCACTGTTCCCTATTCCTGTACTCAGTAACCCTTTTGAGTATCTGATTATTGACTGTGTTGGTCCTCTGCCTCGTTCCAGAAAGGGTAGTAATTATTTGTTGACTGTGATGTGTCAGACCACTAGGTTTCCTGCTGCCTATCCTCTCAGGTCTATCACGACTAAGTCTGTGTTAAAAGCTTTGACTCAGTTTTTCTCACTGTTTGGAATCCTAAGGTCATTCAAAGTGATCAAGGATCTAATTTCACCTCTAATCTCTTTGGACAGGTTCTCCAACAACTCCATATTAAACACACCTTGGCTAGCGCTTATCATGCCCAAAGTCAAGGAGCACTGGAACGTTTCCATCAAACGCTTAAGTCTTTGTTGAGATCTTATTGTACTGAGATGGATAAGGATTGGGAGGAGGGGTTGCCTTGGTTACTGTTAGCTGCTAGGGAGGTTTCACAGGAGAGCACAGGTTTTAGCCCAAATGACCTAGTGTTTGGACATAAGGTGCGTGGGCTTTTATCTGTTCTCCAGGATGACTGGAAGTCTCCCGAGTCTCCTCAGTCCCTGTTATCATATGTGTGTGATTTTCGGCGACGCTTGTATGCCGCTGGTGAAATGGCTAAAGAGAAGCTATCATCTTCACAGGACAGGATGAAGAGCATATTGATCGGCGAGCTGAGCCTCGTCACTTTAGTCCAGGTGATCGGGTTCTGCTCTGCTGCCAATTGTTGGTTCTCCTTTTCAAGCCAAGTTTCAAGGTCCATATACAGTGGTGCGCCAGGACACTGAGCAAAATTATCTAGTTGCCACTCCAGAAACGGAGGAAAGCACATCAACTGTGCCATATAAATTTGTTAAAACCCTATTATGCACGTTCCTCTGAGACTGAACAGGGGAGTCTACAGAGGACGGTAAGGCTGTTCTTTTGGCTGATACTGTTTATTCCCTGGATTCTGGTCATGCTAGGTCTGTGCAGGAGCAGGAAGATGTTTCTGGTCCCACGATTGCATACTGCAGGGTAGATTGAAGAATTCAGAGACACTGGAGATTTTAGATAGTCTTCTTACTCATCTACCTGTTGATGGGCGGAAAGAGATGGTGGGTCTGATTCGGAGATTTCCGGGGTTGTTTTCTGATACACCAACACGTACAAACGTAATAGAACATGATATTGACATTGGAGATGCTGACCCCATTCGTCCAACGGTTCTATAGAGTTTCTTCAGAGAAACTGCGTTGTCTGGATGCTGAGGTCAGGTACATGCTGGAGAGTAAAAATAGCAGAGCCTTCTTTTTCTCCAGTTGGGCTTCTCCCTGTATCTTGGTCAGTAAATCGGATGGAACAAACAGATTTTGTACGGACTACCGTAGGTAAGCATGTCACTAAGCGGATTCATTTCCTCTTCCTCGGATGGAGGACTGCGTTGATCAAGTCGGCGCAGCTAAGTTTGTGAGCAAATTTGACCTGTTAAAGGGCTATTGGCAGGTGCCACTGACGAGTAGGCACGTGAAATCTCTGCCTTTATTACACCTTTTGGTCTGTACTCGTATTCGGTTATGAGTTTCGGGCTGCGTAATGCGCCTGCAACTTTTCAGCGACTTATGAACAGGGTTGTCTCTGGTCTGGCCGGGTGCGCTGTTTATCTGGACGATGTAGTGATATATGCAGATACTTGGGAGGAACATCTGTCCCGTATTCAACCTTGTTCGAACGTCTGGCTGCGGGTCGTCTCACGATAAATTTGGCTAAATGTGAGTTTGCTCAGGCGACTGTGACATACCTTGGAAAGGTGGTTGGGCAGGGTGAAGTGCGTCCTGTTCGGGCTAAAGTGGTAGCTATTGATGCTTTTCCACTACCAACTACTAAAAAGGAACTGATGCGTTTCTTGGGAATGATTGGGTATTATCGTGGTTTTTGTAGGAACTTCTCTACTGTGGTCGCTCCCTTGACAGATTTGCTGAAAGCTAAGGCTGTGTACGTATGGTCTTCTCATTGTCAACAGGCTTTCGAAGATGCAAAGAGGTTGCTTACTTCAACTCCGGTACTGGCTGCTCCTCGTGTGGATTTGTCATTTACCTTGCAGGTGGATGCTAGTCATGTAGGGGCTGGTACGTTGGGCGGGGTCCTTGTTGGTCCCGGTCTTATGGGGGGTGTGACGACCCTCCCACTCTGTCTGCCGTATTCTCTCTTTGCTCTTGTTTCCTTATTAGGATGCCAGGTGGGCGGAGTTGGGGGGTCGTCAGCTACATGGGAAACACCTGGGCCGGGTGTGTCCCAGGATAAATGGACCTCTTCCACATTCATTGGGGAGACTCTCTCCAGGCAGATACTTTGATCTTGGTTGTGATATTTTTTGAGGCTTTTTGGGTTGTTTGCTTTGGCACTTTTCAACACTTTTCCATATTACATTTATGCATGCAAACACTCACGTACACTACTGATTACTGATTACACACACCATTGTTATTTGATTTAGTTTATTTTAATTAATAAATATATACTTTGAGTACTCCTTGTCTAACGTGTCTCCCTTTTGTTACGAACTTGAGCCGGTTCGTAACAACACAAAGCTTGGCACATTATATAAGATAACGCTTCCCTGCTTTTATTCAAATGTCGCTTTCATTGTGATCGCCATAGTAGATGTTTGTCTTCCATTGTGATCCCTTCAGTAGATAATGTTTGTCGTATTCACAATCTGTCCCTATGGTGGTCCAGCAGCAATGTGAGGATAATTACGTTGGGAGAAGATACTGTATAGTGAAGGCCATTGCAGGTGATGGGGGCTAGACGACCACTATGCTCCAGTGATCAAAGAGCAAAGGTGTAAAACAAAAAGCTTAAAACAATAACTGACAGAGCTTTATGGGCTTGCAAGAAATGGGAGTACGTGCCAATGTCAGTGAAGCCCGGGGGAACGCAATAGGGAAAGGCGAGAAACCCAAGTTGAATGCAAATATGTTTCCAGATTGCTTGATTAGGTATCTTATAGCGGAAGAGGTCACGAGTTCACCTTAGCCGGGATGTTTGGAACAGAAAGGCTGGAGCAAGGCTGTTAGTGTCTGTTTGTCTCTGTGTGTGTGTGTGTGTGCAGTATGTGTGTGTGCATGCACACACACACACACACACACGTGCGTGTCTGCATCCATGTTTGTTTCTATAAAAGGAGACCAAGTAATGTTAATCCTTCACAGAGTCGAAGTGTGAAACATTGCTTAACGTTGCGTGCATTTGCCAACACAACCCATTGCCAGAGGTCAGTGTCTAGATTTTCTGGACAGAAACTAAAACATACAGTAGTATACTCTGTAGTCTGCTCATGCTGTCCTCTCCTAGCCGCCTGCAGCAGTACATCTGACAGCCAGTCCTGTTCTGTTCACTGTTCCACTTGGCCTCAATACAAATAAACGGATCCACCTCTTCATCTGTACTTCTCTTCTGCAAAAACAAATCAGATCACATTACCTACTTTCTGTACTTATGGCATTCATAGGAATGGCAGTTTCACTGCATATTAGGGGGCTGAGCACACTGCATGTTAAGGTGCTGAGCACACTGCATGTTAAGGTGCTGAGCACACTGCATGTTAAGGTGCTGAGCACACTGCATGTTAAGGTGCTGAGCACACTGCATGTTAAGGTGCTGAGCACACTGCATGTTAAGGTGCTGAGCACACTGCATGTAAGGGGGCTCAGCACACTGCATGTTAAGGTGCTGAGCACACTGCATGTTAAGGTGCTGAGCACACTGCATGTTAAGGTGCTGAGCACACTGCATGTTAAGGTGCTGAGCACACTGCATGTAAGGGGGCTCAGCACACTGCATGTTAGGGGGCTCAGCACATGAGCGAGATGTAGGTGGCTGGAAATGGACATGCTGTTCAATATTGTGGCAGATCATGCACCGCATAATATTGAACCACATACCATCAGTGTTAGGTAGCATCATGTGTATTCCATGCTGTGCTGATCAAATATTGCTCAGAATTTACATGAAGGTATACATTAAGGGGTTTGTAAAGGGTCTATAAGGCTGCGTTTAAACAGCAAACCCAATTCTGATATTTTTTAAGATAAGCTTTAAGACGCAAACTCTACTCTTATCAGCTTGGGTCTGTGAGCGGAGGATTTCAATAGGCTTGCAAAGTATACCGTATAACGGGGTATTTGGAAAAAAACACGGGATGGTTTTTCAATACAGTCCAAATTATTTCTTTAAAGTTTTTCAATAAATTGTAATATCTGTAGCTACTTTTTAAGTTACCACCTGCTGTCAACTTGTGCAATACCTTAGGAGATGAAGCAGATTGTGTTCTTCATGTCACTTGTCAAATTAGTTTACATTATGAGCTTACCGTAGTTCCCCAGAACAGTTAATTCCAGCATGACAATGACCCAAAACACACGGCCAAGGCAACAAAGGAGTGGCTCAAAAAGAAGCACATTAAGGTCCTGGAGTCTCCAGACCTTAATCCCATAGAAAATCTGTGGAGGGAGCTGAAGGTTCGAGTTGCCAAACGTCAGCCTCGAAACCTTAATGACTTGGACAAGATCTGCAAAGAGGAGTGGGACAAAATCCCTCCTGAGATGTGGGCTAACCTGGTGGCCAACTACAAGAAATGTCTGACCTCTGTGATTGCCAACAAGGGTTTTCCACCAAGTACTAAGTCATGTTTTGCAGAGGGGTCAAATACTTATTTCCCTCATTAAAATGCAAATAAATTTATAACATTTTTGACATGCGTTTTTCTGGATTTATTTTATTTTTATTCTGTCTCTCACAGTTCAAATAAACCTACCATTAAAATTATAGACTGATAATTTCTTTGTCAGTGGGCAAACTTACAAATCAGCAGGAGATCAAATACTTTTTTCCCCTCACTGTACATGCTGCTTTTCCTTCAGAAAAGCATGCTCACAACTTTGTTCTTTTGCACACATTTTTCCTTGCACGCATGTCCACACTCACCAAAAATGACATTCTGTAGCTATTAGCTATGCTTGTATAACTTTATGAGCTGGATTTGCCTGTCTTTACAATTAGTTTATGTTCATTTTCACTTGTTAGCATTTAGCTAACAACGTCTGTGATTTCGCTATTAGTTTGTGCTAATTTTGTTAGCATTCTGGTAATAGGAGGCCCAATGGGCTTTTCTTGCATTTTTTTGCGCCCCCCTTGTGTACTATGCCGGTAATACCGTAAATCCCGGGATGAGAGAATGACGGTATGACGATATGAAAATCTGGATACCGCCCAAACCCAGATTACAACACTTAGGCCAGCATTTCCCAAACTCGGTCCTGGGGACCCCAAGGGGTGCACATTTTGTTGTTTGCCCTAGCACTATACAGCTGATTCAAATAATCAAAGCTTGATGATTAGTTCATTATTTGAATCAATTGTGTAGTGCTACAGCACAAACCAAAATGTGCACCCCTTGGGGTCCCCAGGACAGAGTTTGGGAAATGCTGACTGTTCACATGATAATTAGCGAGGATTTAAATGATTTTTATTAAGAGACAGTGCAGAGAAAGTGAAATCCCAAGACTAGCACTACTGATGTGAAGCCGTATTGCATTCATTGCTACAAATTGATTAAATAAACAATTGTAATTCAAGAATGTCTATTCAGTGTCAACAAATTCATCTGAGGGCCTTTAAGGTATAGGGAAAACATTTAAGAAACACCTCTGTATATGAAATGACTGCATATCGTAAGCCATTTATAGATTTGATCATGAGAAAATACAGTGGGGAAAAAAAGTATTTAGTCAGCCACCAATTGTGCATGTTCTCCCACTTAAAAAGATGAGAGAGGCCTGTAATTTTCATCATAGGTACACGTCAACTATGACAGACAAAATGAGAATTTTCTTTCCAGAAAATCACATTGTAGGATTTTTAATGAATTTATTTGCAAATTGTGGTGGAAAATAAGTATTTGGTCAATAACAAAAGTTTCTCAATACTTTGTTATATACCCTTTGTTGGCAATGACACAGGTCAAACGTTTTCTGTAAGTCTTCACAAGGTTTTCACACACTGTTGCATTTGAAACCCCACCTCTTTAAGGAATACCTGGGATAGGATAAAGTAATCCTTCTACCCCCCCCCCTTACCCCACCCAAAAAAACAAACAAAAAAAAAAAACATTGTAAAGTGGTGATCCCACTGGCTATAAGGTGAATGCACCTATTTGTAAGTCGCTCTGGATAAGAGCGTCTGCTAAATGACGTAAATGTAAATGTAAATGTAATTTTGGCCCATTCCTCCATGCAGATCTCCTCTAGAGCAGTGATGTTTTGGGGCTGTCGCTGGGCAACACAGACTTTCAACTCCCTCCAAAGATGTTCTATGGGGTTGAGATCTGGAGACTGGCTAGGCCACTCCAGGACCTTGAAATGCTTCTTACGAAGCCACTCCTTTGTTGCCCAGACGGTGTGTTTGGGATCATTGTCATACTGAAAGACCCAGCCACGTTTCATCTTCAATGCCCTTGCTGATGGAAGGAGGTTTTCACTCAAAATCTCACGATACATGGCCCCATTCATTCTTTCCTTTACACGGATCAGTCGTCCTGGACCCTTTGCAGAAAAAAAGCCCCAAAGCATGATGTTTCCACCCCCATGCTTCACAGTAGGTATGGTGTTCTTTGGATGCAACTCAGCATTCTTTGTCCTCCAAACACGACGAGTTGAGTTTTTACCAAAAAGTTATATTTTGGTTTCATCTGACCATATGACATTCTCCCAATCCTCTTCTGGATCATCCAAATGCACTCTAGCAAACTTCAGACGGGCCTGGACATGTACTGGCTTAAGCAGGGGGACACGTCTGGCACTGTAGGATTTGAGTCCCTGGTGGCGTAGTGTGTTACTGATGGTAGGCTTTGTTACTTTGGTCCCAGCTCTCTGCAGGTCATTCACTAGGTCCCCCTGTGTGGTTCTGGGATTTTTGCTCACCGTTCTTGTGATCATTTTGACCCCACGGGGTGAGATCTTGTGTGGAGCCCTAGATCGAGGGAGATTATCAGTGGTCTTGTATGTCTTCCATTTCCCAATAATTGCTCCCACAGTTGATTTCTTCAAACCAAGCTGCTTACCTATTGCAGATTCAGTCTTCCCAGCCTGGTGCAGGTCTACAATTTTGTTTTCTGGTGTCCTTTGACAGCTCTTTGGTCTTGGCCACAGTGGAGTTTGGAGTGTGACTGTTTGAGGTTGTGGACAGGTGTCTTTTATACTGATAACAAGTTCAAACAGGTGCCATTAATACAGGTAACGAGTGGAGGACAGACGAGCCTCTTAAAGAAGAAGTTACAGGTCTGTGAGAGCCAGAAATCTTGCTTGTTTGTAGGTGACCAAATACTTATTTTCCACCATAATTTGCAAATAAATTCATTAAAAATCCTACAATGTGATTTTCTGGATTTTTTTTCTCTCAATTTGTCTGTCATAGTTGACGTGTACCTATGATGAAAATTACAGGCCTCTCTCATCTTTTTAAGTGGGAGAACCTGCACAATTGGTGGCTGACTAAATACTTTTTTCCCCCACTGTATGTAATATTTTGGAAAAGTGACCTTATGTCCTTTTCTTGAGTCCGTCAACTGCAGGGGTGGTGGCTCATGTAACACTGGGAATGTGTGGTTGATGTGGTCAAGGTGCAATGTGGGGCCCTTTGCTGGCCCCTGTAGATTATCTGTGCTTTACCCTGTCATGCTAGCATGGCTCTGTCAAACAAACGTGTTTGGTCTTCAGCTAATTGGCTTCCTGGGAGATTTGAGAGGAGAGACAATGAAAGGTGCACGTTAATGAGCACCGCTCCAGATGCCTTTGCCGAGCAACCGTGTCAGAACTTGCATGGATCTTTTGCATCGCCACGGCAACACTCAATGTGAGTTTCAACCGTGACCTTTGACCTGCTCCTATTCACGAACTCCTGCTTAACAACTTCCCCCGGCCAACAAATTGATTCTACTTCCTACTACCATTTGTTGTGGTATTGTTGCCAGATATGTAGTAGAAAACTGCTTATATTTCTGTTATAAGTAGCTAATTTGTTCTAGTTTTTTGGTCAAATACTACGATCAGATTTAGGTTGCAGTACAATGAACAGACATTGTCAAATGTTTAAATAAATATTCAAAAACATCTAGACTATTCCCTCAGAACAACTTTCAACGGTCCCCAAAAATGATGTATGTGGTTACAGACATATGGCTTCTACAGCCTACTTCTGCATTCTTCGCAGTGACCATTCAAACTATAACCTCTAGAATAGTTGTCACGATCGTCCAGAACAGAGGAGGACCAAGGCGCAGCGTTGCAGGCAAACATACTCTTTATTTAGTGACACGATCAAAACAACAAAACGATAACGTGACAGTTCACGGTCTAACACTAACAGACTAGAAACAAGAACCCACAAACACAAAGGGAAAGACAGACAGTTTAAATATGGCTCCCAATCAGAGACAACCAGCACCAGCTGACACTCGTTGCCTCTGATTGGGAGTCACTCAGGCCAACATAGAAATACAAACTAGAACTCCCAACATAGCAATAGAATACATAGAATTACACACCCTGGCTCAACATAACAGTGTCCCCAGAGCCAGGGCGTGACAATAGTTAGTTGTTTTGTGACATTAAAGCTTATATAACAGCAGCTCCACAATCAAGGGCAACAATGTTGAATCCAAGAAAGTTAGTAAAAAGTCTGATCCATTCGTAACAAAGTACGTCAAGGTCTCTCTTTACCATTACGACGTGAATGTCACTGCATGGGTACGCGACCTCTCACCCTTTCTGTTGATGAGTTCTTTAACAAGTCCCAGTCAAGGCCCATTCCATGTCTTCTGAGTCACAAAAAGCCAGATAAATGGATGAGAGCTCACTGGGTAAGGCAGCTAGAGAGGTATGTGACATTTATTTGTCTTGCTGTCTTGGAGCAAGCGCCAATCGAAGTACTTTGATGTGATGGCATTGTGACAGGCAATATAGGCTGCTGCACTACCAGCATTTTGTCCACTTGAGAAAGAACAAGAAAGTATTTATAGATAGCCAGGAAGATACAGCCAGAAGATAGACATTAAAAGCCACTTCTAACAGGTGAGCAAACATAGTCTCCTGAGAACAGCCATTGTAAATGACTGCCAAATAAGCAGTTAAATTGATTTTCACAAAGAATTAGCAACCTGTTTCTTTCAGATAAAAATGTTGTCACCAACATCAGAGAGGCATCAAAGGCTTCTGACGCTCCTAAAATGCAAAAGAGGAAAATCTCCCCCAAAACAGGCCCAGAATCAACATGACCTTGAGGCACCACTTCACAGATTTTGGTCACTTGATTTGAACATCTGTTGCTGACAAACAATTGTATGATAAAACCGGACAAAAAATTGCATAATTTGCATAATTCTACTGTAGATTAACCACCCGATAGACTTGAGCCTACTCAACCCGAACAAGTCAAAACAATAGCTACAGCTGGAGTTCTATAAGGCCACAAATAGTCCCATTCACATCTCTGAACAAAGCGATACAATGCGTTAGAGTAGTAGAGCTTTTTTCATTATGGTAGAATTATCCGTTTCTACCATTGTAATCCATCCATGTCACCAGCTGTGTTTGTCTGCAGCCTGCCAGTGTCAGCACCACAGTCACAATCGCTTCCACAGCTGGGGACCACCCAACCGGGATTTATCAGCACTAAATATAAATATGTGCATTTACATTTTCTTCGATGCTATGGTTTGTCAATGAAGGCGTTGGGGACATTCTACCTCTATTTTGGCAAAATGTAGATCCTTATCGTGTTAGAATATGCTGTTGAGTCAAAACTATTACGTGAACATTGAATTGGTGCTAGGTGAGTTTGGTATTAGTGCAATTTCCTCGATTTTTCAGTGTACAGAAAAAGCTGATTTAGGGAGTTGAACAACGCTTCTTGGTTTGATTTCCTGACCCCTATCTTGTCCTATTTGGCCCACTGCTCCCCTCCCTTTCCTCCAAATCTTTATTGCTCTGTGCTCTTCCTGTAGAATGGGCCTACAGTATTAGCATATATTTTTATTTTATTTAACCTTTATTTAACTAGGCAAGTGCATTGGCCAACTGTTCCTCAGATAGGAGTTTCATATCTCTACCAGACAGAATATTCTCTTTGTGCCCGTCTCTAATCTGCAGCAAAGCTTCATTTTGTTGACGTTCTAAAGCCAAGAAGCTCAGGCTATCTCTGTTTATTGCAGTGGCGTTCGGTGCCGTTTAAGATTAGGGAGGACAATTTTATTTTTTATGAGCATGACCTTATTTCTATTACAGGACATTCATATTCCATTTACCCAGCTCAATGTAACATCGATAGGTTTAGGCTACTACATGATACTCGAATTTGCCCTATACCTATCATGAGGTTGCTACAACCTAGCCAACAAATTAAAGTTTATAACTTAGGTACACAGGTTGAGAGACAAATTAGAGTAATCAATTTGACAGACAGTGACACATTCAATACCACCTTGCACACTCTTGCCTGCATCTAGCTGATTTGGGGTGTAATCATTAGTCGAAACAGTTGCAAACGGAACTAAAACTAGAGTTCATTGGACAAATGCAGGTAGGTCCATCCTTGTTTTGTTTGCTTCTATTTAAGAAATGTTTTGCAACAGAATCGGTGGAATGAATACACCCTGATCACCCACACACACAGTTCCCTTTCATAGCAGCCACATACTGTATCCTCACTTTGCTCATTGTATAATTCCTTCTTGCATCTCTGCGCTGTCCTCTTCTCACCTTTTCCTTTTGCTTAGACTTCAGTGCACAACACAACAGCTTTCTGTGACCAGGTGAAAAAACATCAACAAACCAAACCTTCATACCATAACAGCTACACAGCCTACATTGTTGTCACCATATTAGCTAACGTCATAGTCAACACAGGTGCTAGAACTAACGCGTTAAACCCACAATCCAATCCATGTGTACAATCACACAGTACAGTTTACAACAAACAGTTTAGCAGATCCACAATAAATGTATAAAACCGAAAGCTTACCTCGACTTGGAAGAGTTGCAGTGCTGGATAGCCTTAACTAACATAAATAGCATTCCTCTGTGTTTGAGTCACGTTGTTGAGTAGCCTAAATTAACTGCATTAGCTTGCTAGGTAAGTGAAAGGTAAACTAAGAAGAAAAAAATACAACGAAATATAGCTATCTAGCTCTCTCTCTCTCTCTGGTGCTTAATTTGTTAAAAACTGTTCAACTACCTATTGTCTTTCTCTCTCTGAGTCAACTGCTCACCACACCTTATGCACTACAGGGCTATGCTTTCAGTACTAGATTCATTCTCTGATCCTTTGATTGGATGGACAACATGTCAGTTCATGCTGCAAGAGCTCTGATAGGTTGGAAGACGTCCTCTGGAAGTCGTTATAATTACTGTGTAAGTCTATTGAAGGGGGTAAGAACCATCAGAGCCTCCTAGGTTTTGTATTGAAGTCAATGTACTTAGAGGAGGACGGAAAATAGCTGTCTTCCGGCTACACTATGGTGCTACCCTAGAGGGTTCTGTTGAGGCTACTGTAGACCTTCATTGCAAAACAGTGTATTTTAATCAGTTATTTGGTGATGTGAATATACTTAGTATAGTTTTATCTAAAAAGGATAACTTTAATGTTTCACTATTTTTTTAAATGAAATTCACTGAGTAGGATGGTCCTCCCTTCCTCCTCTGAGGAGCCTCCACTGGTGTATTGGACTACCTCCATGCCAAGGATTTGCGCTACGCCAGCCATAATAGATCTCCGACATCTTTAAAGATAGAGAGGTTTCCAGTGTGGATCCTCAGCTCTGGCCCGAGTACAAAGCCCAGGCCTTTCAATGTAGGGGTTGATTTAGCGCTAAAGAGACAATTCAGATGTCTTAATATTTCTTAATAGCCCTTTTTACCCTAAACTAAGAGAGATTTATATACATAATATTTTTTTTTAAACTAACTATTTTAGGGGGATACTACCAAAAAAAATGTCAGTCCAAGATAAGTATAAAAATTGTTGCTCATAGGTTATTATATTGGTCTTACCTGCAATTTACAGCTAAGTGATTAGATGTCCTGAATTCAAAAAGCAGGTTATAGCCTCTAAATGATTGCATCAAGAAAGCAATGAATGACATATGTGCTTTCAGTTTGAATTGTACACATGGATTAGAACTTTATATCTCAATAACCTTTTGTTAAATTTACAACTTCAACCTTAACTGCTGTATTTCTCTAACATTAACTAAACATACTATACTCAATCCTATATGGCTGACAATTATTATCATTTTACACAGTACATAGCCAAAGTTATTATTCATCAGTTCCATTCTGGGTACAGTATACTGTATTCAAACATCACACCCTCTTGAATGCTGAGGTGTGGAGCAGGCGCGATAGGATGTTGACCACTGCTGACCTGTCGGAGAGTGCCTGGTGTGCAGGCATCTTAACGATCTACATCAAAAGCTTGTTATCCCCTTGTGTGATGTCTAGACTGCAGTCGATGCAGGCATTCTGCATTTCTTATCATGCAAATAAATTAGTTTTCCATGGACTTGCAGCCTCCCAAAAACTAGGTTGGTGGGTAATTGTGGCGATCCTGCAAGGCACGAGACGCCATGTGGGAGTCTATGAAGTGCAGATCATGTCATTCTGCGGGTACATTTTACTCCCTCGACATTAATTCAATCATTAGGTCCAGACTGAATCAGTGAAAGCTGAATTCCAAATCAATTGGATGCTGATTGCCTGAAAACCTATATTTGACCTGAGTTTGGGATGGTTTAGGAGAAACACATTATGTGCAAGCCACTGTTGGATGATGGTCTGAATTAGCCGATAAATAAGGTAATCAATTTGTCTGACACTAATACAGTGGTATCAACACAGTTGTCGAGTCACAACAGTATTGTGAGACAAAAGACAGGTGAGCTGGATGATCAAAATTAATTAGCCATTCCCTAGTCATTAGTGCCAGATGTTATAATTAAGCAATAAGGCACGAGGGGGTGTGGTATATGGCCAATATACCACGGCTAAGGGCTGTTCTTACGCACGACGCAACGCGGAGTGCCTGGATACAGCCCTTAGCCGTGGTATATTGGCCATATACCACAAAACCCAGAAGGGCCTTATTGCTATTATAAACTGGTTACCAACGTAATTAGAGCAGTACAAATAATTGTTTTGTCATACGGTCTGATATACCACGGCTGTCAGCCAATCATCATTCAGGGCTCGAACCACCCAGTTTATAATATATATTTATATTATTATCCAATAACAGAACTAAAAACAGAATGTGATAGAGGAAGCATATTAATGCTAACAAGGTAGACAAACAAACATTTTGAAATGTGGATTTCAAAAAAAAAAATAACATGAAAAGGGAGAATGTAAACCACCACTAACAAGATTCCACATAAAAACCAAGTGCTTGCTATAAAATGGGAACTCCTCAGAGAATCCAATAGAGCATATTGTGATTTGAAGTTAGCCAAACTGTCCAGGAAAGTGAGTTTACACAAGTAAATAGTGACCATTCAGTACCATGGTTAAGGATAGAGCGTTATATGAGAGAGAGCTATTACGACTGAGTGCCAACAATAACCATATGAGATGCATATATTAAACATGGCAGACTCAAACTGACATGTAGCTCATAATGTTGGGTAATTATGTCTTATTAGCCCCCTACATTAAGTCAGACGCATTAGCTCAGACGACAGCGGGAAGCGGATTCAAATGAACTCGCCCTCATGGCTTGCAAAGATCAGAGGGTATTTCTACACTAAGTATAACATTTACAGTATCATCCAAAGACCACAATCAGATTGAATTACTATTTCCACCACCACCACCCACCCCTCTCTTAAACCCCCTCCACCATCACAATCAATGTGTGCTGACTGAATCACCGTCACAAGGGAAAACAAGAGCTCTCCCTTTCCTCTGTCTTCATCTCACTCACTTTCTCTCTTTCCATCCTTCTGTCTCTCTGGTTGTGTAGTCAGGTTAAAACCCGGCCCTTTCCTCTGTCTTGGCCCAATCCCCTAGACCCTACCTCCTATGCACTTGTGGAGATCTGAGAGGATTTGATTGGTATAAGCAATATGGTGAAACTTCCACCTAGCTTATCAACGGCAAATCTCAGATCTCCACAAGTGCATAGGAGGTAGGGTCTAGGGGTTGATTTGGGAATAGGCCTTCCTCTCACTCACTTTCTCTCTTTCCATCCTTCTGTCTCTCTGAGTGTGTAGTCAGGATGCAACCAGATGGCTATGCCAGTAAGATTACACTGACCAATAAAAGTGCATGTCTTGGAAGTCAACAACTGTGCTCACACCTCTTGATGACCCATGTTGTTACCTCTGCTTCCTTTCAGAGAACACAGGACCAAAGAGTTTGTTTACACAAACACTCTTCTTTGATATGCTTTGAAATCAGAGGTCATCCTGACTGTGAAGTGCATTTGAACCATAAAAACATATTTTTGGGTGGTTTTCTTAAAAGGTCAGATTTTTTTGTTGTTGAGTATAATAGTAACTCAAACAGAATAAACATCAGTCAGAAACTTCAGTCCTCTAAGGTAATATTGGGGCTTCTTTTACTCTTACGCTTCTTGCCGTAATTTCCAGCATTTTAAATCGACAAAAAACTATTTTAAGTGGGGTAAAGTAGGAAGAGGATTTGTTTTGACAACAGTACAGTATTTCTCCGCAAACAAACTGAAATCACGATAACAAGACAGAAATTGAGCACCACCAAGATTTTAGTATTTTTGTCTTAATTTATTATAGCACTAGACTCTTGCCCAAAATCTCAGTGGTCCAAACTCTGCACATGCAGGAGCCCTACTGTTATAAAACTACTAACAGTTTTCCTCCTGATCTAGCTATTACTCATTGCAGCCATCTTTGCCTGAGGCATCAATTAAATAGTGACAATCAACCACACGGTTTTGTTTACATAAATGTAAACAATGTAATTAGCCTGACCATATAAAGCAAATGGCAGTTGTCAGGATGGCATGAGCAGATATGGAGTTGTGTGTAAAGAGTTTTTTAACTGCATTGCCCTTATCAAATGGAAAACCCTCATTACTTTTGATTCAATGTTCAACAAACACAACCTTCGTTTTATCTAATCGCATGCTTTTCATAGGGCAAGTATCCTACTTTCTCTATGAAAACAGGATATCACATTGTCCGCTCTGACAACTTTTTCCTTGTCAAGTACTTACCACGGGTATCCAATTCCCAATAGCACAAAAATAGAACTCAATCCAGTCGATACCTAATGTACCTTATGTGTATAGACATATACAGTGCATTCGGGAAGTATTCAGACCCCTTGACTTTTTCCACATTTTGTTACGGTACAGTCTTATTCTAAAATGGATTAAATAAATAAAAAATCCTCATCAATCTATACACAATACCCCACAATAACAAAGCAAAAACTGGTTTTTAGAAATGTTTTCTAATTTATTAAATATATAAAACAGACATACCTTATTTACATAAGTATTCAGACCCTTTGCTTTGAGAGTCCACTTGTGGTAAATTCAATTGGTTGGACCTGATTTGGAAAGGCACACACCTGTCTATATAAGGTCCTACAGTTGACAGTGCATGTCAGAGCAAAAACCAAGCCATGAGGTCAAAGGAATTGTCCGTAGAGCTCCGAGACAGGATTGTGTCAGATCTGTGGAAGTGTACCAAACAATTTCTGCAGCATTGAAGGTTCCCAAGAATACAGTGGCCTCCATCATCCTTAAATGGAAGTAGTTTGGAACCACCAAGACCCTTCCTAGAGCTGGCTGCCCGGCCAAACTGCGCAATCAGGAGAGAAGGGCCTTGGTCAGGGAGGTGACCAAGAACCCGATGGTCACTCTGACAGAGCTCCAGATTTCCTCTGTGGAGATGGCAGAACCTTCCAGAAGGACAATCATCTCTGCAGCACTCCACCAATCAGGCCTTTATGGTAGAGTGGCCAGTAAAAGGCACATGACAGACCGCTTGGAGTTTG
Organism: Coregonus clupeaformis; assembly: GCF_020615455.1. NCBI lineage: Eukaryota > Metazoa > Chordata > Actinopteri > Salmoniformes > Salmonidae > Coregonus > Coregonus clupeaformis. Next base: position 2,265,590 of record NC_059204.1, on the reverse strand, counting down.
CCAAAAGGCACCTAAAGACTCTCAGACCATGAGAAACAAGATTCTCTGGTCTGATGAAAACAAGATTGAACTCTTTGGCCTGAATGCCAAGCGTCACGTCTGGAGGAAACCTGGCACCATCCCTAAGGTGAAGCATGGTGGTGGCAGCATCATGCTGTGGGGATGTTTTTAAGCGGCAGGGATTGGGAGACTTGTCAGGATCGAGGGAAAGAGGAACGGAGGAAAGTACAGAGAGATCCTTGATGAAAACCTGCTCCAGAGGGCTCTGAATGTCCTTAAGTGGCCCAGCCAGAGGCCGGACTTGAACCCGATCTAACATCTCTGGAGAGACATGAAAATAGCTGTGCAGAGACTCTACCCATCCAACCTGACAGAGCTTGAGAGGATCTGCAGAGAAGAATGGGAGAAACTCCCCAAATACAGGTGTGCCAAGCTTGCAGCGTCATACCCAAGAAGACACAAGGCTGTAATCGCTGCCAAAGGTGCTTCAATAAAGTACAGAGTAAAGGGTCTGAATACTTATATAAATGTCATATTCCTGTTTTTAATGTTTTATATTTCTAAAAACCTGTTTCTGCTTTGTCATTATGGGGTATTGTGTGTAGATTGATGAAGGGAAAAAACAATTTAATCAATTTTAGAATAAGGCTGTAACATAACAAAATGTGGAAAAGGTCTAGGGGTCTGAATACTTTCCGAATGCACTGTAGCAGTAGGATTGACCCTGAATGTGAATCAGATCATGATGGCATGCCACATTGGCTAGAGCAAAACCTAAACCTCATAATACTGTATATCACCAGGTGTATGACTTCAAGAACCAATAAAACTGGAACATTTTATATTAAAGCTTATTCCGTGAATGTGGGGGTCTTACATTGGATATATTTACATTTGATTTATATGGGATACAAATGTTAACCCAATGTCAATGTGAAGTATTTAAGCAAAGAGAGATTGTCCAGATTTGGTAAGAATCCATATATGGGAAACCAACATCCCAAATTCTGTGTTATCCTGTGGTGTTGGCGCTGGGTTTCCAACTGGGCTATAATTCTGTCTGACATGACTGACCCACATTCCACCCTTCGGTTTAACCAGCATGACCCTGAGAAATAGGCAGTTAATATAGATAAGATTACAGCATTAATTCACAGAAGGCAAGTCCACCCGGAAAAAGAAAAGATTAGCAATGATTAAATAAAATATTTTGGCATAGTAATTCTATAATCCTACTTTTTGGATTGTGTTGCCTGGAGTGGCACCATGTGCCTCTAACAGTGCTGGCTATGAAAGTACGATTCATCATATTAATTTTGCAAGGTGCCTTGCCTTATCTGGCATGAAAAGGTTAACAATGGCAGACATCTGTCTCAGTGGCCAATTGAATCCTTTCCGACAGGGTGGTCCTCTGTTTATGCACTGCCAAAATTGGTAGTGGCCTGGGATGAGGCCCGATGGGAAATGTATGCAAATATACTTGACCCCCATTCCCATGGGACACTAGGTTGCCACTCTAAATGAATATCAGGCAATTCAAATGTTTCCATTTGGTTTCTGTTAGGAGGAAAGGTTCCGTCTGGGGGCTTCCACCTCTACCAATCCAGCTGAGTACTTCCACTCCCAGTAGCAGCGGTAGCTAGCAGCAGCCCTGTGAGAGATTACTGTACAGGCCAGCTGTGGGTAAGAACCATTAGAGATTCTGGATAATTCACAATTGATAAATATGATCCTGGGGCTTTGACATTGAGTGACTGTGCATGCCTAGAGCACTAGGAAGTGGAGAACCTCAAATACCTACCATCACTCCACAACAAAAAGTCAGAGCCAGGAAACAACTGTGTGTGATTAAATGTTTTTAAAGGAAAGGTAAGATGAGTTCTGAGAAGGCTCCAAAAAGGGTATATTACTTGCTGTGGGCTAGAATAATAAGGGTATATTGAACATCGTTCTTTTGACTTGCATACAAATATTTATGGTGTCATCAATCCAAAATCACCTCGAAGGGAGAGGGACGTCAAGTCATCTTCATATGTCACCAAATTGACTCCTCGAGGTGTAAGAACATCCATTTTTTTTCTTCTAATCGCTACCACAATCGCTCCAGGCACCTACTGTAGCAAGGAACAGTCAGACCAGTCATATCACTGTATCATAAACACTCTCCGCCTTCGCAGTTTAATACAAGGTCATGCAGACAGTTTGGCTCAAAATATTTGCCTATCATCGGTATTCCTCAATAGCCTGGGGCATTAAGTATCTCTCCAGGGCCTCCCGAGTGGCGCAGCAGTCTAAGGCACTGCATCGCAGTGCTTGAGGTGTCACTACAGACCCGGGTACGATCCCAGGCTGTGTCGCAGCCGGCCGCGACCAGGAGACCCATGAGGTGGCGCACAATTGGCCCAGCGTCGTTCGGGTTAGTGGAGGGTTTGGCCGGACGGGATGTCCTTGTCCCATCGCGCTCTAGTGACTCCTTGTGGTGGGCCGGATGCATGCACACTGACTTCGGTCACAAGTTGTACAGTGTTTCCTCCGACACATTGGTGCAGCTGGCTTCCGGGTTAAGCGAGCAGTGTGTCAAGAAGCAGTGCGGCTTGGCAGGGTCGTGTTTCGGAGAACGCATGGCTCTCGACTTTCGCCTCTCCCGAGTCTGTACGGGAGTTGCAGCGATGGGACAAGACCGTAACTACCAATTGGGGAGAAAAAATACCAAAAATAAAGTCTCTCTCCACATCTCAGAGGCCTCACAGTAAACCAGCGTCACGGATGAAGTGGCTCGCTCATTTTAACCAATTCTCAAACTTGCCAAAACAAACGCCATCAAACCTTGAACATGATACAAAGCCACGGGGAACAACACAACACATTAATCAGACATGTTAACTATGTCAGTCTGTGATATAAGCACTGAATTTTGGCAAATATCCCAAGAAAAGTGTCACCTGCAAATAATCATTGACACGACAAACGGTGCAACGGGTAATGGGCAATGCAGTGAAGTACATTCTGTCCGGTAATTGACTCCAAAATTGTGTTTGCTCTAACTAAGCCAGTGGATTTCTTAGATTGGTTCCGCTGGCATTTTCATTTCTTCCTCCAACAAACTCCAATAACAAGCTAATCCCGTCGCGCACCATCCCGTTTGAGCAAATTTTGCCATGCAGTCTGTCAACACAGCTGTCCTCTACTTTGAACACTCACTTGATACCATCTACAGTGCCTTCAGAAAGTATTCACACCCCTTGACTTTTTCCATATTTTGTGTTTGAAAGTGGGACTAAAATTGATTTAATTGTCATTTTTTGTCAATGATCTACACAAAATACTCATATGTCAAAGAAATATATACAGTGGGGGAAAAAAGTATTTAGTCAGCCACCAATTGTGCAAGTTCTCCCACTTAAAAAGATGAGAGAGGCCTGTAATTTTCATCATAGGTACACGTCAACTATGACAGACAAATTGAGGAAAAAAATCCAGAAAATCACATTGTAGGATTTTTAATGAATTTATTTGCAAATGATGGTGGAAAATAAGTATTTGGTCACCTACAAACAAGCAAGATTTCTGGCTCTCACAGACCTGTAACTTCTTCTTTAAGAGGCTCCTCTGTCCTCCACTCGTTACCTGTATTAATGGCACCTGTTTGAACTTGTTATCAGTATAAAAGACACCTGTCCACAACCTCAAACAGTCACACTCCAAACTCCACTATGGCCAAGACCAAAGAGCTGTCAAGGACACCAGAAACAAAATTGTAGACCTGCACCAGGCTGCGAAGACTGAATCTGCAATAGGTAAGCAGCTTGGTTTGAAGAAATCAACTGTGGGAGCAATTATTAGGAAATGGAAGACATACAAGACCACTGATAATCTCCCTCGATCTGGGGCTCCCACGCAAGATCTCACCCTGTGGGGTCAAAATGATCACAAGACCGGTGAGCAAAAATCCCAGAACCACACGGGGGACCTAGTGAATGACCTGCAGAGAGCTGGGACCAAAGTAACAAAGCCTACCATCAGTAACACACTACGCCGTCAGGACTCAAATCCTGCAGTGCGAGACGTGTCCCCCTGCTTACAAGTACGTCCAGGCCCGTCTGAAGTTTGCTAGAGTGCATTTGGATGATCCAGAAGAGGATTGGGAGAATGTCATATGGTCAGATGAAACCAAAATATAACTTTTTGGTAAAAACTCAACTCGTCGTGTTTTGGAGGACAAAGAATGCTGAGTTGCATCCAAAGAACACCATACCTACTGTGAAGCATGGGGGTTGGAAACATCATGCTTTGGGGCTGTTTTTTCTGCAAAGGGACCAGGACGACTGATCCGTGCTAAAGGAAAGAATGAATGGGGCCATGTATTGTGAGATTTTGAGTGAAAACCTCCTTCCATCAGCAAGGGCATTGAAGATGAAACGTGGCTGGGTCTTTCCAGCATGACAATGATCCCAAACACACCGCCCGGGCAACGAAGGAGTGGCTTCGTAAGAAGCATTTCAAGGTCCTGGAGTGGCCTAGCCAGTCTCCAGATCTCAACCCCATAGAACATCTTTGGAGGGAGTTGAAAGTCCGTGTTGCCCAGCGACAGCCCCAAAACATCACTGCTCTAGAGGAGATCTGCATGGAGGAATGGGCCAAAATACCAGCAACAGTGTGTGAAAACCTTGTGAAGACTTACAGAAAACGTTTGACCTGTGTCATTGCCAACAAAGGGTATATAACAAAGTATTGAGAAACTTTTGTTATTGACCAAATACTTATTTTCCACCATAATTTGCAAATAAATTCATAAAAAATCCTACAATGTGATTTTCTGGATTTTTTTTCTTCTCATTTTGTCTGTCATAGTTGACGTGTACCTATGATGAAAATTACAGGCCTCTCTCATCTTTTTAAGTGGGAGAACTTGCACAATTGGTGGCTGACTAAATACTTTTTTCCCCCACTGTATATCTTAATTAGAAATTTAATCAACCCCAAGTCAATACATGTTCGAATCACCTTTGGCAGTGGTTACAGCTGTGAGTCTTTCTGGGTAAGCCTTTAAGAGCTTTCCACACCTGGATTATGCAACATTGGCCCATTATCGTTTTTGAAATTCTTCAAGCTCTGTCAAATTGGTTGTTGATCATTGCTAGACAACCATTTTCAGGTCTTGCCATAGATTTTCAAGCAGATTTAAGACTGAACCAGGTTTTCCTCTTTGCCTGTGCTTAACTGTGCTTACCATTTCGTTTATTTTTATCCTGAAAAACTCCCCAGTCCTTAACGATTACAAGCATACCCATAACATGATGCAGCCACCACTATGCTTGAAAATATGGAGAGTGTTACTCAGTAATGTGTTGTATTGGATTTGCCCCAAACATAACACTTTGTATTCAGGACAAAAAATGAGCAGTTTTTGCAGTATTACTTTAGTGCCTAGTTGCAAACAGGATTCATGTTTTGGAATATTTTTATTCTGTACAGGCTTCCTTCTTTTCACTCTGTCAATTAGGTTAGCATTGTGGAGTAACTACAATGTCATTGAGCCATCCTCAGTTTTCTCCTATCACAGCCATTAAACTATGTTACTGTTTTAAAGTTACCATTGGGTAACTGAGCGGTTTCCTTCCTCTCCGGCAACTGAGTTAGGAAGGACACCTGTATCTTTGTAATGACTGGGTGTATTCATCCAAAGTGTAATTATACTGAACAAAAATATAAACGCAACAAGTCCCATGTTGGTCCCATGTTTCATGAGATGAAATAAAAAATGTGTGCACAAATTTGTTTACATCCCTATTAGTGAGTATTTCTCATTTGCCAATATAACCCATCCACCTGACGGGTGTAGCATATCAAGAAGCTGATTAAACAGGATGATCATTACACAGGTGCACCTTGTGCTGGGGACAATAAAAGGGTGCTGAGGAGTATTTCTGTCTGTAATACAGCCCTTTTGTGGGGAAAAACTCATTCTGATTGCCTGGGCCTGGCTTACCAGTGAGTGGGCCTGGCTGCCAAGTGAGTAGGCCCTTTCCCTCCCAGGCCCACCCATGGCTGCTCCCCTGCCCAGTCATGTGAAATCCATAGAATAGGGCCCCATTTATTTATTTAAATTGACTGATTTCCTTATATGAACTGTAACTCAGTAGAATCTTTGAAATTGTTGCATGTTGCGTTTACATTTTGCTTCAGTATAATAACTACACCATGCTCAAAGGGATATTCAATGACAGCTTTATTTTCACCCATCTACCAATAGGTGCCCTTCTTTGCGAGGCATTGGAAAACCTCCCTGGTCTTTGTGGTTGAATCAGTGTTTGAAATTCACTGCTCGAGTGAGGGACCTTACAGATAACTGTATGTGTGGTGTACAGAGATGAGGTAGTCATTCAAAAATAATGTCAAAAACTATTATTGCACACAGAGTCCATGCAACTTATTATGTGACTTAAGCAAATTTGTACTCCTGAACTTATTTAGGCTTGCCATAAATGGGTTGAATACTTATCGACTAAAGACATTTCAGCTTTTCATTTTTAATTAATTTGTAAACATTTTAAAAAATATAATTCTACTTTGACATTATCGGGTATTATGTGTAGGCCAGTGACAAAAACATTTCAATTTCATAACTTTGAAATTCATGCTGTAACACAACAAAATGTGGAAAAGGTCAAGGGGTGTGAATACTTTCTGAAGGCACTGTATGCATATTGTCATTGTCCTCAGGGTAGGGAGGCATGTAGTGAGATTTGACAATGGCAACAGGTATGAACTGAACTAATTTGACAATTCTTTGAAAAGTTCCAAACAACATTTTACTAATGCATGTTTCTGGCTCAACTGATTGTAGATAGATAACAACATTCAAAAGATTGAAACTGCATTTGGCTGAATCTAAATGCCTGTATTTGAAATCTGCTTTTTTGAGGGGAAACAATCTCAACAGATTTGACAAGAGAAATGTCTTGTGGAAGAGCAACATAAATCATACACATCAGACTGTAATATCTCCTTACAATTTCAGACTGCATGTTATTAAGTTCTCAAAAATGTGCCTCAAAGAATAATTATCGCATCCGCAGTCAGTAATTGGGATCATCAAATACAATTCATTAGGGTTGTGACTGTAACTCAGCAGATGTGACAACACCACTTGATGAAATGACCCAAACATATACTGTATCACAGATACTGAATATGATATAGAGAAAAGGAAAAAGAATGGGGAATGATTAACTTGGTCGCTGCTCAAAACGATATCTATAATCTACAAGGAAGAATTAATCGGCTGTTAGGGCTCCATCACCAATCACTGACATCAAACGTGTCATTAGACGGTGGTTTGAAGAGAGGATAATGATGTCTGTGTAGTTTGGCAATCTAACAGATTAAGGCCTCAGTGCCTGTAGAAAATTCAACTTGACAGTCAGCATGGAGTCATGAGGGGCTTAGAGATCAATTGTCCTCGTGTCGTTCTAGTGCTCTGTTAACCTACTTTGTTCTTTCCAGCTTTGCCAGAGGAGAATTTGCTTGAGATGTTCTCAAAACAGTCACCTTCAGTGATGCCTTGTGTGGATTTGTGGTGCACATAGTAGTCCATCCTATAGGGTGAAAGTGTCAATGCTTAAATATCAAGTGCGTCTTCCAATCGTCTGTATTGCTCGCTCGCTCCACTCGGGGCACTATACAGTAAAGCTGTGATATTTAATAGGGGCTTGCCAGTTAATAATCTGCTCAACTGAAAGGCCTCCAATCAAAATAGGCCATTTCCAAAAACCAAGACATGACCCTTAGTCAAACTCAACCCCCCTTATCCCTCCCAAATCCTGGATCTGCATCACAGATCTGCATCACACGCGAAATCCTAGTCTGATCACAAGCATCCTAACTGTAGCAAATACATTCACATTTACATTTTCATTTACATTTTCGTCATTTAGCAGACGCTCTTATCCAGAGCGACTTACAAATTACAAATCCGTATGCAACGGTTGCCCCCAAGGACAACAACCTCTCCCTCAACGTGACCAAGACAAAGGAGATGATTGTGGACTACAGGAAAAAAAGAGGACTGAGCACGCCCCCATTCTCATCGACGGGGCTGTAGTGGAACAGGTTGAGAGCTTCAAGTTCCTTGTTGTCCACATCACCAACGAACTATCATGGTCCAAACACACCAAGACAGTCGTGAAGAGGGCACGACAAAGCCTATTCCCCCTCAGGAGACTGAAAAAGATTTGGCATGGGTCCTCAGATCCTCAAAAAATTTCTACAGCTGCACCATCGAGAGCATCCTGACTGGTTGCATCACCGCCTGGTATGGCAACTGCTGGGCCTCCGACCGCAAGGCACTACAGAGGGTAGTGCGTACGGCCCAGTACATCACTGGGGCCAAGCTTCCTGCCATCCAGGACCTCTATACCAGGCGGTGTCAGAGGAAGGCCCTCAAAATTGTCAAAGACTCCAGCCACCCTAGTCATAGACTGTTCTCTCTGCTACCGCGTGCCCAAGCGTACCGGAGTGCCAAGTCTAGGTCCAAAAGACTTCTCAACAGCTTCTACCCCCAAGCCATAAGACTCCTGAACAGCTAATCATGGCTACCCGGACTATTTGCACTGCCCCCCACCCCATCCTTTTACGCTGCTGCTACTCTGTTAATTATTTATGCATAGTCACTTTAACTCTACCCACATGTACATATTACTTCAACTACCTCAACTAGCCGGTGCCCCCGCACATTGACTCTGCACCGGTACCCCCCTGTATATATAGCCTCCCTACTGTTATTATATTTTACTTCTGCTCTTTTTTTTCTCAACACTTTTTTTGTTGTTGTTTTAACTGTTGGTTAAGGGCTGTAAGTAAGCATTTCACTGTAATGTCTGCACCTGTTGTATTCGGCGCATGTGGCCAATTAAATTTGATTTGATTTGATTTGAAGACTGCATTGAATGAGGGACTTTTTTTAGATACATTATTTGTATTGGTCTATTTAATCACAGAGATTTGCAGAGTGCTGGCAGTTTTAATTGCTCAGCCCCATTAAGGACTCAAGTTGACGTGGAAATCAGTTGTTTCATACTTTTCCAACACACTATCACTATCACTATACTTATTCGGCACACCAAACATTTTTACACGATTTTCATCACAACACATTTCATGTGTATTACACGATTTTCTTTCTTCATAATGTATTTGTGTACATTACACAAATTCAAATTTGTTGTGGCTAACGTTAACTAGGCTAGCTATGTGGCTAATGTTAACAAGGCTAGGGGTTAAGGTTAGGGATTTAGGTTAGGGGTTAGGTAACATGCTAGCTAAGTAGTTGCAACGTTGCTAAAGTTGTCCATGATGAGATTCGAACACGTAACCTTTGGGTTGCTAGATGTTTGCGTTATACACCCACCCATCCAAAATTGTGTACTGCACACAAAAATAAATAATTTTTCGTGTGGCTGTCACAAATTTCCAATAAGCAATTTGTGTCTATTTCACAATAATCTGTGATACTGGGTTTACTTTTCACAGCACTCTAATGAATGTGCCGGGGTGCTATGTCGTGTTATTTAAGGTAAGATCAAAATGACCCTATTGTTCCTGCTTCTCACCACTCACAGGACATTTTGGCTACACACAAAAAGGGAGTCCGCTTTGATGATGACTAGGAAGAGGAAGTGGAGTCTGCGCTGGTCAAAGTCGTGGTATTGTGGTGGGCCCTTGCCTATGAGGGCTTAATGGAAATTGTCAGTGGCATCTCACTCACTTCAGCTGAACCAGACAGATAAAAGAGGCACTGGCCTGGTGGTTTTCAAACACCGCAAGACAGAAGCCCAAATCCCTGTCTGTCAGTCTTCATTTCCCCTTATGATGCCACAGTGTTTGTTTCTCCAAAGGGACGCCCGGGAGGCTTCTTTTTTTTAAATCACTGATGACTGGCCCAGGGAGTACAACCTCCGTCAATCCTGGTCCTCTCTGAAAGGAGGCTCAGGTGGCGGGCAGATAGGCGGCAGATGCCCATTGGATTTCATGATCTCCTCATCTCTGTCATTCTCCCAGCCTGCTCTCCAAGAGCTGCATGTCTGACTTACAGCGGTGAGGGCAAAGCAATAATTCCCTGCGCACTGGGGAGTCTGTCAGAAAGAGGCCTCTCCTCTCAATGCCACACAGGCCCTGACAGCACAGCAAGAGGGGTAAAAAACATCTGAGGCTGAGGATTTGGAACAGTAGAGAATGTCAAGAGAGTGGGGGGGAGCAAAGGTGCATAGAAGAACGGCGCTTTGTTTATCTGGTAAATAACTTTTGTGAATCCAACGTGAGGCAGAGCAGGTGTACAGGATTTATTTACTCAGAGGTTACTTCAGTGATGACGACAGTGAATAAAAGATTGCCTGAGTTAAATCAATTAATGAAATAATAAATGACTTCATAAAACTAACAAAACAGGCAATTGATTTGCCAAAAAAGCCCAAAAGCAAATATCAAACAGTGTCTGGCAGGTAGGCAAGATAGCAAAATCCAAAAGCAGCCCTGTATTGATCGAACACTTCACTGTGATTATGTTTGGTACAAACTTAAATTGCCTGTCAACCGTTGCTTTGAGGCAAATTTCTAAAAGCAGATAGTTAAGGTTTTTGTTCTGTTTTTACTTAATGCACTAACAATTGAAATAAAATAAAAATAAATGCACCAACCCTAAAATCAGAGACAGTGCTGTCAGCATGGTATTGGAGTCCCTTGGCACTATTTGCGCAATACATTTCATTCAGTTTGATAATTGTTCATTTAAATAAAAGACTGGAGTCCTGGTGAGGGGTGCTGTTTTGGTACAAAAATATATATATTTGGTCTGAAAATATTGCATTGTGAAATAAAGATGAAAATTGGGATGTATTCCATACAAAGAACCAGACCTTGAACAGCGGCATATGGGTATTAGAAAGCGTTTGTTCTATTCCTGCAATCATTAGCTGCTTGGGTTACAATTCAAAGAAATGTAGGTCCTCTGGGTATATTGAGACACAAGGCAAACTTTTCCTCAGAATCATCAGTTAGCAATTCTACTTATTGTGGTGCATTATAAATTCTTTCTACTTGTTAATGGGATTATTCCACAAAGTTTAGCAGCCACAGTGCAGAGGAGAATACATTTGTCTCCAGTTAATCATTCTGTGCTTAAGGACAACATTTCCCTCTGTGAATTCATTGATTATTCCTTCCCTCAAAGCTAGGCATTTCTGTTGATTGTGATCAATCTTGAAATGTTTCACGAGTTATGGCTAAAATTAAGCTAATGAAAGGAACTATAGTTGTCAGTGTTTCCCTGGGGACCATGTTTCGGGGAGGACAGGCTAAAAGGTATAAAACCACCCCTAGTCCTTTTAATTCAAGAGCTTTACCCCTGGAGGCTGTATGTAGTTTGTACTGTGTCTTTGTTGTAATTATCTTTAAGGTCCCTCAGTCGAGCAGTGAATTTCAGGGAGGTTTTCCATTGCCTCGCACCTATTTGTAGACATTGAATATCCCTTTGAGCATGGTGAAGTTATTAATTACACTTTGGAGGGTGTATCAATACACCCAGTCACTACAAAGACACAGGTGTTCTTCCTAGCTCAGTTGCCGGAGAGGAAGGAAACCGCTCAGGGATTTCACCATGAGGCCAATGGTGACTTTAAAACAGTTACAGAGTTTAAAGGAGAACTCCACCCAAAAACGATCTTTTGGTATTTGTTTCATTAGTCCATTGTTGACATAGTCCCAAAATGTTTTGCTTGTCAGCAATCAAGTTTTCAAGATATGTAACTTTCAAATACAGAAATCATCCCCGTATGATGCATTTTGCATCATTTGATGCTGCGTTTTGCATCATATGATTTAAAATGCATCATACAGGGATGATTTCTGTATTTGAAAGTTACATATCTTGCAAACTTGATTGCTGACAAGCAAAACATTTTGGGACTATGTCAACAATGGACTAATGAAACATACCAAAAGATAGTTTTGGGGTGGAATTTTCCTTTAATGGCTGTGATATGAGAAAATTGAGGATGGATCAATTGAGGAAGCCTGTACAGAATAGAAATATTCCAAAACATGCATCCTATTTGCAACAAGGCACTAAACTAATACTGCAAAAAATGTGGCAAAGCAATTCATTTTTCGTCCTTAATACAAAGTGTTATGTTTGGGGCAAATCCAATACAACACATTAATGAGTACCACTAAACATATTTTCAAGCATAGTGGTGGCTGCATCATGTTATGGGTATGTTTGTAATCGTTAAGGACTGGGGAGGTTCAGGATAAAAAAAAATAATGGAATGGAGCTAAGCAGAGGCAATATCCTAGAGGAAAACCTTCTTCTTCTTCTGCTTTCCACCAGAAACTTAGATATTAATTCACCTTTCAGCAGGACAATAACCTAAAACACAAGGCCACATCTACACTGGAGTTGCTTACCAAGAAGAAAGTGAATGTTCATGAGTGGAAAATAGTTGTCTAGCAATGATCAACAACCAATTTGACAGCGCTTGAAGAATTTTGAAAATTATAAAATGGACAAATGTTGCACAATCCAGGATGGAAAGCTCTTAGAGACTTATGCAGAAAGACTCACAGCTGTAATCGCTGCCAAAGATAATTCTTACATGTATTGACTCAGTGGTTGAATACTTATCTAATCAAGTCAAAGGGTGTGAATACTTTCTGAAGGCACTGTATGTGTTGAATTTGAATCAGTGCTTGTTTATTGATGGTTTGACAATATTCCAACTATTTTTGTAAAGTTATGCCCTTTTTGTTTTCAGTTGTTTCCAGTTGATTTGTGTTGGGAGAGGCTTTGCTGGCTTGGCGGTCCAAGCAGTTTGTTGATAGTGCCCTCCCTAAAGGTGATTATTTATCTATTGTGCATTTGTATTTCAATTCATATTTATTGTTTATTGGTAAATGCAATGGCTAACTATTCTTTATTTTCTTTCTTCAGTGAAGTTCTTTTGTCACTGTTTTTGGTGACTGTGTGTTGCACCTTAGAAAGGAACTGAGATCGAAAAAGCCCTTTTGTGTACTCATGTCAATGTATTTTGTTTTACAAGCAAAGCTAAACCCTAGTAATCTAATAAACTTTGCATGCACGTTTATATCTGTCTCCCGACTGTTTCGTAGAACATGCGTCTAGAACCTGTGTATGAATAGATGTTACACTAAGATGGCTTTGGCGGTGAATACTGTATATTCATTTTGTTACGATTGACCGTATCGGACATTGTGTTCTGCTAGCTGTATCCTATGTACTTGGGGAAAAAATACAGGCTGTCAATGCTATACAGTGAGTTGTTTTGGTCCCCTACAAAATAATCACTGACAAATGTAACAAATTAACTACCGATTTCTCTTTGTTACCCTGATAGTTGATTGCTACAACAAACACAACCGTACTATCAACAAAGTTAATTATAGTAGAGTGCTGAGATTGACTCTGAATTCTGTGAACTGTCATTCAATATTCTCCATTGTAATGACTGCAATGTCTTGTCTTTTAAAATAAATGGATTTGAAGCCATGCAAGTCTTTCCCATTCAGAGCCTGTGGAGATTTTAGGCTTGCCCACTGAATTGTTGAGAGAAATGCCTCTCCCTCTCAAATGACGTACTTATGTATATTACCGTCATGCTATTAGCTCTTTGACAAATGTTTATCATTGTTTAACTTTATGAAAATAAATTGACCATTACAGTTTATCATTAGAGTTTCAATTGGTGTGACGTTTGATGAAGTATCATTGCCTTCTTAACTGAACATATGTCGTTAATTTCAGTAAGACAGTTTGTTTTATTGGATTTGAGATGAATTTATCACTGAAATGGAAAGATGAGTTACAAGAAGCCATTTTTAAATCAATACATTTTTCAAATAAACTTTGGTTGAGATAATGTATATTTGTTGGAGACTGGAGATCAAAACCCATTCAAAACCAGTGTTCCCTTGTCCCTCCCTCCATTGTATTACGTCCAAGTACAGTGTATGTAGCCTAACCTAAACAGGGAATTGTGGGTAGCTGCCATCAAATGAAATATTGACTGACAGAAGACTAATCTGTAGTAGCATGTTCTCCAGAGCAACTAAACACATTGCAAGACTGATGCCGATGAGAGTCACACTTTGGTAAAGAAGTGATTTATTTACCATACGTTAGACCTTTTCGTCATAGTAAAGTAATGAAGAGAAAAATAGCAATCTGTGTAAGAAAAATAAAAAGGACATAGCCCTGTAATCCTTGGATATAATTCACTACATTTAAAAATAAGTTATACAAAGAGAATACTGTATGGCATAGCCTATATAACATGCTTAGCTGGGGCAAATTTCGCAAGATGTTGAATTTTAAAAAGAAGTTAATGTATTTCATATAAAGTCGTAGTATATCCACAAAGCATTTTCAGGAAATGACAAAGAGAAAGTCACAGTATAAACATGACAGATTCGATTGACTTTTTCAGTTCAAATGTATCCATTAGCAACCAGCCATCCACTGCAGTTGGTGTGATATGCCCCAGTTATCATGCAAAAAAAATCACTGAGTAGAGTGAAAAACTGAAATCAATAGCCAACCTCGCAGTGCATGTTCACTAAACTGCCTAGGGATCAGCTACACTTTGACCTTCGTAATATTTGTCAGATTGTCAGTTTAGGTTAGAGCTTCCCATGTCATCTGCTGTTCATCTCAAGCACTTCAACTATTCTCATTTGGGAACCTACGAGGCTGTTTGGGAACCCATCACAGCTACACATCTGATGTAGCTCGATATCTTACTGTGTCCTAGAGTTATATCCTATTGCACACTGAATGTGACCCTACTAGACCTTTAGAAACAGAGCCTGAGAAAACATTACGTATTGAACAATCCAAAAGCCAGTTCAATTCCATTTCTAAGCTAATTCAATGTAATACTGCTTGTGCAGTTACTTGATACAGTAAATGAAAAAGTCACAACATGTCCGGCTGGTGTTTGTCTTTTAGCTGTGGAGTAATGCTAAGCTACAGGACTGTTTCGCTAGCACAAACTGGAATATGTTCTGGGATTCATCCTTTGGCATTGAGGAGTTTACCACATCTGTCACCGGCTTCATTAAAAAGTGCATCAACGACGTCGTCCCACAGTGACCGTACGTACATATCCAAACAGAAGCCATGGATTACAGGCAACATCCACACTGAGCTAAAGGCTAGAGCTGTCGCTTTCAAGGAGTGGGGCACAATTCCGGACGCTTATAAGAAATCCAACTACGCCTTCCAACAAACCGTCAAACAGGCAAAGTGTCAATACAGGACTAAGATCGAATCCTACTACACCGGCTCTGACGCTCGTCGGATGTGGCAAAGGGAAACCAGGCCGAGAGCTGCGAGCCTACCAGACGAGCAAAATGTTTTCTATGCTCGCTTCGAGGTAAGCAACACTGAACAATGCGTGAGAGCACCAGCTGTTCCGGACGACAGTATGATCACGCTCTCTGTAGCCGATGTGAGTAAGACCTTTAAACAGGTTAACATTCACAAGGCCGCAGGGCCAGACGGATTACCAGGACGTGTACTCAGAGCATGCGCTGACCAGCTGGCAAGTGTCTTCACTGACATTTTCAACCTCTCGCTGACCAAGTCTGTAATAGCTACGTTTCAAGCAAACCACCATAGTCCCTGTTCCCAAGAATGCCTTGGTAACCTGCCTAAATGACTACCGCCCAGTAGCACTCACATCTGTAGCCATGAAATGTGTTTAAAGACTAGTCATGGCCCACATCAACAACATCATCCCAGAAACACTGAGCCCACTCCAATTAGCATACCGCCCCAACAGATCCACAGATGACGCAATCTGTATTGCACTCCACACTTCCCTTTCCCACCTGGACAAAAGGAACACCTGTTTGAGAATGCTATTCAGGTGGACTTTGCTGGCTGGATGTGTAAAACCATGGGCCTCAACCAACCCAGCACCCCCACCCGCGTCACAGAATGAACAGCCCAGCGCCAAGCTGCTTCCCACATTAGGATCCCTGGTGTCTCACTGTCACACACACACACACACACACACACACACACACACACACACACTTACACACACACTTTGGCACCTGTTTCGTCTTGCTCTTAAAGGTTTCAGCACTCTATCTAAAGTACACTTATCATCAACAGGGCCCATTGACTCATTGTATGACCACAGATTTCCCATGCCAGTGTCAGGGTAGATCTACACACAAGTCATGCTCTTTTTCTCCAATCATCATGTTAACGAGAAGGTACAAAGCATGAAAGGGCTGCCAGTTTATAATTTAATTAATTGCCATTGTTATCATCTTACCACATTTGTATTGTGGCCTCCTGTAGCTCAATTGGTAGAGCATGGCGCTTGCAACGCCAGGGTTGTGGGTTCGTTTCCCACGGCGGGCCAGTATGAAAAATGTATGCACCCACTAACTGTAAGTCGCTCTGGATAAGAGCGTCTGCTAAAATGACTAAAATGTAAATGTAAAAATGACTACAGCTCAGCGTTCAACACCATAGAGCCCTCCAAGCTCATTACTAAGCTAAAGACCCTGGGACTGAACACCTCCCTCTGCAACTGGATCCTGGACTTCCTGATGGGCCGCGCCCAGGATGGTGAGGGTAGGCACAACACATCCGCCATGCTGACCCTCAACACGGCGGCCCCTCAGGGGTGCGTGCTCAGTCCCTCTCCTGTACTCCCTGTTCACCTACGACTGCATGGCCGTGCACCACTCCAACACCATCATTAAGTTTGCCGACAATACGACGGTGGTAGGCCTGATCACCGATGACGATGATACAGCCTATAGGGAGGAGGTCAGAGACCTGGCCGTGTGGTGCCAGGATAACAACCTCTCCCTCAACGTGACCAAGACAAAGGAGATGATTGTGGACTACAGGAAAAAAAGAGGACTGAGCACGCACCCATTCTCATCGACGGGGCTGTAGTGGAACAGGTTGAGAGCTTCAAGTTCCTTGGTGTCCACATCACCAACTAACTATCATGGTCCAAACACACCAAGACAGTCGTGAAGAGGGCACGACAAAGCCTATTCCCCCTCAGGAGACTGAAAGGATTTGGCATGGGTCCGCAGATCCTCAAAAAGTTCTACAGCTGCACCATCGAGAGCATCCTGACTGGTTGCATCACCGCCTGGTATAGCAACTGCTCAGCATCTGACCACAAGGCGCTACAGAGGGTAGTGCATACGGTCCTGTACATCACTGGGGCCGAACTCCCTGCCATCCAGGACCTCTATACCAGGCGGTGTCAGAGGAGGGCCCAACAAATTGTCAAAGACTCCAGCCACCCAAGTCATAAATTGCTCTCTCTGCTACCGCACGGCAAGCTGTACCAGAGCGCCAAGCCTGGGACCAAAAGGCTCCTACACCCAAGCCATAAGACTGCTGAACAGCTAATCAAATTGCTACCCGGACTATTTAGATTGACCCCCCGACTCTCTTGCACTGGCTCTATGCACACTCACTTGACTCTACCCAGGCAAACTACACTGACACTCCAACACACACACTACATAAGCTCACACAAACACAAACGCATATTGACGCCACACACACACACACACACTCACAAATAGACACACTTTCACATACATTTTACATTTTTAGTCACTTAGCAGACGCTCTTATCCAGAGCGACTTACAGTTAGTGAGTGCATACATTTTTCATACTGGCCTCCCGTGGGAATCAAACCCACAACCCTGGCGTTGCAAACGCCATGCTCTACCAACTGAGCTACACGCTGCTGCTACTCTGTTTATTATATATTCCTCAACTACCTAGAAAACCCTGCACATTGACTCTGTACTGGTACTCCTTGCATATAGCCTCGTTATTGTTTTTACTTTGTTACTATTTCCTTATTTAGCAAATATTCTTTTTACTTTTTAACTAAAGACTACGCCGGTTGTATTCGGCTCATTTGACCAATAACGTGTTATTTGATTTGAATTGAATAAGACCATGAAAGTGCCAATGCATCTGTATGGCCAGTATCCATTCTCACATGCAGCGTGATGTTTCTGCAGGGAATTCCTAGTTCATATTTGCCCCAACTACATCCAATGTGTGCCTGACTAGATCAATACAGCGTGGTCTTAAGTACATACTGTAGCTTTGCTTAGCTACCTCTTTTCTTGACAAGTCGAGTCTCTGAACACGACGACAACTCAGGGCCATGCACTAAATTAAAACAAACATGACCTTCCATTTAGAAGATTAGTCTTCTCCCCGCCTAACCCACATCTTTTATCATCCCCAAATCTGTAGGAAACGCACGCCGAGGCATGATTGAATAAGTGCTTTGTGGCTAGCCATGCTTCCTCATAAGAATTAGCTCTGCAGTTGCCTGTCCTTTAAAAAAAAAGTATTGCCCATTCATATTTTATTTTCTCTTGTTCAATAGCTCATTGATTATGGCTGCCTCCCAAATGGTGCACTACCTTATGAGCCCTGGTCAAAAGTAGTGCACAATATAGGGAATAGGGTGCCATTTGGGAAACAACCAACATGGTGGCGTTATGCCTCAAACGCTCAGCTTTGGCATTTGAGGCATCTCGTTGCTCTGTTTGTGACTAGAGAGCCAGGTGGGTACCTGGATTATTTCTAAATGACCTGATTGCATTAGAGCCAAGGTGGAAGGTAAACTTTAAAAGGGACATTACATCCTAAAATCAAAGTTTGTCAGATGTTTTCAGACTATTTTCCACAAAAACATGAGCACCATATAATGGTTTTGAACTTACTGGGTGCTTATCTTTCCAGTAATTTAGGATCGAGACATATAGCTGTATCTGCATAATCGATGGTGTGGGATGTGGATAGACTACTTCTGAGGTCTAAAACATTTAGGATCAACTGAATTTGAGTGTGTCCTTTAATTTCTGATACAACTATATGGTCCACTGATCAAATGTTCAGTGTTATTGACATTTACTGATGTTTATATTGACTCAACATTTCTATGACATCAGTAGCATGTTATGTCCTGACCTTTTCCCATATGTTACATACAGTTGTGTGGTTCAGAAACTGGCGTGATCACGTGTCACACCATCCACATCACAAATGCTGGATGTGTACTTAGGAAATTAAAGCTCCCTTGTGAGTCAGAAATGTTACCATGCA
This sequence comes from Coregonus clupeaformis, assembly GCF_020615455.1. Taxonomy (NCBI): domain Eukaryota; kingdom Metazoa; phylum Chordata; class Actinopteri; order Salmoniformes; family Salmonidae; genus Coregonus; species Coregonus clupeaformis. The sequence continues at coordinate 2,246,397 of NC_059204.1, read as the reverse complement.
TCATTTGATGCTCACCAGATAGGATAACAGTCAGTAGCTCTTGAGATGTGCATGCTAACATTATGCTATGGTTAGTAAACCCCATTAGATAAACAAGGTGAAGCAATATGGAGGTCCTAGGCTAAGGCTACTTTATTGAGGTAAACTAATTTATCATATAAAGGAATTGTCTAAATTTGGGTTTGATGAGACAGGACATAATCTGTCACAGACTAACTTCTGTGTTTCTCTATATCACACAAACATTTAAAAGTCTTCCAAGCCTTTTGCATTGACATTGAGGCCCTAAATTGTTTTGAGAATTTATCACTGATAATCCATCAACATTATGCTGAAGCCGACGACAAATGTTAAGTCATAAGAGAAAACCGTTGTCAGTCAGCAGCACATCTATTAAAGACTAATCAGTAACTGTGACATTAAGCAAAGTCAAGTTCTCACTTCAGGAAATGTTAATTATTTCCAAGGATATTAGGTTATACAGACTGTAGCACATTATCCCTCTCGGTGTACCGTTATGACCTTTGGCTCTCCTGTCAGATGTAGATTTTCAGCTCCGTGCGTGTTGTTTGTGAACATAATTACATATGTCCCGGTAATTACCCCGTCGGCTCGACCCCCGTCCTATTATGTTTGTACAAATGGGGTGTAATTGTCTGGAAAAAATGTGATGTCTTCTTTGATTATTTTATGCAAAGTTTATTAGTGGCGGTATGAGGAAAAAGCTTGAAGGCAGACCTCTGCCAGGAATATGATAAGGTTATTGAAATGCTACCCTTACCCACTCCATTCACTACAATGGAAAGCCATTTTAATTGCTCGTCATTAGAAATTGCAACATTAACTTCAAAGAAATAGAGTAGGTATTGATGAGGTCAAGTTGTATTCACTGGTGTCAGATGTTTTTTGGGGTTATTTATTTTTTCTTACATTTCAAACATACAGTGTATGTATGGTGCATGTTGCAATGTGAATTTCTCTAATTGTATGCATGAATGTACATGGAAATGTGGTGAATTGGGAGACTATTAAGGGAACTGGATTAGTAAAGAAAAGCTTAGTTGAAGGGTTCCAAGAGCCAGGGTAAAGGTGTGTGTATGTGTCCTGAGTGATAGTGACTGTGGCGTAATACAGGTAGCTGGAGAGCTTGTCAGCGGTCCTGGCATCAGATAACACTGCAAGCTCCTGGATTTCTCTGTTTACATTGCAGCTGCAGCTCAGAAATCCAATAAAGTGCAGATCATATCATGTTCCTGCGAAAAGCCCATCTTTGTGACGGCCATCTCTGTATTTTCTCCTTCTCCTACAGAGACCTGAGCTTCATATTAATGGTTATATTTTCTCTCTGAACCGCGTGGAGGCTTTCCCAGACAGCGATACCGCTCAGACGAGAACAGCACTCCATGTTTTACAAGAGGACGTTGACAACTGCACTGTCTGCTGTTAACCCAATGGTAAACAACACCTTGTATGATAGTGACAGTTGCCAACTGATGTGTTTCAAACTCCTCAGTCCTGAAATTGAAGTATTGCTCAAGAGAAACGCAGCATCTCATGCTAGGCTGGCATAGGCTGCTATCATTACTCACAGAAACTAGCTTTGTTCATTTCTGGCGGTTGGTAGTTCAGGTCGCTGTTGAAGTGAAGTAGAAATCAATACAAGGCAATACTGACAGTGCAGTTGGTCTGAAAAATAAAACAATTTGACAGTGATATTACTCGATGGCTAGGTTTCTAACAAGCACAAATCTCGGGGAAGAATGTAAAGTTCCTCTGTAAAACCTCTCTCCACTTAGTATATTCTTGATGATAATGAAGATATATTTTGGTATCTCTTTCTAATATTTCAAAGGATGTCATGTAATACATTCTAAACACATTTTATTTTGATGTTTATAAAAATCTAATTGAACCTGATATCAAATAAACAGTTACTAAACAAACTTAAAGGGAACACAAGGTAATTCAAAACTAAAAGAAGCATCAACTGAATTTTATCTGGTAGGCAATCATTTTTACATTTTAGTCATTTAGCAGACGCTCTTATCCAGAGCGACTTACAGTTAGTGAGTGCATACATTATTATTATTTTATTTTTTTTCATACTGGCCCCCCGTGGGAATTGAACCCACAACCCTGGCGTTGCAAACACCATGCTCTACCAACTGAGCTACATCCCTGCCGGCCATCAAGTTAATACAATGGATGTAGTCAGGCAAAAAACCCTGAAAGGTAAACCATACCTCCACGATATTAAAGGATATCACCAAGGTAACAATCAACTTTCTTGTCCCGGTCTAGATTCTACTGCACATCCACGAGATAGGGATGAAGATGATAGATGGAGAGATAGACACACAGAGAAATAGAGAGAGAGAAAACAAAGAGAAATACAGAGGACAGAGAGGGTGAAAACAAAGTTGCAGGTGGTGTTAAAAGGGGGCCGTTGGCCCGGTGCCTACGCCTGAGCCGCTTTGATCCTCTTCTCCAAATCCAGCGGTCCGTAATCGACTCAGGATGCTGACAAGTGCAATTTGCTGGGAGGAGGAGTGGGTGCAGAGAGTGCTGACAACCCGAAAACCCTCCCCTAAAAGTGATGTTCTAACACCTAACTCCTCACTACAGGTGATTAGTTTCACACTTCATTGGATGATTTCCAGTCATTCGGAGTTGCGTAAACCATTCTACCTTCCCAGTGGGCGCACTGCGTTAGTTTTAAACACTAATGTGAACCCAGATGGTCAATTGATGTTTTGATAATGGGGTCCACCATATTGGATCAAAACAACTACAATCAATCATGAGATCAACATTATTCGTGTCACTTCAGTCGAACACCGTTCTAGTGTAACAGGGTTATTTATGTTTACACTTGTCACTGCATAAATGCGTATTTAAAGTTTATGTATTCTAATTGGTTGGTTCAAGTCAGACGTCAATAAGGTGAAATGCCAGTCTGATAATGATAAGCAAGTGGTAGGTCATGTTCTGAAATACTGGATTCTATTTTCATATTTACAATGTGTACGAGTTCACTATGTACAGTACCAGTCAAACAGTACCAGTCAAAATAATTTTTACTATTTTCTACATTGTAGAATAATAGTGAAGACATCACAACTATGAAATAACACATTTAGAATCATGTAGTAACCAAAAAAGTGTTAAACATATCAAAATATATTTTATATTTGAGATTCTTCAAATAGCCACCCTTTGCCTTTTTGACAGCTTCGCACACTCTTGGCATTCTCTCAACCAGCTTCACCTGGAATGCTTTTCCAACAGTCTTGAAGGAGTTTCCACATATGCTTAGCACTTGTTGGCTGCTTTTCCTTCACTCTACCGTCCGACTCATCCCAAACCATCTCAATTGGGTTGAGGTCGGGGGATTGTGGAGGCCAGGTCATCTGATGCAGCACTCAATCACTCTCCTTCTTGGAAAAATAGCCCTTACACAGCCTGGAGGTGTGTTGGGTCATTGTCCTGTTGAAAAACAAATGATATCCCACGGGCTCCTGAGTGGTGCAGCGGTCTAAGGCACTGCATCTCAGTGCTTGAGGCGTCACTACAGGCCCCCTGGTTCGATTCCAGGCTGTATCACAACCGGCCGTGATTGGGAGTCCCATAGGGCAGCGCACAATTGGCACAGCGTCGTCCGGGTTTGGCCGGCGTAGGCCATCATTGTAAATAAGAATTTGTTCTTAACTGACTTGCCTAGTAAAATAAAGAAAAAAGCCCAAACCACAGCGGTTTGAACCAAAAATCGCCAATTTGGACTGCAGACCAAAGGACACATTTCCTACCGGTCTAATGTCCATTGCTCGTGTTTCTTGGCCCAAGTAGTTCTCTTCTTCTTATTTGTGTCCTTTTAGTAGTGGTTTCTTTGCAGCAATTCGACCATAAAGGCCTGATTCACACAGTCCCCTCTGAACAGTTGATGTAGAGATGTGTCTGTTACTTGAACTCTGTGAAGCATTTATTTGGGCTGCAATTTCTGAGGCTGGTAACTCTAATGAACTTATACTCTGCAGCAGAGGTAACTCTGGCCAGTTTCATTATAGCACTTGATGTTTTTTGCGACTGCACTTGAAGAAATGTTCAAAGTTCTTGAAAATGTCCGTATTGACTGACCTTCATGTCTTAAAGTAATGATGAACTGTCATTTCTCTTTGCTTATTTGAGCTGTTCTTGCCATAATATGGACTTGGTCTTTTACCAAATAGAGCTATCTTCTGTTTACCTCCCCTACCTTGTCACACCACAACTGATTGGCTCAAACGCATTCCAGATTACTACCTCATGAAGCTGGTTGAGAGAATGCCAAGAGTGTGCAAAGTTGTCATCAAGGCAAAGGGTGTCAAATATAAAATATATTTTGATTTGTTTAACACTTTTTTGGTTACTACATGATTCCATATGTGTCATTTCATAGTTTTGATCTCTTCACTGTTATTCTACAATGTGAAAAATAGTACAAATAAAGAAAGATCCTTGAATGAGTAGGTGTCCAAACTTTTGACTGGTGGTGGTGTATATTTCCTGACGTGTATGTATGTACAGTGCATTCGGAAAGTATTCAGACCCCTTCCCTTTTTCCACATTTTGTTACGTTACAGCCTTATTCTAAAATTGATTAAATGAATAAAAAAACTAAATCTACATACAATACCCCATAATGAGCGAAAACAGGTTTTTATTCATATTCAGACCCTTTGCAATGAGACTCGAAATTGAGCTCAGGTGAATCCTGTTTCCATTGATCATCCTTGAGATGTTTCTACAACTTGATTGGAGGAATTGTCCATAGAGCTCAGAGAAAGGATTGTGTCGAGGCACAGATCTGGGGAAGGGTACCAAAACATTTCTGCAGCATTGAAGGTCCCAAAGGACACAGTGGCCTCCATCATTCTTAAACGGAAGAAGTTTGGAACTACCAAGACTCTTCCTAGAGCTGGCCGCCCGGCCAAACTGAGCAATCGGTGGAGAAGGGACTTGGTCAGGGAGGTGACCAAGAACCCAATGGTCACTCTGTCAGAGCTCCAGAGTTCCTCTGTGGAGATGGGAGAACCTTCCAGAAGGACAACCATCTCTGCAGTACCCCACCAATCAGGCCTTTATGGTAGAGTGACCAGAAGGAAGCCACTCCTCAGTAAAAGGCACATGACAGCCTGCTTGGAGTTTGCCAAAAGGCACCTAAAGGACTCTTAGACCATGTGAAACAAGATTCTCTATTCTGATGAAACCAAGATTGAACTCTTTGGCCTGAATTCCAAGCGTCACGTCTGGAGGAAACCTGGCACCATCCCTACGGTGAAGCATGGTGGTGGCAGCATCATGCTGTGGGGAGGTTTTTCAGTGGCAGGGACTGGGAGACTAGTCAGGATTGAGGGAAATATGAATGGCGCAAAGTACAGAGAGATCCTTGATGAAAACCTGCTCCAGAGCGCTCAGGACCTCAGACTGGGGTGAAGGTTCACCTTCCCACAGGACAATGACTAAGCACACAGCCAAGACAACGCAGCTTTGGGACAAGTCTCTGAATGTCCTTGAGTGGCCCAGCAACACCCAGGACTTGAACCCGATCGAACATCTCTGGAGAGACCTGAAAATAGCTGTGCAGAGACGCTCCCCATCCTACCTGACATAGCTTGACAGGATCTGCAGAGAAGAATGGGAGAAACTCCCCAAATACAGGTGTGCCAAGCTTGTAGCGTCATACCCAAGAAGACTTGAGGTTGTAATCGCTGCCATTGGCGCTTCAACAAAGTACTGAGTAAAGGGTCTGAATACTTATGTAATTGTGATATTTTAGGTTTTTAATTTTTTATAAATTTGCAAATATGTCTAAAAAACTGTTGTTTTTTTGTTGTCATTATGGGGTATTGTGTGTGGATTGATGAGGGAAAAAAACAATTTACTCACTTTTAGAATAAGGCTGTAACGTAACAACATGTGGAAAAAGTCAAGGGGTCTGAATATGTGGTACCTGTTAGATATTGGGGGCTTCCTGTGAGGTGCTTTTGTATGTATGATTGCTGTATAAATGAGTTAGCTTGCATGCTCAAGATGTAATGGTCCCATTTGCCCCTGCTAATACAGAGTTGTTACAGATTCATGCAATCGACAGCCATCAACATCATTGAGCCCTGCACATCTAATGTGCTGTTTCTTATCTATTGTCAGGTATTATCAGCTTTCTGATGTCCCACACCATTTCAAATAGCTTTTTCCAAACAAGAAACATTTTACCTATGTAGTGACCTATCTGCTTAACAATGCCCGCCAGGAACTCCATGGACACATCCACATTCCAAGGAGTAGGTGAAACATACTGTATCTAGTCTAAATGTAGTGGTGAAAACTGATGTCAGGGAACCTTTAGAAGGGACAGTTCAGAGAAATGCACAGCGCATGAGTGTGAAGAGATCATGTCAGCGTACATGCAGAAAAAGGCATACAGTGGGAAGATGAAGTTATGGGCAAGCTGATGGGGCGGGCACGGGATGTGGTTAGAGTAGGACTACGCAGTAACCCCATTGGCTTAAGCCAGGGCACTAAGCCTGTTTTTGACATTTTCAAGCATCACTTTAGTGACACTTTCAACTCTGAGGAGTAACAGAGGAAGCACAAGGTCCCATGTCCCTCAAGGCTGCCCCCAGTGGTCACCACATTGATGCAGGAAGTCAGTAGACCAGTATCCCACACAGTGTCAGCTGTTGAAAACAGGCCAGTCCTTTGATTGCCATGCTTGAACGTGTCTTAGAGCAGAGGCCACAGCAGCCCGCGGCAGCCCAGATAACCGTTTCCAGTGGAGGCCCAGGAGAAGAGAGAATCATCCTTGCCATGCACCGTGTGTGGGGACGCAAATCATAACACTATGGATCATTGTTATGCTAACCACCTCTGCTTCTTCTGCCATGCAGTTGGTCACACACATCGAGAGTCCCCATGTGCTTCAGCTCCAGCTCCTGTCACGCCATTGAGCAGCAACATGGCTAAGCAGCAGGAAAACTAGCTGTCCCACACGGGGTGAGGTGCCCCAATCAGAGTGATGTAGATTTAGAGTCAATATATTCAAGTGTTTGTGATGAAATGAAGTCAAAAGAAAAAGTAATTATGCAGAATACACAGAGAATGGCACACAACGATGAACTGTTCTATACTAGTGCGTTACTGAGGGATGTGGTAGAGGTGAGCGCTATGATTGACAGTGGGTATATGGCCTGCACGTTGAGCTCAATGGTGGTGCTACGCCTAAAGCAAGCAGGTGTGCTGAAGAGTGACTCCCTCAGTCCGACTGAAGTGGTGTTGGTTGGCTGTGGGGGTCGAAGACGAATCCTGTAGGTGTGTGTGAACTGAATCTGTCAGTGTCTTTGTCCACATCCTAGTGGTGGATGGCCAACATGATGACCTCAATCGAATGTTATTTCTCACATGCTTTGTAAACAACAGGTGTAGACTAACAGTGAAATACTTACTTACGGGCCCTTCCCAACAATGCAGAGAGAAAAGTTTTGGAGAATTTGTGGGCCCATGCCAAATCTTTTGAGCCTCAGGAGGGGGAGGGAGATGCGTTGTCGTGCCTTCTTCACGATCGTGTTGGTGTGTGTGGACCATGATCATTCCTTAGTGGTGTGGACACCGAGGGGCCTCCGTGTTGAGGGTCAGTGTGGCGGAATTGTTGTTGCCTACCCTCACCACCTGGGGATGGCCCATCAGGAAGTCCAGGATCCAGTTATAGAGAGAGGTGTTTAGTCCCAGGGTCCTGAGCTTAGTGATGAGCTGGGAGGGCACTATGGTGTTGAACGCTGAGGTATAGTCAATGAACGGCATTATCACATCAGAGTTGCTCTTGTCCAGGTGGGAGAGGGCAGTGTGGAGATTGCGTCATCTGTGGATCTGTTGGGGCGGTATGCGAATTGGTGTGGGTCCAAGGTGTCTGGTTTGATGTGAGCTATGACCAGCCTTTCAAAGCATTTCATGGCTACAGATATGAGTTACCTTGGCGTTCTTCGGCACAGGGACTATGGTGGTCTGCTTGAAACATGTAGGTATTATAGACTGGGTCAGGGAGAGGTTTAAAATGTCAGTGAATACATACTCTGACTACGCGTCCTGGTAATCCATCTGGCCTCGTGGCTATGTGAATGTTAACCTGTTTAAAAGGTCTTACTCACATCGGCTACGGAGAGTGAGATCACACAGTCGTCCGGACGGGCTGGTGCTCTCATGCATGGTTCAGTGTTGCTTGCCTCGAAGCGAGCATAGAAGGAATTTAGCTAGTCTGGTAGGCTTGCGTCACTGTGCAGCTCATGGCTGGGTTTATCTTTGTAATCAGTGATAGTTTGCAACCCCTGCCACAGCCGACGAGCATCAGAGCCAGTGTAGTAGGATTCTATCTAGTTCCTGTATTGATGTTTTGACTGATGGCTCGTTGGAGGTCGTAGCGGGATTTCTTATAAGCATCCAGATTAGTGTCTCACTCCTTGAAAGCGACAGCTCTAGCCTTTAGCTCAGTGCGGATGTTTCTTCTGTTTGGGATATGTACATACGGTCACTGTGGGGACGAAGCCTTCACTTCCCCTTTCGGCTTATATGAGCATAAACATCCCACAAGGCTTCTGCAATAGTCCAGACACAATCATGAGGATGTAATAGAGCATTTTTGTGGATCGGAATTCTCTGTTACCTTGACGATGTGGTGGTTTTTGCCCCGACCGAAGAACTTGGATTGATGCGCTTAAAGACGTTTTTTCAGAGTCTCAAAGCTCACAATCTAAAACTGACTTCAAAGAAATGCCAATTCAGAGGTCAGTGCAGTTCCTGGGACATATCATCATGAAAAGGTGGTGTCACCACAGACCCAGAAAAGGTTAAGGCTATTGCAGGGATGACCTCATGGAGGATAACACGGACGTGCCCTCCCAGGAGAAGATTAGTTCCTTCCTCACAATGGTAGTCTACAGTCGTGGTCAAAAGTTTTGAGAATGACACAAATTTAAATTTTCACAAAGTCTGCTGCCTCAGTTTTTATGATGGCAATTTGCATATACTCCTGAATGTTATGAAGAGTGATCAGATGAATTGCAATGAAAATTAACTTAATCCCCAAAAAACATTTCCACTGCATTTCATCCCAGCCACAAAAGGACCAGCTGACATCATGTCAGTGATTCTCTCGTTAACACAGGTGAGAGTGTTGACGAGGACAAGGCTGGAGATCACTCTGTCATGCTGATTGAGTTAGAATAAAAGACTGGAAGCTTTAAAAGGAGGGTGGTGCTTGAAATCATTGTTCTTCCTCTGTTAACCATGGTTACCTGCAAGGAAACACGTGCTGTCATTATTGCTTTGCACAGAAAGGGCTTCACAGGAAAGGATATTGCTGCTAGTAAGATTGCACCTAAATCAACCATTTATCGGATCATCAAGAACTTCAAGGAGAGAGGTTCAATTGTTGTAAAGAAGGCTTCAGCGAGCCCAAGAAAGTCCAGCAAGCGCCAGGACCGTCTCCTAAAGTTGATTCAGCTGCGGGATCGGGGCACCACCAGTGCAGAGCTTGCTCAGGAATGGCAGCAGGCAGGTGTGAGTGCATCTGCACGCACAGTGAGGCGAAGACTTTTGGAGGATGGCCTGGTGTCAAGAAGGGCAGCGAGGAAGCCACTTCTCTCCAGACCTTAATCCCATTGAGAACTTGTGGTCAATCCTCAAGAGGCGGGTGGACAAACAAAAACCCACAAATTCTGATGAACTCCCATCATTGATTACGCAAGAATGGGCTGCCATCAGTCAGGATGTGGCCCATAAGTTAATTGACAGCATGCCAGGGCGGATTGCAGAGGTCTTGAAAAAGAAGGGTCAACACTGCAACACTTTGCAGAAACTTAATGTCATTGTCAATAAAAGCCTTTGACACTTATGGAATGCTTGTAATTATACTTCAGTATACCATAGTAAAATCTGACAAAAATATCTAAAAACACTGAAGCAGTAAACTTTGTGAAGACCAATACTTGTGTCATTCTCAAAACTATTGACCACGACTGTACAATATTGTTGATCTATCCTCAGTTTTCTATCACAGCCATTAAACTAACTGTTTTAAAGTCAAAATTGGCCTCATGGTGAAATCCCTGAGTGGTTTCCTTCCTCTCCGGCAACGGAGTTAGGAAGGACGCCTGTATCTTTGAAGTGACTGAGTGAACTGATACACCATCCAAAAGTGTTCACTATGCTCAAATTGATATTCAATGGCAGCGCCCTTCTTTGTGAGGCATTGGAAAACCTCCCTGGTCTCTGTGGTTGAATCTGTGTTTGAAATTCACTGCTCGACTGAGTTACCTTACAGATAATTGTAAGTGTGGAGTACAGAGATGAGGTAGTCATAAAAAAATCATGTTAAACACTATTATTGCACACAGAGTGAGTCCATGCAACTTATTATGTGACTTATTAAGCCCATTTTACCATTTTAATTTGAAAAAAGAAATGAAAAACATAATTCCATTATGACATTATGGGGTATTGGATGTAGGCCAGTCCCCCAAAAATCTAAATTTATAAAATTTTAAATTCAGGCTGTAACAAAATGTGGAAAAGTCAAGGGGTGTGAATACTTTCTGAAGGCACTGTATATTCTATTTTCATATTTACAATGAGTTCACTATGTACATTTATGTGTGTGGTACCTGTTAGATATTGGGGGCTTCCTGTGAGGTGCTTTTGACCCCTAGGATATCTTCACATACTGTATTTTATTTGATTATTTGTTTTAAAATTTTGTCAACAATATACACAAAACAATTATGTCAAAGTGGAAGAAAAATTATATATTTTTAAGATAAATAAGTTTTCAGCCCCTTTGTTTCCAACCTTTCCTCTGTCCCCCATACATACAACATTTGTAAGGTCCCTCGGTCAAGTATTGAATTTCAAGCACAGACTCAACTACAAAGAACAAGGAGCTTTTCGAAAGCCTCATAAAGGGCAGTGATTGGTAGATAGGTAGCAATAACAAATCAGACATTGAATATCTCTAAGCATGGTCAAATTAATAATTATGCTGTGGATTATGTATTAAACCACCCAGACAGCAAAGATAGTCTTCCTTCTTAACTGAGCTGCAAGACAGGAATTAAATTGCTCAGGGATGTTACCATTGGTGATTTTAAAACAGCTACAGAGTTCAATGTCTGTGACGGTAGAAAACTGAGGATGGATCAACATTGTAGTGACTCCACAATAATGACCTAAATGACAGAGTGAAAAGAATAATACAAATACGCAGAATAAAACTATTCTAAAACATGCATCTTGTATGCAACAAGGCACCAAAGTAATATTGCAACAAAACAAAAAAACACAGCAAAGGAATACACTGTTTGGCCTAAATGCAAAGCCTTATGTTTGGGGCAAATCCAACAACACATCACTGAGTAACTGCCTCATTTTCAAGCATGGTGGTGGCTGCATCATGGTATGGGTATGATTGACATCGGCAAATACTGGAGAGGTTCTTTAAATAAAAACTCCTAGAGGAAAATGTGCTTCAGTCTGCTTTACACCAGAGACTGGGAGAGGAATTCACCTTTCAGCAGGACAATAACCTACAGCACAAGGCCAAATCTACACTGGAGTTGCTTACCAAGAAGACAGTGAATGAGTGGCCTAGTTACAGTTTTGACTTAAATCTGCTTGAACATTACATTTACATTTACATTTACGTCATTTAGCAGACGCTCTTATCCAGAGCGACTTACAAATAGGTGCATTCACCCTATAGCCAGTGGGATAACCACTTTACTTTGGGGGGGGGGGTAGAATGATTACTTTATCCTATCCCAGGTATTCCTTAAAGAGGTGGGGTTTCAAATGTCTCCGGAAGGTGGTGAGTGACTCCGCTGTCCTGGCGTCGTGAGGGAGCTTGTTCCACCATTGGGGTGCCAGAGCAGCGAACAGTTTTGACTGGGCTGAGCAAACATCTATGGCAAGACTTGAAAATGATCCCCAACATCTTGACTAATTTGAATAATTTTGAAAATAATAAATGGGCAAATAATGCCAATCCAGGTGTACAAAGCTCTTATAGTACCCAAGAAGACTCACAGCTGTAAAAGTATTTTGTGTAGATAGCTGACAAATAAATACATTTTGATCCCACTTTGTAACAATAAAATGTGAAGAAATCCAATGGGTCTAAATACTTTTACAAGACACTGTATGATTGCTGTATAAGTGAGTTGCTGTACATGCTCGAGATGTAATGGTCGCATTAGCCCCTGATAATACAGAGTTGTTGTTACAGATTCATGCTATCGACAGCCATCAACATCATTGAGCCCTGCACATCTAATGTGCTGTTTCCTAGCTATTGTCAGGTATTTACACTTATTGTATTTTGTCCAATTTTGTTACTGTGAACAATGATAAAAGACCCAGTTTGATATTGATATGCAAGTAATTCATGCTATCGACAGCCATCAACATCATTGAGCCCCGCACATCTCATGTGCTGTTTCCTATCTATTGTCAGAAAAAAACTGGAACCGCTGGTTGGCATTCCTTTCTTATTACACAACGCAAGAAAGATTAAAGATCACATCTGTTTCACTAGTTTAATTTAACTAGATAGTGTATTTGTGCCAAGCTACGGATATTTCAATTGATGTTTATTAGAATAAATCCCATGATTAACCATGTCAGCCAAATTTTCTTAGATAACGTGACGTCAAAGGATAATCTCAGTTTTGGCAGCTGAGCCACGAATATTGAGAATTAAAATTGTAAACATTTGTTATATGTACAGGAGATAGCTTGTCTGCTAATTTAAGTAAATCACAGATGCAGCCAAAGTATAAGGGGTTTCCAAAGCAAGCGCTCTAAAAGTTGTGAACACGCCGGAATATCTGCTTGCCAGCAATCTCTCATTTAAACTCTGCCGGTTTCTCTTGACAGCCAAACGTGTGCGGTAATTCAGTCCATAGGCGCAGCAGTGATTCTGAGTACCTGCCTGCGGTTCAAGGAGCATGAATCTAATGCTCAGAGTTTTATCAGTTTCCCCCACTAGGTTCCCTAAGTCACTCCTCCAGTCTAGATCTCCAGAAACCACATGGATATCATGTCTCCATTTAAGCTTTTTAGACACTATCACCCTCCAAGAAAGCCTTGCTGCGGGGCAACTGCTAGTGGAATTTTCAAAAGGTCTTCTACTTTCTACTTAATGTCTTCTACTTTATACTCTGCATCGCAGGTGAAATTGTGATGCCGCAAAGGCCTGCCAGGTTGTTTGCAAAATACTAATGTCGTCGCGGCTGACTCAGCGTTCCACATTGACACAGTCTGGATCGTTCTGTAAAAATAACATTGTATTTCTTATCTACTAAACGACTGAGGAAGAATGTATAAGTTATTTTCTTTTATGTCTTTGAACCTGCTAAAGGGCTTGGTCAGAAACGATTGTATATTTATCATTCAAATCAAAATGTGATAACTTGTGACAGGCCTGAAGTGTTCATTAAGAGGGCCATTATGTGACAGTACAATAGAGGTTGGCGGTTAAAAACCTTCATTAGTCCCACATCCTTTTTTTTCTCAGTATCTGTGAATGAACCGAGTTGAAATTCTTAATTAGGGAAAAATATCAAATACTTTCAATCTGTCAAAAGCCATTGAACATTAAAGGATTCAAGAGAGATGGGACTATTCCTTTTTAAGGATAAATGATTGGATTTCTGTATTATCAACTTCAACTACAAATTACAACCTTTATAGGGTGTTCAAAAATTATTATTTCATTTAATGTTTATGAAAATAGTCATTCAATAGATAATTGCATCGGAAGAACAATAGTCCAAACTCTATGTCTCTACCATATATAGTTCAAAAGTTAGACGATTTACTCTGAATTCATTAGAGTGAATAGAATGTCATTACGGCCATGGTCAAAAAGTGGTCGCTGCTCAATAGAACTCTGTCACTGCTCAGTGGGCAGAACTGCGCTAACTTCGAACGTCAACTGACAAGCTAGCTAGTGGCTGCAGTTTCTGGTGTGATAACATGGCCTTTTTCTAAATGAAATCCGTGGAATACAAAAAACTAAATTGAGCCTATATATATATATATATACATACAGTGGGGAGAACAAGTATTTGATACACTGCCGATTTTGCAGGTTTTCCTACTTACAAAGCATGTATCCAGAAAATCACATTGTATGATTTTTAAGTAATTAATTTGCTTTTTATTGCATGACATAAGTATTTGATACATCAGAAAAGCAGAACTTAATATTTGGTACAGAAACCTTTGTTTGCAATTACAGAGATCATACGTTTCCTGTAGGTCTTGACCAGTTTTGCACACAATGCAGCAGGGATTTTGGCCCACTCCTCCATACAGACCTTATCCAGATCCTTCAGGTTTCGGGGCTGTCGCTGGGCAATACGGACTTTTAGCTCCCTCCAAAGATTTTCTATTGGGTTCAGGTCTGGAGACTGGCTAAGCCACTCCAGGACCTTGAGATGCTTCTTACGGAGTCACTCCTTAGTTGCCCTGGCTGTGTGTTTCAGGTCGTTGTCATGCTGGAAGACCCAGCCACGACCCATCTGCAATGCTCTTACTGAGGGAAGGAGGTTGTTGGCCAAGATCTCGCGATACATGGCCCCATCCATCCTCCCCTCAATACGGTGCAGTCGTCCTGTCCCCTTTGCAGAAAAGCATCCCCAAAGAATGATGTTTCCACCTCCATGCTTCACGGTTGGGATGGTGTTCTTGGGGTTGTACTCATCCTTCTTCTTCCTCCAAACACGGCGAGTGGAGTTTAGACCAAAAAGCTCAATTGTTGTCTCATCAGACCACATGACCTTCTCCCATTCCTCCTCTGGATCATCCAGATGGACATTGGCAAACTTCAGACAGGCCTGGACATGCGCTGGCTTGAGCAGGGGGACCTTGCGTGCGCTGCAGCATTTTAATCCATGACGGCGTAGTGTGTTACTAATGGTTTTCTTTGAGACTGTGGTCCCAGCTCTCTTCAGGTCATTGACCAGGTCCTGCCGTGTAGTTCTGGGCTGATCCCTCACCTTCCTCATGATCATTGATGCCCCACGAGGTGAGATCTTGCATGGAGCCTAAGTCTGAGGGTGATTGACAGGTATCTTGAACTTCTTCCATTTTCTAATAATTGCGCCAACAGTTGTTGCCTTCTCACCAAGCTGCTTGCCTATTGTCCTGTAGCCCATCCCAGCCTTGTGCAGGTCTACAATTTTATCCCTGAAGTCCTTACACAGCTCTCTGGTCTTGGTCATTGTGGAGAGGTTGGAGTCTGTTTGATTGAGTGTGTGGACAAATGTATTTTATACAGGTAACGAGTTCAAACAGGTGCAATTAATACAGGTAATGAGTGGAGAACTGGAGGGCTTCTTAAAGAAAAACTAACAGGTCTGTGAGAGCCGGAATTCTTACTGGTTGGTAGGTGATCAAATACTTATGTCATGCAATAAAATGCAAATGAATTACTTAAAAATCATACAATGTGATTTTCTGGATTTCACAGTTGAAGTGTACCCATGATAAAAATTACAGACCTCTACATGCTTTGTAAGTAGGAAAACCTGCAAAATCGGCAGTGTATCAAATACTTGTTCTCCCCACTGTATATATATATATATATATATATATATATATATATATATATATATATATATATATATATTAATTAACAAAGCTAACAGACTGAATTTCAATATCTACCTCCCCCGAAAAAAAATCAGTTCCATTTTTCATTGTGAATTTCTGAGTCTTCCACTTGAAATTGCCTGGGTCAGAGAAATAGAAAGCCACGGATTTGGAGATGAAAATTACGAGGGTAGCAAGTAGATTTTGGTTGGTCTAAAGCACAGAAACGCCTCCTAATGTTACCATCTCCCAATGCCGAAATATGAGAGCGATGCAACCAAAAGCTGCGCAGTCTGAACTAGCAACGGTCACAACAAACTAATGTTCTTATTTAATCAACACTGTTAAGTACAAGCATTTTAAGGTTGTAATATTGTCAAGAACAATTAATAATTAATTGTATGTGATTCATAATGACATAGGCTAAAGAAAACTAGGTTTAGACATTTAGGAGCACCCTCTTGAATGTACCCATATTTCACTACATTCTAGAGCAGTGAGTGAACGCCCTATTCTTTATGACTTTCAGGTCATAACTTCTTACCTATTATCCAGGACAGTGGTTCCCAAACCAAGTCAATAGAAATAAATAAAACCAAACGTTACTAGTCAAGACTATTGTCAGCTAAAAGCAGAAAACAATTTTCCTAGCCAGATGCGACTCACCATTTGAAAAAGTGCTGCAGGGACCCCTTGCAGCAAGAATGTTAAAACCCTCACGGCTGGCTTTGGATGTGGTATATCCTGTCATTCACGACAGTAAGGGGAGTTTCAGTGTGGAAACCTGTGTGAGGCGAACACACTGTTATCACTGATGGCAAGGTGTTCTTCCATTCAACCGTCCTCCCATGACCGGTGAGCTCATGCACATGATTAATTCAAAGCGGCTGTTCGCATCGCTGTCAAAACAGTCCAAAGCTTCAAGATATCCACTCCCTCAAACTCGAATTAATTCTGAATGGGCGACCACTCTTCCCTGAGCACCACGATAGAGTCGCTCCACCGCAGAAGTGCTACACTACAGGCTTACTTTCTGTGCAAAAAACAATGCATTGAAGGTCAAAGTAGTGGGAAAAGAACAGGGGAAAACAACCTCAAATCAACATGCAGCAAGGGAGCTTTCCGTGCTCTTTAAAGAGAGAGTTTGAGAGGAAATAATAAAAATGGGTGTTTTTCTATATTATAAACTGGGTAGTTCGAGCCCTGAATGCTGATTGGCTGACAGCCGTGGGATATCAGACCTTATACCAAGGGTATGACCCCCAAAAAATGTTTTACTGCTCTAATTATGTTGGTAATCAGTTTATAATAGCAATAAGGCACCATGGGGGTTTACGGTATATGGCCAATATACCACGGCTAAGGGCTGTATCCAGGCACCCCACGTTGCGTTGTGCATAAGAACAGACCTTAGTCATGGTATATTGGCCATATACCACACCTCCTCGGGACTTATTGCTTAATTTGACCATCACACGCTTATGGGAGCTGCACTCACACAAACAATTCTGAAAGTAATTTCAGGCTCTCAAAGACACGCACGCACACGTGCAGATATGACCACAAATGCACCGGCAGACAAATGCTAAAACACAAACACACCGGTATGTGTAGTGCATTAAATCAGGAAGACAGTCCGGTTAGTGTTTACAGCTTCAATGTTTAGTTAAACCCGTCCACTGCGCCTCTTTTCTCTAGAGAAGATGATGGTAATTATGTTCTTCATGTTCTGTGCTTAGGCTGCTCTTCGGAAAGCCTGGAGTTTGTTAGCAGCAGTGAGGCTCCAGAAGGTGAGGCAGAGGTCCTGGTCATGATCAGCGCACCAAGCTACAAATGAGTGCTGCGGCGCGAAAGGATATGTAGCTATGAAGTTCACATCTTAAATAAGTCATTAATTGCTGCCAATCAAACAAAATGTGCCTGCAAGATCCAATTAACAGAGGAGCCCGGAGCACGTGCACCAATAGCCTCTTGTAACATCTTTAATCAGTTTACCCTTTCCGCATAGTTAGAAAATGATGGCATCCGTGGCTGAATTATTCATAATCTTTGCTTTTCACATTGTTTGAAATTGTGAAAATAGGGCCCATATGAATCCGCATCACTGGTAAACATGAATATTTCATATTTCGCCACAGTGCATTACCATGAAACTGATTTGTATGGCCGAGAATACCTCCACAGTGAACACAAAGCTGCTTAGGAAAAGGCAGAGACAACGTGGGACAAACAAACAATGGAGAGGGGGGGGGACAAGGTCTGTGGAATGATGTTCATAAAGGACCCGGTGCATTATTTAATTAAAAGAGAAGTAAAGAGAAAATGAAAATCAATGGAAGAGTAATGGTTTCATTTTGGCATGGATCAATGGCTTGAAAAGAAAGCACAATGCGGTTGGTCATTTTAATTGTTGCGGTGAAAAGGATATGGATGGGACGGAGCGTTGCAGGCATTCAGGTTAAAGTCGTCAATGAGTAATTGAAATAAGCCTGTGACTCTTAGATTTAAGCTTGGGTTACTTCAGTGGCATTAGCTACTGAGTGTCCCCTAGTTTGAGAGGAAGAGAGCTGAGATGTATGGCCTACAACAACTGGCACTCGGCTGCATTTAAAAAAAGAGATTCAATCGTTCGAAATGTATCCAGTGATTGCAATGCAATATACCATGCAAAAAGTATAATAAGAATTTAGACACAGGGCAACCAGCCAGGTTGAATATGGACAAAAAGTTTGGCTGTCAATTCCTATTAAATAACATCAAGTATAAAAATTGTTGCTCCTTTTTCTGTCCACCATAGCAGCAGTGTTTACTACACTGGCAACAAAGAACAGAAGAGCTCCGAATCTGAATTGCCAGTGTTGAGAAGGGTACATTTTCTGGTTGCTAAAATTCTAATTTCAGTTTATGTGACAAAAGAAGTAAGTATAGTGTAGAGAATCATTGTACCATCTAAACCGCTGTGATTTTTTTTCTTCCATAACCACAAATATTGTATTTTCAGCTGTTTGAAGCTGGTGTACAAAACCGAAAGTAAAAGATGCAAAAACTAAACTTAAGAATGCATAGAAATATGGCACATAGAACACATCTACTGCTTCTTATACTTGCTTTAAATGTGTTATGATGAGTTTCTAGTATTGAGAAGTTCGGGATGCAAGAGAGCAGTCGACACTCAGCTGGAGAGTGATTCATCTTTATTACAGTACTGGATTTAATGACAGGCGGTACGGACGTAGCCTCTTGTCATATGAATCACTTCCATAGAAAATCTCTCCGTTTATATAATTCGATCTACTTCTGTCCATCAGCTACCAACCATCATTGAGTGTCACTCATCTACTACAATAGGATCCACATACTTGGTATCGTGTGGCACACTAACCAGGCCCTCACGTACCCCTCCTAAGATTAGCAACAGTGGCCCCCAATCTATCTTGGCACACCGACCCTCTGTCATTCACCCGTGACATCAATAACACATGGCGTGTCCTTGTCCTCTGTCCCTCACATACATTTTATGATTTTACAAACATTAAGAATCTTGTATCACAAGTCGTTAGATCAAAATGAAAATGACAGATCTATAACACACATTTCTATGTGAATTTGGTCGGGTCGGCCAAAAAGTTACATATTAAGCTTTAAGAAGTGAATGATTTGAGACATCAAGAAAACCATTACTGTCCCACATACAGTGCATTCGGAAAGGATTCAGACCCCTTAACCTTTTCCACAACCTTATTCTAAAATGAATTAAATTATTTTTTTTCCCTCATCAATCTACACACAATACCCCATAATGACAAAGCAAAAACTGGTTTGTAGAACATTTTTGCAAATGTATTACAAATAAAAAACAGAAACACCTTATTTATATAATAATTCAGACCCTTTGCTATGAGACTTGGACTTGAGCTCAGGTGCATCCTGTTTCCATTGATCATCCTTCAGATGTTTCTACAACTTCATTGGAGTCCACCTGTGGTAAATTCAATTGATTGGATATGATTTGGAAAGGTACACCTGTCTATATAAAGGTCTCACAGTTGACAGTGCATGTCAGAGCAAAAACCAAGCCATGATGTCGAAGGAATTGTCCGTAGAGCTCCGAGACAGGATTGTGTCGAGGCACAGATCTGGGGAAGGGTACCAAAAAATGTCTGCAGCATTGAAGGCCCCCAAGAACACATTGGCCTCCATCATTCTTAAATGGAAGAAGTTTGGAACCACCAAGACTCTTCCTAGAGCTGGCCGCCCAGCCAAACTGAGCAATCGGGGGAGAAGGGCCTTGGTCAGGGAGGTGACCAAGAACCCGATGGTCACTCTGACAGAACTCCAGAGTTCCTCTGTGGAGATGGGAGAATCTTCCAGAAGGACAACCATCTCTGCAGCACTCCACCAATCAGGCCTTCATGGTGGAGTGACCAGACGGAAGCCACTCCTCAGTAAAAGGCACATGACAGCCCGCACCTAAAGAGTCTCAGACCATGAGAAACAATATTTTCTGGTCTGATGAAACCAAGATTGAACTCTTTGGTCTGAATGCCAAGTGTCACGTCTGGAGGAAATGTTTCATCACCCCGAGAACACCATCCCTACGGTGAAGCATGGTGGTGGCAGCATCATGCTGTGGGGATGTTTTTCAGTGGCAGGGACTGGGAGACTAGTCAGGATCAAGGGAAAGATGAACGGCGCAAAGTACAGAGAGATCCTTGATGAAAACCTGCTCCAGAGCGCTCAGGACCTCAGATTGGGTCAAAGGTTCACCTTCCAACAGGACAACAACCCTAAACACACAGCCAAGACAATGCAGGAGTGGCTTTGGGACAAGTCTCTGAATGTCCTTGAGTGGCCCAGCCAGAGCCCGGACTTGAACCCGATCAAACATTTCTGGAGAGACCTGAAAATAGCTGTGCAGCGACGCTCCCCATCCAACCTGACAGCGCTTGAGAGGATCTGCAGAAAAGAATAGGATAAACTCCCCAAATACAGGTGTGCCAAGCTTGTAGCGTCATACCCAAGAAGACTCGAGGCTGTAATCGCTGCCAAAGGTGCTTCAACAAAGTACTGAGTAAAGGGTCTGAATACTTATGTAAATGTATATCAGTTTTTATTTTTAATAAATTTGCAACAATCAATTTAATCAATTTTAGAATAAGGCTGTAATGTAACAAAATGTGGAAAAAGTCAAGGGGTCTGAATACTTTCCGAATGCACTGTAAAGTGAAAGTTATTTGGCAATAATCCCGGTATCTGATGTTATTAGTCTATACGAAACACGCTTTTAAGTAGCACTTTGAAAGAGCAATGTATTTTGAGTTCAAGAGAAAACGGTTGCTTTTGAAGATGCCTCCTCCCTGTTGGATATGTCTCCTGCAGAATAAAAAACAATCTCTGGGATGAGAGGTGAGAAGGCTCCTTAGAAGCACACAGGGGTGGAATGGTGCTCTCGTCATCTTTGTGAGTACACAACCTGAGAGGATTCTTAGGGAGTGAGACCTCTTGCTAGGCCATTTTACTCATTGCAGGGGATTGGGAATTGGGAAAAATGTAGGAATGTAGAAGATGAGAGTGGATGGAGAGCGGGACAGGCCTCTCCGTCCTCAACATTTTAATCTGGTTTGGGATTCCAAATAACCGTAACCCAATAAATCTAACCTAATAACATGCCGATTACTCAGTAATCACTTCTCTGCATATATCCAGAAAATCATGTCGTCTTATAGGCCCTTCTATAGGGCCACACGGAGCTGTCATAATGAAAGGCATCATTATAGCCTGAAATAAAAATGATTTTTCATATCTTAAAATGGTCTACATGGATTCTGTTGTGTATATTAGGCTATATTGAAAACCTTCTCAATAAAGATGGAATTAGGTTGTCAATCTTTCTCATTAATTTAGGATTGAGGGACAGACATCTCCTAAAGCATATAGCAGGATCTATACAACATATGATATGGAATATGGATTCAGCTTTACTTGTGAACTATATCCGAGGTATGAAAACATCTATCTCTTTAATATATTCAATAAACATTTACAGTGGCTTGCGAAAGTATTCACCCCCCTTGGCATTTTTCCTATTTTGTTGCCTTACAACCTGGAATTAAAATTGATTTTTTGGGGGTTTGTATCATTTGATTTACACAACATGCCTACCACTTTGATGATGCAAAATATTTTTTCTTGTGAAACAAACAAGAAATAAGACTAAAAAACTGAAAACTTGAGCGTGCATACAGTGAGGGAAAAAAGTATTTGACCCCCTCTCAATCAGAAAGATTTCTGGCTCCCAGGTGTCTTTTATACAGGTAACGAGCTGAGATTAGGAGCACACTCTTAAAGGGAGTGCTCCTAATCTCAGCTTGTTACCTGTATAAAAGACACCTGTCCACAGAAGCAATCAATCAATCAGATTCCAAACTCTCCACCATGGCCAAGACCAAAGAGCTCTCCAAGGATGTCAGGGACAAAATTGTAGACCTACCAAGGCTGGAATGGGCTACAAGACCATCGGCAAGCAGCTTGGTGAGAAGGTGACAACAGTTGGTGCGATTATTCGCAAATGGAAGAAACACAAAAGACCTGTCACTCTCCCTCGGCCTGGGGCTCCATGCAAGATCTCACCTCGTGGAGTTGCAATGATCATGAGAACGGTGAGGAATCAGCCCAGAACTACACGGGAGGATCTTGTCAATGATCTCAAGGCAGCTGAGACCATAGTCACCAAGAAAACAATTGGTAACACACTACGCCGTGAAGGACTGAAATCCTGCAGTGCCCCCTGCTCAAGAAAGCACATATACAGGGCCATCTGAAGTTTGCCAATGAACATCTGAATGATTCAGAGGAGAACTGGGTGAATGTGTTGTGGTCAGATGAGACCAAAATCGAGCTCTTTGGCTTCAACTCAACACACCGTGTTTGGAGGAGGAGGAATGCTGCCTATGACCCCAAGAACACCATCCCACCGTCAAACATGAAGGTGGAAACATTATGCTTTGTGGGTGTTTTTCTGCTAAGGGGACAGGACAACTTCACCGCATCAAAGGGACGATGGACGGGGCCATGTACCATCAAATCTTGGGTGATAACCTCCTTCCCTCAGCCAGGGCATTGAAAATAGGTATTCCAGCATGACAATGACCCAAAACACAAGGCCAAGGCAACAAAGGAGTGGCTCAAGAAGAAGCACATTAAGGTCCTGGAGTGGCCTAGCCAGTCTCCAGACCTTAATACCATAGACAATCTGTGGAGGGAGCTGAAGGTTCGAGTTGCCAAACGTCAGCCTCGAAACCTTAATGACTTGGAGAAGATCTGCAAAGAGGAGTGGAACAAAATCCCTCCTGAGATGTGTGCAAACCTGGTGGCCAACTGCAAGAAACGTCTGACCTCTGTGATTGCCAACAAGGGTTTTGCCACCAAGTACTAAGTCATGTTTTGCAGAGGGGTCAAATACTTATTTCCCTCATTAAAATGCAAATCAATTTATAACATTTTTGACATGCGTTTTTCTGGATGTTTTTGTTCTTATTCTGTCTCTCACTGTTCAAATAAACCTACCATTAAAATTATAGACTGATCATGTCTTTGTCAGTGGGCAATCGTACAAAATCAGCAGGGGATCAAATACTTTTTTCCCTCACTGTAACTATTCATCCCCCCAAAGTCAATACTTTGTAGAGCCACCTTTTGCAGCAATTACAGCTGCAAGTCTCTTGGGGTATGTCTCTATAAGCTTGGCACATCTGGCCACTGGGATTTTTGCCCATTCTTCAAGGCAAAACTGCTCCAGCTCCTTCAAGTTGGATGGGTTCCGCTGGTTTACACCAATCTTTAAGTAATACCACAGATTTTCAATTGGATTGAGGTCTGGGCTTTGACTAGGCCATTCCAAGACATTTAAATGTTTCCCCTTTAACCACTCAAGTGTTGCTTTAGCAGTATGCTTAGGGTCATTGTCCTGCTGGAAGGTGAACCTCCGTCCCAGTCTCAAATCTCTGGAAGACAAGAATTTCCCTGTATTTAGCGCCATCCATCATTCCTTCAATTCTGACCAGTTTCCCAGTCCCTGCCAATGAAAAATATCCCCACAGCATGATGCTGCCACCACCATGCTTCACTGTGGATGGTGTTCTCGGGGTGAAGAAAGGTGTTGGGTTTGCGCCAGACATAGCCTTTTCCTTGATGGCCAAAAAGCTCAATATTAGTCTCATCTGACCAGAGTACCTTCTTCCATATGTTTGGGGAGTCTCCCACATGGCTTTTGGCGAACACCAAATGTGTTTGCTTATTTTTCTTCTTTAAGCAATGGCTTTTTTCTGGCAACTCTTCCATAAAGCCCAGCTCTGTGGAGCGTACGGCTTGAAGTGGTCCTATGGACAGATACTCCAAACTCCGCTGTGGAGCTTTGCAGTTCCTTCAGGGTTATCTTTGGTCTCTTTGTTGCCTCTCTGATTAATTCCCTCCTTTATTTAACTAATTATGTGACTTCTGAAGGTAATTGGTTGCACCAGATCTTATTTAGGGGCTTCATAGCAAAGGGGGTGAATACATAGCTCCCCTGTAGCTCAGTTGGTAGAGCATGGCGCTTGCAACGCCAGGGTTGTGGGTTCGTTTCCCACGGGGGGCCAGTATGAAAATGTATGCCCTCACTAAATTGTAAGTCGCTCTGGATAAGAGCGTCTGCTAAAATGACTAAAATGTTTTTAAAAATGCACACACCACTTTTCCGTTATTTATTTTTTAGAATTTTTTGAAACAAGTAATTTTTTTCATTTCACTTCACAAATGTGGACTATTTTGTGTATGTCCATTACATTAAATCGCAATAAAAATCCATTTAAATTACAGGTTGTAATATAACAAAATAGGAAAAAACGCCAAGGGGGATGAATACTTTTGCAAGGCACTGAACACAGAGTCCACTTAAGGACCATAAACACAGAGTAGCCACCATCAATGAATGGGGTGAAAGCAAATGTGGATGACCGGTATAGCGATTATGATACTTAACATGGATACTGAAATCCACTCACCAATAGTGATACTTAGGAAAATTGGAATGCTGAATCATAGGCAAATTGGAATGGAACTGTTGCTATAAAGCACAAGCTTGGACCAAATCCAAACGTTCTTATTTTGGTCCAACTACAGGGTGGCAAATGGTTTAGTTCAGGGTTTCCCAAACTCGGTCCTGTGGCCCCCCTTGGGTGCACGTTTTTGCCCTAGCACTACACAGTTGATACAAATAATCAAAGCTTGATGATGAGTTGGTTATTTGAATCAGCTGTGTAGTGCTAGGGCAAAAAACAAACAAAAAAACCCAGGGGGGGGGGGGGCCCAGGACCGAGTTTGGGAAACCCTGGTCTAGTCTAGAGATCCAGGAAAATTGCTAGATAATCCAATCAAAATTTAACCTTGCATTTCTCATGGCGATACAGACTTTTTGGCCAGCCATGTCTTATCTATTTATGTCTAAAGCCCCCATTCAGTCTTCTTAATTTTATATTAAAATCATCACTTTATGTCTAATAAATCAAAGTGTTTATTTCATGAAAATAATTCCAAATATTTTTTTATCATTTATTTTCCTGAGCCTTTTTTTGCCATTGAAATGCTGTTTGATCGTGTGGGCGTGTTGATACAAATGTACATATATTTACATACACAGCCCTGATTGGCAGATAGGATCGTCTGGACTCTAGAGCCCTCAAACTCAACTCTGGACCTCGAAGCCAGTTCCACTGCTTGTTGTTTTCATTGTTCCTCTCTAATCAGGGACTTATTTAGACCTCCGGACCTCGTAGGGTAAGAGTTGAATACTCCTGCTCTAGAGCCTACCCTGCTTACCCCTTCAAAGTAGGAGGATACATATGCAAATAAAAGATGACATGTTATTGGTCAAAATAATCAGATCAGATTATGACGTCATGATCTGGCCCAAAAACTCCATCCCACCTGAACAAGCTGAAATTCCAGATAATTATTTTTCACCAAATGGGCATTATCATAATTTGCACAATTTCTGAGTGTTATTTCGAAAAACAGGAAATCTAGTTTTTGACTGCACTGCCCTTTTAATGCTGCGATCAATTTCTGTGCCATGTCCCCTCTCAAAAAACTGTCTATTCACAACAAAGGTGATAACAGGTTACCCAGCAGGTGAAGTAAAACTTCAATCTACAACCATCTCACAGCCATTAAAGATCTGTGGCAATGGATGTGGGTTTTACAGCACGTGTTGGTTAACTATGAAAGAAAGCCTTCAGCCGTCACCTCAGTTCTCCACGATTCCATTTGTAAATTGGAAGGGGAGTAGACAAAAGGCGTCGACTCACTGCTGCTGGAGATCGGCAGGAGATTTACAGAGGCAAACCCCAGCAGGATGTGTTTATTTTCCCCTTGCCTCAACGCCAAGGCGATCATCCGCCAGCAGGCCTACAGGCCTTCCAAAAAGCCATTGGAGAGCACTCGCGTCCCGCAATCCATCTGATGCGCTCCTATTGGACGCCTTTGTGTTTAATTTAAAAGGGACGTCGCCACCTGAGTAATCGCTCCTAAAGAGAAATGGCAGTGCAAATCGTTGAAGAAACTAAGCTCTGCAGGTCAGAAAACAGGGTTAGTAAAAGGAGATAATCTCTTTATTTAGCGATAAAAGGTTTCCTTACAAAATGTCATCTGGTCAAGAAGCTAGGGCTATGTTCTTCTCTCAGCCTTCTCTGCTATATGATTAGGCCTCTATCCAATGGTTTTCTGAAGATCACTTAACAAAGAGCAAAAGGTAATTGGTCTCTTTCACACTAACATTCAAAATATGAAACTTGACTTCATATTGAAACTCTCGATCTCTTTCTCCATTTTCTCTGCGTCTGCAGTTTTTAAAAGCGGCTTTAATTGCACTAAAGTAGAAGACTTCAGATTCTAAAGCCCTCTGCCTAGCAAGAGAATCCTTGAGTAATTAGCACATCAAAGACGTCTCTGTGCCATAGCTCGGCAATCCGTTTTCATGCAGGAACCCACATTTGGTCATACTATATCAGAATATGCCAGAGAAAAGGAGCCCTTTCTCTGCCTGGTACATGCTAAACAACATATTATTCATAATTACAAGGGATATGAACACTGGCCAATGTAAGAGAGATAAAGGGGGTGTAAATTCATTGTGGAGCTATTAGGATCAAGATCAAGTTGGTCCATGAAGACGAAGGAGCTGAGGGCAGGTTTTGATTACTGTCCCTGTACAGGGAACACTAGGGCTAAGGCGCAGAGCAGCTACATCTACCAATCTGTGAAATTACTTTTGGGGCTTTCTGCTCTCATCTGCACATTTGGGACCGGGGCCTGTGGCGGGAGCTTAATCTTATGATTCAGTCAATCTTTCTGACCTCTTTTTTAAATCTTCCTCCCTCCCCCTGAATCCCAACCTGAGGCAGTGGTAGTTCCAGTGAGCTGTGTCAGACAAGAATGAGACACACAGCTACATTTTTTCAGGGATGTTGAGATCAGATGTCAGACAAGTGGTCCTCTGTAGCTCAGCTGGTAGAGCACGGCGCTTGTAACGCCAAGGTAGTGGGTTCGATCCCCGGGACCACCCATACACAAAAATGTATGCACGCATGACTGTAAGTCGCTTTGGATAAAAGCGTCTGCTAAATGGCATATTATTATTATTATATTATTACAACTCAATGTGCCGCCTCACTACAGAGGGCATACGTAACTGTCAGTGTCAACATGGTGCTCCTTTGAGGTAGGCTGACTCCAAAGGTGGGGTCAAATTAGAGCTGGGACAATAAACTAATTGACACCGACCATACCGATCACAGGCATTTTGCTGATATCATTAATTACGATAAGTAGCCTACACTAGAGAAATGTGAAGTTTGAAATGAAATAAGTTAGCTAATATGTGTGATTGTTAATGGGACAATTGATGGCTAAACCATCAAACTAGTAGTAGTAGTTTAAATAATAAGTGGTGCACATTGTTATGAACTTATCGTTACCGCATCAATTCAGGCAATTTATTGCGATATTCATTTCTGTCCATATTGCCCAGCTCTAGATCAAACAAATCACTGGTACAGGACACATGAGACTTAATGTCTGAACCATGAGAATGTTCATACAGAAGTCTTACCAATGACTAACTGAAACCTTCAATGCAAACACGTCCCATTTTCTCATGTTGGTTTTAGTCAAAGTTGAATGTGTTTTTGCAAAGCTACCAGGCACCTAAGGGAGAATCTCACCCGCCATGTTTGAAGATCAGACCATTTACCCATAATTCCCCATCGGCCCTAAAATCAAGCAATTTGCTAAATGTACATAAGCCTGCAGTAAGCTCCCAATGTTGTGGCTGCTGTAACCTTGACGCTTCGGTTTGAAGGAGTATTCTCTTATTGAATCAGAGTACTTTGCAGTGACAGCAACACAAATTATGGATGTGTTTTTTATTCCAATTGCAAGAAAGCACAACAACTCTTAGGTCTATATTAGATGGTTTCAACAAGCCCAACATATGCCGCAGAAGCTAGTAATGCACACAAAACACATCATGTGAAAATCCCGGCAACACCCCAGGAAACAGATGGTATATTTGGAGCTACTTCATTTTGAACACTATCAGCCTAAAGTGCCCATACATTCAACTAAATGAGTCCTCACACCCATGGGACTATAATCCTCAGGCCCATGGGCAGCAAAAAGATAAATCAGAACAAGAAAAACTAGCTAAATGACATTTACATTTACATTTTTGTCATTTAGTAGACGCTCTTATCCAGAGCGACTTACAGTTAGTGAGTGCATACATTTTCATACTGACCTAAGCAACACTAGGTTAAAAGCATTTACTGATTGCACTTGACTTCTATTCAAAAATAATTCAATTTGCATCATTACTACAAGAGTGGACCCGAGGGACAGTCTTTCTGTAAGCTTCTCAACAACAGAGAACAGAGACTGACTCTCTGGAATGTAATATACCAAGAATAAGATGCACAAACACCTTGGACTCAACAAAACACGTTTACTTGCTAAAAACTCAAAGGCAAGGCATGCCGTGATAAGTTCAAAATCTGGCATGGTACCAATAATGCTTAAAACAAATTCCCCAATGGTCACCCCAATTTGTATTTTACGTAGCGCATGGCTTGCTATCTTAATTTCAACCTTAGCCTATTGCCCATATCCTGCCTAAGGCTAATTTGTTTTCACTTATCAATTGAGTCCCTACCAGGACTCTGCAACTTGGATCCAAGGCCTCGGGACAAAAGAAAAACAATTTTGTTGTGTTTCTTAAATTATGTTCAACCTTGTGTAATTTGCAAATGTCATGTGTTACAAACAAAATGTAAATTACTCACCTATTCAGTTGGCATAGCAGTGACAAGATCAAAGAAGGTCATGGAAAGAAAGGAGGGAGAGAAAACAAAGCATTGTTGACAAGGGCTTGAACAAATAATATCATTTTATCTACAAGCAGCAAGCAAACAACCACTGTAGTCTAAAATCATCTCACTCCTATTTTTCCGAATGGCTTATCACAGTCATCGATTTAGCTGGAAACAAAATGTAATATATTAATTTGCTTAATGTTGTAGTATATTCCATAAGAATTGGTCCGACCAATTAATTCATTGCCAACAATGGCTTTTGGGTTTTTGTAAGACTTTTGGAGCATAAACACATTCATCTTCAATTAATTCATACATTTGCATTTAAATGAACCACAATATCTCAAAAAATGTGTACCCCGTGTTATTAAGCGTTACAATAAACAGCATCCGTATTCGCATCATTGTCATTGCAGGTTTATTTTGAGAGGGTGCTCAAATT
This sequence comes from Coregonus clupeaformis, assembly GCF_020615455.1. NCBI lineage: Eukaryota > Metazoa > Chordata > Actinopteri > Salmoniformes > Salmonidae > Coregonus > Coregonus clupeaformis. The sequence continues at coordinate 2,216,874 of NC_059204.1, read as the reverse complement.
AGATTTAATTTTGGAATAGCAGCAACGCTGTTCTTCATAGGGCTTATTCCTATGCGGGGACATTATGACTTATAGGATATGAGCTCGTTGTCAGGCCTCAGCAACTCTGGCGATAAACCATATGCTTTGGCACATGGGGGAAGATAAATGCAGGGACTACTTTTCTAATAAAGTGGGCAGGCTAAAGTGGTAGACTAAGGGTGTCACACATCCCTTGCCATAAATTATCTCCATTTGTATCTGGACAGCAAGTTGTTATCGGACTAAAAAGGTCAATAGCTAGCAGAGGAAGTGGCAGCCTCTCCACGGTGATGGAGTGAACACTTCTACATGAATGTGGATGCTACCATGATTATGGATAACCATGAAGGAATCGTGAATGATCATGAGTGAGAATGTTACAGAGGGACAAAGATCATACCCCCGAAAAATGCTAATCTTCCCCATTATTGCTTTGTTGTAGCCTCTGTAACTTTCTCACTCATCATTATTGATGATGCTGTGATGCTTTTTCTTAATCATGGCATTATCAGGTTTGATTTAGAAGGGTTCAGAAACATCTGCTCACTTGAAAAGGAAATTACTCCAGTCATCTTTCACCCTTCAGTTCTTATTGGGCAAAACATAACCCAAAACACAACCAAAACAAACTGCAGATGTTTCCAATGAGTTTGTAGTCACAAGCTTGAGTCATTGCGTGCTAGGAATATGGGACCTAATACTAAACTTTACTACTTTGGTACACTATAAGTGAAATTTTGTCCAGATATTTATGACATCTTCAAATGGGGCGACCACATCACCAACGAACTATCATGGTCCAAACACACCAAGACAGTCGTGAAGAGGGCACGACAAAGCCTATTCCCCCTAAGGAGACTGAAAAGATTTGGCATGGGTCCTCAGATCCTCAAAAAATTCTACAGCTGCACCATCGAGAGCATCCTGACCGGTTGCATCACCGCCTGGTATGGCAACTGCTTGGCCTCCAACCGTAAGGCACTACAGAGGGTAGTGCGTACGGCCCAGTACATAACTGGGGCCAAGCTTCCTGCCATCCAGGACCTCTATACCAGGCGGTGTCAGAGGAAGGCCCTCAAAATTGTCAAAGACTCCAGCCACCCTAGTCATAGACTGTTCTCTCTGCTACCGCACGGCAAGCGGTACCGGAGTGCCAAGTCTAGGTCCAAAAGACTTCTCAACAGCTTCTACCCCCAAGCCATAAGACTCCTAAACAGCTAATCATGGCTACCCGGACTATTTGCACTGCCCCCCCCCCCCCCATCTTTTTACACTGCTGCTACTCTGTTAATTATTTATGCATAGTCACTTTAACTCTACCCACATGTACATATTACTTCAACTACCTCAACTAGCCGGTGCCCCCGCACATTGACTCTGCACCGGTACCCCCCTGTATATATAGCCTCCCTACTGTTATTTTATTTTACTTCTGCTCTTTTTTTCTCAACACTTTTTTGTTTTATTCTACTTTTTTATTACAAATAAATGCACTGTTGGTTAAGGGCTGTAAGTAAGCATTTCACTGTAATGTCTGCACCTGTTGTATTCGGCGCATGTGGCCAATATAATTTTATTTTATTTTATTTTATTTGAGATCTATAAAATGCTTTAACTTCTAAACGGTAAATCTGATATGTTAGAAAATACTCTCAAATAAAAGGTGACATTCTGTACTGTCACTTCATATGAAACATTTTCTCTCAAATCCAAAAGGCTGGAGTATAGAGCCAAATAAAACATTTTGCATCACTGTCCAAATACATATGTAGGAGAGTGTACATTGACATTCCACTGTAACAAGCTGATCAGGTATAACATCGTAGAATTGACAGAAGCATTTGTACTGAGGCTACAACCTAAATAGATAAAATAACTGGTTAGGGAAACAGAGAACCAAGAACTTTACCCACTCGGTTTTAACATAATGTGTTTGTGGCTTATTTTTCAGGATGCACCATATCTGGTGCATGCATGCATTAAAGTGTTTTGCCTACAGTCCAATTTGACTTTAAAAATGAAAGGGATTCACTCTAGGCGAAGCTCTGAAATCAGACTGTGCTTCAGGGGAGGTGGCCATGGGGAAAGGAAGGGGAAAAAGAATGGGGAGGCTTTGGAACTTGAAACCTACAGCGATGACATCAGCTGCAGTCTGGCATCACATACCCCTCTGGAGAGAATGGAAGGGGCTTGAGTAGCAGGCCCAGGCCAGGTTTTTAAACATTCAGGACATGAACGTGCGGCCCTGCTAACGGCACAAGCACATTGGCCGGGGCATTGATCAATCGGAGGCTGAGAGACACCAAAATACACTCCCCGGGTAACCATTTAATGTTCCAGCACTCCGTCTTTGGATAATATCCAAATATGGCCTTCTATAGTCCTTCGGAGGAAATGTCCATATGCAGATCACTCTCGGAAGGAATTGTTCATGTCAAGCATGATACCGCAATGACAAATGTTATGTTGCAGGAGAGGAGCTGTAAAATAGTGATGTTTCTTCGGTGAATGTATGTGCCCATATCTCATCTTTTGACTTGGCCACATTGCGTGTCGTAAAAACATGGCTAATGTTTTGAAGAATATGTTGTGCGGTTCATAATCCACACAGTGCATTTAGCAAGGTCTCGATGACAATGTATCGTTGACAGGTCAGCGATGTATCTTTACAAACATTTGCCTCATATTCATTGAATACATACATCAACCGTGTATCCAGGCAACATAAACATATCTAAGACTATCATTATCATTTCAAATGTAGTTACGTAAAAAAAAACTAGTTGCTAGGAGGCGACTGCCATTCCATTATGACGCAGTGTGTCAGAGAGACAACACTTCGAAGGCGATGACTATTACCCATGACTGCATGCCTAAATGACTACCGACCCGTAGCACTGACGTCTGTAGCCATGAAGTGCTTTGAAAGGCACTTGTGGTCCTCTGTAGCTCAGCTGGTAGAGCACGGCGCTTGTAACGCCAAGGTAGTGGGTTCGATCCCCGGGACCACCCATACACAAAAAATTTATGCACGCATGACTGTAAGTCGCTTTGGATAAAAGCGTCTGCTAAATGGCATATTATTATTATTATTATTATTATTACTGGAGAGCCAGCAGAAGAAAATGACATCCCCCAGACAAAGTCAAATGTGTTGCTTTGTCTGAAGAGGGTAATCACTCAATGTAAGTGGTGTTTGTCTTTTAGCGGAGTGCACAAAAGGGATATAATCAAAGTAGTTGACCATGTGGGCTGCCTGTAAAGGAGGTAGGGAAAGTAGAAAGTAGGGGGTGGCAATGGAGGGTGGGGAGATAGACACCATATCAATTCACCACTGACTATGGCCTAAGGGCAAAAACTCTGCAAAGCCGATCCAAGCCCTTAATTACCGGCGCCATGGACGCCAATCAGCTAGGCTTACCTTGGTGCTACCAATGCAATGGGCACTGCGAAATATGCCAAAAAACGCAGAGCTGGCTACAACCCAGCTTTGGGACACGGGAGGTGCCGGTGCCACTTTACGTACAGGGAAGAAGAAACAGTCAAACAAATTTAATGAGGAGGAGGCAAGAAAAAGGACACGGTCACTGCTGAGATTCCCTGAGGTGTCCAATGAACTCCCTTCATTACCCTCCATTTCTCTGACTCTCCCTCCCTCCCTCCCTCAGTCTCTTTCTCTCTGCTCCAGACAGTGAGGGAGTGTCCTCTGAATAGCAATAACCCACTGTGGTGACAATCTGTCTTCTCCTTCATTAGAGGGGCTATAAAGCCTTATTGCTCAAGCTGTAATGATGCCAGAGATCCCTATCCTGATTGGCTGGCTGACTGGCTCCAACCCTTTGGAGGTGTCATAAAGGAAAACACATGAGATGTTTCGGATGGACGTGAATTATTAATTTCTGGAAGTGTGTGTTTGTTTGTGTATGTCCATCACTGCCACTTCATTCTGTGCGTTGTCAGCTTGATTAAAACATTGCAATAGCCAAATGTGGCTAGGGCATAGCCACTGACGCTAATTCATACCCAGGGATAATGTAAGCAAATAAAGTTCCCATGCAAATCAGGTTGACTTGAAACCCATTGAAATAGAAAAACAAATAAGCTAACAATACAGTTAAACCTTATACAGGCAACTCAATTTTAAATGAAATTAAACATATTAATTTTGTTTGGCATATTTTATCTCAACCAATGCCATTTAGTAAAATGATCATGTGGTTTTCATTATCGGACTCCTATATATTTTTTAAAACACACATTCAAAGATAAAACCTGGAAATTGAAAACCAGGAAATTAATGTTAGCAAAACCTAACCTCATTAATCACACATTTTCAGTACTAATTGTGTATAAAATCGGAAATTACAAGACTGTAAAATGTTGTTGACCAAAAAATGTTGGAATTATTCAAATGTTATTTTATAATTTTAGGAACTCTTGAAAAATTTGCTCTACCAGGCGGTGGAGTTGCGCATTAAAGGAATGCTATTTAGTCAAAGCTAGCTACTTTGGACAATGGAGAAATATTGATATGGGATTTTTTTGTCTGTGAAAATAGAACAATCTTTTCATATTATATCAGTATTTACTGCCTGTTATCCTCAATGTTTTGCATTACTTAACATATTTGAATATTTGTATTTTGACACACAAATGTATCATATTTTATTCATACTTGGTACTTGATGTTAGTCCTCGTTTAACTAGGCCTGTCTTCCATTATAAGTAACTGAAGCAGACAATGTTAATTAATGTATATATTTTTTTATATATAAAAAGTCTATGCAAATTCCAATAAAAAATGAATTTACCCTAATTGGGCAACTCAATTGGCTGGTTGAGATGTTTGCGATGCGTAAAGAAATGTAGTTATGCAAATACAAATTATTTATTTATGGCCTATATTAAGGCTAAATACACCATTTTAAAAATATTTAATTATTGGTGTGCCAATTAAAGGAGCCAGCCATTTATCATAGGCATCGGCAGCCCGATCAATTCCCTGTTGCGAGAAGTGAAATAAAATCCATGACATGGATTTTATATCACTTCTCGCAACAGGGAATTGATCGGGCTGACCTTTTCAGCAGTCGCCGATATAGATTTCAAGGCAGGCTAAAGAGATCAATTATATGGTCTCTGTGTCCCAAACGGTACCCAACTCCCTACATAGTGCACTACTTTTGACCATAGCCCAATGGGCCCTGGTCAAAAGTAGTGGAATAGACCTATATAAGGAATAGGGACGCAGCCATGGTTAGTTGGAAAAGGAAAAATCTACTACATGGCTGCCAAAACACCTTACAAGGTGATTAAAAACCATTCCCCCAATGCGCTTAGGTAATTAAACATATAGATCCCTCACAGGTGAGGGACAGATAAGAAAGGCAGGTGCTTTACGGAGACTTGCATCACTTTAGCCAGAGCTCGCCCTGCAATGAATCAGTACTAGCCAGTGTGAGCCTCAGACACACACAGTCACAAATGCACGCAGTCACACATAATCTCGCTCTCACACACACACACACAAACACACACACACACAGTTCTCTCTGCTACCGCACGGCAAGCGGTACCGATGACAGCTAAATAGTTAGTTAAATAGTTAGCCAATATCTACCCAAACTATCTGCATTTACCCTTTTTGCACTTACTCTTTTGACTCATCACATATGCTTCTGCTACTGTTTATTATCAATCCTGTTGCCTAGTCACTTTACCCCTATCTATATGTACATACAGTATCTACCTCAATGACCTCGTACCCCTGCACATCGACTCGGTACTGGTACCCCATGTATATAGCCAAGTTATCGTTACTCATTGTGTATTTATTCCTCGTAGTATTATTTTGCTATTATTTATTTTGTTCTCTCTGCATTGTTGGGAAGGGCCCATGAGTAAGCATTTCACTGTTAGTCTACACCTGTTGTTTACTAATTTGATTTGACACACACACACACACACACACACACACACACACACACACACACACACACACACACACACACACACTACACAGCATACATAACTAGATAATACACACACAATAAATTAGAAAGAGAGAGGCTAGTGGGGAATGGAGGGAAGCGAAGAGGAGGGGAACGAGAGTGAGGGAGGGAAGGAGGGAAGGAGGGAGGGAGGGAGGGAGGGAGGGAGGGAGGGGCCGTCTTGACGCATTCGTTATCTGGTATTGACGTCGTATTCTCCCCGGTCAAATAGATCTGTCAGGAGTAGGGAGCTCTCATGAAAAAGAGGGGCCAGGCACAGCCGGATAATCGAGTCGAGGCAAACGAATAGGCACCAAATGGACAGTATTGACAGACGCGATAAACCTACACCGTTGTTTCCACTCTACATCATGTTTCAAGTTTTATTAGTTCTATGTATGGGATACACATGGTATACACTGTCCTTCGACAATGCAACAACAATAAGAAATAATAAAAGATAAGAATACGAACATAAAGTAAATGGCTCAGTAGAATATAATAAACATTTTAGCATAAGTATAATACAAGAAGGCACAATTTATAGTCCAATATTTACACGTGTTTTGAGGAAGGGGGGATTGGGGGGCAAGTGTTTAAATTGTGCAGTATTTAGCAATCATAATAAGAGTGGTAGCAGTAGTTGTGATGTGTGTGGATCATGAATGTATATGTGTGTGTGGATGTGGGTATGTCTGTTCGGGTGTGTGAGTAAGTGCGTGTGTGCTAAGGTGCGGATAATCAGAGCAGGTGGTCAGTCCAGTTCAAGTGTTCAGCAGTCTGATGGCTTGTAGATAAAATTGTCTCGGAGCCTGTTGGTTTCAGACCTCATGCTCCGATACAGTCTGCCTGACGGTAAGGGAGTGAACAGTTCGTGGCTGGGCACTGTTTCGAGTAGATGATTTGGATGGGTGGGAGCATGGTCCCAGCGATGTACTTGGCCATCTTCACCAACTGCTGGAGGGCCTTGCGGTTGTGAACGGAGCAATTCCCATACCAGGCCATGATGCAACCGGTCAGGACACTCTTGATGGTGCAGCGGAAGTATTTGGAGAGGACCCGGGGTGGCATGCCAAATTTCTTCAGCCGCCTTAGACAGTAGAGACGCTGCTGCGCCCTCTTGACAAGAATGACAGTGTTGTTGGTCCATGTCAGGTCCTCGGTGTTGTGGACACCGAGGATCTTAAAAGTGATGACTCTCTCTACTGCAGTCCCGTTGATGTGGATCGGGGCACATCAGTTATTGCTGTCAGAACTGTTGCAGCCGGGGGAGATTTTGCACATAAGATTTTGTGGCCTAGTCTTATTTTGGTAGCGAAAAGCAATTAACAGAACCTGTGTTACATAAAGCTTTTGTAAGCATCAAGTAAACATGACAACAGATAGATACAGCCTGGTTAGAGTTTCACAATATATTAGACATGGCATCTGCAAGTGTACAGTGCTTTCAGAAAGTATTCATACCCCTTGAGTTATTACACATTTTGTTGTGTTAAAGCCTGAATGCAAAATTGATTAAAATTATTATTTTTTTATCACCCATCTACAAACAATACCCCATAATGACATGAGTAGGTGTGTCCAAACTTTTGACTGGTAGTGTAAGTATTCACAACTTTGAGTCAAAACATGTTAGAATCACCTTCGGAAGCAATTACAGCTGTGAGTCTTTCTGGGTAGATCTCTAAGAGCTTTGCACACCTGGATTGTACAATATTTGCCCATTATTCTTTTCAATATTCTTCAAGCTCAGTCAAATTGGTTGTTGATCATTGCTAGACAGTAATTTTCAAGTCTTTCCATAGATTTTCAAGCAGATTTAAGTCAAAACTGTAACTTGGCACTCAGGAACATTCATGGTCTTCTTGGTAAGCAACTCCAGTGTAGATTTGGCCTTGTGTTTTAGGTTATTGTCCTGCTGAACGGTGAATTCATCTCCCAGTGTCTGGTGGAAAGCAGACTGAACCAGGTTTTCCTCTAGGATTTTGCCAGTGTTTAGCTCCATTACGTTTATTTTTAATTCTGAAAACCTCCCCAGTTCTTAACGATTACAAGCATACCCATAACATGATGCAGCCACCACTATGCTTGAAAATATGGAGAGTGGTACTTAATGTGTTGTATTGGATTAGCCCCAAACACAACACTTTGTATTCAGGACACAAAGTTAATGGCTTTGCCACATTTTTTGCAGTATTAATTTAGTGCCTTGCTGCAAACAGGATGCATGTTTTATAATATTTTTATTCTGTAGAGGCTTCCTTCTTTTCACTCTGTGAATTAGGTTAGTATTGTGGAGTAGCTAACTTTTTTTAAAGTCACCATTGGCCTCAGTGAAATCCCTGTGCGGTTTCCTTCCTCTCCGGCAACAGATTTAGGAAGTTCGTCTGTATCTTTGTAGTGACTGGGTGTATTGATACACCATCCACAGTGTTATTAATAACTTCACCATGCTCAAAGGGATATTCAATGTCTGCTTTATTTTATTTTTTTACCCATCTACACATTAAGCGCCTTTCTTTGCAAGGCATTGGAAAACCTCCCTGGTCTTGGAGGTTGAATCTGTGTTTGAAATTCACTGCTCGACTGAGGGACCTTAAAGATAATTGTATGTGTTGGGTACAGAGATGAGGTAGTCATTCAAAAAAAATGTAAACACTATTATTGCAACTTATTTGTTAAGCACATTTTTACTCCTGAACTTATTTAGGCTTGCCATAACAAAGGGGTTGAATACTTATTGACTCAAGACATTTCAGCTTTAATTTTTTCTGAATGTGTAAGAAAAATGACAAACATAACTCCACTTTGACATTATGGGGTATTGTGTGTAGGCCAGTGACAAAAACATCTACATTTAATCAATTTTAAATTCAGGCTGTAACACAACAAAATGTGGAAAAGGTCAAGGGGTGTGAATACTTTCTGAAGGCACTGTATTTCTGCCTGCCATATTTGACCTGAGAGAGATGTTTTCCCTAAGTACTGTCAAAATCTGGCATATCACAATATATCATGAATGCTGTATGATGTTGTTACGTATTGTGTAGTGTTTATGGATGTATCATGAATGCTCTATGTACTGTAGCACCTCCACTGACTTTTTCTTTCCAATTTATTTTTCATTTCTCATTTTCCCTCAGAAGACTAATCATAAAAAATTTAACATAAAACCCATGCCTCAATAACACCACTGCTCCCACTATGACTTCTGACCCATGAGACGTGCAGGTGGCAAGGGCTACTGCATTTCTCTGTAGGTCAGAGTCTATGCCCTATGGAGAGCTCACTTTGGAATCCACTCCTCATCTTGCTAGGCTGCTTGATCGATGAATGTCCAATGAACTCATATCTTTGGCTCGCACCTATGGCATTACCCTGTGGACCCAATCAGGGAACAGTGCCTGACAGAGTAATCCGCCATCTTAGGAAAGAGCCTGTAATGTGCGTGACCCGGCACTACAGGAGTATACCTGCTATCAGGGAACACACATCCTGTTTTTCCAGGAAGTCTAAGACAACTTCTGTAGAAGAGACCATGAAACTGAACCCAACAGAAACACAAATGAAAGCCAAAACAGGATACAAAAATGTTTTTTAACTGATTTGATAATGTGTTGATTCTTATATAAATGCTCATTCAAATAGTTGCTACCAAAACATTGCAGTAGTTCTAGGAATCTAAACTCTGAAATAATGACTCAGGGCTTGATATTGAGGTAAATTTGCCAGTGGCACACTGGGCCAATGCCAACTGAAAGCTAATGGCCCGAATGAAAAAAATACTGGCCCTGGCAAAGATCTCACAGGAAAAAGGATGATGTTTGCATTATTTCAATATTAGGTGATTGTATGCTTATTTTGCGGGATTAGCAAGTAGCCTACAGCCTATAATAACCTACCCACCATACACAAATAATTACATTTTCACTTGACAATATATTTTTGATTGTTTGGAGAAAAAAACGCAATCTCAAAAAGGGTGTTATTGTTAGCGATTTTGGATGTTGAACTGTCAACAGGCTACAGTTGTAGAACCCTATAAAAGCATTTTTATATTTTGCTAAATTCCGTTTCCCGGATTTGTTTTTCCAGGTTTCCGAGATTTCCTATTTTTTTCAGGTTCTCTCTCAAAATCACACTTTGATATAGAAAAAATATCCAACATTGGATGTTCAACAACAATGCTTGAACCACATCAGGAGACTTCTTTTGAGGTCTGGAATTTTTTTTTGGGGGGGAGGGTGTAGTTGCCCTTGAATTCAATTGCGCACCTAGCAAGAGATCGTTGTGTTTGGCTAGCAGTGCTTCTTGGTCGTAAGTGCTGAGAACAGAGACATTTTACTCCTACTTTCATGATAAAAAATTAAAGCTATGCAAGAAGCCTCTTTAGTCATAAGATTCGCACCTAGTCAACATTTATTTAGGAGACTTCATGAGCTGTCCTAACCAGTTAAGAGTTACCAGCAGGTGTCTTGATAATAGAAAAATGCAACGAGTCAGTGGTCCCTGCATTACATGCAATTGCTTTTGAGTTAAAATAATGTTTTGATATTTCATCAACCCATATATCAACCCCTTTTGTAGGCCCGCGGACCAATAAATAAATACATTTAATTATATTTGGGGGTTTGTGGGGGGACTCAGTTGGGGCTCAACTTACTGTTGAGTGTTAGAATAATAGAATACACAAGGTGCAATTTCGAAATTTGGTTGTGCATCAGCAGTCACTCAATTAGCAAAATGTGTTCAGATTGGTAAATTAGTCTAGCGGCCAACTATCTAAACTTGTAGTAAGCATGGTCGAATTTCCGACCGGCGTGGGACCCATTGATCATCAGTTATCATATTAAAAACTGAAAACATTTGCCTCCACCCTATGGCAAAATGTGTAGAATTACAGGAAATTAGCTGTAAAACTGCTAATTTCTCTCTCCGCCCCATGTCAAAATGTGCAGAATTGCAGGAAATGAACTATAAAACTGTTTTCTTTCTCTTTGCTGTCACGAGGAGGGCCGCTCAAATGTTTTGCTAGCAAGGTGTGGGGTATGGATGAGGGTAAGCAAACCCACAAGCCACTGTGGCCCCACATCAGGAGTTCCGTTTTTTTGTGGCCCCCACCCCCATCAAAGTTGCCCATCCCTGATCTAAGCCTACCTGTAACAGTATCTCTTGCACTTTTGACAATGATTTTAGATGATACCTAAATAGTTAAAACCACTAGGCTAACAAGTTTTTATTTCGATTATTTAATTACCTACATCATGTTATTTCAAGTTATTCATTTCGAACGCAACATCACGTTGTTAAAAAAATGAGTGTGTTGATATAACGGTAATAGTCAAAATTCAACTTGTAACAAATATCAGAATTTGATTAAATATATATACAGTGGGGAGAACAAGTATTTGATACACTGCCAATTTTGCAGGTTTTCCTACTTACAAAGCATGTAGAGGTCTGTAATTTTTATCATAGGTACACTTCAACTGTGAGAGATGGAATCTAAAACTAAAATCCAGAAAATCACATTGTATGATTTTTAAGTAATTAATTTGCATTTTATTGCATGACATAAGTATTTGATACATCAGAAAAGCAGAACTTAATATTTGGTACAGAAACCTTTGTTTGTAATTACAGAGATCATACGTTTCCTGTAGGTCTTGACCAGGTTTGCACACACTGCAGCAGGGATTTTGGCCCACTCCTCCATACAGACCTTCTCCAGATCCTTCAGGTTTCGGGGCTGTCGCTGGGCAATACGGACTTTCAGCTCCCCTCCAAAGATTTTCTATTGGGTTCAGGTCTGGAGACTGGCTAGGCCACTCCAGGACTTTGAGATGCTTCTTACGGAGCCACTCCTTAGTTGCCCTGGCTGTGTGTTTCGGGTCGTTGTCATGCTGGAAGACCCAGCCACGACCCATCTTCAATGCTCTTACTGAGGGAAGGAGGTTGTTGGCCAAGATCTCGCGATACATGGCCCCATCCATGCTCCCCTCAATATGGTGCAGTCGTCCTGTCCCCTTTACAGAAAAGCATCCCCAAAGAATGATGTTTCCACCTCCATGCTTCACGGTTGGGATGGTGTTCTTGGGGTTGTACTCATCCTTCTTCTTCCTCCAAACACGGCGAGTGGAGTTTAGACCAAAAAGCTCTATTTTTGTCTCATCAGACCACATGACCATCTCCCATTCCTCCTCTGGATCATCCAGATGGTCATTGGCAAACTTCAGACGGGCCTGGACATGCGCTGGCTTGAGCAGGGGGACCTTGCGTGCGCTGCAGGATTTTAATCCATGACGGCGTAGTGTGTTACTAATGGTTTTCTTTGAGACTGTGGTCCCAGCTCTCTTCAGGTCATTGACCAGGTCCTGCCGTGTAGTTCTGGGCTGATCCCTCAACTTCCTCATGATCATTGATGCCCCACGAGGTGAGATCTTGCATGGAGCCCCAGACCGAGGGTGATTGACCGTCATCTTGAACTTCTTCCATTTTCTAATAATTGCGCCAACAGTTGTTGCCTTCTCACCAAGCTGCTTGCCTATTGTCCTGTAGCCCATCCCAGCCTTGTGCAGGTCTACAATTTTATCCCTGATGTCCTTACACAGCTCTCTGGTCTTGGCCATTGTGGAGAGGTTGGAGTCTGTTTGATTAAGTGTGTGGACAGGTGTCTTTTATACAGGTAACGAGTTCAAACAGGTGCAGTTAATACAGGTAATGAGTGGAGAACAGGAGGGCTTCTTAAAGAAAAACTAACAGGTCTGTGAGAGCCGGAATTCTTACTGGTTGGTAGGTGATCAAATACTTATGTCATGCAATAAAATGCAAATGAATTACTTAAAAATCATACAATGTGATTTTCTGGATTTTTGTTTTTGATTCCGTCTCTCACAGTTGAAGTGTACCTATGATAAAAATGATAGACCTCTACATGCTTTGTAAGTAGGAAAACCTGCAAAATCGGCAGTGTATCAAATACTTGTTCTCCCCACTGTGTGTGTATATATATATATATATATATATATATATATATATATATATATATATATATATATATATACAGTGGGGAAAAAAGTATTTAGTCAGCCACCAATTGTGCAAGTTCTCCCACTTAAAAAGATGAGAGAGGCCTGTAATTTTCATCATAGGTACACGTCAACTATGACAGACAAAATGAGAAAAAAATTCCAGAAAATCACATTGTAGGATTTTTAATGAATTTATTTGCAAATTATGGTGGAAAATAAGTATTTGGTCAATAACAAAAGTTTCTCAATACTTTGTTATATACCCTTTGTTGGCAATGACACAGGTCAAACGTTTTCTGTAAGTCTTCACAAGGTTTTCACACACTGTTGCTGGTATTTTGGCCCATTCCTCCATGCAGATCTCCTCTAGAGCAGTGATGTTTTGGGGGCTGTCGCTGGGCAACACAGACTTTCAACTCCCTCCAAAGATTTTCTATGGGGTTGAGATCTGGAGACTGGCTAGGCCACTCCAGGACCTTGAAATGCTTCTACGAAGCCACTCCTTCGTTGCCGGGCGGTGTGTTTGGGATCATTGTCATGCTGAAAGACCCAGCCACGTTTCATCTTCAATGCCCTTGCTGATGGAAGGAGGTTTTCACTCAAAATCTCACGATACATGGCCCCATTCATTCTTTCCTTTACACGGATCAGTCGTCCTGGTCCCTTTGCAGAAAAACAGCCCTAAAGCATGATGTTTCCACCCCCATGCTTCACGGTAGGTATGGTGTTCTTTGGATGCAACTCAGCATTCTTTGTCCTCCAAACACGACGAGTTGAGTTTTTACCAAAAAGTTCTATTTTGGTTTCATCTGGCCATATGACATTCTCCCAATCCTCTCCTGGATCATCCAAATGCACTCTAGCAAACTTCAGACGGGCCTGGACATGTACTGGCTTAAGCAGGGGGACACGTCTCGTACTGCAGGATTTGAGTCCCTGGCGGCGTAGTGTGTTACTGATGGTAGGCTTTGTTACTTTGGTCCCAGCTCTCTGCAGGTCATTCACTAGGTCCCCCCGTGTGGTTCTGGGATTTTTGCTCACCGTTCTTGTGATCATTTTGACCCCACGGGGTGAGATCTTGCGTGGAGCCCCAGATCGAGGGAGATTATCAGTGGTCTTGTATGTCTTCCATTTCCTAATAATTGCTCCCACAGTTGATTTCTTCAAACCAAGCTGCTTACCTATTGCAGATTCAGTCTTCCCAGCCTGGTGCAGGTCTACAATTTTGTTTCTGGTGTCCTTTGACAGCTCTTTGGTCTTGGCCATAGTGGAGTTTGGAGTGTGACTGTTTGAGGTTGTGGACAGGTGTCTTTTATACTGATAACAAGTTCAAACAGGTGCCATTAATACAGGTAACGAGTGGAGGACAGAGGAGCCTCTTAAAGAAGAAGTTACAGGTCTGTGAGAGCCAGAAATCTTGCTTGTTTGTAGGTGACCAAATACTTATTTTCCACCATAATTTGCAAATAAATTCATTAAAAATCCTACAATGTGATTTTCTGGATTTTTCTTTCTCAATTTGTCTGTCATGGTTGACGTGTACCTATGATGAAAATTACAGGCCTCTCTCATCTTTTTAAGTGGGAGAACTTGCACAATTGGTGGCTGACTAAATACTTTTTTTCCCCACTGTATATATGCATGCCAACATATTAGGCAATAATTAAGAGTAGGCAAAGTGATCATGTCAAGTGAAAATTATAAACGTTTTACCAAATGGCCCAAGCAGATCACTGACGTGGATGATTGACTGGCCTGTAGGGTTTCCAAAACCTCCCCGGGCCAGCGGGCAGCCTTTATGTCAAGCCCCAAATGTTGACAGGTTTTATAAGGTTATGTGGATGACTCCGTCAGTACCATAACAGAAAGTCAATATTGTAGGGTCTGTAACAGAAAGCATTATACGTCATTGGAATTTAAATGCCATTTTTACTTATTAGTCATCCCATAGCTATTTCTGACTGTCAGAAACTGAGTCACAGTTGGACGAATTAACGTAACACATCAAACAACATATGTGCATTAGATTTAATTAAATGTTCCTGTTACTGAATGTTCTTGCTCTTGAATGATCTTGGACCGTGATTCACTTGGCAAAAGACAAACAGTACAGTCATCAAACTAGCTGATTTATTCATAGCCTAATAGACCACACTAGACAGAGACGGATGCACTAAACTATTCATTTATTTTCACTTATAATTCTAAACATACAGTAGGTAATTATCGGTAACCAAATAACACGCATGATACGACATCTAAAACATAATCTAAATGCATTACATTCAAAGCATCTGGTTTCATGTAATCCATTCCACAAAACCACAGTCTTTTACTACGAAATAGCCTACCTAATCAAATCAAATCAAATGTTATTGGTCACATGCGCCGAATACAACAGGTGCAGACATTACAGTGAAATGCTTACTTACAGCCCTTAACCAACAGTGCATTTATTTTTAACAAAAAAAGTAAAAATAAAACAACAACAAAAAAAGTGTTGAGAAAAAAAAGAGCAGAAGTAAAATAAAGTGACAGTAGGGAGGCTATATATACAGTGGGGTACCGTTGCAGAGTCAATGTGCGGGGGCACCGGCTAGTTGAGGTAGTTGAGGTAATATGTACATGTGGGTAGAGTTAAAGTGACTATGCATAAATAATTAACAGAGTAGCAGCAGCGTAAAAAGGATGGGGTGGGGGGCAGTGCAAATAGTCCGGGTAGCCATGATTAGCTGTTCAGGAGTCTTATGGCTTGGGGGTAGAAGCTGTTGAGAAGTCTTTTGGACCTAGACTTGGCACTCCGGTACCGCTTGCCGTGCGGTAGCAGAGAGAACAGTCTATGACTAGGGTGGCTGGAGTCTTTGACAATTTTGAGGGCCTTCCTCTGACACCGCCTGGTATAGAGGTCCTGGATGGCAGGAAGCTTGGCCCCAGTGATGTACTGGGCCGTACGCACTACCCTCTGTAGTGCCTTGCGGTCGGAGGCCAAGCAGTTGCCATACCAGGCGGTGATGCAACCAGTCAGGATGCTCTCGATGGTGCAGCTGTATAATTTTTGAGGATCTGAGGACCCATGCCAAATCTTTTCAGTCTCCTGAGGGGGAATAGGCTTTGTCGTGCCCTCTTCACGACTGTCTTGGTGTGTTTGGACCATGATAGTTCGTTGGTGATGTGGACACCAAGGAACTTGAAGCTCTCAACCTGTTCCACTACAGCCCCGTCGATGAGAATGGGGGCGTGCTCAGTCCTCTTTTTTTTCCTGTAGTCCACAATCATCTCCTTTGTCTTGGTCACGTTGAGGGAGAGATTGTTGTCCTGGCACCACACGGCCAGGTCTCTGACCTCCTCCCTATAGGCTGTCTCATCGTTGTCGGTGATCAGGCCTACCACTGTTGTGTCGTCGGCAAACTTAATGATGGTGTTGGAGTCGTGCCTGGCCATGCAGTCATGGGTGAACAGAGAGTACAGGAGGGGACTGAGCACGCACCCCTGAGGGGCCCCCGTGTTGAGGATCAGTGTGGCAGATGTGTTGTTACATACCCTTACCACCTGGGGGCGGCCCGTCAGGAAGTCCAGGATCCAGTTGCAGAGGGAGGTGTTTAGTCCCAGGATCCTACACCGTGAAAGTAATTGTGGAATATCATTCATCTCAATTAAAATAGTTATCCATGAGTAGCTGAAGTGAGAGAGGCACCTAACCTGTATCACTGGCTAGTTGGACTGTAGAAACCGATAGGTTAATCCTTTACGATTGTACGTTGAATCTAGACAGAGCACAATGTGTCAAAGACATTAAGATTTTTTTTTTTACATTTAAGTCATTTAGCAGACGCTCTTATCCAGAGTGACTTACAAATTGGTGCATTCAACTTAGGATAGCCAGTGGGACACTACTCTCAAGAGATTAGTTTCACTATGAGGATTTTAACACCTTTCTATACCACCTATTCACACGAACAAACATATACATACATTTTTTTTTTTACATTTTAGTCATTTAGCTGACGCTCTTATCCAGAGCGACTTACAGGAGCAATTAGGGTTAAGTGCCTTGCTCAAGGGCAGAGACAGATTTTTCACCTAGTCGGCTCGGGGATTAGAACCAGCAACCTTTCGGTTACTGGCACAACGCTCTTAACCACTAAGCTACCTGTCGCCCCATACATACATACATACATACATATATACATACATACATATATTGAGTGCATTCGGAAAGTATTCAGACCCTTTGACTTTTTTCGAATGTTGTTACATTACAGCCTTAATCTAAAATTGATTAAATTGTTGTTTTTCCTCATCAACCCACACACAATATCCCATAATGACAAAGAAAAAATTGGTTTTTAGAAATGTTTGAAATATTTATAAAAAATAAACAACAGAAATATGACATTTATATAAGTATTCAGACCATTTACTCAGTACTTTGTTGAAGAACCTTTGGCAGCGATTACAGCCTTGAGTCTTCTTGGTTATGACGCTACAAGCTTGGCACACCTGTATTTGGGGAGTTTCTCCCATTCTTCTCTGCAGATCCTCTCAAGCTCTGTCAGGTTGGATGGGGAGTGTCGCTGCACAGCTATTTTTAGATCAGGTTCAAGTCCGGGCTCTGGCTGGGCTACTCAAGGACAATCAGAGACTTGTCCCAAAGCCACTGCTGCATTGTCTTGGCTGTGTGTTTAGGGTTGTTGTCCTGTTGGAAGGTGAACCTTTGACCTAATCTGAGGTCCTGAGCGCTCTGGAATAGGTTTTCACTACCGGTCAAAAGTTTTAGAACACCTACTCATTCAAAGGTTTTTCTTTATTTTTACTATTTTCTACATTATAGAATAATAGTGAAGACATCAAAACTATGAAATAACACACATGGAATCATGTAGTAACCAAAGAAAGTGTTAAACAAATCAAAATATATTTTATATTTGAGATTCTTCAAATAGCCACCCTTTGCCTTGATGACAGCTTTGCACACTCTTGGCATTCTCTCAACCAGCTTCATGAGGTAGTCACCTGAAATGCATTTCAATTAACAGGTGTGCGTTCTTAAAAGTTAATTTGTGGAATTTCTTTCCTGCTTAATGTGTTTGAGCCAATCACTTGTGTTGTGACAAGGTAGGGGGGGTATACAGAAGATAGCCCTATTTGGTAAAAGACCAAGTCCATATTATGGCAAGAACAGCTCAAATAAGCAAAGAGAAACGACAGTTCATCATTACTTTAAGATATGAAGGTCAGTCAATACAGAAAATGTCAAGAACCTTGAAAGTTTCTTCAAGTGCAGTCGCAAAAACCATTAAACGCTACGATGAAACTGGCTCTCATGAGGACCGCCACAGGAATGGAAGACCCAGAGTTACCTCTGCTGCAGAGGATAAGTTCATTAGAGTACCAGCCTCAGAAATTGCAGCCCAAATAAATGCTTCACAGAGTTCAAGTAACAGACACATCTCAACATCAACTGTTCAGAGGGGACTGCGTGAATCAGGCCTTCATGGTCAAATTGCTGCAAAGAAACCACTACTAAAGGACACCAATAAGAAGAAGAGACTTGCTTGGGCCAAGAAACATGAGCAATGGACATTAGACCGGTGTAAATTTGTCCTTTGGTCTGGAGTCCAAATTGGAGATTTTTGGTTCCAACCGCCGTGTTTTTGTGAGATGCGGTGTGGGTGAACGGATGATCTCTGCATGTACAGTGGATATAAAAAGTCTACACACCCCTGTTAAAATGCCAGGTTTTTGTGATGTAAAAGAATGAGACAAAGATAAATCATGTCAGAACTTTTTCCACCTTTAATGTGACCTATAACGTGAACAATTCAATTGAAAAACAAACTGAAATCTTTGAGGGGGAAAAATAAAAAATTCACAATAACCTGGTTGCATAAGTGTGCACACCCTTAAACTAATACTCTGTTGAAGCACCTTTTGATTTTATTACAGCACTCAGTCTTTTTGGGAAAGAGTCTATTAGCGTGGCACATCTTGACGTGGCAATATTTGCCCACTCTTCTTTGCCAAAGCGCTCCAAATCTGTCAGATTGCGAGGACATCTCCTGTGCACAGCCCTCTTCAGATCTCCCCAGAAATGTTCAATTGGATTCAGGTCTGGGCTCTGGCTGGGCCATTCCAAAACGTTAATCTTCTTCTGGTGAAGCCATGCTTTTGTGGATTTGGATGTGTGCTTTGGGTCGTTGTCATGCTGAAAGGTGAACTTCCTCTTCATCTTCAGCTTTCTAACGGACGCCTGAAGGTTTTGTGCCAAAATTACATGGTATTTGGAACTGTTCATAATTCCCTCCACCCTGACTAAGGCCCCAGTTCCAGCTGAAGAAAAACAGCCCCAAAGCATGATGCTGCCACCACCATGCTTCACTGTGGGTATGGCGTTCTTTGGGTGATGTGCAGTGTTGTTTTTGCGGCAAACATACCTTTTGGAATTATGGCCAAAAAGTTCAACCTTGGTTTCATCAGACCATAATACATTTTCCCACGTGCTTTTGGGGGACTTGATGTTTGTTTTTGCAAACTTCAGCCGGGCTTGGATGTTTTTCTTTGTAAGAAAAGGCTTCCGTCTTGCCACCCTACCCCATAGCCCATTCATTTGAAGAATACGGGAGATTGTTGTCACATGTAGCACACAGCCAGTACTTGCCAGAAATTCCTGCCATTCCTTTAATGTTGCTGTAGGCCTCTTGGAAGCCTCCTTGACCAGTTTTCTTCTCGTCTTTTCATAAATTTTGGAGGGACGTCCAGTTCTTGGTAATGTCTCTGTTGTGCCATATTTTCTCCACTTGATGATGACTCTCTTCACTGTGTTCCATGGTATATGTAATGGTTTGGAAATTATTTTGTACCCTTCTCCTGACTGATATCTTTCAACAATGAGATCCCTCTGATGCCTTGGAAGCTCTCTGCGAACCATGGCTTTTGCTCTGAGATGCAACTAAGAAAATGTCAGGAAAATCCTACTAGAACAGCTGACCTTTATTTGTGATTAATCAGAGTAAGTTAAATGATGGCAGGTGTGTAATGACTTTGAATGTGATTGGTTAATTCTGAACACAGCCACATCCCCATTTATAAGAGGGTGTGCACACTTATGCAACCAGGTTATTGTAAGGTTTTTATTTTTCATTTTTCCCCCTTGAAGATTTCATTTTGTTTTTCAATTGAATTGTTCACATTATAGGTCACATTAACAGTGGAAAATGTCTGACATGATTTATCTTTGTCTCATTGTTTAACATCACAAAAACCTGGCATTTTAACAGGGGTGTGTAGACTTTTTATATCCACTGTATATTTCCTACCGTAAAGCATGGAGGAGGAGGTGTTATGGTGTGGGGGTGCTTTGCTGTTGGCACTGTCTGATTTATTTAGAATTCAAGGCACACTTAACCAGCATGGTTACCACAGCATTCTGCAGTGATACGCCATCCCATCTGGTTTGGGCTTAGTGGGACTATCATTTGTTTTTCAACAGGACAATGACCCAACACACCTCCAGGCTGCGTAAGGGCCATTTTACCAAGAAGGAGAGTGATGAAGTGCTGCATCAGATGACCTGGCCTCCAAAATCCCCCGACCTCAACCAATCAATCAATCAATCAATCAATTTTATTTTATATAGCCCTTCTTACATCAGCTAATATCTCGAAGTGCTGTACAGAAACCCAGCCTAAAACCCCAAACAGCTAGTAATGCAGGTGTAAAAGCACGGTGGCTAGGAAAAACTCCCTAGAAAGGCGAAAACCTAGGAAGAAACCTAGAGAGGAACCAGGCTATGAGGGGTGGCCAGTCCTCTTCTGGCTGTGCCGGGTGAAGATTATAACAGAACCATGCCAAGATGTTCAAAAATGTTCATAAGTGACAAGCATGGTCAAATAATAATCAGGAATAAATCTCAGTTGGCTTTTCATAGCCGATCATTAAGAGTTGAAAACAGCAGGTCTGGGACAGGTAGGGGTTCCATAACCGCAGGCAGAACAGTTGAAACTGGAATAGCAGCAAGGCCAGGCGGACTGGGGACAGCAAGGAGTCACCACGGCCGGTAGTCCCGACGTATGGTCCTAGGGCTCAGGTCTCTCAGTTGGCTTTTCATAGCCGATCATTAAGAGTTGAAAACAGCAGGTCTGGGACAGGTAGGGGTTTCGTAACCGCAGGCAGAACAGTTGAAACTGGAATAGCAGCAAGGCCAGGCGGACTGGGGACAGCAAGGTGTCATCATGCCCGGTAGTCCTGACGTATGGTCCTAGGGCTCAGGTTCTCAGAGAGAAAGAGAGAACGAGAGAATTAGAGAGAGCATACTTAAATTCACACAGGACACTAGATAAGACAGGAGAAGTACTCCAGGTATAACCAACTAACCCCAGCCCCCCGACACATAAACTACTGCAGCATAAATACTGGAGGCTGAGACAGGAGCGGTCCGGAGACACTGTGGCCCCATCCGAAGAAACCCCGGACAGGGCCAAACAGGAAGGATATAACCCCACCCACTCTGCCAAAGCACAGCCCCCGCACCACTAGAGGGATATCCTCAACCACCAACTTACAATCCTGAGACAAGGCCGAGTATAGCCCACAGAGGTCTCCACCACAGCACAAACCAAGGGGGGCGCCAACCCAGACAGGAAGATCACGTCAGTAACTCAACCCACTCAAGTGACGCACCCCTCCCAGGGACGGCATGAAAGAGCACCAGCAAGCCAGTGACTCAGCCCCTGCAACAGGGTTAGAGGCAGAGAACCCCAGTGGAGAGGGGAACCGGCCCGGCAGAGACAGCAAGGGCTGTTCGTTGCTCCAGAGCCTTTCCGTTCACCTTCACACTCCTGGGCCAGACTACACTCAATCATATGACCTACTGAAGAGATAAGTCTTCAGTAAAGACTTAAAGGTTGAGACCGAGTCTGCGTCTCTCACATGGGTAGGCAGACTGTTCCATAAAAATGGAGATCTATAGGAGAAAGCCCTGCCTCCCGCTGTTTGCTTAGAAATTCTAGGGACAATTAGGAGGCCTGCGTCTTGCGACCGTAGCGTACGTATTGGTATGTACGGCAGGACCAACTCGGAAAGATAGGTAGGAGCAAGCCCATGTAACGCTTTATAGGTTAACAGTAAAACCTTGAAATCAGCCCTTGCCTTAACAGGAAGCCAGTGTAGGGAAGCTAGCACTGGAGTAATATGATCAAATTTCTTGGTTCTAGTCAGGATTCTAGCAGCCGTATTTAGCACTAACTGAAGTTTATTTAGTGCTTTATCCGGTAGCCGGAAAATAGAGCATTGCAGTAGTCTAACCTAGAAGTAACAAATGCATGGATTAATTTTTCTGCATCATTTTTGGACAGAAAATTTCTAATTTTTGCAATGTTACGTAGATGGAAAAAAGCTGTCCTTGAAACAGTCTTGATATGTTCGTCAAAAGAGAGATCAGGGTCAAGAGTAACGCCGAGGTCCTTCACAGTTTTATTTGAGACGACTTTACAACCATCAAGATGAATTGTCAGATTTAACAGAAGATCTCTTTGTTTCTTGGGACCTAGAACAAGCATCTCTGTTTTGTCCGAGTTTAAAAGTAAAAAAGTTTTCAGCCATCCACTTCCTTATGTCTGAAACACAGGCTTCTAGCGAGGGCAATTTTGGGGCTTCACCATGTTTCATTGAAATGTACAGCTGTGTGTCATCCGCATAGCAGTGAAAGTTAACATTATGTTTTCGAATAACATCCCCAAGAGGTAAAATATATAGTGAAAACAATAGTGGTCCTAAAACGGAACCTTGAGGAACACCCGAAATGTACAGTTGATTTGTCGGAGGACAGACCATTTACAGAGACAAACTGATATCTTTCCGACAGGTAAGATCTAAACCAGGCCAGAACTTGTCCGTGTAGACCAATTTGGGTTTCCAGTCTCTCCAAAAGAATGTGGTGATCGATGGTGTCAAAGGCAGCACTAAGGTCTAGTAGCACGAGGACAGATGCAGAGCCTCGGTCTGACGCCATTAAAAGGTCATTTACCACCTTCACAAGTGCAGTCTCAGTGCAAAATGAGATGGTTTGTGATGAGTCGGACCGTAGAGTTGAAGGAAAAGCAGCCAACAAGTGCTCAGCATATGTGGGAACTCCTTCAAGACTGTTGGAAAAGCATTCCAGGTGAAGCTGGTTGAGAGAATGCCAAGAGTGGGCAAAGCTGTCACCAAGGCAAAGGGTGGCCATTTGAAGAATCTCAAATATAAAATACATTTTGATTTGTTTAACAATTCTTTGGTTACTAAACTCAGCAAAAAAAGAAACGTCCTCTCACTGTCAACTGCGTTTATTTTCAGCAAACTTAACATGTGTAAATATTTGTATGAACATAAAAAGGTTCAGCAACTGAGACAAACTGAACAAGTTCCACAGACATGTGACTAACAGAAATTGAATAATGTGTCCCTGAACAAAGGGGGGGGGTGTTACCCCACTCTTCCACCAAGGCACCTGCAAGTTCCCGGACATTTCTGGGGGGAATGGCCCTAGCCCTCACCCTCCGATCCAACAGGTCCCAGATGTGCTCAATGGGATTGAGATCCGGGCTCTTCGCTTGCCATGGCAGATCACTGACATTCCTGTCTTGCAGGAAATCCCGCACAGAATGAGCAGTATGACTGGTGGCATCATCATGCTGGAGGGTCATGTCAGGATGAGCCTGCAGGAATGGTACCACATGAGGGAGGAGGATGTCTTCCCTGTAACGCACAGCGTTGAGATTGCCTGCAATGACAACAAGCTCAGTCCGATGATGCTGTGACACACCGCCCCAGACCATGACGGACCCTCCACCTCAAAATCAATCCCGCTTCAGAGTACAGGCCTCGGTGTAATGCTCATTCCTTCGACGATAAACGCGAATCCGACCATCACCCCTAGTGGGACAAAACCGCGACTCATCAGTGAAGAGCACTTTTTGCCAGTCCTGTCTTGTCCAGCAACGGTGGGTTTGTGCCCATAGGCGACGTTGTTGGCGGTGATGTCTGGTGAGGACCTGCCTTACAACAGGCCTACAAGCCCTCAGTCCAGCCTCTCTCAGCCTATTGCGGACAGTCTGAGCACTGCAGTTGAGATGGCACCGGAGAAGATGGCTGCCGTTTTACAGCCCTCTAACCAATTGTACTATTATGTGTGTTTTTTCGCGTTATTTGTAATTTATTCTATACATAATTTTCTGCCATCGTCTCTTATAACCAAAAAGAGCTTCTGGATATCAGGACAGCGATTAATCACCTCGTATTGGACGAAGATTTTTTCTTCAACGAGTCAGACGCGAAGGATATCCTACAGACACCCGACAAGGCCCTAATCCCCGTCATTCACAGGAGAAAGAGATGGAGATATCGTGGACGTAGGTCGGGGTGCCTTGTAAGGATCCGACGGAGAGCGAGTAAACTGCCTCTTCCATCAATCCTATTAGCCAATGTTCAATCATTTGAAAATGAATTAGATGACCTAATATTACGGTTATCCTACCAACGGGACATTAAAAACTGTAATATCTTATGTTTCACTGAGTCGTGGCTGAACGACGACATGGACAACATACAGCTGACGGGATATACGCTACATTGGCAGGATAGAATGGCCGACTCCGGTAAGACAAGGGGTGGCGGTCTGTGTATATTTGTAAACAACAGCTGGTGCACAAAATCAAATACTAAGTCTCAAGGTTTTGCTCGCCTGAGGTAGAGTATCTTATGATAAGCTGCAGACCACACTATTTACCAAGAGAGTTTTCATCTATATTTTTCATAGCTGTCCATTTACCACCACAAACCAATGCAGGCATTAAGATTGCACTCAATGAGCTGTATAAGGCCATAACTAAACAGGAAAACGCTCATCCAGAGGCAGCGCTCCTAGTGGCCGGGGACTTTAATGCAGGGAAACTTAAATCCGTTCTACCTAATTTCTATCAGCATGTTAAATGTGCAACCAGAGGAAAAAAAACTCTAGACCACCTTTAATCCACACACAGAGATGCATACAAAGCTCTCCCTCGCCCTCCATTTGGCAAATCTGACCATAACTCTATCCTCCTGATTCCTGCTTATAAGCAAAAACTAAAGCAGGAAGCACCAGTGACTCAGTTAATATCAAAGTGGTCAGATGACGCAGATGCTAAGCTATAGGACTGTTTTGCTAGCACAGACTGGAACATGTTCCGGGATTCTTCAGATAGCATTGAGGAGTACACCACATCAGTCACTGCCTTCATCAATAAGTGCATCGACGACGTCGTCCCCACAGTTACCGTACGTACATACCCCAACCAGAAGCCATGGATTACAGGCAACATCCGCACTGAGCTAAAGGGTAGAGCTGCCGCTTTCAAGGAGCAGGACTCTAACCCGGACGCTTATAAGAAATCCCGCTATGCCCTCCGATGAACCATCAAACAGGCAAAGAGTCAATACAGGACTAAGATTGAATCGTAATATACCGGCTCTGACGCTCGTCGGATGTGGCAGGGCTTGAAAACTATTACAGACTACAAAGGGAAGCACAGCCGCGAGCTGCCCAGTGACACAAGCCTACCAGACGAGCTAAACCACTTCTATGCTCGCTTCCAGGCAAGCAACACTGAAGCATGCATGAGAGCACCAGCTGTTCCGGATGACTATGTGATCACACTCTCCGTAGCCAATGTGAGTAAGACTTTTAAGCAGGGCAACATTCACAAGGCCGCAGGGCCAGACGGATTACCAGGACGTGTACTCCGAGCATGTGCTGACCAACTGGCAAGTGTCTTCACTGACATTTTTCAACATGTCCCTGACTGAGTCTGTAATACCAACATGTTTCAAGCAGACCACCATAGTCCCCGTGCCCAAGGACACTAAGATAACCTGCCTAAATGACTACCGACCTGTAGCACTAACTTCTGTAGCCATGAAGTGCTTTGAAATGCTGGTCATGGCTCACATCAACACCATTATCCCAGAAACCCTAGTCCCACTCCAATTTGCATACTGCCCCAACAGATCCACAGATGATACAATCTCGATTGCACTCCACACTGCCCTTTCCCATCTGGACAAGAGGAACACCTACGTGAGAATGATATTCATTGACTACAGCTCAGCATTCAACACCATAGTGCCCTCAAAGCTCATCACTAAGCTAAGGATCCTGGGAGTAAACACCTCCCTCTGCAACTGGATCCTGGACTTCCTGACGGGCCGCCCCCAGGTGGTAAGGGTAGGTAACAACACATCTGCCACGCTGATCCTCAACACGGTGTCCCGTCAGGGGTGCGTGCTCAGTCCCCTCCTGTACTCCCTGTTCACCCATGACTGCATGGCCAGGCATTACTCCAACACCATCATTAAGTTTGCAGACGACACAACAGTGGTAGGCCTGATCACCGACAACGATGAGACAGCCTATAGGGAGGAGGTCAGAGACCTGGCCGTGTGGTGCCAGGATAACAACCTCTCCCTCAACGTGACCAAGACAAAGGAGATGATTGTGGACGCCCCCATTCTCATCGACGGGCTGTAGTGGAACAGGTTGAGAGCTTCAAGTTCCTTGGTGTCCACATCACCAACTAACTATCATGGTCCAAACACACAAAGACAGTCGTGAAGAGGGCACGACAAAGCCTATTCCCCCTCAGGAGACTGAAAGGATTTGGCATGGGTCCGCAGATCCTCAAAAAGTTATACAGCTGCACCATCGAGAGCATCCTGACTGGTTGCATCACCACCTGGTATAGCAACTGCTCGGCCTCCGACCGCAAGGCACTACAGAGGGTAGTGCGTATGGCCCAGTACATCACTGGGGCCTAGCTTCCTGCCATCCAGGACCTCTATACCAGGCGGTGTCAGAGGAAGGCCCTCAAAATTGTCAAAGACTCCAGCCACCCTAGTCATAGACTGTTCTCTCTGCTACCGCACGGCAAGCGGTACCGGAGTGCCAAGTCTAGGTCCAAAAGGCTTCTCAACAGCTTCTACCCCCAAGCCACAAGACTCCTGAACAGCTAGTCATGGCTACCCGGACTACTTGCACTGCCCCCCCACCCCCACCCCATCTTTTTACGCTGCTGCTACTCTGTTAATTATTTATGCATAGTCACTTTAACTCCACCCACATGTACATATTACCTCAACTACCTCAACTAGCCGGTGCCCCCGCACATTGACTCTGCACCGGTACCCCCCTGTATATAGCCTCCCTACTGTTATTTTATTTTACTTCTGCTCTTTTTTTCTCAACACTTTTTTGTTGTTGTTTTATTTTACTTTTTTATTTTAAAAAAAGCATTGTTGGTTAAGGGCTGTAAGTAAGCATTTCACGGTAATGTCTACACCTGTTGAATTCAGCACGTGGCAAATATAATTTCATTTGATTTGATGGAGGGATTATGCGTTCCTGGTGTAACTCAGGCAGTTGTTGTTGCCATCCTGTACCTGTCCCGCAGGTGTGATGTTCGGATGTACCAATCCTGTGCAGTTGTTGTTGCCATCCTGTACCTGTCCCGCAGGTGTGATGTTCGGATGTACCGATCCTCTGCAGGTGTTGTTACACGTGGTCTGCCACTGCGAGGACGATCAGCTGTCCATCCTGTCTCCCTGTAGCACTGTCTTAGGCGTCTCACAGTACGGACATTGCAATTTATTGCCCTGGCCACATCTGCAGTCCTCATGCCTCCTTGCAGCATGCCTAAGGTATGTTCACACAGATGAGCAGGGACCCTGGGCATCTTTCTTTTGGTGTTTTTCAGAGTCAGTAGAAAGGCCTCTTTAGTGTCCCAAGTTTTCATAACTGTGACCTTAATTGCCTACCGTCTGTAAGCTGTTAGTGTCTTAACGACCTTCCCACAGGTGCATGTTCATTAATTGTTTATGGTTCAATGAACAAGCATGGGAAACAGTGTGTAAACCCTTTACAATGAAGATCTGTGAAGTTATTTGGATTTATACAAATTATCTTTGAGAGACAGGGTCCTGAAAAAGACAGGGTCCTGAGTTTACATGATTCCATATGTTTTATTTCATAGTTTTGATGTCTTCACTATTATTCTACAATGTAGAAAATAGTAAAAATAAAGAAAAAACCTGGAATGAGTAGGTGTGTCCAAACTTTTGACTTGTACTAATATATATATATATATATAGTTTATACACACATATCCACTTCAACACAATACAAGCAGAAATACTGGCAGCCTTTAATCAAAGATTAATAGCTAAATAAATTAAACAAACCGTTATCTGCTGGCAAGGGACTGCGAAGACAAGGGCGGAGAAAACGCTGAATTTGTGTCCGATTTCCTCGTCTGATGAGCTCTATTAGGACGAATCCGACCATCTGTATTTGCCTCTCCATCCTGCATTTTGTATATCCCAGTTGGCCTGAGCCAAGTTTATATTTGATGAACTTCATGTAAACATTAAATTGCAGTCTGTGGATTTCAAACGTCTAACTGGGATATAACAAAAAGCGTATAGCAGGGAGTCTGTCGAAGGCGGTGTACTAATTATTAAAGTGATCTAGTGAGAGAAATAATAGGACATGGCAACAACATTATTGTTTTCTATTTCAAATGCGGGCCTCAAAATATGCTGTCAAATACATGCACTATACTAGAATAAACTTTAATGCAGATATTGTACTGTGCTCATAAACAAGTGCATGGACTCTCACAGGCACTCAATCACAAACGGACATACGCATACCCTCTCAAAACAAACACTCAAAACAATTAACTCCTCCCTCTCGCTCTGTCACATGTGACAGAGCAGGCACATACACATGCACACACACACTAAACCAAACCATAAGAGTCTGGGAGGGAAACGGTTATATTTCCACTGCGCGACATCAGTCAGTCACAGTGCCTTGGCAGACAGGGCATGTAAATCAAATCAGCAGAGACCTCTGATGCTGCCACTCATCAGCAGACACACCACGGCAGATGTCACCTCTCAATGACATGTTCCAGTTTCAGTTACCCCACAACACAGCCTTAAAGGGATAGTTGACTCAAACTATATTTTAGTATTTTGCCCAAAATGTTTGCGTTGGAATAACAGACGCTGTGGCACTTTAAAAAAGCTGGCTCTGTCTGAGCAACATCGGAGCAGCTAAAAAAAACAACCTTGCCCTATTGGACAAATTAGGGGTTAAGTGCTTTGGATAAACCATAACCAGATGTTTTTTTTTTGTTTAGCCAAGTCTCACGAAGCTTTTAGAAATATCACAATGACCTGGCTCGACCTACTCCCAAATCACATAAAAAAATAATCCGTCTCGGGAGTGAAAATGGATATCCAGTTTGACTGGATTACCAAAAATATTGACATCATTACTGAGTTCAGTATCATTACTCTAATTGGATGACATCCGACAGCAAAAACTAAAACAAACCACGTTGGCCAGGGTGAAATGAATGTCTCTAAGCTTTGCGGGTATTAAAACTGAAATTTCAGGCGGTCTTTTTCAAACAGCTCTTATACTAAAAGGGCATCATCATAATTTTCACAATTTCACACCCATCTAGTACTGGGTCGGACCCCCATTTGCCTCCAGAACAGCCTGAATTCTTCAGGGCATTCTACAAGGTGTCGGAAACATTCCACAGGGATGTTGGTCCATACTGACACAATGGCATCATGCAGTTGCTGCAGATTGGACGGCGGTCTACGCAGGCCACTCAAGTAAACTGAACTCGCTGTCATGTTCCAAGCAATGTTTTTCCACTCCTCAGTTGTCCAGTGTTGGTGAACACGTGCCCACCGGAGACGCTTCTTCTTGTTTTTAGCTGATAGGAGTAGAACCCGATGTGGTCGTCTGCTGCAATAGCCCATCCGTGACAAGGATACCAGGATACCACGCTTAAAGTCGCTTAGGTCACTAGTTTAGCCTATTCTAACGTTCAATCGAACAGTAACTGGATGCCTGTCTGCCTGCTTTATATAGCAAGCCACGGCAACGTGACTCACTGTCAGTAGGAGCGATCCATTTTCATGAAAGGGGTGGTGTACATAATAAACTGTCTGGTGAGTGTATATAAAACACAGGAAAATCACTTTTGACTGCACTTAAGATAGCCGGAAGCCAAAAGTTATTACCAGCTCAAAAGGTATTTAGCTAAAAGCTAAATATCTGTGATGAGGCAAATTGTGGTTAGAGTATACTTTACAAAAATATAAACGCAACAATTTCTAAGATTTTACTGAGTTAAAGTTCATAGAAGGAAATCAGTCAATTGAAATAAATTTATTAGGCCCTAATCTATGGATTTCACATGACTGGGCAGGTGCGCAGCCATGGGTGGCACCCACTGGGGAGCCAGGCCCAGCCAATCAGAATGAGTTTTTCCCCACAAGAGGGCTTTATTACAGACAGAAATACTCCTCAGCACCCCCACCCCTCCCCCTCCTCAGACGATCCCGCAGGTGAAGAAGCCGTATGTGGAGGTCCTGGGCTGGTGTGGTTACACGTCGTTTGCGGTTGTGAGGCCAGTTGGACGTCCTGCCAAATTCTCTAAAATGATGTTGGAGGTGGCTTATGGTAGAGAAATTAACATTACATTATCTGGCAACAGCTCTGGTGGACATTCCTGCAGTCAGCATTCCAATAACATGCTCCCTCAAAACATCTGTGGCATTGTGTGGCATTTTATTGTCCCCAGCACATGGTGCACCTGTGTAATGATCATGCTGTTTAATCAGCTTCTTGATATGCCACACCTGTCAGGTGGATGGATTATCTTGGCAAAGGAGAAATGCTCACTAACAGGGATGTAAACAAATTTGTGCACAAAATGAGAGAGATAAGCATTTTTTACGTATGGAACATTTCTGGGATCTTATATTTCAGCTCATGAAACATGGGACCAACACTTTACATAGGTATAGGTGGCTATTTGGGTAGTGTGCTTTATTTGGTCTCTTTCAACAAATTAATTCAGCAGGATCCCAATTTTATGAACGGTATAATTTCCCTCTTGAACTAACCCAAGATCTAAGCTACAAAACATAGAAACTTAAAACAACACCAAATGGTACCCTATTCTCTAGTGCACTATGTAGAGATTAGGGTCCCATTTGGGATGCAGATATTTGTTGTCCCCCATTACAAGACAGACTGACCAATCAGCAGAGCATCTGTTCAGGGTGCTTACACTCGTGGAGAGGGAACCACCGAGCTCTTCACACCAAGCGTGTGATGCCCACTTCACCAACTGGGTATGACAGAATGAAGATCATGATTGAAGAGAAGCCCATCTATGGAACCAAAATCACCTTGACAGGTAAGGTAGACCAGCTTAGCAAAGCTGAAATTCTTGGGATTTCGATTCATTAAAGAAATTCCTGAGTCCAATGGAACCGAAAGCGGTAATCATTTAAAAATATAACTCCTCTCTCCATGAAAGAGTGCATGTTTCGGTTTATGTGGTTGGGTTTCTTTTTGTGTCACTCTGCAAACATTGTTGGTGAGTAGAACATGCACTCTTGCGGCACATGAAGAATTGTGGTTTGGAGATCTCCCAGAATCGCAGTTACTAAGTTCCATTGTAGAATACAGTCTGGGAGGGAAACAGTTATATTTCGAGAGACAGAGAGATAACATATTACATCTGCCGAAGTAATGCCTTACTGAGAAGATGGAAAAACATAACCTCCCCTGCCAGATTTACAAGTATGGAATCTAATTTCCTAACAACAGAGCTCTGGTTAAAACGTTTTACACAAACGAGCCCAGAAGTGATAGCCTTGCAATCTTGCTAAATCCACCACCACATCTGTTCGGAAAGGAATACAGGGCTTTAAAGCCAAACATTGCAACAATAAATTCTGTGGGCAGCATGTAATTTAGCTGGGTCCCTTTGCAGGCTTCGTGGAGGACAGGCAGATGCAAAGAGAGCAGGTTTCAATCACAAAGGTGATACAGTTTCAGGGAGCAGGGGATGGTTAGTAACTCAAGCTTTGGATGGGGCGAGAGACTTGACAGAAAACACGCACGCATACTGATGCCATGCACACACGCTGCTGTTACTGTCTATTCCTGTTGCCTAGTCACTTTACCGCTACCTACTGTATACACTGCCTTCAGAAAGTATTCACACCCCTCAACTTTTCCCACATTTTGTTGTGTTACAGCCTGAATTTAAAATTGATTAAATTGAGATTTTGTGTCACTGATCTACACATAATACCTCATAATGTCAAAAGAGGAATAATGTTTTTTTCAAAATTAATACAAAATGAAAAGCTGAAATGTCTTGAGTCAATAAGTATTCAACCCGTTTGTCAAGGCAAGCCTAAATAAGTTTAGGAAAATGTTG
Source organism: Coregonus clupeaformis (assembly GCF_020615455.1). Taxonomy (NCBI): domain Eukaryota; kingdom Metazoa; phylum Chordata; class Actinopteri; order Salmoniformes; family Salmonidae; genus Coregonus; species Coregonus clupeaformis. The sequence continues at coordinate 2,184,498 of NC_059204.1, read as the reverse complement.
CTTAACTAGTCACATAATAAGTTGCATGGTCTCACTTTGTGTGTAATAATAGTGTCTAACATGATTTTTGAATGACTACCTCATCTCTGTACCCCACACACACAATTATCTGTAAGGTCCCTCAGTCGAGCAGTACATTTCAAACAGATTCAACCACAATGCCTCGCAAAGAAGGGCACTTGTTGGTAGATGGGTAAAGATTTAAAAAAGCAGACATTGAATATCCCTTTGAGCAAGGTGAAGTTATTAATAACACTGTGGATGGTGCATCAATGCACCCAGTCACTACAAAGATACAGGTGTCCTTCCCAACTCAGTTGCCGGAGAGGAAAGAAACTGCTCAGGGATTTCACCATGAGGCCAATGTTGACTTTAAAACAGTTACAGAGTTTAATGGCTGTGATAGGAGAAAACTGAGGATAATCAACAACACTGTAATTACTCCAAAATACTAACCTAACTGAGAGTGAAAAGAAGGAAGCCTCTACAGAATAAAAATATTCCAAAACATGCATCCTGTTTGCAATAAGGCATTAAAGTAAAAGTGCAAAAAAGGTGGCAAAGAAATTAACATTATGTCCTGAATACAAAGCGCTATGTTTGTGGCAAATCCAACAACACATCATTGAGTACCACTCTGCGTATTCTCAAGCATGATGCTGGCTGCATCATGTTATGGGTATGCTTGTCATCGGCAAGGAATGGGAGTTTTTTAGAAAATAAAACAGAATAGAGTTAAGCACAGGCAAATTCCTAGAGGAAAACCTGGTTCTGTCTGCTTTCCAACAGACACTGGAAGATTAATTCACCTTTCAGCAGGACAATAACCTAAAACACAAGGCCAAATATACACTGGAGTTGCATACCAAGATGCCATTGAATGTTCCTTAGTGGCCAAGTTAAATCTATTTCAAAAGACTTGAAAATGGCTGTCTAGCAATGCTCGACAACCAACTTGACAGCGCTTGAAGAATTTTCAAAAGTATAATGTGAAAATATTGTACAATCCAGGTGTGCAAAGCTCTTAGAGACTTACCCAGAAAGACCCTTAGCTGTAATCGCTGCCAAAGGTGATTCTAACATGTATTGACTCAGGGGCGTGAGTACTTATGTAGTTAACATATTTCTGCATTTCATTTAAATAAAATTTGCAAACATTTCTAAAAACATGTTTTCATTTTGTCATTATGGGGTATTGTGTGCAGTTGGTCTAGATTTTTATTTATTTTATTTTTTAATTGAATTCAGGCTGTAACAACAAAATGTGGAATAAGTCAAGGGGTATGAATACTCAATTACCTCATACATCGACCTGGTACTGGTACTCCCTGTATATAGCCATGTTACTTATAGTCGTTATTGTTATTCGATTTTCACTGTGTATTTATTCCTCATGTCAGTATTTCTATTTTATTATCTTTACCTCAACTCTGCATTATTGGAAAAGGACCATTAAGTAAGCATTTCATTGTTAGTCTACACCTTTTGTTTATGAAGCATGTGACAAATAAAATGTTATTTGATTTGAGGAGAAGTACAGTGGGGAAAAAAAGTATTTAGGTCAGCCACCAATTGTGCAAGTTCTCCCACTTAAAAAGATGAGAGAGGTGTCACGGTTCAGACAGACGACCAGAGGACCACAATTGCGTCACACCAGAAAGTTTATTAAACTTAAGGGAAAAGGGAAGTAGGGAGTGAATGAAGGCTCCAGGGGTAACAGGGATCCCGTCCAATGCGCTGGGTCTGTGCCCCCCCCAGTGGCAGCGATGCGTCCTATGAAGCCGGTGGTGGGTGGTCCAGAAGTCCTGGGGGGGGGGAGACACAGACACAACAGGGCGGAATGAAACCAGGCAGCAGTACAGTTCAAGGGAAATCCAAAATACGTAGTAGCAAGGCAGAAGGCTGGTCAGAGTTACCGGGATTGAAGAGTAGTCAGGAGTCGTAATGGCAGAAGCAGGTCTGGATCTCCTGAGGCAGAAGAGTATCCAAAAAACAGGCAGGTCCGGGGTCACAAAACCAGGGTGAGCCAGAAGCGCGAGCAAACAGGTTCCGGGTGTGAGCTTTGCAGACGATCTGACACCGGAGAGCTGAAAGACAGGGCCTTAAATACTGGGAGAGGTTAGTGGGTAATGCAGCGCAGCTGGCAGAGTAATTAGAGCCGAGCAGAGCAGGGACAGGTGGAGCTAGTTAGGCTGAGTAGAGAGAGGGAGGTGAGCAGAGTGGAAGCAAATTAAGGTGGTAACCCGGTGGAGTGAGAGGGCTCATGACAGAACCCCCCCAAGGGACGGCCCCAGAAGTCCCAAGAGCAACACCACGCCGGGCGGGAGGAGGGGAGCCGGAGGAGGGGCTAGAACTCCTCCGAACGGTCCGAGTGAACGTCCTCATCCTCGGAGGAAGCCGGAGGGCCGTGGTCGGGGAGATGGGACAGGTCCCGAGACAGGATCAGGCACAGGACAGGAAGCCGAGCGGGCCGGACGGTTAGGGACCCCTCTGGGGCGGCCCCTACGGATTGCAGGTTGATCAGGATGCCGTTGGTGGAAAGCGGTGATGAGAGTCCTATCCACAATCCGACTAGCTGGCACCCAGGTCCTGTCCTCAGGTCCATAGCCCTCCCAGTCAATGAGGTACTGGAGACCCCTACCCCTCCGTCTGGACCGAAGCAGGCGGCGGACGGTGTAAACCAGACCACCATCGACGAGCCGTGGAGGAGGAGGACCAGGCGCAGCAGGGACCAGCAGACTCTCATGGATGGGCTTAATCTTAGACACATGGAAAGTGGGGTGCACCCTCAGGGAATTAGGCAGTTGGAGCCGGACAGCAGTTGGGCTAATCACTCTTATGATAGGGAATGGGCCAATGAACCGAGGTGCCAGCTTCTGCGACTCCACCCTGAGTGGCAGGTTCTTCGATGACAACCACACCCTTTGACCAACATGGTAGGTGGGAGCAGGAATTCTCCGACGGTTGGCCCCGGTAGTGTAGCTGGCAACGGACCTGAGGAGTGTGGCTCGGGCTTGTGACCAGGTGCGGCGACATCGACGGGCAAAAGCAAGTGCAGATGGGCAAGTAACCTCCTCCTCCTGGCTGGCAAATAGAGGAGGCTGGTATCCATAAACACATTGGAAAGGGGACATACCGATGGCAGAGCAGGTCAGAGAATTGTGTGCGTACTCCACCCATGTCAATTGCTGCGACCAGGAGTGGGGGTTGCGTGAAGTCATGCATCGCAGTGCCTTCTCGAGCTCCTGATTAGCCCGCTCTGACTGCCCATTGGATTGGGGATGGAATCCGGAAGTCAGACTGACTGTGGCTCCCAGCAGGTGACAGAACTCCTTCCAAAAAGCGGAGGAGAATTGTGGACCACGGTCAGAAACAACATCCCTTGGCAGTCCGTGGATCCGGAAGACGTGTTCCAGGACCACCTGGGCGGTCTCCTTGGCGGTTGGGAGCTTGGGGAGGGGAATGAAGTGTGCCATCTTGCTGAAACGGTCAACGATGGTGAGAATGACGGTCATGCCACTTGAAGGGGGCAGCCCCGTGACAAAGTCAAGGGCGATGTGAGACCAGGGACGTCTGGGCACAGGCAGGGGCTGCAGCAATCCGGCTGGGGGCTGGCAGGACGACTTGTGTTGGTTGCAGATGGGGCAGGCTTGGACGAATTCCCCGTACATCCTTCCTCAGAGAGGGCCACCAGAACCTCTGGGCGAGCAGGTTGTAAGTGCGGGTGGAGCCAGGGTGACAAGCTAGGCGGGAGTCATGTCCCCACTGAATGACCTGGGACCTCAGGTCTTCGGGGGACAAAAAGGCGGTCAGCTGGGCAAGTGCTGGGACCTGGCTGGTTACGGAGAGCCTCCAGCACCTGTTCCTCAACAGCCCAGGTCAGAGCTGCAACGATGCAGGGACTTGGCAGAATCGACACAGGGTCCTTGGAGGGGGTGTCATCCTTCTGGAATTGACGGGAGAGGGCGTCTGGCTTGGTGTTGCGTGATCCAGGCCGGTATGACAGAGTGAAATTAAACCTGGTGAAGAACAGGGCCCAGCGGGACTGCCTGGAGTTCAACCGTTTGGCCGTGCGGATGTACTCCAAGTTCTTATGATCGGTCCAAACGAGAAATGGAATGGTGGACCCCTCCAGCCAGTGACGCCACTCCTCCAAGGCAAGTTTCACAGCCAGCAGCTCACGGTTCCCTATGTCGTAATTGCACTCAGAGGGGGACAACCGACGTGAGAAAAAGGCACAGGGATGGAGCTTCCTATCCTCCCGCAGCCCACTGAGAAATCACAGCACCAACTCCCACATCCGAGGCGTCCACCTCCACAATGAATTGCCGGTCCACATCAGGCATCTGGAGGATGGGAGCGGAGGTGAACCTCACCTTGAGGGTACTGAAGGCTTTGTCGGCTGCTGGGGTCCAGGTGAAGGGTTGCTTGGTGCTGGTTAGAGCAGTGAGAGGGGCAGCAACGGTACTGTAGTTCCGGATAAACTTCCTATAGAAGTTAGCAAACCCCAGAAACTGTTGCAGCTTCTTTCTGTTCTCCAGAACTGGCCATGAAGTGACTGCTGATACTTTGGCAGGATCCATTTGGATACTTCCTTCTGCCACTATGTACCCCAGGAAGGCCACTGTCTTGACGTGAAACTCACATTTCTCTGCCTTGGCGTAGAGGGAATTCTCCAGAAGACGATGAAGGACTTGCTGGACATGGCGGGTGTGTTCAGACAGGTTTCTGGAGTAAATTAAGATGTCATCCAGGTAAACGAAGACAAACTTGTTTAACATGTCCCGCAGTACATCATTCACTAGAGCCTGGAACACAGCAGGAGCATTGGTGAGGCCAAAAGGCATAACCAGATACTCGTAGTGGCCTGTTGGTGTATTGAATGCGGTTTTCCATTCATCTCCCTCCCGGATCCGCACTAGGTGGTAAGCGTTTCTGAGATCCAACTTGGTAAAAACAGTGGCTCCCTGGAGCAACTCAAAAGCAGAGGTGAGCAGAGGCAGAGGGTAACGGTTTTTCACTGTGATGTCGTTGAGTCCCCTGTAGTCGATGCAGGGGCGAAGAGATCCGTCCTTCTTCCCCACAAAGAAGAAGCCAGCACCAGCAGGAGATGAAGATGAACGGATTAATCCTGCGGACAGAGAGCCATTGATGTAGTCCTCCATGGACTTTCTTTCAGGAGCAGACAACGAATAAAGACGACCCCTTGGAGGAGCTGTTCCAGGGAGGAGGTCGATGGCACAGTCGTACGGTCGGTGAGGGGGCAGAGATGTGGCTCTTGCTTTGTTAAACACCTCTCTGAGACCATGGTAGCATTCTGGGACATTGGAGAGGTCAGGAGCGGAGTTAGTAGGTACTGGCCGAGGGGGTAGTGCGGCAGCAAGCAGGCAGGTTCGGTGGCAGTCCTCTCCCCACTCCCTGATCACCCCGGTCACCCAGTCGAGCTGAGGGTTGTGCCGGGCGGAGCCATGGGTAACCCAGGATGAGGGGTTGGCCTGGAGAGGGGAGCAGGTGAAACTGGATAGTTTCTTGATGGTTTCCGGACAGACCCATCGAGACCGGGGCCGTGACATGAGTGACCGATCCGAGTAAGTGTCCGTCCAGTGCCCGGGCAGGAATAGGAGGTGTCAAACGGAGGTTCTCCAGTCCCAGTTGGCGTGCCAGCTTGATGTCCATTATGTTGGCTTCGGCGCCAGAATCCACCAGAGCAGCCAGGGTGTGAGTAGAGTCAGAGAGGCGGAGGTGAACTTGCAGCAGGGGTTTGCGGTCGGAGGACTGGATGGTCATTGAACTCAACCGGACTCCCCCTACGCCCGGTGAGCTTCGGCCCTTTAAAGGGCAGGTTACCACACGATGTCCATCACCTCCACAATAGAGGCAGAGGTTTGAGGTGAAGCGGCGCTGGCGCTCTGCAGGAGTGAGGGAGGCTCGCCCAATCTCCATAGGCTCAGACTGATCAAGCTGACCTGGGTGAGTGGCAGTAGATGACAGGAGCCCAGTCGGATCTCTCCGAATGCCGGTAGTAGGTGGACCTTGGCGCCCCCTCTCACGACGACGGGTCTGTATCCTTCTGTCGATCCTGACAGTCAGTGCGATGGCTTCATCAAGAGTGGAAGGCAGTTCATGGGAGACCAACTCGTCCCTGATATAGTCAGCCAAACTATGGAAGAACGCGTCCACCAACGATGGTGTGTTCCAAGAACTTCGTCTAGCCAGGGTTCGGAAGTCGATGGAATGGTCTGCGACTGTACGTCTGCCTTGTCGAATACTGAACAGTTCACGAGACGCCTCTGCGGTGGGTGAATCCAGGTCAAACACCTTCAGCATCTCCTCAGCAAACAGGTCGAAGGTTGCACATGCGGGGGTTTGACGTTCGAACTCTGCTGTTCCCCAGAGTCGAGCTCGGCCCGTCAGGTGAGTGATGGCATACCCAACTCTAGCCCCCTCCGTGGCGAAGGTCCTTGGCTGCAAGGAGAACTGAAGTCGGCAGCTAGTCAGGAATGGCCGGACCTGGGTTGAATCGCCGTTGAACCGCTCGGGGTTTCCAATCTTGGGTTCGGAGCAGCGGCTGCAATGACCGGGGCAGGTAACTCGGGGGCTGGGCTGGTGGGCAGACTGGCTGGGGTAAGGTTGGTGAGGAGTTGAATGATCATGGCGAGTTGTTGTTGCTGCTGCTGGAACTGCTGCTCATGCTCATCGGTTTCCATGTCGGGGAAAGTGTGCGCTGAGTCCATAATGGTCAGATCGTACTGTCACGGTTCAGACAGACGACCAGAGGACCACAATTGCGTCACACCAGAAAGTTTATTAAACTTAAGGGAAAAGGGAAGTAGGGAGTGAATGAAGGCTCCAGGGGTAACAGGGATCCCGTCCAATGCGCTGGGTCTGTGCCCCCCAGTGGCAGCGATGCGTCCTATGAAGCCGGTGGTGGGTGGTCCAGAAGTCCTGGGGGGAGACACAGACACAACAGGGCGGAATGAAACCAGGCAGCAGTACAGTTCAAGGGAAATCCAAAATACGTAGTAGCAAGGCAGAAGGCTGGTCAGAGTTACCGGGATTGAAGAGTAGTCAGGAGTCGTAATGGCAGAAGCAGGTCTGGATCTCCTGAGGCAGAAGAGTATCCAAAAAACAGGCAGGTCCGGGGTCACAAAACCAGGGTGAGCCAGAAGCGCGAGCAAACAGGTTCCGGGTGTGAGCTTTGCAGACGATCTGACACCGGAGAGCTGAAAGACAGGGCCTTAAATACTGGGAGAGGTTAGTGGGTAATGCAGCGCAGCTGGCAGAGTAATTAGAGCCGAGCAGAGCAGGGACAGGTGGAGCTAGTTAGGCTGAGTAGAGAGAGGGAGGTGAGCAGAGTGGAAGCAAATTAAGGTGGTAACCCGGTGGAGTGAGAGGGCTCATGACAAGAGGCCTGTAATTTTCATCATAGGTACACGTCAACTATGACAGACAAATTGAGAAAAAAATATCCAGAAAATCACATTGTAGGATTTTTTATGAATTTATTTGCAAATTATGGTGGAAAATAAGTATTTGGTCAATAACAAAAGTTTCTCAATACTTTGTTATATACCCTTTGTTGGCAATGACACAGGTCAAACGTTTTCTGTAAGTCTTCACAAGGTTTTCACACACTGTTGCTGGTATTTTGGCCCATTCCTCCATGTAGATCTCCTCTAGAGCAGTGATGTTTTGGGGCTGTCGCTGGGCAACACGGACTTTCAACTCCCTCCAAAGATTTTCTATGGGGTTGAGATCTGGAGACTGGCTAGGCCACTCCAGGACCTTGAAATGCTTCTTACGAAGCCACTCCTTCGTTGCCCGGGCGGTGTGTTTGGGATCATTGTCATGCTGAAAGACCCAGCCACATTTCATCTTCAATGCCCTTGCTGATGGGAGGTTTTCACTCAAAATCTCACGATACATGGCCCCATTCATTCTTTCCTTTACACGGATCAGTCATCCTGGTCCCTTTACAGAAAAACAGCCCCAAAGCATGATGTTTCCACCCCCATGATTCACAGTAGGTATGGTGTTCTTTGGATGCAACTCAGCATTCTTTGTCCTCCAAACACGACGAGTTGAGTTTTTACCAAAAAGTTATATTTTGGTTTCATCTGACCATATGACATTCTCCCAATCCTCTTCTGGATCATCCAAATGCACTCTAGCAAACTTCAGACGGGCCTGGACATGTACTGTCTTAAGCAGGGGGACACGTCTGGCACTGCAGGATTTGAGTCCCTGGCGGCGTAGTGTGTTACTGATGGTAGGCTTTGTTACTTTGGTCCCAGCTCTCTGCAGGTCATTCACTAGGTCCCCCCGTGTGGTTCTGGGATTTTTGCTCACCGTTCTTGTGATCATTTTGACCCCACAGGGTGAGATCTTGCGTGGAGCCCCAGATCGAGGGAGATTATCAGTGGTCTTGTATGTCTTCCATTTCCTAATAATTGCTCCCACAGTTGATATTTTCAAACCAAGCTGCTTACCTATTGCAGATTCAGTCTTCCCAGCCTGGTGCAGGTCTACAATTTTGTTTCTGGTGCCCTTTGACAGCTCTCTGGTCTTGGCCACAGTGCAGTTTGGAGTGTGACTGTTTGAGGTTGTGGACAGGTGTCTTTTATACTGATAACAAGTTCAAACAGGTGCCATTAATACAGGTAACGAGTGGAGGACAGAGGAGCCTCTTAAAGAAGAAGTTACAGGTCTGTGAGAGCCAGAAATCTTGCTTGTTTGTAGGTGACCAAATACTTATTTTCCACCATAATTAGCAAATAAATTCATTAAAAATCCTACAATGTGATTTTCTGGAGAAAAAAAATCTCAATTTGTCTGTCATAGTTGACGTGTACCTATGATGAAAATTGCAGGCCTCTCTCATCTTTTGAAGTGGGAGAACTTGCACAATTGGTGGCTGACTAAATACTTTTTTTCCCCACTGTATGTAAGGGTGCATACGCGCACACACGATAAGGATGAAGCTTCACAGAAGAGTGTGCACACATACCCAAAAAGCATACCGTACATGAAGCGAAGATAATGAACAAAACTTCAGAGGCGTTGACAGACACACATTCAAGATCGAGACACGCACACACAGTGAAACAACAAAGCACTCACACAGAAGATAACAAGGGAAAATAATATTACCTCTGAGGAAAGGAAGATATTTTTTTCGCCTGTTTTGTTTTTGCCAAATTGCTCCAAGATTTTGGCGTGACTGACATGTACAGTTGAAGTCGGAAGTTTACATACACTTAGGTTGGAGTCATTAAAACTTGTTTTTCAACCACTCCACAAATTTATTTTTAACAAACTATAGTTTTGGCAAGTCGGTTAGGACATCTACTTTGTGCATGACACAAGTAATTTTTCCAACAATTGTTTACAGACAGATTATTTCACATAGAATTCACTGTATCACAATTCTAGTGGGTCAGAAGTTTACATACACTAAGATGACTGTGCCTTTAAAAAGCTTGGAAAATTCCAGAAAATGATGTCATGGCTTTAGAAGCTTCTGTTAGGCTAATTGACATCATTTGAGTCAACTGGAGGTGTACCTGTGGATGTATTTCAAGGCCTACCTTCAAACTCAGTGCCTCTTTGCTTGACATCATGGGAAAATGAAAATAAATCAGCCAAGACCTCAGAAAAAAATTGTAGACCTCCACAAGCAATTTCCAAACGCCTGAAGGTACCACGTTAATCTGTACATACAATAGTACGCAAGTATAAACACCATGGGACCACGCAGCCGTCATACCGCCAGGAAGGAGACGCGTTCTGTCTCCTAGAGATTAACGTACTTTGGTGTGAAAAGTGCAAATCAATCCCAGAACAACAGCAAAGGATCTTGTGAAGATGCTGGAGGAAACAGTATCTATATCCACAGTAAAACAAGTCCTATATCGACATAACCTGTAAAGCCGCTCAGCAAGGAAGAAGCCACTGCTACAAAACCGCCATAAAAAAGACAGACTACAGTTTGCAACTGCACATGGGGACAAAGATTGTACTTTTTGGAGAAATGTCCTCTGGTCTGATGAAACAAAAATAGAACTGTTTGTCCATAATGACCATCGTTTTGTTTGGAGGAAAAAGGGGGTCGGCTTGCAAGCCGAAGAACACCATCCCAACCGCGAAGCACAGGGGGTGGCAGCATCATGCGGTGGGGGTGCTTTGCTGCAGGAGGGACTGGTGCACTTCACAAAATAGATGGCATCATGAGGAAGGAAAATTATGTGGATATATTGAAGCAACATCTCAAGACATCAGTCAGGAAGTTAAAGCTTGGTCGCAAATGGGTCTTCCAAATGGACAATGACCCCAAGCATACTTCCAAAGTTGTGGCAAAATGGCTTAAGGACAACAAAGTCAAGGTATTGGAGTGGCCATCACAAAGCCCTGACCTCAATCCTATAGAACATTTGTGGGCAGAACTGAAAAAGCGTGTGCGAGCAAGGAGGCCTACAAACCTGACTCAGTTACACCAGCTCTGTCAGGAGGAATGGGCCAAAATTCACCCAACTTATTGTGGGAAGCTTGTGGAAGGCTACCCGAAACGTTTGACCCAAGTTAAACAATTTAAAGGCAATGCTACCAAATGCTAATTGAGTGTATGTAAACTTCTGACCCACTGGGAATGTGATGAAAGAAATAAAAGCTGAAATAAATAATTCTCTAAGGTGTATGTAAACCTCCGACTTCAACTGTATATAATTTCTGTGGGAGATAGGTGAGGCCATTGCATACCTCCTATGAAACAGGAAAATGATACCTGGTGATAAACTGACAAGGGGGAGGTTAAGGAAGGTTTCAACAGCACATGAATGCAGAGCAGGGGTTGGAACCGGTTCAGGGAACAGAAAACCGGAAAATAACGTAATATTCGAGTAACAGAATCATAACTGAGAATGAAAGTGATCTATATTGTTCCGGAACAGAACCGTTATTTTTAAAAGCATGGGGAGGGAATTTGTATCCAGTCCAACAAAAAACGCAACAAAGCACCCAGGCAAAGCCCTCACAGTCATTCAGAAACTTATTCCAGTGTCTGCCTGCCAGCTGAAAATCTTTGCCAATGTGTGCGGAAGCTACCTGCCCATCCCCCTCCGTAGCATAGTCTAGTAGCCTACTGACGTTACAGTGAATTTATGTAAATCATGAGGCTTGTTCGAATTTCCTGCGGCGCAAGAACATTTTCAGCGACAGAGTGATCAATTTAAGATATTACATCTGTACTATAATATATTATCTATTATATTATCTGTACTTTAACAGGGCAAATGTTCCATCCGACTGTATAATTTATCTAAACTTGCTCAACTATCATAAGGCCTATAGCAGACTAAGTCTGAACAACTTCTAGCTGTTGAGATTAATAGAAAAACTTATTGTTATGCTCAGAGCCTTAAAGACAAAACCAGGTCTCCAAATCATTGTATTAACCAGGCAGAAACCAAAACGTGCACCCAGGAGGGGCCCCAGGACCAAGTTTGGGAAACCCTGCTCTGTGTTGTCTTTGTTCCAAATGGCACCCTATTCCCTATAAAGTGCACTACTTTGACGAGTGCCCATAGGGTCTTGTAGAATCACGCACAAGCATGAAATTTAAGACAGAGCCCTACCCATGGCAACAACTTTCAGGCCCTACCCTACCTGGGAACCATTGCTTCTGCCAAATTTGAGGCCCTGCCCTGCCTGGTCATTTTTTACATTTTAGTCATTTAGCAGACTCTTATCCAGAGAGACCTACAGGAGCAATGAGGGTTAAGTGCCTTGCTCGTCAGATTTTTCACCTAGTCGGCTCAGAGATTCGAACCAGCGACCTTTCGGTTAATGACCCAACGCTCTTAACCGCTAGGCTACCTGCCGCCCCGATATCAGTAGTAACTTCCTCTCTGCGTGTGTGAGTAGCCATGGCAACTCGTATCCTGTCGACTCAGACAATGTTCTGGTATTATATTTTTAGAAGTTGAAGCACTTCTGACACAATGTTATGATCTTAGTAAGATAAGAATATACAGAGGCACTGCGCAGCAAATGGCTCAGCTTCAAAATGTTAGTGATTCTTCAAAATGATACCCGGGGCCCGGCTGTGCCCTAGTTATTGCTGGAAAAAAATAGGCCTGGCCCAGCATCGGATCCCATCGGGCTTGGGCCGGGTAGCAGGGATCTAGGCTCTTGTCAAAAGTAGTTAACTATGTAGGGAGTAGGGTGCCATTTGGGATGCAACCTAGCCCTTTAATGACCACGGGAAAAGCGAGCCCTCTGGATTCACCGTGCGCTCCACTTCTTCTCTACAGACGAGATAAGAGGAAATACAGGCAAAAAAAGAGAAATCAAACTCAATAGGACTGTATGAAAATTGCACACGGAAAACTACCACCAATGTCCTCCTTTCTTGCCAATCCATTATGTGAGGGAGGAGAGGGGGGGTGCGGAGAAAAGCAATAGGGCAGGGTAGTCCTCTGTTCTTGAGCACGCTGAAAAAAAGGCATTGAATGAAAAAGGCTTTTACCGCAGCCCAGAGAGTCTCGGCGTAAGAGGTTTTATGATGAGTGATGCCAACAATCTATTGACAGATTTGTTTTCTTACATTTTTACATTTTAGTCATTTAGCAGACGCTCTTATCCAGAGCGACTTACAGTTAGTGAGTGCATAAATTTTTCATACTGGCCCCCCATGGGAATCGAATCCACAACCCTGACGTTGCAAGCGCCATGCTCTACCAACTGAGCTACAGTACCTAGTGTACCTAGGAAGCATGCAGTTAGCCCAGATGTCCTCCTCTCCAGTGCGGTTTAGAGTCTCCGATTTCAGAGCTTTTGGAGATGGCCAAATTAAAAGGGTCCCTAGCCTTCTGGTAGAAGGGACGACGGGTTATGTGATAGGGCTGGGAATTGCCAGGGACCTCACGAGATGATACAATACTCATTTTACATTTTACATTTTAGTCATTTAGCAGACGCTCTTATCCAGAGCGACTTACATGAGCAATTAGGGTTAAGTGCCTTGCTCAAGGGCACAGACAGATTTTTCACCTAGTCGGCTCGGGGATTAGAACCAGCGACCTTTCGGTTACTGGCACAACGCTCTTAACCACTAAGCTACCTGCCGCCCTACTCAAGTGCCTATACGATATGTATTGCGATTCTCGCGATTCTATATGTATTGCGATTTGATACTGCGATGTTATTGCAATTTGATGTTCCAAACATATTGCTCACTATGTCTGCTGCAGAGAGACAAGAGACAGCATGATACATTTGTTTTGAACAGTCAGGGAATGAACAGTGCTGAAAACACGTTGACTCACTATTTAAAAAGAAGATTGAGAATAAGCTATAGGATGAATAATACCAGTTTTGGCACATGTACAGCCAACTAGCGCTAGCTAATCCTACCTAGCAAAAAAGTATCAATACTTGGAGTCAAAGTATTGTAACGACCCGGTATTGTGTTCTGTGTTCGTGGGTGTGTTATCGTTCTCATGGGTGCTAGCAGGGGTTAAATATGCCAGGACAGATGTAAAGGGTGGGGGGTATGATGGGTAATCCCGCGGGGTTTTAGAATGCTTAAATAGGGGTTACGGTCTCATCTCTCTCTCTTCTGTTTTGGGACCCTTGACTTGACATGTTATATTTGTGTATGTTCGAGGTTTAGCGGCGTGGGCTGTGGCCTGAACAATAGCCCATTCAGGAATAAACCTGTGTTCTGCCTGTACACCTGGTGCCCGTCTCTCTTTTACTTTATGACCCAGCTGGGTCATTACATTGGTGTCAGAAGTGCTTTCGAACGACGGGATAGATCGAGATTAGGCGAGTTAGCTGTTTCAGTATAGGCCGTGGTTAGCTTTAGCGTGACACGCATCTACGGTCATGATGATCATGGCGAGGCGGAAAATTAAGGAAGAGTCGGACAAAGTGTCCGTTGTGGGCTCGGGTGTACCCGGTCGGGAGGGTCAGGCGACGACGGCTGTAGAAGAGCTGGAGAGCCACATGGCGGAAGTTAAATTGTCAGTCAGCAAGATGGCAGAACGGGCGGGTTTTCCTTCAAACCGCTCGACCAGAACAGACGTCACGGCGACGGAGATATCGACGTCACCGCGTGCGGAAATGGCTGGGCCTCCTTATGTAAACAGAGATGGCAGCGCCCTATTGCCATTAGCCACGGTAGCGGCTAAACTTCCAAAGTTCAATGGACAAGGTAAATGGGAAGTTTTTTTCACTCAATTCGAGTTGTTGGCTAGAGCCGGGAGGTGGTCTGACGAGACGAAAGGGTTACAGCTTGCCCTGAGCCTGGCAGAGGAGGCGTCGGAATGCCTGCTAACGCTAGCCCCGGACGAGAGGGGCGACTACGGTGCGCTAGTGGAGGCATTGGGGGCCGTTTGGCAGCGATGCACAGCCCAACATGCTGCGGATTGAACTGAGTAACAAAAAGAGACTTCAGGGGGAATCATTAAAGGCGTTGGCAAGTGATATTCTGAGCCTGACCAGGCGGGCTTATGCAACTATGCCGATTGGGGTGCAAGACGAGCTGGCACGTGACAGTTTTATTAGAGCGCTCTCCCCCACTGAACTGGGTAAGCATGTTCAGATGTCGGACCCAGCATCTCTGCGGGCTGCAGTGGAGATAGCCAGGAAGAGGGAGCTGATCTGGGGTGAGGGAGTGAGAGTGGAGGTTGCCAGTCAACCAGAGGTGAGAGCAGCGGTGGCCGGGGTGCCAGGGGTCACCAAACCAGAGTGGGTCGACGAGTTGGGCGGGTTAGTCAAGACCGCTTCGCTTGTCATCGAGAGGGGCTCCAGACAACATCGCAGTGTCAGCTCAACTCCCATTGTCTGCTGGGGTTGTGGCCAGCCTGGCCACATTCAGCGGGAGTGTGGCAGATTCTCCCATCACCAGGGAAACGACAGCGGGTTCTCGCGCAGGGGGCAGCGCGGGCCCACCCCTCCGCACCCGAACCCACAGTAAGCAGAAGAGGTACCCAGCAGCGCAGGCAAGAGTGTGGGGACCTGCTTCCCCAGGGTGTAGCTGCCACCGTGTTTCCTAGTCCGGTAGTTGTGGTGGGACGTACCACCATTGGGGACTTCTGCAATGTCATCGTCAAGGTAGAGGGGGTGGAATGTTTTGCCCTGGTCGACACGGGCTCTACAGTAACCCTGGTGAGACCAGACATACTACCTGTTGGGGTGCGGGTGGAGCCGACCCTTGTCCAGCTACGGACTGTCACGGGGGAGCTAGCCCCCATGTTAGGGAAGTGTCGGTTGTCTGTGACTGTGGGGGGAGAACTGTGGGGTGTCCGGTGTGGGTAGCAGCGGTACAGGACCCCTGTATACTGGGAATGGACTTTTGAAAAACTGTGGGGCTCAGTTGGACTTAGCTTCGGGCACTTTGAGGCTGTCGGGGGGCGGCCACAGTGGGAATGTCGCTTCAGGAGGGCCAGCAGGGGGCAGGGCTGTCCCTCCGTCTTCCTCCAAGCTTGCCGAAACTCCACTGGTCGTCCCGGCTGCTCCCTTGGTCGTTGTGCCATCCCAGCAGCTGTCTCCGGCGGCAACGACCTTCACTCCCCATAATGGTGCAAGCACAGGCAGCCCAGTAGCCCAAAACACACTGGCTCCTTCACCCCATCAGCCCGACGGGGGGGAAGGAGGAAGTTATCGATGCCGTTGAGGCTATGTGGCTGAAAAACTGTCAAGGTCTGGATGAGAGACAACAGAGACAGTTAAAGCAGCTGCTGTTTGACTTTAAAGATAGCTTCGCTTGGGGGAAGATGAGGTAGGGCAAACGCACCTGGTTCAGCACGACATCGACACTGGGGACAACCAACCCATTAAAATTCGGCCCCGTCGCATTCCCCTTGCCAAGAGGGAAGCAGCAGCCACAGCTATTGCTGACATGTTGCGGGCTGATTTCATTGAGCCATCAGATAGCCCATGGTCCGCGCCGGTCGTCATGGTGCCTAAGAAAGGGGGTAAATTTAGGTTTTGTGCGGACTACAGGGGCCTAAATTCTGTCACCACTAAAGACTCTTACACCATACCGAGGATCGATGAGTCGCTAGACCACGTCAGAGGGTCCTCGTGGTTCTCTTCCCTTGATCTGCGCAGTGGCTACTGGCAGGTGCCCCTCTCGCCTGGGGCACGTGAAAAAACTGCCTTCTCCACGGATAGGGGCCATTGGCAGTTCAAGGTGCTGTGCTTCGGGCTTTGTAATGCTCCTGCCACCTTTGAGAGGCTCATGGACAGAGTGCTGGCGGGGGTTCCGAGAGACGAGTGTGTCGTGTACCTAGACGACATATTGGTGCACGGCACATCGTTTGAGGGGGCACTGGGGGCACTTAGGCAAGTGCTGGAGAGGATCTCGGCGGCGGGGCTAAAATTACACCCGGAAAAGTGCCATTTCATGCAAAGGGAGGTGGCGTTCCTGGGTCATCAGCTGGGTGGTGAGGGCATCAGCACGATGCCAGACAAAGTGGAGGCTGTGAGGGGGTGGCCAATTCCAAGAGGGAAAAAAGAGGTTAAGAGCTTCCTGGGTCTGGCATCCTACTACCGTAGGTTTGTGAAAGGGTTTGCAGGGATAGCAGCTCCTTTGAACCACCTTCTCAAGAAGGACACTGTTTTTCAGTGGACCGAAGAGCACCAGCGGGCGTTTGAGGCCCTCAAACGTGCCCTGGTGGAGGCCCCTGTCCTGTCCTCACCAGACCCGAACCGTCCGTTTATCCTGGACACCGACGCAAGCAATGAGGGCTTGGGGGCTGTGCTGGCTCAGCGTGGTTCTGACGGGGAGCACGTAGTAGCTTATTACAGCAGAACTTTTGATAAGGCTGAAAAATGCTACTGCGTGACAAGGAGGGAGCTTTTGGCTGTCGTGGCAGCAGTACGCCATTTCAAGTACTACCTGGGGGGCCTGCCGTTTGTGGTGCGGACGGATCACTCCGCCCTGCAGTGGCTTCTCTCCTTCAAGGAGCCAGAGGGTCAGATCGCCCGCTGGTTGGAGGAGCTGCAACCCTACGACTTCCAGGTGGAGCACAGGGCCGGCCTTCGCCACAGCAACGCAGACGCCTTGTCCCGCCGCCCGTGTGCTGAGGACGGCTGTGGGTACTGTGCCAAACGGGTGGAGCGAGAGAGGGAACTGTGCATGGAGGAGGGAGTCACCGCCACGGTGAGTCAGCTGAGGGTGACAGAGTGCCGGGAGCTTGAGGCTGTGGACGGCGGGGAGTGGAGGTGTCGCCAGGAGGAGGACGCAGAGCTGCGTCCTGTGCTGGGGTGGGTGGAAGAGAGAAGACGACCGCCGTGGGGGGAAGTAGCCCCTCTATCACCAGTCACCAAAGGACTGTGGTCTAAATTCTCAGTCCTTAGAGTGGCTGAGGGAGTGCTCCAGAGGGGGTGGAAAAAGCCAGCTACTGGAGAAATTACGTGGCAGGTAGTGGTTCCCACAAGGCTGCAAGGGAGCGTGTTACAGCAGCTTCACGGGGGAGTAGGCGCAGGGCATTTTGGGGTCTCCAAAACGTTAAAGCACGTACGTAAAGGCTTCTATTGGGCCAGGCACAGGAGGGATGTGGAGGACTTTTGCAGGCAGTGCGACGAGTGTGCTGCTAAGAAAGGACCTCCAGGTCAGTCACACGCCCTCCTACAACAATTCCCAGTAGGGGAGCCCATGGAGAGACTGGGGGTAGACATAGTTGGACCGTTTCCAACCACAGACAGCGGTAACAGCCAAGTGGCCAGAGGCTTACGCTCTCCCAGACCAGGAGGCAGAAACAGTAGCTGATGCGTTGGTAGGGGGAATAATCAGTCGGTTTGGGGTGCCACAGTCTATACACAGCGACCAGGAGAGAAACTTTGAGTCACGGGTGTTCTCAGAGTTGTGTAGACGTTAGGCGCACTACTCCGCTTCACCCCCAGAGTGATGGGCTGGTGGAAAGATTTAACAGAACATTAGCACAACAGCTGGCTATCGTTACCTCAAAACACCAGAGAGATTGGGACACCCACTTACCGTTTATTCTTATGGCATGTAGGCCGGCTGTTCAAGAATCGACTGCGTGCTCCCCAGCGCTACTAATGTTAGGTCGTGAGTTGCGCACCCCAGCCGAACTGACGTTTGGCCACCCTCCTGATAACGACGACAGGGTTTTGCCTGGCCCGAACTATGTTCGTCGTCTGCAGAACCGGTTAGAAGCGGCTCATACCTTCGCAAGAGAGCAACTCGAGAACGCAGGAATGCGCCAAAAGCGCCACTATGACTCACGCGCTAGGGGGAGGCACTTTGGAGCGGGAGAACGCGTGGCTTCACAACCCCACGCGCAAGAAGGGGCGGTGCCCAAAGCTGGACAGTGCCTGGGTGGGGCCGTGCCTGGTGATAGAGAGAGTGGGGGAGGTGACGTACCGGGTGGAGGTTCCCCCACGGAGCAGGAAGGTGGTGGTCCACCGGAACCGATTGGCGCCCTACAGAGGGAGGAAAACGGTAGGGAATGGAAGTGAGGACTCTGATGTGAGCACACGGGGACAGTCTAGCGAGGAGACTCTAGCGCAACCTGAGCCTGGAACGGGGGCTGCCTCTTCGGAGGGCGCTGGAAATTACATTGGAGCAGATGATTGTTCTGGGGGTCCACCAGTGAGAGTCAAGGGGAGGCACAAGAGACTGATGCGACCTCCGGGTCGTTTTAAGGATTTTGTTTTGTAACCCTAGGGGCTAGGGTTTAGAAAGGGAGGGGCTATGTAACGACCCGGTATTGTGTTCTGTGTTCGTGGGTGTGTTATCGTTCTCATGGGTGCTAGCAGGGGTTAAATATGCCAGGACAGATGGAAAGGGTGGGGGGGTATGATGGGTAATCCCGCGGGGTTTTGAAATGCTTAAATAGGGGTTACGGTCTCATCTCTCTCTCTTCTGTTTTGGGACCCTTGACTTGACATGTTATATTTGTGTATGTTCGAGGTTTAGCGGCGTGGGCTGTGGCCTGAACAATAGCCCATTCAGGAATAAACCTGTGTTCTGCCTGTACACCTGGTGCCCGTCTCTCTTTTACTTTATGACCCAGCTGGGTCATTACAGTATCTATAATATCATCCAAAATAATATCGCAATATGTAAGTATCGATTTTATGTGATCTTTGGCCGGTTTGTTTTGAAAAAAATGTTGCCCTCTTTGAGAGTAGCTAGATATACTGTTTTAAAATATACTACTCAAAAAGGATGGTGAACCACAGAGAAGGAACAGTAAATCCTAATGGGGTTTAATGCATGTGTAATGCATGCCAAAATTTCACGTTACATGCCAAGTCAGTGGAGGTTGGCGCCGGAGCAAATATCTGAGTGGACTGTATTCAGTGGCCAACTGACAGAATTTGAGGAGGACTAGACATTTTGTCATGGTGGGGACAGTTTCAGTCAAAAAAAGTTTAGTTAGGGTAAGAAAAAGCTTACCATGTTTTTATATATTTTAGTTATATATTTAAAGTGAGTGAGCTTAAACTTAACGACAGAGCATAAATGCTTGACAAACACACCTAGCCTACAGTTACCTAAGGTTATCTTTACATCTAGCTAACGTCTGTGGGTGAGAAAGGTGGGGAATATTTTGAGAGAGCAGAATATTAATGCTTTTTGTGTATTCGTCATGTACAGGTTACAGCAGGTGTAAACGATGCAGCGAAATTCTTACTTGTAGCACCCTCAACAGTGCAATTCAAATATCAAGATCAAAAATCCAAAGTCTATAAAAAAATAACAAGTAGGTAGAAGAAAGTAGTATACATAGTAATAAAACTGATATGTACACAATAGGATATACAGAATAAATGGTATGTGCAATGTCAAGTATGACTATTTACAAATATAAAATGGATAGTGTCTTGGTCGCGCAGTTGAATAAATAGTATACAATTAATTGTATAGTAGTAGTGTGTGTGTCTGTGTGTGTGTGTACCTTGAGCAAAAACAAAACAAAACAAAAACTACAACAATGCATCGAGTGCTCCTTCCCCTATGAAATGGAGTCATCATTTCATTTTCTTCTCGACAACCTCTCCGATTGTCTCCAAAAGGCCAGGGCCCACAACACTCACATGATTAAAATGGTGTGTGTGTGTGTCACACTCAAGGAAGAAAACAGGGGGCAGGGACCTACACTTTCACTGTTGAATTAAAATAATGGTAATAAAACGAAGTGTACATTGTGCTTGCCACCAAGCCTGGCCGCTTGCCACTTTCCCAGTCATCATTGCACCCTCTAACAGCCCTCAGTCTCTGTCCAATGAGAGGAAATGGCCGGTCCAGTAAACACTGTTTATTGAGTGTCGCTGAGTAGGGGTGTCCAGTGAGTAATCAGATAGGTGGAAGAGATGGGTAACACATTATTTCAATATATAATGGAGATATGGAGATACTAGCTGAAAATAGGAGACCTTACATATTCTTGCATAGTAAGAGACAACAAACCGTCTTGATTCTGCTGTTTAGTTGTTCACTGTAAAACTAACCGCGAGATTTCAACTCTTGTAATTTTTATCTTCTTTGGTTTACAGCGGCACATCAACAATTTGAGTCAACAGTCTAAACAAATAAAACATCCTATTAATCATACGTACTTCAATAATTCACAAATACGCCCTTTTCCTGAAATATTCAATAAGGTATCATTTGATGGCTATATAGAGTATGTGGAATTACCTAGAAATTAGAATAAGATATAGCTCTCATTTCACTAAATGGGCAAGGGCCTATAACTGGTGCCCTTGGAAACTGCCAGAGAACACACGTTAGGGCATGAGGATCACTGAGACTATCAACAAGCTAACTGCTATTTACCAAACCATAGCACACAGACAGAGTAGACACCACCATACTACCCTTCATCAGGAAAAGAAAGGTGTCCTTGAAAGTCAAAATAGCCACAGGAAGGAACGAGATGCTGAACCAGCTTTAATTAGGGAAATCTTGTGTTTTTACTGTTAGCCCTGTACGTTTTTTATTTTTACCCCTTTTTCGTGATATCCAATTGGTAGTTACAGTCTTGTCCCATCACTGCAACTCCCCTACGGACTCGGGAGAGGCGAAGGTCGAGAGTCATGCGTCCTCCGAAACAAGACCCTGCCAAGCCGCACCGCTTCTTGACCCGGAAGCCAACCGCACCAATGTGTCGGAGGAAACACCGTCCAGCTGGCGACTGAAGTCGCCGGCCAAACCCTCCCCTAACCCGGACTACGCTGGACAGATTGTGTGCCACCTCATGGGTCTACCGGTCACGGCCGGCTGTGACACAGCCTGGGATCGAACCCGGGTCTGTAGTGACACCCCAAGCACTGCATTAGACCGCTGAGCCACTAGGGAGAGCCCTGTATGCTTACACCACCCACCTCCTTTTGTAATGTGATCATAATGCGTAGATTAGCTTTTGTGTTCGATAGAGCTGGTGAATCTCTTTGGCATCAAAGGTAGGGGCCTGTATAGAGTTATATACAGGGTCTCCTGGTAAGCGTTGTTGCAGATGGGATTAGGTGAAATCAAAGCTTGTTCCAGTGCAGAACAGGCGGATGAAACACCACTTCAATCATGTACCCACAGGGGTTTTACTCCATCAACCCACTGAGTCAGCCCATGCCCCAGTTTGTCAGTCTGAAATTACCTATACTCTAAAAAGAGAAGCCTCATGCCCCTGCATAAAATTTACAGACATGGACAAGTCTTTGCACTCGTGGTTGGATGTTGCTTACAATGGTTGTGCTCGATAGCGGATAATATCCAGTTGTCTGTCAGAACCAATTCATTCAATCATTCCAGTGTAGATGTGGAGTGTATCCCTGCTATTTTTTTGCTATAGCTTGTTGATCAAAGAGGCTGTCACTCAAAAGGTTTGAGTAACAGGTACTAAACTGGTGTGAAAGATGTGTTCAATCGAGGAAAAACAACTGCAAGTGCAGCTACCTTGATATAATTGTATAGTAGCTGGAGGTAATAATATACATTCCGTTACACCTTGTCTGTGTCCCAAATGGCACCCTATTCCCTATTTAGTGTGCTACTTTTGACACTATTTTTGACCAGGGCCCATAGGGCTATGGTTAAAAGTAGTGTACTATGTAGGGAATAGGGTGCTATTTTGGATGTAGCCCCTGACAGTGTCTTCATCCACTTAGGTCCTCTGCTAATGAAAATAAAATGCTGACGTAGAAATTGCTATATTCTGTTACATGCTATTTTCAAACTCAAATTCTGTCATTTTATTTAGTCTCCATTCTAGTAAGGCTCTTGGTCAGGGGTCTATAGCAGGGGCATGTACACGATTTAAAGGGTATGCAATCTTTCTGTACAGCCCTGTTGGCACGCCAAACGACAACTGACCCTCAAAGTCTTCCCGTTGATGTGTCGCATTACCAATGCCAGTCTAGAGGGACTCAACAACAGTCGTCGTCACGGAGCCGCCCACACACACACACACACACACAAAAAGCCTGGGGGGCACAGAGCGCTGTATGGTAGAGAGGGGGCCAGGGCTGCGGAGCTAGCTCTTCATCATAATCCCAGCGTCAGCAAGTCAGGCCCGGAGCACGGAGGGGTAAACACGGCCCTTCCTCCCCATCATCAGGAACCTTCATTTCCACGACACAGGAGAGTCCGGTTTCATCCCAAATAGCACCCTATTCCCTATATAGTGCACTACTTTTGACCAGGGCTCATAGCATTCTGGTCAAAAGTAGTGTACTATATGGGGAATAGGGTGCCATTTCCAACGCAGACCTGGTAGATGATGTGGTAGAAGAAAGGAGGGAGGAGCCGACTAGCAACAAAAGACTAGTGGGAGACAACCGTCTCACCCGAGGTCAAAAAAGATCACGGGCAGGTAAGAAGAGGTGAGAAAACAAAAAACAAACGGCTTTTAAGTTGTTGTTTTTTCTTTTAAGAAATTCTGCCAAGAACGTTGAAACGGTACACAGGTAATGGGGGCTGCTGATCACATCCCAATTTCATAAGGCAATCACCTCACAATTCATAATTGGACAAATGTTATTTCTAAGCGCCAGTGTTCTGTTAGCGCAGATAGGTGCAAAGCGCCTGTTTGAGGAATGTATGTCAGCGTGCAATATCACATACTCTGAGTTATTTGATGTCCAAAGGCATGGGAAAAAACAACAACAATTCTTTCACAAAGATTTATCAGCTTAAAAAAGGATTTGTTGTGAAAAACATGACAATCCAAATACAGGGATATTTTTTTTTTTCAGTAAGACATGCAAGGGCGTAAGAGGACGGAGTAAATAGAACAAAATAGATTAGATGTGAGCTAGATGGACAACCTCGTGCAGGATAAGAGTTTTGTTCTTCCAATCAAATGAAGGAAGATGGAGAAAAGATGTGCTATCATACGAGACAGACGCCGGCTCCCATCCCTTCCCTTTACTCGTACTAGAAAAGCAGTTCAGAGGGCTTGCTGGAAGAACACCATGTTTGGAATTACAGACAAACAATTCCTGATCAATGTCTTGGCTGCTGTTGTGGAGGCAAATGTAATGGGACAGCTCACTGACTTGGTTGTTTAGGAGGTGGGACACAAAGTGGCATTTTGATCTCCCACAATTCAATTAATCATCCTTGAAAAAAGTTACTACGCTGCCGCTGTATGATTCCTCCTTGTTGTAGAATTGATAAGTAGTAGGCTACACTTTTTATCCACCATCTTGGAAAATAACAGATCGTACCGATACTCCGACAATTTAACCAAAGCTTAGAAAATTGAGATCTAAAAAGACACATCTGCATGTAGAAATGGAGTACACTACTTATGCAGTGCCCCAATACCCTTTCACCCATATGTGGCCTACCTCAAAATACTAAACGGCACGTGGTATAGGCTTCCACTAAAGGCGAGCGATTAATTCACACGCCTGTCCTTAAAACACACAGATGCCTAAATAAGATTAGCCGTAAATATGGCTGCACGCCGGAGATAAGAGGAAACTAATTTATGGTGTCTTGGGGGCATAGTTCCTCTAGAGTCCCAGTGGTTTGCCATGAAACAGCTGCTCTTGACAAGCTTCTGGCTAATAATACTAATCAAAGAACTGCATGATGGTGACAAGCTCAGGACTGGCAGAGGCAAGTTATAGACTATACAACACTGCGGAGGCATGGCCTACTTTTCGTATCTCTGCCTTGTGTGTCAATGTCATCTCCAATCATGACACCATTATGACGATACAACCCAGAGACAAATTCATGACATACAAAGTATCTTTCTTGGTCCTAGTGTTGCAGGCTGGTTCTAGATCTGCTGCTGCTAGTGTGTGGTGGATTAGTGGAAGGACAATGACAGGCTATCTCGTGGGGGCTCATGACACAGTTGGAGGGGAGGCGGCACACGGAACACCTGCCGTTTGATGGGCTGCTGAGAAACGAAGGAGGCTTTTCATCCAAGCGGAGCTCGCACCAACCCCTGGACATCAATGGGCACTACTGAACATCTTTCCAATAAAGCAGACAAACACTGGTGTTATGAGCCAAAGGATATCCGTTTTTATAAATCAGCCACGCTTAGGGTTGCAAAGCTACGGGTCATTTACCAAAGTTACTGGAATTTTCAGTAATATTGGTAATTAACAGAAAATCTATTGTAACTTTTGTAATTTATACTTGAATAACTATAAAAAATATATATATTCTATATAGTTTATTTATTATATCTGTGTCCATATTCAAGAGAAAATATAATTAATGAAAAAAGCAACTAATCAACCTATGGCATTTTCAATTAACTCTGCAACTCTTCCAACTATTGACTGTGTTCACAACTGCCACAAGTTTGATGCCAAAACAATGAAAACAAATACGTATTCACATATTTTTTTTACTAAGTGTGTAAAAATACTGTCTATAAAAAATATTTCATGCTGAAACCCTCATATTAAACACCAATGATATTCACTAAATTGAAGGTTTATATTTAGATTCATGTTTTACAGAATTGTCATTCTTTTTTTTTCAAGCAATAAGGCCACACAGAGGGCCAGAGATTATTACAGACACCTGTGGTTATCTTAAATACCTAAAAAAGGGCCACTAAATGTCTTGTGATTACATAAAATTGGTTTAATCATTCCTGGTGCAAGTTGCATGATCTGCCAAGACCTTAAACAGTTATTTTTTTCACCTCAGGTACACAGAGTTCCAAAGCCATTCTATCTCATTCACCCCTAGACTGCTGCTGTTCGATACGTTTACCTTGAAAGCCTATGCACTTTAGTGCTCGATGACGAAGCGAGAAACAAATGCACTTTACAAAGCCCACATTGGCAAACATTTTTGAAAGTCAATATTTATAATGACAAATGCCCCGG
Organism: Coregonus clupeaformis; assembly: GCF_020615455.1. Classification (NCBI taxonomy): domain Eukaryota; kingdom Metazoa; phylum Chordata; class Actinopteri; order Salmoniformes; family Salmonidae; genus Coregonus; species Coregonus clupeaformis. The sequence continues at coordinate 2,159,160 of NC_059204.1, read as the reverse complement.
CATGCTCTAGGCCTACATTGTTGGATAAGTCGGCATTCTTTTCTTTATTTTTACACATCTATTTTCGTGAGGCAGTAAGTTCTGATCCCTTCCACGGTTCCACCTCTTTGAATTTGGAGCCATGGCAGGTAGGTGTCAAACTTTCATAAATAGCAGAGATGTCAAATTCTCCCTAACATAACTGTGTCACTGCCTAATACCCCAAAGTAAGCCAATGCTCTAAATTTGTCAAGGCACTCTTCATGCTTGTAAAACTTCACTAACATGGGAAATCGGAATATGAAATGGTATACTCATAAATATGCAATGGCCCTTCTCAGCACCTACCTACCTACCTACCTACCAGTGGAGGATGCTGAGGGGAGGACGGCTTATAATAATGGCTGGAATGGAGCAAATGAAATGGCATCAAACACAACGAAATCATGTGTTTGATGTATTTGATACCATTTCACTCATTCCACTCCAGCCATTATCACCAGCCCGTCTTCCCCAATTAAGATGCCACCAACCTCCTGTGCTATCCATCTATCGCCTGAGTATTCCCACATACACATTGCATATAATGCAGGTTCCAAGTTACCATAAGGCATGGCAAAATTTAGCATGATGCGAATGACAGCTTTGAAATTAAAGAACGCAACGTGTAGAACACAAACCGTTCCGCAACGGAAAGTCACCGCACCTTGAATATGTCGTTTATCAACTTATCCAACTCAAAAAATTAATAGAGGCGAGTTTGCGAGTCGAAAAATGTGCATAAAAATACAACAAAATTCTGGAGTTGTCAAAGGCTTTAGTGTCAATTTTCTCTACGCACAGCATCTTAGTTCTCTTTCATGTGGAACTAACCTCAGAGGTGGATAATTGACATTTTAACAGCAGCAAATTCCTCTGCCTTGTCTTCTCCCCCCCAACCTCGCCTCCTCGTTTATTCCTTGAGAGTAATTTGTGTCGCACCCAATGACCAGACCTGTACTGGTTTCAAGAACAAAGAACCTCCCAAAATATGTAGAGGTCATTAACGATTTTAAATGTGTGTAGGGTATAAGAAAATAAGAGGATTGACATTGCCCTCATTTAGCTAAAACTGCCGCTGTCATTTAAGCTGACAGTTACGATTTAGGAAAGACTGGGTGTGTATATTTTGCCCTAAAAACAGCATGAGTTGAAATTACCATTGTTATCCGTAATGTATAAGCTAGTGCTGTGTCAGATACTCTGTGGACCAGTGGAGGCTGCTGAGGGGAGGACGGCTCATAATAATGGCTGGAATGGAGTCAATGGAATGGTATCAAACACGTGGTTGTGGTTGATATCATTCCATTGAGTCCATTTCCAGCCATTATTATGAGCCGTCCTCCCCTCAGCAGCCCCCACTGCTGTGGATGGTATTGCTGACAGCAGCTCTGGAGTGAGCAATAAATTAACTGCACTGCAGAGTAGAAAGAACACTAAACAACTCCTTGGCTTATGGTTCCACACATTGACTGAGAAGAAAGGTTGTGTAAGCCACCATTTTTAGTAACACTCAAGATGAAAAATTAAAGTAAATTCTGATGTATATACACATAGGGAACTGACCATACAGTACTCTATACTTACACACTCCATACACGGAATGGCAGTCCATACACCGAATGCTATCATCTATTTAACAATGGTTTACAATGGCCTCGGATGACCTGCATGCTATTCTTTCGATCTCCATTTTATCATTCAATTGTAGTGACACTGCAAAATCTAGAAAAATCTAGGTACAAACATGCACGTATCAAAGGATCCTTGTTGTGTACCTTATCTCTGGGTTTAACACAATGGTCCCACTAAACGGGCATGAGCAGCTAACCTTGACCCCATTTTCTTCTGGATTACAGACTCTCTCCGACAGACAGGCCGCAGACTGGAAAGATGGGTGGCTGTGTTCGTCCCGTAACATTGGCTGCATCCCAAATGGCACCCTATTCCCTAAATGCACTACTTCTGACCAGGGCCTATAGGGCTCTGGTCAAAAGTAGTGCACTATATAGGGAATAGGGTGCCATTTGGGACACAGACATTGAGCGTACGAGTGCCACAAGAACCCCCCCTAATCCCCTACTCCAAATATTGGCATCAGGTACATGCTACAGGTCCGTCAAAAACCCAGAGTCCTGTGCAGTAGAGTTCACTGTGGTAGACAGAAAACAAAAATCTGTGTTCTAATTGGGCAAGTTTAGTCTATCTCCCCTTTTCAAAACGTTTTCTCCCTACTGAACATGACCCTGCTTGGCACATCTTTTTTTTTTCTTCCTGAAAGCGGTCACCCTTGTGGCCACACCAAAAACAATTGCAGTAACTCGCCTGCTATTATGGCCTCGCTTCAGTCCGTGATGTGACTGCGGTATGCGTTTTTGTTTCTTAGAACCAAGGCAAGTTCGTGTCAATGTCTTTGGATGGCAAAGTCATTTTTTCTGACTCTGAACGAGTGTTTGTCTTGGATCCTATCCTCTCTTCAACGAGCCATAAAGGTCTGGTCTCCTGAGATAGAAGTTGCCTTGTCATTTCACGTTGGCCACACTACGCTCTCCTCAAGACAGCTAAAAAAATGCTTTCACGGTTTCTGCTAACCATGCGCTTACTCCTGGACGTTTGAAAACCTTTGTAATTAATTAAGCCATTCCTTTATCACCCATCCTCCCACTCAGAGGCCTACCTTTTTATTATTTTCCTTTTCCATATTCTTGAAACCTATATTATAGTGTTAAGATTAACTTGAGGATCCTTTTAGTTATTAATAGGCAAAACAATAGCCCAACTCCCTACTACGGTCGTCTGTGGAAAACAAACGCATCACTACTGCACAGCAAAGATGCCATCCAGGCAGCATGTGATGCCTCTAATCCTTTCCCCCTGAAAATACAGGATTTTTCATGAATATACATTTCGGAGAGAACTGAATGAATCCACTTAAAACATTGTCTCTTTCACACAGAGAATCAATTTAGTATTGTGATGCAGCCACCCTTTAAAACATCTTAATATGGATGTATTCTTGGGACAGATGGCTAGATTGTGCACTCAAACCACTCCAAACCTTTTTTATGAGCTATATGAACAATCAATCATCCCCTATGACCTAAATTAGTGAAAGGTCATTTGAAATGGTAAAGGTTTATAACTGTAGTCATAAGTGGTGGGTGGCATAGGATCAACTCTGAGCAAAATCTTTGTTAAGTTTGGATGCTGCCTAGGCTCTTCTGGACAGAGGCAGAAAATGATTACCATTCTGGATGGCTATAAATGGGCAGTGGACACTAGCAAAACATGCACAATGAGACAGCATATTCATTGTAAGTAATCATCCCCCCAGCCACAGGTGCTCATTCCTTTCTTTTAGTTATATATCTGGTGGTATGGTTTATGGCCACAAAACTACAGCCACAATGACAACATTTCTGCTCTCAGCAAATAAAAAAGCTCCATCATGAGTTTGTGTTTGTTCATGAGTGAGAATGACAGAATATGCAGTGAAAGTGTAGCCCTACCACACATATTTGAAGACTGTCAAGTAATCTGGAAAATTGAATTTAATAATTGGTTGTTCCAGGTGGCAGTGCCTACTAGTCAAACAAGCAGAGATTATAAACATAGGGGTCCGAGCCCCCCAGTTGTCGAACAGTGACAGATGGGTGGTTTGACTGGGGCCCACAATGTGGTTTAGTACAATAACAATTATTCTACTAACTATAAGGTAGCTTTTACTGATTTTGTGCCATTGCTTTTAAATACGAAGAACACAGCCAAGCATGTAGGCAAAGCTATTTGGGTCAACAGATTGAGATTGTCCTCACATGTTACAAGAGTAGGGATGAGACATTGTTTCTATTTTTTTTAATTAATACCTCTGCCCCTCCTCGACATATGGAATTCAAAATAAGATTTACTGCAGTTTAACCTCTTATGGATTGGACACTTTAATTCAATTTTCGCCTAAAATGACATACCCAAATCTAACTGCCTTTAGCTCAGGACCTGAAGCAAGGATATGCATATTCTTGATACCATTTGAAAGGAAACACTTTGAAGTTTGTGGAAAGGTGAAATTAATGTAGGAGAATATAACATATCTGGTAAAAGATAATACAAACAAAAAAACATGTTTAAAAAAATATAGATATATATTTTTTGCATCATCTTTGAAATGCAAGAGAAAAGGCCATAATATAATATTGCAGTTTAGGTGCAATTTAGATTTTGGCCACTAGATGGCAGCAGTGCGTGTGCAACGTTTCAGATTGATCCAGTGAAGCATTGCGATACTGGACTATTTTGTATCAAGTCTGCCCAAATGTGCCGAATTGGTCAAATTATACATTTTCAAGTACATAACTATAGAGAACATACAAAAATGATATGGTAATACAAAATGTAAGTTTACACACTCCCAGGAATGTCATACATGATGGATGATTAGCTTATACACTAACTTTTACACATCTAGATGGCCGGGCGGGCCAGAGACAGCAAGGGTTCAAACTGTAGAACACAGTAACTACATTTGAATATAAAAATTGATTTTATCAAACAAAACTATGCTACATTTTATCTCTGGGACCCTCAGGATAACAAATCAGAGCAAGATTAATGTAAGTACATTATTTACCTTCAGAGGTGAATGTATCAAACCAGTTGCCGTGATACGTTTTTTGTTGTTGTGCACTCTCATCAAACAATAGCATGGTAGTTTTTCACTGTAATAGCTACTGTAAATTGGACAGTGCAGTTAGATTAACAATAATTTAAGCTTTCTGCCCACATAAGACATGTCTATGTCCTGGAAAGTTTGCTGTTACTTACAACAGTCATGCTTATCATATTAGCGCACGCTAGCTCAACCGTCCCGTATACGGGACACCGATCCCGTAGAGGTTAAAAACCTGTCCAAGAACGTTCAAACCAGACTCTATCATTTGTGCTTTGATGAACATGCGTCACCCCCATGCACGAACAGCTTGCAAACGACTTGGGAGGGATTTTATTAAAACAGATTAGAATTGCTCAAACCGTTGACCTTAATACCCGGGTCACCGAGGAGAGCAACCTTTTTAGGCGGGCAGGTCTCATGTTATTCTGTGCCTCTTGCCCCATATGGCATTTGCTCTTCGCTATTCAATCAATCCTCTAGCCTTTTTGAGATGGGGCTCGTTAACCACTGTTTCACAGAGGAATTTGGGAAGCACCTATGTTACCTCTCCAAAACGGTAGACATAACTGAGGGGATTGTTTCATATTTATCGGTTTTAGGTCTGAATAGTGCTATCCTTTAGCTATGTGGTTATTTATTCAGATATCGCCTTAGCAGAGGTGGTGAAAAGAAAATATCATTCTAGCAGGCATCATGCCAAGTTTAATGAGTGCCAGGGGGAATGCAGAGCAACGCTACGTGCACAAAAAAATAGTGAAATATTACTGTGCCGCCTCTGTACAGCATTGGCAGCGAGAATCACCTTGTTTGCTAATTGTGGTGGGATTAAAAGCAGACATTGCTATGACCAATCAGAAATGAAGTGGTGAGTAAGAGTGTGTGGGAGAGAATGAGACAGCCAGAGCATGGGTGTGTGTCAGGGAGGGAGAGAGAGTGCAATAAATCTAGGGCAAGCACTGCCTGCAGGGTGAGGGGTGGGAGAGAGCGAGAGAGAAAGAGAGTGAGAGAGAAAGAGAGGGGAAGTGGGAGAGAGGAAGAGAGAGAGAGGGGAAGTGGGAGAGAGAAAGAGAGAGAGAGGGGAAGTGGGAGAGAGAAAGAGAGAGAGAGGGGAAGTGGGAGAGAGAAAGAGAGAGAGAGGGGAAGTGGGAGAGAGAAAGAGATGGGAAAAGGTAGCAAGAGAGAAGAAAGCTCACGCTGCCTCACAAAACACTGGTTCAATTGTGAGGTAGCAAATTTGAATTGAACATTTACTCTACACAATGAGCGCGGCAGGTGGACTGGCAGCCATCGTCTGAGCTGGGGGATTTCAGACGACTCCACTCCACACCACAGGCTGAGTGCTAACTACCTGCCCATGGGTGTCCCACCACACACTCTCTCTCCTGTAACCAACACCTCTACAGGTGAATTACTGGTGAGTATAGTGGCTGAGGCACCTTGGATCCAGCCCACCCATTAGGGAGGTGGCTAGGGCTGAGTGATGTGGCCAAAATATCATATATTTTTCTTGTTTTTGATGTTATTTTATGCTCCTAAATAATACATGTTCTAAATATGTTTTATGAGTAGTGCATTGCCCTTAAAAGGAAACAAATTAATTCTAAGTGGTTTTAATGGGATTTTTCCATTCTGATGGTTTTATAGTCAACCAAAGTAGGACAATGAAGTAGCCCAATTTGTAGAACTTTTCATTTAATTCAACATTGTATAAAAAAAACTATTGTTATAGAAGGTATTGTAAAAATCCATACTGAGCACGTTTAGGATGCTCTGGATCGACGTGTGCGACAGCGTGTTCCAGTTCCCTGACATGTCTGGTGAGTATGCAGGCCATGGAAGAACAGACATTTTCAGCTTCCAGGAATTGTGTACAGATCCAGCATTATCATGCTGAAACACAAGGCAATAGCAGCAGATGAATGGCACTACAATGGGCCTCAGGATCTCGTCACGGTGTCTCTGTGCATTCAAAATTGCCATCGATAAAATGTAATTGTGTTCATTGTCCGTAGCTTACGCCTGCTCATACCATAACCCCACCATGGGGCACTCCATTCACAACGTTGACATTAGCAAACCGCTCGCCCGGTAGAGCTGAAACCGGGATTTATCCATGAAGAGCACACTTCTCCAGCGTGCCAGTAGCCATCGAAAGTGAGCATTTTCCCACTGAAGTCGGTTACGACACCGAACTGCAGTCAGAATGAGCATGCAGATGAGCTTCCCTGAGACAGTTTGACAGTTTGTGCAGATATTCTTCGGTTGTGCAAACCCACAGTTTCATCAGCTGTCCGGGTGGCAGGTCTCAGACGATCCGTGGTCTGAGGTTGTAAGGCAGGTTGGATATACTGCCAAATTCTCTAAAACGACATTGAAGGCAGCTTATGGTAGAGAAATAAACATTCAATTCTCTGGCAACAGCGCTTGTGGACATTCATGCATTGTAGCATTGTGTTGTGTGACAAAACTGCACATTTTAGAGGGAACTTTTATTGTCCCCAGCACAAGCTGCACATGTGTAATGATCATGCTGTTTAATCAGCTTCTTGATATGCCACACCTGTCAGGTGGATGGATGATCTTGGCAAAGGAGAAATGCTCACTAACAGGGATGTAAACAAATTTGTGCACAACATTTTAAAGAAATAAGGCTTTTGCCCAATTAAATGAAAGATGCGCATGGTCATTTGTTGTACGGCTACTTCGGGGACATGAACTCATCATGGCCATAAAAGGTGAGGAATTGATTCTGCAATGGTAATGATAATAATGAAATATATTATGTATGACATATGTATGATGTTTTATGTTTATAAATAAAATATTGTATACTTGAGAAATTTGACCTTGCAGTATTGACGTAGTCTACAAACGTCAATGTAAAAGCTGAACCATCGGTTCCACCGTTAAACTGCGCTTTGAATCACATAGAGCAAAATAGTTTAAAAGCTATTCACTAGGCTACTGTGAAGTGGGTTCAGTTAAATGAGAGATGGGACGAATGGTAGCCTATCCTAACTTGTTGTAGACCAATAGGCTATTTCGCAAGTATGAAACCATCAAAGTCAAAAAGGTGAGGAATTTATTCTGCAATGATCATGGACATGAAATAAATAATAGGAAATAATTATTTTAGAATGCAAAGATGAAATAAATAGATTTTAGCTGTTCTCACTAATGGCAAATTATTGCATCTTGTTATTATATTTAGCTAACTGTTTTTGTTATGAACAAAAGTGTCATCATATTCCCCATTTGCTCAAGGCTACTACTAGGTTTTTGCTTTCTTGCAATGCAATACTTCAACCACTAGAAACAGTGCGTACACATGGTCTAAAGTTTGTAGGAGGATAAGCACATTCTCACATCAAGTTCATTTTTTATAAATGCCAACTTTTGCGTGAAAACAGGCGCACGCATGTTTTGGGGCATATTTTGTGTGTACACAATGTTTATAATTGAGGCCCCGGGTCTAGACTCTTCTGTATTGAATGTCCTATAAGAGTGCTCGGATGTGTAGTGCTCTTATCTTTCCCTTTCGCAAAAATGTATTTAGCAAGATCGAAAGGGGGGATTTTCAGAGTAAATGTTCCTAACTGTGGTAGTCCATGTACTTAGTGTATTTGGCCATTAACCTTCAGCTATTATAGGAGTTAATAACAGATTCTCAGGGGGTGCTCATCCACTGAACAAGTGCTACTTAATTACAAATACTCCAATTCTCACCTGATAAGGCAAGGAAATGTTAAGTCCTTGTGCGAGAGAAGAAAGCCAACTTTGCAAAACTAGGCAACGACAAAAGATCAGCCTCTTTGGGAAGAAAGACAACATTAACATATCAATGGAGGGCACAGCAGCCAGTGAATTTCATTAAACTTCCATGACACACACTGCAAAGTAATTAAAAGCTACTGATTCAAGTTACTTTTACCATTCCAGACTCATGTCCTATATCCTCTAGCTACACAGAAATATGACAGAGTGCAAGCCATCCGATACCAGGGTTTACTAATGACCAGGGCCCGGTTTCACAAAAGCATCTTAAGGCTAAGTTATAATAATGAATCATTTAGCAGACACTCTTATCCAGAGCGACTTACAGGAGCAATTAGGGTTAAGTGCCTTGCTCAAGGGCACATCGACAGATTTTTCACCTAGTCGGCTCAGAGATTAGAACCAGCGACCTTTCGGTTACTGGCACAACGCTCTTAACCACTAAGCTACCTGACACCCTATGGTTCTAACGATTAACTTAGCCTTAAGATGCTTTTGGGAAACCGGGCCCAGGCCTTCTGTCACTTTCATGTCTGTGATGAAAGAGTGACATCGGCGTGGACAACAGTGTAACCGGTCGTTAATTAGAAACTTTTTTTCAAACTCTGATCACATTTTGCTTGCTCAAGAGTAATTCAAGTGCTTACAAATGCGGCCTCTTGTATTGTGAATAGTATGCAGACACACAAATGATAAATTTACCCCACTGACCATCTAAGCAATATTCAGTTACAGCCAAGGCAGCCCATGGATGAGAGTGTAGGTTAGAGTGTCTGAAGCCATACCTAAACCAGTGTTTTACTGTCATAAAGAGACATTGCCGCAGGCACTTAACTTAGCCCCATCAAGAGTTCAACAGAGACGACTCAATCTGACGGCATTAAACCTAAGTGCAGCAATTAGCACAAATTAAATAAGCCTGTTGCCTAGCTTACCAGGTGCATCTATTAAGGAGTCTTTTGCGATGTTAGAGACTGATCTGAACTGCTCTACCTGTTTCAGCTGCGGTATGACAGTGAAGGAAAGCATAAATCAGCTACCAAATTGTTGTGATTATCACTTGACATAATGAGGACTAATGAAAATCTCAGAAATGTTTTCAATAATTATTTTGGACCATGACAAAACAATGCAACATTTGAACGACAGTGGCTCCTCCTGCCTTGGCTTCCTCTTGACCAATAATTAGTTACGAATTCACACACCCTTCATTTTCACATGGCCCTGTCCAACAAGCTTGTGTGTGAGAGTCGATAGTGTCCACAGTCTCGCCTCGCACTCGCAGCAGTCACGGCATCAGTGATGGCTCTTGGCAGTGGTGAGAGAGAGCAAAACCCCATCTGGAAGCAGCAAACCCCTCCTCTGCGGTTGACATTGCCATACATCAAATGAAAGCCGGAGCAGCCGCCGTGACAATAGGCAGGCCTCACAACACCTACATTTCTAAATGGGCGCTTGCCAGATTAGCAGGCAGCTGTGATTAGTTTTCATTTTCAGATTTCACAGATCAAATCACTGATGGTTTGGATTCTTTCTTCAAACCGTGGGTTTATATTGTCTGCATTTTGAGAAATAACAAGCAAGGTTTCAGTCGAGTTGATCCAGTCGAGTTTAGTGGAGAAAACCCTTCTAGATACAGTAGGTCTACTGTCTTTTATACTGATAACAAGTGCCATTAATACAGGTAACGAGTGGAGGACAGAGGAGCCTCTTAAAGAAGAAGTTACAGGTCTGTGAGAGCCAGAAATCTTGCTTGTTTGTAGGTGACCAAATACTTCTTTTCCACCATAATTTGCAAATAAATTCATAAAAAATCCTACAATGTGATTTTCTGGATTTTTTTTCTCATTTTGTCTGTCATAGTTGACGTGTACCTATGATGAAAATTACAGGCCTCTCTCATCTTTTTAAGTGGGAGAACTTGCACAATTGGTGGCTGACTAAATACTTTTTCCCCCCACTGTAAGTACTGAAGTGCCTTTTCCCAATTCATTGGAAGGGTCTACTGTATATTAAATGGACGAAGGGTATACTGTCCCAAAAATGTTGTTTCCCGAAGAGATGAATAGCCTTTAAAACAGGTTGCGTTGTTGCACACAAGTGATATCAACTTCTGTTTCGGAAGCTTTGACCATGGTAGGCGAGACAAAGTCTTCTGAAATGTTAATGAATATATAAACAAAAGGTCAGAGCCCATGGGCAGACAATTTCTCTCTCCCCTGCTGAGCAAGATGTGATTACGCTGATTCAATGCCATTAGGCCCATGCATATTTGAAAAGCGAAATAACTTGAGGTTGCCAGATTGGTCAATAACTTGAGAGAAAGTCAAATTTATTCACATCAACATATATTAGCATTCTAAGGACTTCAAAGTGGGGCTGAAATCAAACGGTAAGTGCTTACATAATCAAACAAAAGCTGTCCAAAGAAAGGTCACAGACCATGCACAAATGAGCAGATTATTTGGCTCAATGTTTCACCATCAGGTTTCCTCTAGCAAATGAAGGGAACAAAACATTTCATCGCACATTTGTTGCATGAAACGGCATTTGAACATTTGTTGTATGAAACGGCATGTGTCCGATGTCCATTCTGTTATCCTCATCTAATTACAAAGCGCACAACTACATGCCCTCAGGCTAAGAAGGAAATAGAGAGGGTAGAATACACAAATAGAGAGGGTAGAATCCATTCGACGAGCAGGTGCTCGTCGAACATATCATTCCAAAATCATGGGCATTAATATGGAGTTGGTCCCCCCTTTGCTGCTATAACGGCCTCTACTCTTCTGGGAAGGCTTCCACTAGATGTTGGAACATTGCTGCGGGGACTTGTTTCCATTCAGCCACAAGAGCATTAGCGAGGTCGGATATTGATGTTGGGCAATTAGGCCTGGCTCGCAGTCGGCGTTCCAATTAATCCCAAAGGTGTTCGATGGCGTTGAGCTCAGGGCAGGCCAGTCAAGTTCTTCCACACCGATCTCGACAAACCATTTCTGTATGGACCTCGCTTTGTGCACAGGGGCAATGTCATGCTGAAACAGGAAAGGGCCTTCCCCAAACTGTTGCCACAAAGTTGGAAGCACAGAATCGTCTAGAATGTCATTGTATGCTGTAGCGTTAAGATTTCCCTTCACTGGAACTAAGAGGCCTAGCCCGAACCATGAAAAACAGCCCCATACCATTATTCCTCCTCCACCAAACTTTAAATTTGGCACTTGCAATCGAGCAGGTAGCGTTCTCCTGGCATCAGCCAAACCCAGATTCGTCCGTCGGCCTGCCAGATGGTGAAGCGTGATTCATCACTCCAGAGAAAGCGCTTCCACTGCTCCAGAGTCCAATGACGGCAAGCTTTACACCACTCCAGTCAACGCTTGGCATTGCGCATGGTGATCTTAGGTTTGTGTGCGGCTGCTGGGCCATGTAAATGCATTTCATGAAGCTCCTACGAACAGTCCTTGTGCTGACGTTGCTTCCAGAGGCAGTTTGGAACTCTGTAGTGAGCGTTGCAACCGAGGTCAGACGATTTTTACTTGCTACGAGCTTCAGCACTCTGTGAGCTTGTGGGCCTACCACTTCGTGGCTGAGCCGTTGTTGCTCCTAGACATTTTCACTTCACAAGAACAGAACTTACAGTTGACCGGGGCAGCTCTAGCAGGGCAGAAATTTCACGAACTGACTTGTTGGAAAGGTGGCATCCTATGACGGTGCCACGTTGAAAGTCACTGAGCTCATGAAGCTGGTTGAGAGAATGCCAAGAATGTGCAAAGCTGTCATCAAGGCAAAGGGTGGCTACTTTGAAGAATCTCAAATATAATTTTGATTTGAACACTTTTTTGGTTACTACATGATTCCATATGTGTCATTTAATATTTTTGAGGTCTTCACTATTATTCTACAATGTAGAAAATAGTAAAAATAAAGAAAAACCCTTGAATGAGTAAGTGTCAAATGTTAACTGGTACAGTATTAAATAAGGTATTTCTGTTTTTTTATTTTTAATGAATGTGCATAAAATCTAAAAACCTGTTTTTGCTTTGTCATTATGGGGTATTGTGTAGATTGCTGAGGAAAATGTTTTATTTAATCAATTTTAGAATAAGGCTGTAACGTAACAAAACGCGGAAAAAGTCAAGGGGTCTGAATAATTTCCGAAGGCACTAGTGTAAATAAGCAGCTTGGCTTTGTTTTGATACTGTTTTTCATGGCTGTGAGAGCAGTGGATTGTGGGATGAAAGATCCTCCAAAGCACTGCTTCAGAGAAAAAAAGAAAAAAAAGTTTGTGTGTTTATGCATGTGTAGGCCTGTGTGTGTGTGTCTGTGTGTGTGTTGGTGAGCGGGAAGGGGTTCATGAAAAATGTGTCCTTCCAGGGCGTGGGATATGTGATTTAATGTCATTCTGAGTCCGACGCATGTTGCTCTTCTAGTTGCCCCATAGAGTTTGATTTCCCAGGGGTGAGTGCTTATTACAGGGATTTGGAGCTCTCATCTTTCATTCGGAAACACGCTTGTCTCGGGTTAATCCGTTTCTACCGGCCGAGTGTCAGACTCCACATCTTTACTCAACAATAAAAATGGCTCATAATGTGGCCTGTCCTTCCCAGAAATCTATTTTTCGGTCAGGTAGTCCATCTCCCAACTGGTCACGGAACTGCAGGCTATAGCAGTGCCAATCAGTCATTCTCGGTCTGTGCAGACATTAAAAACATCTCCCCAAAAGCACACGTGAGAGGGGAACTACATTTTGAGTTTGGATGTTCGTTCTTATGATGTATTGTCGATTCTGAGTGTTTGAGACTGTACAGAAAGCACAAGGCCAAAATGCAGTTATTTTGGTACAGGAGACAAGCTACCTCCTGACAGAACTGCACACATCACAGACGGACACTGTGGAAGCCTCCTCCTGCAGTGTTTTGGAGCATGTTGTGGACCAGACGGCAGACTTTGCACCTCAAGATTAAATAAACAAACACCAAAAAGTTAAGAGGGAGATGCATCTTTAATATGGGACACCTGGTGTGTATTCGTTTAGAACACAATCTTTCTTGAGTTAAGACTCATCCAAACCAGCAGTAGTTTTCGTAACACCACCCACCCACTATTGCTGCAACCCTACATTTAAAGCTGAACACAGGCTTCCTATGGAGAGGACATTTATATTGCATCTCTCAAGTTCCCTTGACACCCATTCCAGTTCTGACTGCTATTTCAAGTGCCTGCGATATAGTACACTGACAAAGATGTTAACCCAGGATTCGGATTTATCTATTAATTTTAAGGCATCTCATCTGTTAAGATGCTTTGATCCCATCTTTGAAAGGGTGGTTCCCATTGTTTCTCATTATTCCAGAGGTGACTCTGGAAATCCCTACCATCTCAGTGTCAAGCAGGAGTTAATTTTAAGCAGCTAGGCTGGCTATCTGTGGAAAAAAAGAGAAGTATTAATTCAACTTGGTCTGGTCCACAGAATTATCATGGACTCCCCAAGGTACCTATCCAACTATTTTTCATTTGTTAGAAGTCCACCAGCATAATACCAGAGTCAGAGACGAATATTCACGGTTTTAAATTAGTCTTTGGTAAGAACACATTTTTATATACAGGCGCTGTTGAGTGGAACAAACTACCATAGCAACTCAAAGCCATACCAACCATAAACACTTTTTAAAAGAATGTCAAAAACGGGCTACTATGTGAACAGTATAACCTTTTGTCTATATCTGTGACGATTGTCCTTAAGTCCTACGTCACATAGGCTAAAGTAAAGTAAGGCCTGATAATGAATAACCAGACAATGTTTATGAAATTGTTTGAGAGGCACTTCTATTTATTGAATATAAATGTGCGATCAGTGATATATTTGATGTCTTGATTGATGATAACCTGGAAACGAGTGGAGACGTATGAGAGTTTGTGGTCAAAACCTATTGATGTGCCTCACCCAGTATACAACTTCATATTAATATACAGTAGTTATGATCAGGAAGTACAACTGATGTAATCATATTTGACGATTCAATCGTGAGGGTTAAGCTTAAATGTAGATGCTTACCTTATCCTCGTTATTTTTGTACATTTATTTAATTCAACCTTTATTTAACTTGGCCAATCCTCCTTAATTGAAGAGGGTTCTGTTCATTTCCTGGACTGAGAATTGACGGGCAAATGTGGCACGTTTGAGGGCATAGTTAATGAATGGTACGGTAATGCGGTAGCAGCTTATCCCAGGGGACGTACATGTTTATACCCCAGGCTGTATTTATGCTTAAAAGCATGTGGCACCTCTATTTATATGTCTGCTTGTAGTAATTCATGTATGTATGATTAGCATATGAATATGCCTAGATTGAATTTCATGCATTGTTAATGTTAATTGATCTTGATGTGATATGGCTGTTACTCATTGGCTGGTGCATTATGGGTAGTGCTACTTTAGCCTGTCATTTCATTGTTTGTTGGACAGGACAGGGAACTGGTTGGCATGTTACAGAGTTACAGGTATATTTGAAGCACTCCATTTGATTCAGTATTTCCTTTTCTTGCAACAACCAATTTATTTTTGTAAATACTTGTACAGTTTGCCAGCTATCTTCACATTTGCTAATAAAAGCCTCACTCTGGACTGAAAACACTATCTTCATTGTCAGCATCTTCACTGTTCCAATCCAACCGCTGGGTCAACCTTGCCGTATCTCTAATGTGTCTACGTAATTGTATATGTATTTATGTAAAAAACTAAAATAGGGACCACACACACAGTGCATTCCGAAAGTATTCAGAACCCTTGACTTTTTCCAAATTTTGTTACGTTAAAGCCTTATTCTAAAATTGATTAAATAAATAAAAATCCTCATCAATCTACACATAATACCCCATAATGACAAAGCGAAAACAGGTTTAGAAATTTTTGCACATTAAAAATAAACATAAATATTTAATTTGCCTAAGTATTCAGACCCTTTGCTATGAGACTTGAAATTGAGCTCAGGTGCATCCTGTTTCCATTAATCATCCTTGAGATGTTTCTACAACTTGATTGGAGTTTCTACAACTTGATTGGATCAGAGCAAAAACCAAGCCATGAGGTCGAAGGAATTGTCCGTAGAGCTCCAAGGCAGGATTGTGTTGAGGCACAGATCTGGGGAAGGGTACCAAAACATTTATGCAGCATTGAAGGTCCCCAAGAACACAGTGGCCTCAATCATTCTTAAATGGAAGAAGTTTGGAACCACCAAGACTCTTCCTAGAGCTGGCCGCCCAGCCAAACTGAGCAATCGGGGGAGAAGGGCCTTGGTCAGGGTGGTGACCAAGAACCCAATGGTCACTCTGACAGAGCTCCAGAGTTCCTCTGTTGTGATGGGAGAAACTTCCAGAAGGACAACCATCTCTGCAGCACTCCTTTAGGTGCCTTTATGATAGTGGCCAGACGGAAGCCACTCTTCAGAAAAGGGCCCATGACAATAATAATAATAATATAACAAGTACAGATGTGCCAAGCTTATAGTGTCATACCCAAGACTCGAGGCTGTAATCGCTGCCAAAGGTTCTTCAACAAAGTGCTGAGTAAAGGGTCTGAATACTTATGTAAATGTGATATTTCATTTTTTATTTTATAAATTTGCAAAAAAATTAAAAACCTGTTTTTGCTTTGTCATTATGGGGTATTGTGTGTAGATTAATGAGGACATGTTTTTATTTAATCAATTTTAGAATAAGGCTGTAACATACCAAAATGTGGAAAAAGTCAAGGAGTCTGAATACCTTCCGAATGCACATACTGTACATTCACATGTATACATTTTTTTTTCTTTTTTTCTGACAAATCAATCAAATCAGAGAAAGACGGAATACCTAAGTAAGTCTGACTATAGGCCAACATAAAAAAAAAAAAAATACCTCTTAAGAGAATTGTGGATATGAGGTTAAAAGGCAGGTTTAACATCTAAGAGAAAATGTTAAAAAGACTCCAATGTTCTCAATTCCAGCCCAGTTCGGTGCCGTTTTTCCAATGGGGTCATTCTGTTTGGCTTTTCCAAGCACAGCCTCTGAGACTTGGGGGGGGTATTCATTTATGAACAAATGGGGTTTCCTGTTGCCAAGACGAGCAGGTCTTGCTCACCCTGCCATGCAGCTACTTAATTTACGGTGCCACAACCCTCTCCCGGCGCCTCGTACCTCTAATCCCGGAGTTAGTTAAGGATACTGGAGTGGAGAAATTTAATTGCAATCGACCAAATTAAAAACAATTTGGAGACAGGCACAAAAACACTTACGAGCACACAATTCTTGGCAGTCCTCTACCCACCTGCCATATTTGCGTCCACATGTTTGTACACAGATGGTCAGATACAAAGTAAGCAGGAACTAATTTGATTATTTAGAAATGTCCTTTGTTGTTGTCGTTTGAACTGAATATATGCTAAAAACAGGATGTTCAAAGGACCCAAAATCAATGTCTCAAATGTATCCTCTGATCAATTCTGTTCTCAGAGTCTACATCACTTTTCCCATTTCTAGCAAACTTCTCAGAAAGGCACAGAAATTGTTACGAAAATGTGACAATGCCATTGAGACGCCTACCAATGAAACACTCATTGAAAGAGGTTTCACTGATTACGAGACTTCCACACAAGAGTTCAAAGCAAGCTGAACGCTAAACACTGAATACATGCATTGTTGTGATTCAGATTAGCAAATGTGACAACAATTTCACCCAGCTTTACCTAGGGGACATTATCCCCTGTAAGCTATGCTTTGACAACACATGCACATTTGTAGACATGGATATTATAATCAGAAATTCGGACGTATAAACTATGGTATAGAGAGTATAGTACACACTCCAAGGCTGATCTAACTACTGCAAGCATTCCAATTTAAACACACTCTTACTCTACTAAGAAAGTGTCTATAACCTTTGGGAAAGTAAAAAGGCATTAACTGGTCGTTTTAAGAGTGCAGTAGACTTATATCAAGCGTCTGCAAATCTTGCTTTTTCATCTTATTTAAATGCTCACCTCACAAGTTCAGCCTCACACAGCACAACCCTTTAAATCACTAAAGCGCATTGGCAGCATTTAAGTTGATATTGCAGATCAACTATATGGAAGTGCAGATCAACTTTCTGGATTTGTCCCCAAAGCATTAGGTCTCATGTGTGACATATGTGATGACTATGAGTTACACAATGCATTGAGGATACCCGAGCTGACAAGGTGAAAAATCTGTCGATGTGCCATTGAGCAAGGCACTTAACCCTAATTTGCTCCTGGGGTGCCATACTACTATGGCTGACCCTGTAAAACAACACAGTATATATTTTTATTTAATGGTTTTAATAGGCCCTCCTTGCTATTCTGTTACTATCCTGTCTATAAACGTACAGTGAAATAAATACCTTCCACCTATTACGTAAATAACTTGTACCAGATTTAAATGTAATCGTCGGACACAAGGTCTCACATTTAAAACCTCAGATGTAAAGTCCCGTTTTGGGGACCTGCGTGGTTCTGGTACCGGTTCCGACTCCCAATTTCACTTGTAAATCGATATGTGGACACCATCGAAATGGCTTGCATTGAGCGGTAGCCCTGATTCTCACGGACACAGGAGTATGTCTCTTCTGCCTGTGTGAAGCCTCCTGTAGCTCAGTTGGTAGAGCATGGCGCTTGCAACGCCAGGGTTGTGGGTTCGATTCCCATGGGGGGCCAGTATGAAAAATGTATGCACTAACTGTAAGTCGCTCTGGATAAGAGCGTCTGCTAAATGACTAAAATGTAATGTGAAGCAGGGTGTGAAATCTGACACCACTTGAAGCTAGGATGTCCCTCCTACCATTTAATTAGCTCTTCCGACTGTCCATCAACTCCTGGCTGAATCCTACGTCACAGCCACTAACAATGCATATGCCTAGAATAGATTTTAAACAAAACACACATTATTTCCGTTTGCAATAGACGGACAATATTAATATGAGATGAAAGTTGAGTTCCTCACAGCTAGGGCTCTGTGAGACGTTCATAACGATGGAGACAGACGTTTTGATCAAGAGATACCTTTACAAAATATGCACACTAACACTAAATATGCAAATATGTATTTTACAGTTAAGGTGAAATCGAAGTCATTTTCTACATTTATTATAATATATTTAGAAAAAATAAGTCATTCAAGCCTTGTTGAATAGGAAATACATAAAATATTTCAAATGTTTATCATATTTGTACTGTGTCCTCAAACATGTTTCCACCTCAGCAACTTATAATTATTTTTACCATAAAGGTGAGATTTTAACCTTTCTTAGAGTATGCTGCATTACTAGTTATTGTTTATGGCCAACTCATGATAAATAATTACTTTTGGGGATTAAGTAGATTACATTGTTACATTTAAGAGGTTTTTAATCAAGAGATGCAGTGCCTGCAGAAAGTATTCACACCTGTTAACTTTTTTCACATTTTGTTGTTTGTCGTCAACAATCTACACAGAGTACTCTAATGTCAAAGTGGAAGACAAATTCTAACATTTGTAAAAAACGAATTTTGGTATGGAACTCCAGTGTAGATTTGGCCTTGTGTTTTAGGTTATTGTCCTGTTGAATGGTGAATTAATCTCCCAGTGTCTGGTGGAAAGCAGACAACCAGGTTTTCCTCTAGGATTTTGCCTGTGCTTAGCTCCATTCAGTTTATTTTTTAACTCCTGAAAAACTCCCCAGTCCATAACGATTACAAGCATACCAATAACATGATGCAGCCACATCTATGCTTGAAAGTGGTACTCAGTAATGTGTTGTATTGGATTTGCCACAAACATAACACTATTCAGGACAAAAAGTGAATTGCTACAATGTTGTTGATCCATCCTCAGTTCTCCTATCACAGCCATTCAACTAACCGTTTTAAAGTCACCATTGGCCTCATTGTGAAATAACTGAGCGGTTTCCTTCCTTTCCGGCAACTGAGTTAGGAATGACACCTGTATCTTTGTAGTGACTGGGTGTATTGATACATCAGCCAAAGTGTAATTAATAACTTCACCATGCTCAAAGGGATATTCAATGTCTGATTTTAACCCATCTACCAATAGGTGCTCTTCTTTGCGAGGCATTGGAAAACCTCCCTGGTCTTTGTGGTTGAATCTGTGCTTGAAATTCACTGTTCGACTGAGGGACCTTACAGATAAGTGTATGTGTGGGGGGGACAGAGATGAGGTAGTCATTCGAAATCATGTTAAACACTATTGTTGAGTGAGTCCATGCCAATTGTTACTCCTGAACTTATTTAGGCTTGCCATAACAAATGGGTTGTATACTTATAAACTCAAGACATTTCAGCTTTTAATTTTTAATTAATTTGTAAACATTTTGAAAAACATAATTCCATTTTGACATTGAGGTATTGCATGTAGGCCAGTGACCCCCCCAAAAATAAATCACAATTTAATCCATTTTAAATTCAGACTAACAACAAAATGTGGAAAAAGTCAAGGGGTGGAAATACTTTCTGAAGGCACTGTATATGCATTAGGACTCCTCATGTTTAGCCTTGGAGGAAGGCTTTAAGGATCGTGAATCATGCGGAGAAAACACTGGCGCCCTCAGCCCAGGTCGCCTTCTCCTCAGAGCCATACGGCGATTTGATTGGGAGGATGGTAACAAAGCAGTCTTATCCAAGTCTTATCCACCCACTTATCCTGCAGAGCTGACCCAGGCCCATTGAAATACTCAGTGCAAGCCTTTCCAATCTCCCATGTTAATGAGAAGAGGCTTACTGTGGGTGATAAACTCAGCACAAACCAGAAAGGCCCACTGCAGTACAGCAGAGAGAACAAAAGTCCCTGCTGAAAGTAATACTAACAAAGAATAAAGAGCTAGCTACTGTGGGGGGATAGCCGGTCGGTTGCCAGAGTGGAGCATGGGTAATGTGTGTGTGACTTCTTCCAGATTTGTCGCATAGAGATATGGGGGAGGGAGAGGGTAAATACAGCTTGAAGTGCTGGAGGGCAAAAATCTGGCCATATTTCTTCAGCTTCCACTGCACTGAGTGCAGACCAATCCCTCATGTAAAGGGAGACCGTCCACAGGGTGATTGATGTTGTTGATATGCAACTTGGGAGATGGGTGACTTTAGGACCTTGGTCCCAGATGGTTTGTGGTTTTGTTCAGATGTACTGGGAGAGAGAGAAGATCCAGTTCTCCTTACAAAATAAATAGACAAATGGTGCAGTTAACGGAAACCCTAAACCAATGAGGTGCTGAAATTTTAAGACACTTGCTCCTTTGAAG
The DNA here is from genome assembly GCF_020615455.1 of Coregonus clupeaformis. Lineage (NCBI taxonomy): Eukaryota > Metazoa > Chordata > Actinopteri > Salmoniformes > Salmonidae > Coregonus > Coregonus clupeaformis. The sequence goes on along the minus strand of NC_059204.1, from coordinate 2,138,416 downwards.
TCATCGGATAATGATAAGTCTACACTAAATGGAGGTTAGACGATTTTCCACATGAATCCGTTTGTGTTACACTCCAGTAGTCTGTTAATTATTGCCCTTACACATTTCACAGCCTTACAAAAACAGACATTATTAATATTCTTTTATCATTTTCCTGCAGCGAAAGCCCAATTATTTCCCCTCCTTTTACCCAAAATAAGCATTCTTTTGTCAAGATAATAATACCAATGATCTCGAGGGCATAGTGTGGTTGAGCAAAACTGGTGCAGGGAATGAAGGTTAGTCTTCGAAGTCAGACATCCATTTTCTCTTACTGTATTCTAACAGAATCCTCATATTACCCGCAAAATTATCTTCCAGCAGCGCTCGTCTCTTTGTATGCCCAATTATAGAAATACGACTAGTGCTTCATGTTTGAGCATATACTGTATTATCCTTGATTTCATCCGCAAATTATTGAAAGCAGTTAATATATGATTTTATGGTTAGGTTATGACCAAATAGTGAATAGTGTTGCACGGTATACTGAAACTTCGGTACTTTTCCGATACTAGAACTTGAAAAACATTACAATTTTTTAAACTTTCTAATCTGTCAAATGTGTCTGACATCGTATACTGATTGAGAGGATCAAGTCTCGTCTATCAGCACAGCCGATGTCCTGCCTCTTGCCTGCTCCACTTACTCAAGTTTAATTAGCTGTACGTACAGGACGTGTCTGTTTTTTATCATTGGGTTCGATCCCCGGCTGTGTCACAGCCGGCCGTGACCAGGAGACCCATGAGGCGGCGCGGTCCAGCATTGTCCTGGTTAGGCAGGGTTTGTACGGCCGGGATGTCCTTGTCCCATCGCGCTCTAGCAACTCCTTGTGGCGGACGGTGCGCCAGCAATCGCCAGCTAGATGGTGTTTCCTCCGACACGTTGGTGCGGCTGGCTTCCGGGTTAAGCGAGCAGTGTGTCAAGAAGCAGTGCGGCTTGGCAGGGTCGTGTTTCGGAGGATGCATGGCTCTCGACCTTCCCCTCTCCCGAGTCCGTAGGGGACTTGCAGCGATGGGACAAGACTAACTTCCAACGAAATAGGGGAGAAAAAGGGGTACAAACACAAAAACAAATTGAAGCTTTGAAATTGGAATGCACGGTTTAAATTCTGCTCCAGGGGCGTAATGTTCGATAAGTCCATGGCTACCCGATGGAAAAAAATACTTTGTATTACCTTGTGCTTGGTGTCCTAAACCAAATTAACATTCCTGCCCCTACGGAAGAATTTAAACTGCACATTCCAATGGCTGCCCCGAGGGCAGTTAAGACTTTTCAAAATTACCTTTTGTCCTTGAAGTCTGCCTTTATGGCCTCAAGTGATCTTGACCCAAACAGGGCAGAAAACAGTCTGCTCTAATGTATTTGTTTATATCACTTATTCAACTAAACTTTTAATAAAACAAAAATGTTAACTGACCTACTGGCAGATTTGAGACCTAACTTGCTAGCCATTTCTATTTTATAATTCAACATTAGGAGGTAGCCCTCTGCTTAGCTAAGCTACATTTAGTTCAGCATTTTGTGTTTCTGCCCCCAGGGAAGCATAACAGTACATTCCAATTTGTATGTTTTATATAGATTATTCAATTAAATATTTGAATAAATGGAAGCTAATGTACTGGTATATTTGAGACCTAGCTAGTTAACTAGCTGTATTCTATGACTCAACATTAGTAAGAGATAGCTATCTGCTGACCAACAAGCTCTGTTTAGTTGATCATTTTACGTTACTGTAACTATCCATTCGCATTTATAGCTAGCTTACTCATCTTAACATTTCAATAAAGCAAATATTAGCTGCCTTACTTGCATATTTGATAGCTAGCTAGCTATATTTATTAATTTAACATGAGTAGCTAAAAGAAGTTCAATTAAATACTGCGCTAGCTAGCTAGCTTTCTCTGATTAGCTTAGTATGTTGCTGCTAGCTTGCTATATTTTACTCTTTGCTTAAAGTCAGAAGACCAGTTGACCTACAGATATTGTCACATTTGTCTGACTACTGTAACACAATTGATTTCAAAACATTACAACTTGTAATTCAGTTTTAATGTATTTACAAGATTCAGTTCAAACCTCTGCCATGTTCAAAAGTTGTGCATCTGTTAAAACCTCTACGGGATCGGCGTACCTATACCGGGATGGTTGCTGCTCAATATGCGATATGTGACTAGAATGGCGTTGTAAACAACAGCCAGCGTTCCGGGACATAGAAATGTCTTAGAAGGGCAGAAAGCTTAAATTCTTAATAATCTAACTGCAGTGTCCATTTTACAGTAGCTATTACAGCTAAAAAATACCATGCTATTGTTTGAGGATAGTGCACAACAACAAAATACTTTTGTCATGGCAACTGGTTTGATACATTCACCTCTGAAGGTAAATCATGTAATCTTGCTCTGATTTGTCATCCTGAGGGTCCCAGAGATAAAATGTAGCATAGTTTTGTTTGATAAAATCAATTTTTATATTCAAAATGTTGGAACTGGGTTCTACAGTTTGACCCCCTGCTGTCTCTGGCTCCATTTGGGTATGTCATTTTAGGTGAAAATTGAAAAAAAGGGTCCACCCATTGACCTTTCAGAAAATAATCAGATTGTTCTAAGGGCAGAAACAAAGTTGACTACACTTTGTCAATCTGCAGAATTCAGGCAGTAAACATTTTAGCATAAGTATAATACAGGAAGGCACAACATTTACACATGTATCAGGAAAGGGGGGATTGGGGGGCAAGTCTTTAAATTGTGCAGTATTAGCAATAGCAAATAAGAGTCTGGTAGCAGCAGTTGTGATGTGTGTGTGTGTGTGTAGCATGAACGTACTGGGAAAACATATGCATCTATTGGTCACACATATCTTAAAAAAAAAAGGTAGGGGCGTGGATCACAGAACCACTCAGTATCTGGTGTGACCACCATTTGCCTCATGCAGCGCCATCTCCTTCACAGAGTTGATCCGGATGTTGATTGTGGAATGTTAAATGGCTGTGCGAAGTTGCTGGATATTGGCGGGAACTGGAACACACTGTCGTACACGTTGATCCAAAGCATCCCAAACATGCTCAACGGGTGACATGTCTGGTGAGTATGCAGGCCATGGAAGAACTGGGACATATTCAGATTCCAGGAATTGTGTACAGATCCTTGCGACATGGGGCCATGCATTATCATGCTGAAACATGACGTGATGGCAGCAGGATCTCGCCACGGTATCTCTGTACATTCAAAAATCGATAAAATGCAATTGTGTTCGTTGTCCATAGATTATGCCTGCCCATACTATAACCTCACCGCCACCATTGGACACTCTGTTCACAACATTATCAGCAAACCGCTCGCCCACATGACGCCATACACGTACAGTCTGCGGTTGTGAGGCCGGTTGGACGTACTGCCACATTCTCTAAAACGACGTTGTAGGCGGCTTATGGTAGAGAAAAGAACATTCAATTCTCTGACAACAGCTCTGGTGGACATTCCTGCAGTCAGCATGCCAATTGCGCGCTCCCTCAAAACTTGAGACATCTGTGGCATTGTGTTGTGTGAAAAAACGACACATTTTAGAGTGGCCTTTTATTGTCCCCAAAACAAGGCGCACTTGTGTAATGATCATGCTGTTTAATCAGCTTCTTGATATGGTCAGGTGGATGGATTATATTGGCAAAGGAGAAATGCTCAATAACAGGGATGCAAACATGTTTGTGCACAAAATTGGAGAAATTGGATTTTAGTGCGTATGGAAAATGTATGGGATCTTTTATTTCAGCTCATGAAACCAACACTTTACATGTTGCGTTTACATATACACACACACACTACCAGTCAAAAGTTTGGACACCTACTCATTCAAGGGTTTGTCTTTATTTTTACTATTTTCTACATTGTAGAAAAATAGTGAAGTCATCAAAACTATGAAATAACACATGGAATCATGTAGTAACTAAAAAATCTTACGAAAATCAAAATATATACTGCTCAAAAAAATAAAGGGAACACTTAAACTACACAATGTAACTCCAAATCAATCACACTTCTGTGAAATCAAACTGTCCACTTAGGAAGCAACACTGATTGACAATACATTTCACATGCTGTTGTGCAAATGGAATAGACAACAGGTGGAAATTATAGGCAATTAGCAAGACACCCCCAACAAAGGACTGGTTTTGCAGTTGGTGACCACAGACCACTTCTCAGTTCCTATGCTTCCTGGCTGATGTTTTGGTCACTTTTGAATGCTGGCGGTGCCTTCTAGTGGTAGCATGAGATGGAGTCTACAACCCACACAAGTGGCTCAGGTAGTGCAGCTCATCCAGGATGGCACATCAATGCGAGCTGTGGCAAGAAGGTTTGCTGTGTCTGTCAGCGTAGTGTCCAGAGCATGGAGGCGCTACCAGGAGACAGGCCAGTACATCAGGAGACGTGGAGGAGGCCGTAGGAGGGCAACAACCCAGCAGCAGGACTGCTACCTCCGCCTTTGTGCAAGGAGGAGCAGGAGTAGCACTGCCAGAGCCCTGCAAAATGACCTCCAGCAGGCCACAAATGTGCATGTGTCTGCTCAAACGGTCAGAAACAGACTCCATGAGGGTGGTATGAGGGCCCGACGTCCACAGGTGGGGGTTGTGATTACAACCCAACACCGTGCAGGACGTTTGGCATTTGCCAGAGAACACCAAGATTGGCAAATTCGCCACTGGCGCTCTGTGCTCTTCACAGATGAAAGCAGGTTCACACTGAGCACGATGACAGACGTGACAGAGTCTGGAGACGCCGTGGAGAACGTTCTGCTGCCTGCAACATCCTCCAGCATGACCGGTTTGGCGGTGGGTCAGTCATGGTGTGGGGTGGCATTTCTTTGGGGGGCCGCACAGCCCTCCATGTGCTCGCCAGAGGTAGCCTGACTGCCATTAGGTACCGAGATGAGATCCTCAGACCCCTTGTGAGACCATATGCTGGTGCGGTTGGCCCTGGGTTCCTCCTAATGCAAGACAATGCTAGACCTCATGTGGCTGGAGTGCGTCAGCAGTTCCTGCAAGAGGAAGGCATTGATGCTATGGACCGCCCGTTCCCCAGAACTGAATCCAATTGAGCACATCTGGGACATCTTGTCTCGCTCCATCCACCAACGCCACGTTGCACCACAGACTGTCCAGGAGTTGGCGGATGCTTTAGTCCAGGTCTGGGAGGAGATCCCTCAGGAGACCATCCGCCACCTCATCAGCAGCATGCCCAGGCGTTGTAGGGAGGTCATACAGGCACGTGGAGGCCACACACACTACTGAGCCTCATTTTGACTTGTTTTAAGGACATTACATCAAAGTTGGATCAGCCTGTAGTGTGGTTTTCCACTTTAATTTTGAAGGTGACTCCAAATCCAGACCTCCATGGGTTGATAAATTTGATTTCCATAGATCATTTTTGTGTGATTTTGTTGTCAGCACATTCAACTATGTAAAGAAAAAAGTATTTAATAAGATTATTTTATTCATTCAGATCTAGGATGTGTTATTTTAGTCTTCCCTTTATTTTTTTGAGCAGTGTATTTTATATTTTTAGATTCTTCGCACACTCTTGGCATTATCTCAACCAGCTTCACATGGAATGATGCGTTTAACCGTGTTTTGGTTACTACATGATTCCATGTGTTATTTCATAGTTTTTATGTATTCACTACTATTCTACAATGTAGAAAACAATAAAAATTATGAAAAACCCTTGAATGAGTAGGTTTGTCCAAACTTTTGACTGGTAGTGTGTGTATATATATATATATATATATACACAGTGGGGAAAAAAAGTATTTAGTCAGCCACCAATTGTGCAAGTTCTCCCACTTAAAAAGATGAGAGGCCTGTAATTTTCATCATAGGTACACGTCAACTATGACAGACAAATTGAGGGAAAAAATTCCAGAAAATCACATTGTAGGATATTTAATGAATTTATTTGCAAATTATGGTGGAAAATAAGTATTTGGTCACCTGCAAACAAGCAAGATTTCTGGCTCTCACAGACCTGTAACAACTTCTTTAAGAGGCTCCTCTGTCCTCCACTTGTTACCTGTATTAATGGCACCTGTTTGAACTTGTTATCAGTATAAAAGACACCTGTTCACTACCTCAAACAGTCACACTCCAAACTCCACTATGGCCAAGACCAAAGAGCTGTCAAAGGACACCAGAAACAAAATTGTAGACCTGCACCAGGCTGGGAAGACTGAATCTGCAATAGGTAAGCAGCTTGGTTTGAAGAAATCAACTGTGGGAGCAATTATTAGGAAATGGAAGACATACAAGACCACTGATAATCTCCCTCGATCTGGGGCTCCACGCAAGATCTCACCCCGTGGGGTCAAAATGATCACAAGAACGGTGAGCAAAAATCCCAGAACCACATGGGGGACCTAGTGAATGACCTGCAGAGAGCTGGGACCAAAGTAACAAAGCCTACCATCAGTAACACACTACGCCGCCAGGGACTCAAATCCTGCAGTGCCAGACGTGTCCCCCTGCTTAAGCCAGTACATGTCCAGGCCCGTCTGAAGTTTGCTAGAGTGCATTTGGATGATCCAGAAGAGGATTGGGAGAATGTCATATGGTCAGATGAAACCAAACGATAACTTTTTGGCTGGGTCTTTCTGCATGACAATGATCCCAAACACACCGCCCGGGCAACGAAGGAGTGGCTTCGTAAGAAGCATTTCAAGGTCCTGGAGTGGTCTAGCCAGTCTCCAGATCTCAACCCCATAGAAAATCTTTGGAGGGAGTTGAAAGTCCGTGTTGCCCAGCGACAGCCCCAAAACATCACTGCTCTAGGAGATCTGCATGGAGGAATGGGCCAAAATACCAGCAACAGTGTGTGAAAACCTTGTGAAGACTTACAGAAAACGTTTGACCTGTGTCATTGCCAACAAAGGGTATATAACAAAGTATTGAGAAACTTTTGTTATTGACCAAATACTTATTTTCCACCATAATTTGCAAATAAATTCATTAAAAATCCTACAATGTGATTTTCTGGAAAACATTTTCTCATTTTGTCTGTCATAGTTGACGTGTACCTATGATAAAAATTACAGGCCTCTCTCATCTTTTTAAGTGGGAGAACTTGCACAATTGGTGGCTGACTAAATACTTTTTCCCCCATATATATATATATATATATATATATATATATATATATATATATATATATATATATATATATATATATATATATATATATATATATAAACTCAGCAAAAAAATAAACATCCCTTTTTCAGGACCTTGTCTTTCAAAGATAATTAGTACAAATCCAAATAACTTCACAGATCTTCATTGTAAAGGGTTTAAACACTGTTTCCCATGCTTGTTCAATGAATCATAAACAATTATTGAACATGCACCTGTGGAACGGTCATTAAGACTAAGTTTAAGGTCACAGTTATGAAAACTTAAGACACTAGAGGCCTTTCTACCGACTCTGAAAAACACCAAAAGAAAGATGCCCACGGTCCCTGCTCATCTGCGTGAACGTGCCTTAGGCATGCTGCAAGGAGGCATGAGGACTGCAGATGTGGCCAGGGCAATACATTTCAATGTCCGTACTGTGAGACGCCTAAGACAGCGCTACAGGGAGACAGGATGGACAGCTGATCGTCCTCGCAGTGGCAGACCACGTGTAACAACACCTGCACAGGATCGGTATATCCGAACATCACACCTGCGGGACAGGTACAGGATGGCAACAACTGCCCGAGTTACACCAGGAACGCTCAATCCCTCCATCAGTGCTCAGACAGTCCGCAATAGGCTGAGAGAGGCTGGACTGAGGGCTTGTAGGCCTGTTGTAAAGCAGGTCCTCACCAGACATCACCGCCAACAACGTTGCCTATGGGCACAAACCCACCGTCACTGGACCAGACAGGATTGGCAAAAAGTGCTCTTCACTGATGAGTCGTGGTTTTGTCTCACCAGGGGTGATGGTCGGATTTGCGTTTATCGTCGAAGGAATGAGCATTACACCGAGGCCTGCACTCTGGAGCAGGATCGATTTGGAGGTGGAGGGTCCGTCATGGTCTGGGGCGATGTGTCACAGCATCATCGGACTGAGCTTGTTGTCATTGCAGGCAATCTCAACGCTGAGCATTACAGGGAAGACATCCTCCTCCCTCATGTGGTACCCTTCCTGCAGGCTCATCCTGACATGACCCTCCAGCATGACAATGCCACCAGCCATACTGCTCGTTCTGTGCGTGATTTCCTGCAAGACAGGAATGTCAGTGTTCTGCCATGGCCAGTGAAGAGCCCGGATCTCAATCCCATTGAGCACATCTGGGAACTGTTGGATCTGAGGGTGAGGGCTAGGGCCATTCCCCCCAGAAATGTCTGGGAACTTGCAGGTGCCATGGTGGAAGAGTGGGCTAACATCTCAAAGCATATATATTTTTTTAAAACATGGGGGATTGGAAGTGATGCAAACAATTACATTGATGGAAGTTACAATCTATCGGCAATATTACGCTGATCTACCCCCCCCAAAAAAACATCTCACAGCAAGAACTGGCAAATCTGGTGCAGTCCAAGAGGAGGAGATGCACTGCAGTACTTAATGCAGCTGGTGGCCACACCAGATACAAACTGTTACTTTAGATTTTGACCCCCCCCCCTTTGTTCAGAGACACATTATTCCATTTCTGTTAGTCACATGTCTGTGGAACTTGATCAGTTTATGTCTCAGTTGTTGAATCTTATGTTCACACAAATATTTACACATGTTAAGTTTGCTGAAAATAAACGCAGTTGACAGTGAGAGGATGTTTCTTTTTTGCTGAGATATATATATATATATATACACACACACACACACACATATACACACACACAGTTGAAGATGGAAGTTTACATACACTGAGGTTGGAGTCATTAAAACTTGTTTTTCAACCACTCTGATAGGCCAATTGACATCATTTGAGTCAATTGGAGGTGTACCTGTGGATGTATTTCAAGGCCTACCTTCAAACTCAGTGCCTCTTTGCTTGACATCATGGGAAAATCAAAAGAAAATCAGCCAAGACCTCAGAATTCGTTTTTGTAGACCTCCACAAGTCTGGTTCATCCTTGGGAGCAATTTCCAAACACCTGAAGGTACCACGTTCATCTGTACAAACAATAGTATGCAAGTAAACACCATGGGACCACGCAGCCGTCATACCGCTCAGGAAGGAGACGCGTTCTGTCTCCTAGAGATGAACGTACTTTGGTGCAAAAAGTGCAAATCAATCCCAGAACAACAGCAAAGGACCATGTGAAGATGCTGGCGGAAACAGGTACAAAAGTATCTATATCCACAGTAAAATGAGTCCTATATCGACATAACCTGAAAGGCAGCTCAGCAAGGAAGAAGCCACTGCTCAAAAACAGCCAGACTACAGTTTGCAACTGCACATGGGGACAAAGATTGTACTTTTTGGAGAAATGTCCTCTGGTCTGATGAAACAAAAATAGAACTGTTTGGCCATAATGACCATCGTTATGTTTGGAGGAAAAAGGGGGTTACTTGCAAGCCAAAGAACACCATCCCAACCGTGAAGCACGGGGGTGGCAGCATCATGCTGTGGGGGTGCTTTGCTGCAGGAGGGTCTGGTGCACTTCACAAAATAGATGGCATCATGAGGAAGGAAAATTATGTGGATATATTGAAGCAACTCAAGACATCAGTCAGGAAGTTAAAGCTTGGTCGCAAATGGGTCTTCCAAATGGACAATGACCCCAAGCATACTTCCAAAGTTGTTTCAAAATGGCTTAAGGACAACAAAGTCAAGGTATTGGAGTGGCCATCACAAAGCCCTGACCTCAATCCTATAGAAAATGTGTGGGCAGAACTGAAAAAGCGTGTGCGAGCAAGGAGGCCTACAAACCTGACTCAGTTACACCAGCTCTGTCAGGAGGAATGGGCCAAAATTCACCCAACTTATTGTGGGAAGCTTGTGGAAGGCTACCCGAAACGTTTGACCCAAGTTAAACAATTTAAAAAGGCAATGCTACCAAATACTGATTGAGTGTATGTAAACTTCTGACCCACTGGGAATGTGATGAAACAAATAAAAGCTGAAATAAATCATTCTCTCTACTATTATTCTGACATTTCGCATTCTTAAAATAAAGTGGTGATCCTAACTGACCTAAGACAGGGAATTTTTACATTTTTTACATTTTTTTTTTTTTTTGTCAGGAAATGTCAGGAATTGTGAAAAACAGAGTTTAAATGTCTTTGGCTAAGGTGTATGTAAACTTCCCACTTCAACTGTATATATATATATATGTGTATATATATATATATATATATATATATATATATATATATATATATATGTATTGACGTCACGAGAGGCTACACAGCTTTCAGCGGGATTGCTCAAGTAGTGCAAGGAGACAAGGTTCAAACAAAACAAGGATTTTATTATAGGTCTTGGGAAATTAACGAAAATATAACAAAATTCTGTTCTCTTGTGGCTCTTTAAGGGTTAACAGTTCAGGGATGTCTCTTCCACATCCAAAATCATAATTCTCACTCACTCAGATAACTTTTCCCCAGCCTTACTGTAGTCCACGTTGCAGCTAGTGGCCAACCCAGCAAAAAGTCCTTCCAAATGTCTCTCACGTATTTCCACAGGTGCATATATCCAAAGGTGAGTATTTCCCAAAGGTAAGTATCTCCAAATCCTTATATTCCTCATGGAAGTGGACGTGCAGCACTCTTGTCCTCCAGAGAGCCCAGGTTGGAGACTGTGTCTCTTCACCCCCCCACACTCCCCTCAGTGTGTCTCTTCCCTTCCCAAACCTTCAGCTCATCAGCTCCTCATTTGTTTCAGCTGCGTGGGAAGATTGGCCATAGAGGGGTGGAGTTCCCGACCATACCAGCAGATGGAGCCATAGCTGTCTGGGTTTGCAGCCACCTCAGGGGGATGTAACGTCCCTCCAGGACACAGCCTCTCGTGACATCACACATCCCCCTCCTCGGGACCGACGTCCTCGTCGGGGTAAAGGCAGCGAAGAAGGCATCACGCCGGGAGAGGGCGTCCGCACTGCCGTGGTGCTTGCCAGACTGCTCTCTCTTCAACTCCTCCAACTCTAGGACCAGGGACTCAGCCTCCTGTTGTCTCTCCTTGAGTTTCTTACTGAACGCATCAGCCTTGGTTTTAGCAGAGTTTAGCTTCTGTTGAGCAGCTTTCAGTTCCTTCTCTCTCTCTGCCTCCGCATTCTTCAGCTTGTTCTCCAACACCTTGTACTTCTCCTCTGCCTTCTTCTGGACCTCCTTACTACTGCGCAGGGTCTCCTCACACTCCTCGATGGTCCTGCGCAGCCTCTCCAGCTCCTCCTGTTGCTTAGGGAAGGAGCTCTGTTGGAGTTTAGCCTGGAGGATATCTAACTCTTCTGTCTTCATGTCTAACTGTTGCTTTAACAAACGATACCTCTCAGCGGTCCCCTTCAGACCAGACAGTTCTTTGTCCAGATTCTGTAGCTCCGTCTCTGTGTCGGTCTGGGCACCTGCCATCCCTATCAGAGCCCGGGCGGGAGTGAGTAACTCGGAGGATTGCACCGGAGCCTTCCCAGGATGAGTCTTGCCTCTCCGTTTCCGAGGTACTCGGGTTATCCTCTCCTGAGACTCTCTCCAGAGTGGGTAAAAGGCTGGGCAGTCTCGTCCAATTAGGACAGGGACGGGGAGGGAATCAACCACCCCCGCCGTCGTGTGTATGGTTCCCCGGGTGCTGGTCATTGTAAGTTCAGTAATGGGGTATTCTCTGGTGTCCCCATGGACACAGGAAACTGGGAGGACTTTCCCCGGGGTCAGACACGTTGGGCCCACCAAATCCTTACGCACCAGGGTGGCCCGGCTACCAGAATCCAGTAAGGCCTCCACATCATGGTGATTCACAGTTACCGGGCAGGTGGGGGGTCGATCTGGGCCGCCATCTACGACTCCCAAGAGCGAGGCAAACCGATGTGTGGGTGCTGAGCTGGGGGACTCCGCCGTGGGCATAGGTTCATCGGCTGGTTTCCCACACTGCCAGGAGATATGTCCCATCTCCCCACACCGGTAACACTGTCGAGGTTCCCCATCCTGGTGTACTCTTCTTGGACCCGCCTGGTTTCTGGCTCCCCCTGGAGCCGGGATAAGTCCTGACGCGGCGGGGTTCGAGACCTTGGGGTCCTTTGGACGGGTTTTCCCCATTTGTGGTGGGGCCGCACTCCTGGGGTCTTTTCGGGAAGCATTCAGCATCTCCGCTGTGGCCTGGTACTTTTCCACAGCTTCCACGGTCAGATCAGCCGTGGTCAAGGCCTGTTGACTGATGAACCGTTTTGCCTCATAAGGCAGGGCGCGTAGGTAACGATCCACCACAACGGCCTCCACCACCGCCGCTGCTGTATTCCTCTGCGGATCCAGCCATTTCCTTGCGATTCGGACAAGTTCATGCATCTGCGCCCGAGGAGGTTGGTCTGGTTGGAAGGTCCAGCTGTGAAAGCGCTGGGCCATACCAAACTTTGTGAGTCCATATCTGCTGAGGATCTCAGACTTCAGGGCATCATAGTCAGTAACCTGGTCAGGGCCCAGGTCCCGGACAGCATTCAGCGATTCCCCGGTTAGAAAGGGGGCTAACAGACCAACCCACTGTTGCTTGGGCCAGGCTTCCCTAGTGGCCGTGGCCTCAAATGCATGCAGGTATGCCTCCATGTCATCGGTAGCTCCCATCTTAGATATAAAGTAACTTGCCTTTATTGGGCGGGTATTTTGGACCACCCTCTGTCTCTGCAACTGCAATTCCTCTGCCTTCAGAAGGTTGGCTTTCTTTTGCTCCTCCAAGAGAGCCACGTTTGCTTGCATCTGGGCTTGCTGGCCAGCAACAAGGGCTTTCAATATGTCCTCCATTTCAGTCGGCGGGGAGCCTACGGCCAACTTGGAAAACTGGGTGATCAAACCTTCGGTATCCTCCTCTGACATGCACTATTAACGCTTGAGCGTGCCTGTATTCTCCACCATCTGTGACGTCACGAGAGGCTACACAGCTTTCAGCGGGATTGCTCAAGTAGTGCAAGGAGACAAGGTTCAAACAAAACAAGGATTTTATTATAGGTCTTGGGAAATTAACGAAAATATAACAAAATTCTGTTCTCTTGTGGCTCTTTAAGGGTTAACAGTTCAGGGATGTCTCTTCCACATCCAAAATCATAATTCTCACTCACTCAGATAACTTTTCCCCAGCCTTACTGTAGTCCACGTTGCAGCTAGTGGCCAACCCAGCAAAAAGTCCTTCCAAATGTCTCTCACGTATTTCCACAGGTGCATATATCCAAAGGTGAGTATTTCCCAAAGGTAAGTATCTCCAAATCCTTATATTCCTCATGGAAGTGGACGTGCAGCACTCTTGTCCTCCAGAGAGCCCAGGTTGGAGACTGTGTCTCTTCACCCCCCACACACTCCCTCAGTGTGTCTCTTCCCTTCCCAAACCTTCAGCTCATCAGCTCCTCATTTGTTTCAGCTGCGTGGGAAGATTGGCCATAGAGGGGTGGAGTTCCCGACCATACCAGCAGATGGAGCCATAGCTGTCTGGGTTTGCAGCCACCTCAGGGGGATGTAACGTCCCTCCAGGACACAGCCTCTCGTGACATCACAATGTATATATATATATATATATATATATATGTATAGATATATAGCTCCGGAAAAAAATAAGAGACCACTGCAATTTTTTCTTGAATCAGCATCTCTACATGTATGACAGCCATTCCATTCCAGTGTCTGTTGAATTCCAACACAGGCACACCTCATTCTACTGAATTAGGTAGTGATTAGGTGATCACCTGAACCAAATCTTATTTAACGAGGAAAAGTATAAAAACCACTGCTGTGGTCATCACTATCCTCTTGCAATAGGACCAGCTGGATGGCAAAAACAGTGCGAATAGTACCTCAAAAGTAATATTAATCAAAAAAGAACTATTGACCATGCCAAAACAGTTGAAAAGGAAAGTTTTGAGTGAGGAAAATAAGGGTTCAATTCTGGCTTTACTGGCAGAGGGATACAGTCAGCGTCAGGTTGCTTCCATCCTTAAAATTTCAAAGACGGCGGTTCATAAGAACAAGTCAAACAGCAGACATTGGGGACAACAAAGCTACAGACCGGCAGAGGGTGAAAATGACTCTCTACTGACCGGGATGACCGCCAACTCATTCGAATGTCACTCAACAACCGTAGGATGACATCAAGTGACCTACAAAAAGAATGGCAAACGGCAGCTGGGGTGAAGTGCACGGCGAGGACGGTTCGAAACAGGCTCCTAGGGGCAGGGCTGAAGTCGTGCAAAGCTAGAAAAAAGCCCTTAATCAATGAGAAGCAAAGAAGAGCCAGGCTGAGGTTTGCAAAAGACCATAAGGATTGGACCGTAGAGGACTGGAGTAAGGTCATCTTCTCTGATGAGTCCAATTTTCAGCTTTGCACAACACCTGGTCATCTAATGGTTAGACGGAGACCTGGAGAGGCCTACAAGCCACAGTGTCTCGCACCCACTGTGAAATTTGGTGGAGGATCGGTGATGATCTGGGGGTGCTTCAGCAAGGCTGGAATCGGGCAGATTTGTCTTTGTGAAGGATGCATGAATCAAGCCACGTACAAGGTTGTCCTGGAAGAAAACTTGCTTCCTTTTGCTCTGACATTGTTCCCCAACTCTGAGGATTCGTTTTTCCAGCAGGACAATGCGCCATGCCACACAGACAGGTCAATCAAGGTGTGGATGGAGGACCACCAGATCAAGACCCTGTCATGGCCAGCCCAATCTCCAGACCTGAACCCCATTGAAAAATTCTGGAATGTGATCAAGAGGAAGATGGATGGTCACAAGCCATCAAACAAAGCCGAACTGCTTGAATTTCTGCGCCAGGAGTGGCATAAAGTCACCCAACATCAATGTGAAAGACTTGTGGAGAGCATGCCAAGACGCATGAATGCTGTGATTGAAAATCAGGGTTATTCCACCAAATATTGATTTCTGAACTCTTCCTAAGTTAAAACATTAGTATTGTGTTGTTTAAAAATGAACATGAACTTATTTTCTTTAGATTATTCGAGGTATGACAACACTGCATCTTTTTTGTTATTTTGACCAGTCGTCATTTTCTGCAAATAAATGCTCTAAATGACAATATTTTTATTTGGAATTTGGGAGAAATGTTAATTTCACCCAAACACATACCTATAAATATTAAAACTTATATTTTTGCAGTGGTCTCTTAATTTTTTCCAGAGCTGTATTTGTATATATACACACACACACACACATACTACCGTTCAAAAGTTTGAGGTCACCTAGAAATGTCCTTGTTTTCGAAAGAAAAGCAATTTTTTTGTCCATTAAAATAACATCAAATTGATCAGAAATACAGTGTAGACATTGTTAATGTTGTAAATGGCTATTGTAGCTGGAAACTGCTGATTTTGTATGGAATATCTACATAGGCGTACAGATGCCCATTATCAGCAAAGAAAAAGCCATATTTCAGACTGCCCATCTTACTCTTATTGGCCAGTCTGAGATATGGCTTTTTCTTTGTAACTCTGCCTAGAAGGTCAGCATCCCGGAGTCGCCTCTTCACTACTGACGTTGAGACTGGTGTTTTGCGGATACTATTTAATGAAGCTGCCAGTTGAGGACCTATGAGGCATCTGTTTCTCAAACTAGACACTAATGCATTTGCCCTCTTGCTCAGTTGTGCACCGGGGCCTCCCACTCCTCTTTCTATTCTGGTTAAAGCCAGTTTGCGCTGTTCTGTGAAGGGAGTAGTACACAGCGTTGTACGAGATCTTCAGTTTCTTGGCAATTTCTCGCATGGATTAGCCTTCATTTCTCAGAACAAGAATAGACTGATGAGTTTCAGAAGAAAGTTCTTTGTTTCTGGCCATTTTGAGCCTGTAATCAAACCCACAATTGCTGATGCTCCAGATACTCAACTAGTCTCAAGAAGGCCAGTTTTATTGCTTCTTTAATCAGCACAACAGTTTTCAGCTGTGCTAACATAATTACAAAAGGGTTTTCTAATGATCAATTAGCCTTTTAAAATGATAAACTTGGATTAGCAAACACAACGTGCCATTGGAACACAGGACTGATGGTTGCTGATAATGGGCCTCTGTACGCCTATGTAGATTTTACATTTAAAAAATCAGACGTTTCCAGCTACAATAGCCATTTACAACATTAATGTCTACAGTGTATTTCTGATCAATTTGATGTTATTTTAAATGGACAAAATAATTGCTTTTCTTTCGAAAACAAGGACATTTCTAAGTGACCCCAAACTTTTGAACGGTAGTGTGTGTATATACATATACACACACACACACACACACACACACACACTACAAAACATGAACACCTGCTCTTTCCATGACAGACTGAGCAGGTGAATCCGGGTGAAAGCTATGATCCCTTATTGATGTCACTTAAGTCCACTTCAAAATCAGTGTAGATGAAGGGGAAAATACCAGTTAAAGAAGGATTTTCAAGCCTTGAGACATGGATTGTGTATGTGTGCCATTCAGAGGTGAATGAGCAAGACGAAAGATTGAAGTGCCTTTGAACGGGGTATGGTAGTATGTGAGAGGCGCACCCGTTTGTGTAAAGAACTGCAACGCTTCTGGGTTTTTCATGCTCAACAGTTTCCCGTGAGTATCAAGAATGTTCCAACACCCAAAGGACATCCAGCCAACTTAACACAACTGTGGGAAACATTGGAGTCAACATGGTCTAGCATCCCTGTGGAACGCTTGACACATTGTAGAGTCAATGCCCCGACGAATAGAGGCTGTTCTGAGGGCAAAAGTGCAACTCAATATCAGGAAGGTGTTCCTAATATTTGGTATACTCAGTGTGTGTGTGTGTGTGCTAAGGTCCGGTGAGTCAGTGCAGGTGGCCAGTACAGTTCAAGTGTTCAGCAGTCTGATGACTTGTAGACCAAAACTGTCTCTGAGCCTGTTGGTATTAGACCTCATACCCGACGCTGAGTGAACAGCTCGTGGCTGGGGTGTGTGGGGTCTTTGATTATGCTGCAGGACTTCCTCAGGCACCGTTTCAAGTAGATGTCCTAGATGGGTGGGAACACCACCCACTGGAGGGCCTTGCAGTCGTGGATGTGCAATTCCCTTACCAGGCCCTGATGCAACTGGTCAGGACGCACTCGATGGTGCAGCGGTAGTATTTCGAGCAGCTGCACAATCTTCAGTTGCCTTAGGAAATAGAGGCGCTGTTGCGCCCTCTTGACAAGAGTGGTGGTGTTGTTGGTGCCTCATGAAGGACATCCTTACTGAGTCTTAAAGAGAAAGCGCACACTTCTATAAAATAAGAGATTGCTACTTCTACGCAAATGTTGTTGACCAGTACAATTTAATAAGTACCAAATAGAAGGGAACCCCATGAAATAATGCAATGCATGCACACACTCCTATTGAATATGCATTCACCTGTATTGTTACTAGGCCTAGGCTACATTTTATTTACTGAGTTTATCAATAGAGATTTACCATTCAAATAAATGATTACCATTACATTGTTATGTAGTTAGATTTTTTTTTACCAAAGTCAAATTGATTGTATGACTATAATTGACTCATTAATGCATACATGGTTGTCTCAGAAAAATTGACATAAAATGTAATGATATTGAACTCAAAAGATGCCCAACGATTGAACAGAGCAGTAGCTGATCTTCTCTGTCTGGATCAAGTGCCATTCTGTGACTTTGACTAATACGGCTTCTTTTTTTGCTGTGGTATCGTTTTGGTATAGAGTATCGTGATAATGAATCTGTATCGAAGTCAAAATGCTGGTATCGTGGAGTTGACTGCTGCAGGTAAAGGGTGAAAAATGTAGCTATGAACTAAAATAAGACCATGTTAGCTTTGTTCTCCATGATGGGTAAACATCGTGCCTGGGGGAGCACCCATTTATCTTGCATGATATCAAAAGGCTACTTAAAGCAGAAAGGGGACATTTTCAATATGGAGGGAGACCCCCGTCGATTGCCATTAAGACCACCTCAGCTGGTATAAAATAACACTAGAAAATGTATTCATCCTTGGCCTACTTGTAGATTGAAGTCATTGTGATTATGGGGTCCATCATGCAAAGGGTAATGTGCGATGCATGTAAACAATGTGTGCTACTTGGTGGGGGGGGGGGGTCCCCCGAGTCATGCCACATCTGAAGGAACCAGTGCCCCACAAAGATTCCTTTAACCGCAGATCAAGGGCAGCATCCTCAGATGTTCAACAACTAATCCCCCCCAACGCAGTCACAATATTCAAATTTCGAAACGCTCGCTTGTCACAGCAGGTGGCTCGCGACTATCCACCCTAACATGAAAAGGCCCAAGATGCGCCTTTAATGCATGTCCTTGGCAGGCTTTCAAAGGTCATTTTTACAATGAAATCTCAAATTCTGGTTCAGTCTGTTGAAGCCATTCGCTTTTAATGAGATTGAAGTCCATTACGGATCAAACCGAATTGTCAGGCACATCTGGGAGAAAAAAATTGTAATTATGGTGCTGATCGAGTAACAAATGTGACAGTGCACTTAAGTAATGTCTCAGCAAAAATAATAACCACGTCATTTCCTCTAGTGTCATGTAGCCCCATCCAACATATCACATGGAAATGATTCGCTGATGGAATATTTGCTTTCCAGTTTCTATTCTGCATATTATCCTGGATCTGCTTAACACTAGAAGCGCCGAAACCATCATATGAACTTAAATATATCACTGCCATTATCCCCCTCAGTCCTTGACTGTTCCAAATTAAGTCTATTCACACACAGACGTTGTTAGAATTTCAATATCACAATGTAATATTTCATACATAATAATGAATGTAGTAGCCTAAAGACTAGATTCAATTGACAGTCTGGTGGGTGCCAATATTATCAATTGTCAAATTCTGAATGAAGAGTGATGAACAGTGCAGCGTGTGTAGGCTACTTGACAAAGGGAAAGGAGCTTACCAAAAAGCGACTTTTCTAAACATCCTACAGAGGTTCATGCAGGTCAAACATTTTGATTCATATTGCCTATCAGAAAAGGCATTTTCTAAGGTTTCTAAAAAAAACATTACATTTGCCAAACTCTCCAAATTGAGCAGATGGGCTCTATAACACTTTTTCCTAAAATAACCGCTGTTCCATGTGTTGAACACTTGAGCACTTGCGGCAGCATATTGCCTAGGCTACTAAGCACAGACTAGTAGCATAAAACATAAAATATGCTATTCTGTTATTTTTTTATATGTAGCATACAGTGACATACTAATGAAAATGCTATTGTATTCTAATGTTACCTAAGACCTTCATAAACACAACCAAATTATTATTTTTGCGATAGCATATTAAATATATTTACTAGACTGTTAGAATGTTAACATCAAAATGACTGGTCAAAGGCTCAGAATGGGATGGCTCGAGGCCCGGCTTATCAAATGTTAAAGGCTTAAATCTGAACCGTGAATTTGTTTCTCCTGGTCCATATACTGTCAGGTTAAGAAACCGGACTAAAAAGGTCTAAAATACTGAACTTATCGTTTAATGTGACCCACTGACAAACAGAAAGTAAATGATATTTGTCGAAAAAAAATAAATGCTAGCATTCCCAATGGATACATTAGGGCTGGATTGAGACTGCATTTTGAGAATGGCGCCGGAGAAGATGGCAGCCCTCTAACCAATTGTACTATTATGTGTGTTTTTCCGCGTTATTTGTAATTTATTTTGTACATAATGTTTCTGCCATCGTCTCTTATAACCAAAAAGAGCTTCTGGATATCAGGACAGCGATTAATCACCTCGTATTGGACAAAGATTTTTTCTTCAACGAGTCAGACGCGAAGGATATCCTACAGACACCCGACAAGGCCCAAATCCCCGTCATTCGCATGAGGAAGAGACGGAGATATCGTGGACGTAGGTCGGGGTGCCTTGTAAGGATCCGACGGCGAGCGAGTAAACTGCCACTCCCATCAATCCTATTAGCCAATCTTCAATCATTGGAAAATGAATTAGATGACCTAAGATTCCGGTTATCCTACCAACGGGACATTAAAAACTGTAAAATCTTATGTTTCACCGAGTCGTGGCTGAACGACGACATGGATAACCTACAGCTAGCGGGCTATACGCTACATCGGCAGGATAGAACGGCTGACTCCGGTAAGACAAGGGGTGGCGGTCTGTGTATATTTGTAAACAACAGTTGGTGCACAAAATCAAATACTAAGGAAGTCTCGAGGTTTTGCTCGCCTGAGGTAGAGTACCTTATGATAAGCTGTAGACCACACTATTTACCAAGAGAGTTTTCATCTATATTTTTCATAGCTGTCTATTTACCACCACAAACCAATGCTGGCATTAAGATTGCACTGAATGAGCTGTATAAGGCCATAAGTCAACAGGAAAACGCTCATCCAGAGGCAGCGCTCCTAGTGGCCGGGGACTTTAATGCAGGGAAACTTAAATCCGTTTTACCTCATTTCTACCAGCATGTTAAATGTGCAACCAGAGGAAAAAAAACTCTAGACCACCTTTACTCCACACACAGAGACGCATACAAAGCTCTCCCTCGACCTCCATTTGGCAAATCTGACCATAACTAGTCCCCGTGCCCAAGGACACTAAGATAACATGCCTAAATGACTACCGACCCGTAGCACTGACGTCTGTAGCCATGAAGTGCTTTGAAAGGCTGGTCATGGCTCACATCAACACCATTATCCCAGAAACCATTGACCCACTCCAATTTGCATACCGCCCCAACAGATCCACAGATGATGCAATCTCTATTGCACTCCACACTGCCCTTTCCCACCTGGACAAGAGGAACCCCTACGTGAGAATGCTATTCATTGACTACAGCTCAGCATTCAACACCATAGTGCCCTCAAAGCTCATCACTAAGCTAAGGATCCTGGGACTAAACACCTCCCTCTGCAACTGGATCCTGGACTTCCTGACGGGCCGCCCCCAGGTGGTAAGGGTAGGTAACAACACATCTGCCACACTGATCCTCAACACGGGGGCCCCTCAGGGGTGCGTGCTCAGTCCCCTCCTGTACTCCCTGTTCACCCATGACTGCATGGCCAACACCATCATTAAGTTTGCCGACGATACAACAGTGGTAGGCCTGATCACCGACAACGATGAGACAGCCTATAGGGAGGAGGTCAGAGACCTGGCCGTGTGGTGCCAGGACAACAACCTCTCCCTCAACGTGACCAAGACAAAGGAGATGATTGTGGACTACAGGAAAAAAAGAGGACTGAGCACGCCCCCATTCTCATCGACGGGGCTGTAGTGGAACAGGTTGAGAGCGTCAAGTTCCTTGGTGTCCACATCACCAACGAACTATCATGGTCCAAACACACCAAGACAGTCGTGAAGAGGGCACGACAAAGCCTATTGCCCCTCAGGAGACTGAAAAGATTTGGCATGGGTCCTCAGATCCTCAAAGAATTCTACAGCTGCACCATCGAGAGTATCCTGACTGGTTGCATCACCGCCTGGTATGGCAACTGCTTGGCCTCCGACCGCAAGGCACTACAGAGGGTAGTGCGTACGGCCCAGTACATCACTGGGGCCAAGCTTCCTGCCATCCAGGACCTCTATACCAGGCGGTGTCAGAGGAAGGCCCTCAAAATTGTCAAAGACTCCAGCCACCCTAGTCATAGACTGTTCTCTCTGCTACCGCACGGCAAGCGGTACCGGAGTGCCAAGTCTAGGTCCAAAAGACTTCTCAACAGCTTCTACCCCCAAGCCATAAGACTCCTGAACAGCTAATCATGGCTACCCGGACTATTTGCACTGCCCAACAACCCCATGTTTTTACGCTGCTGCTACTCTGTTAATTATTTATGCATAGTCACTTTAACTCTACCCACATGTACATATTACTTCAACTACCTCTACTAGCCGGTGCCCCCGCACATTGACTCTGCACCGGTACCCCCGTATATATAGCCTCCCTACTGTTATTTTATTTTACTTCTGCTCTTTTTTTCTCTCAACACTTTTTGTTGTTTTATTTTACTTTTTTATTAAAAATAAATGCACTGTTGGTTAAGGGCTAAGGATTTCACTGTAATGTCTGCACCTGTTGTATTCGGCGCATGTGGCCAATAAAATTAGATTTTATTTTATTTTATTTGCAGTGTGGTAGCTATAGTCCATATCCAAAGTGTCAGTCTGCTCTGTGTAAATGGGCTAGTGGTGGGAGGTGTGCCAAGCAAACAGACATCATGACTTCGTAAACATTTCCACCTCAGGCATGTTATGCAGCGGACAGTGAAAGCAATCTCAGACAATTGATCCACAGAGGAAGGACAGCTCAGACATACCACAGGACTAGTAAACATGGTAGGTGCTACATATTCAACGCTAACAGATCAGAGATAGCCAATGTCTCCTTGTTTGCTTGATAACAGAGATGCTATTTTTAAATGGCTTAGACATGTTTGACGGCATTCTGAAAGGCATTAAAGACCAGACCTATCATGTTATCATATTTCTGTGAAATATGACTGGGGGGGGGAGGTTCAAACAGCTCAAGATGAGCCAGACATGAACACCATTCCATAGGTTGGCCATAAGATCTTCCGGGACATTAATAGACAACTCAGATTCAGTGTAAACCAAATATCCATTGTTATGATCCTCTAGTTGGTGCCAATCATTATTTAAAAAAAGGCCCAGTGCAGTCAAAAACGTGATTTTCCTGTGTAACATTCTAACAGTCTAGTAAATATATTTCATATGCTATCGCAAAAATAATAATTTGGTTGTGTTTATGAAGGTCTTAGGTAACATTAGAATGAAATAGCATTTTCATTAGTAGGTCACTGTATGCTATATGTAAAAAATAACAGAATAGCATATTTTATGTTTTATATATATATACACTTGCACACCATGAGGTTCCTCACAGAGCACTCCCAGACAGTCCTAGCAAAATTATTGCTTGAGAAATTGCTCTTTGCTAAGAAACTATTTTTTTTACATTTACAAAACAATCACAATAGTAGTTAATTGTTACCCCGAAATGATTTGATATATAAAAGGGCTGCATTGGACCTTTAACAGAAACCCAGGGCAGTGAATGCATGTTCAGGAGAGACTTAATGCCTCCTCACATTACTAATCAACCAATGACAGAGGATTTAGGGAGACTTATAATACACTGGTATCTTTGTCATAACCAGTGTTCTTTGGATGTGTGCCAACATATTTCGGCTCAATAAATACCTTCAAAATTAAATAGTTGTTCCCGACAGAACGGGAGAGGTCTGATCCTGTCCTACCGCACGGCAAGCGGTACCGGAGTGCCAAGTCTAGGTCCAAAAGGCTTCTTAACAGCTTCTACCCCCAAGCCATAAGACTCCTGAACAGCTAATCATGGCTACCCTGACTATTTGCAATGCCCCCCCCACCCCATCTTTTTACGCTGCTGCTACTCTGTTAATTATTTATGCATAGTCACTTTAACTCTATACTTTTACCCACATGTACATATTACCTCAATTACCTCGACTAACATGTGCACCAGGACACTGACTCTGTACCCCCTGTATAGAGCCTCCCTACTGTTATTTTATTTTACTGCTGCTCTTTAATTATTTTTTACTTATCTATTTTTTACTTAACACTTATTTTTCTTAAAACTGCATTGTTGGTTAAGGGCTTGTAAGTAAGCATTTCACTTTAAGGTCTACACCTGTTGTATTCGGCGCATGTGGCAAATAAAATTTGATTTGATTTGACAGAAAAGGGTGTTGGAGCTGTGAGGACATTTGTCAAATGCCTACTAGTAGTATACTAATGTACTTTTTAAGTCACCCCTACCTTAATAAGCATGCATTGGAATATCAAGTGTGAAAATCTATTTTATTTGTGTATCAGTTTCATTTACTACCTATCACCCTGCTTCACAGGTATGTTCTTACACGGAGATACAGCATGGAAATGAAGAACAATAAACACATTTTAAACATGTTACATCTCGTCGGGGCTGATCTTAGACACCACAATAATCATATTCTATACTGAACAAAAATAAAACGCAACATGTAAAGTTTCACGCTTCTTGGTCTTGTAGAGTGTCAACTATTTTAAGCCGTGGGGCTTACTGGTCTGGTAGAAATTCAACCTTTTGCAACATTTGGCTCACGCTTCACGTCTGCTGGTCTGAGGTGAATTTCGTCACATGGCTTTTTTATGCACATGGGGTAAAAGGGGCGTTCCATCGTGTTTGTGCTCATCTGGGCGTGGCCACTGACTGAGAACAAATCAATATGGAAAACAATCATCTCACTTTTTTTTTGTTTGTATAAATTTTTTATTCAACCTTTATTTAACCAGGTAAGCCAGTTGAGAAAAAGTTCTAATTTACAACTGCGACCTGGCCAAGATAAAGCAAAGCAGTGCGATAAAAACAACACAGAGTTACATATGGTGTAAAACAAAACATAAAGTCAAAAATACAACAGTAAATATATGTTGTGCTGATGTGCAAATAGAGATACTGGGGTGCAAATGAGCAAAATAAATAACAATATGGGGATGAGGTAGTTGGGTGGGCTAATTTCAGATGGGCTGTGTACAGGTGCAGTGATCGGTAAGGTGCTCTGACAACTGATGCTTAAAGTTATTGAGGGAGATCAGAGTCTCCAGCTTCAGAGATTTTTGCAGTTTGTTCCAGTCACTGGCAGCAGAGAACTGGAAGGAATGGCGGCCAAAGGAGGTGTTGGCTTTGGGGATGACCAGTGAGATATACCTGCTGGAGCGCAAACTACGGGTGGGTGTTGCTATGGTGACCAATGAGCTAAGATAAGGTCTAGAATGCTAAAATCACATTGTTATCTTCACAAAAGTATTATTATACTTAATCATTCGTTTTATACAACAAATAGATGCAAACCTCCTAACTGGGAAGTGTACCCCCCCAGAGATACAGTTATGTTGTTCCACCGTCTTTAATGACATCACAACATAGTAACGAATTTGACATGATTGTTCTTTAAGTCCCCACCAACCATTTCCCACATACTTTTAAGTAGGAATGTTGTTTCATTATCCACTTTTGGATGTTGGAGTTTTGGCGGGAAGACTTCCTTTGTTAACAAAATGGTCCTTTCTCCCAATACTTCATGGCAAGGAAGAGAAAGTCTCTGCAAGGAATTTACGACCGGTCATAATACTGGCCCCCAGGAAACTTCTACCTCCTGAGTGGCGCAGTGGTCTAAGGCACTGCATCGCAGTGCTAACTGTGCCACTAGAGATCCTGGTTCGAATCCAGGCTCTGTCGCAGCCGGCCGCGACCGGGAGACTCATGGGGCGGCGCACAATTGGCCCAGCGTCGTCCAGGGTAGGGGAGGGAATGGCCGGCAGGGATGTAGCTCAGTTGATAGAGCATGGTGTTTGCAACGCCAGGGTTGTGGGTTCGATTCCCACTGGGGGCCAGTATAAAAATGTATTACTAACTGTAAGTCGCTCTGGATAAGAGCGTCTGCTAAATGACTAAAATGTAAATGTAAATGTAAAGGGGGTGTTCAAACCTTTGCCTAGCAGGAATCTTTGATCCTCAACCCATAAGGGCAAGTCATGACAGTCCCCCTCTGGTGGTTCAATCTTGGTATTATTCTGTAAGTTGCAACCCACCATAAAAACGACCATGGGATGTTCTGGTGGTTTACCCTGGTAGGCTTTCTTCCAACGGAGCAGTCCACCACAATAATGGGCAGCGGGCGTCCTGATTGGGCATCTCCGTTCCGGACCCGTCGTCCAGGCTGGTAGATCTGGGCAGTAACTTAGGCAGATGTTAACAACGCACACACACGAAATACATCATTACATTTCTTTCCCAAATGAGCGGCGTTGTGGCACTAACTGATGGTTGTATGGGGAACTTGTTTATGGCTCGATCACTTTGTGTCAGAGAAAATGAAACAAAATGAATAAAAGTATAAACAAAGAGATACAAAATATAGTTACCTCACCTTAATCATCTAATTGGACTGTATTCTATATACGTCCACGGTCTTGGCTAAATGACTATCATGGCATTGTCTCTAATGTCATGTCTAGGGTTTTCCCACTTAGTGGTGTGTTGCTTAGGCACTATCCTAAGTTGATAACTACAGTGGGGAGAACAAGTATTTGATCCACTGCCGATTTTGCAGGTTTTCCTACTTACAAAGCATGTAGAGGTCTGTAATTTTTATCATAGGTACACTTCAACTGTGAGAGACGGAATCTAAAACAAAAATCCAGAAAATCTCATTGTATGATTTTTAAGTAATTAATTTGCATGACATAAGTATTTGATACATCAGAAAAGCAGAACTTAATAATTGGTTTTCTTACCAAGGCTGGTGTTTTGCTCGGACCCTTAAGTGATCCTAGCATAAATCCTCATTGAATGTTCCGTTGTACATGTGCGCTTATGCTTACACAAGCGCGCATGCCAAGGGAAAGAAAACCAAGTATCCTCGTAGGCTGCAACCTGTTCAGAATGAGTCTGACGTAATCAGATAATTTTCATGTCAATGCCTGGAGGTCAGTAAGAATTGATGTCGGGGGAAACTGTAGTGGTTTTACTACAGGTGACGGTGTCTTACACCATTGTAGTGGCGATAGGTATGAAGGAGTCTATTTCATAGCTATGTTATCCCCGGAGGAGCTAACTTCACGATGGAAGTACTCTATTAGCACTGAACCAGTCGTACGCGGTGTGATCATGGTTCATGACTTCTAATAACTTTCCTCCTGAATGGAGGGTTCTGTTTATTAGTGGCATTGTGTTAACCATCAGAAGAGTGTTTTGGGAGATTCCCTTCCACGTGTTGCAATCTGAGTGACTAACTTCTTCTGTCGCTGTTATCAAGGACAATTTGACTTGTTAGGTCTCCAACCCTCTTACTGAGTGTGGCTGGACTGACTGTTGCTGGAATTGGTACTCGTACTCAAGGGGACCAGCTATCCTACCGATTTATTCTGAAATGTTATCGTACCGGAATACATGATTAGAGCATTTTACTAGCTGCATTGTAGTTGAAACTACACATGGCAAGGAATGATTACTGTTGCCATTTGTTTTGGAGGTGGACTTCTTTTACAACCAGTGTTGTACACCTCAGTGATGTCTCAGATGGTTATCCCCGTCAAGGGGGTTGTCCACTCCTCTCTGTTCTCATGGGGAAGTTTACAACTAGATTTGTTTCCTGCTCTGGCGGTCCCGTACAGAGTTGCACGTAGTCTCGACCCCACCACCGGCCTCGACGAGGCTCATCATGGGTCTGGTCTAGTATCCCCCCCCCCCCCTCCCTTTGTGTCTTGGCACCCCCCCACCAGCGGTGGGTTTTGGTGTCCGAGGCACAAACGAAAACGTCGGACCCTTTGTACGAGTTGTCAACAGCCGGGTGGTTAGTAGATTGGCTGTAACCATTCAACCAAATCTCCTGGTGTTTGTGCTTGAAAACGCTCAGTGGCTGTCGTGGCCTGTCAGTCACCACAGTGTCCGTGTGTGGCGACCGTTCCAGTACCTGCGAACTGAGACAAGGATATCTTTCTGCGATATGGCACAGTATTTCACCAGTGGGAATCATCGGGTCAGTTGCGGGACTGACACCGCTAGTTTCATTGTAAGGGGTTTCAGTCCCCCTCAAAGCGGAAAATGGAACATCGGAAGCACAGTACACTCTGCACGTCGATGCTTTTATTCCTGAGATGGCTGCAGTGCTTGCGGATGTGTCCGTAGGACAAGATAAGTTAATCTCAGCTACAGTATTGCATGACTCCAAGGAGGAGTGAAGTTGCTCAACAGAGACTGCTGGCTTGAAATCATGAAAGGACTGATCAAATCAGGTTTGCTGATTGAATGTGACGAGATATCGTAATATTTCCTTGGGTCAGATGCTTCACAGAGAAGTTGAGACATCTTTTTCGAAAGGGGTTCTTTTGATAGATGCTCTTTGTGGATGACTGTCGAAGTCAGCAGTAGGAGACAACAGTATGGTCAGTGGAGACGGCATGGTTACCTGTGACCACACTTGGTTGGTCTTCCAATCCATCAGCGGGATCAACCGATCCATCAAGTCTACTCCGAGTAGAAGGGGTTCACTTTCGAGGCTGGTAACATACACAGGGTGAACAAGCGATACGTCTTGGAAGTGTAGTTTCAGCATGAGTCGCATTGTGAGAGGCGAGGTAGTCTGGGTGAAACCTCGAAGTTAAGTATCGCATCGTTGCGTTTTCAACAAACGTTTAGCTAGGTTCAAAGCCCTTTTGAGATCATTGAACAACGTTTGAGAGATGAGCGATATTGTTGAGCCCGAATCAATTAGCGCATGACAGGTTAAGCAGTCCTCCAGGACTGTTTCCAGGTATGGGCTGTTTGAGTCGCGTTTTGTGGTCATATTCCCCACAAAGTGGAGTGGTCGTTCGTAACTACATGATGTCTCATTTCTGTTCATGGTGAAAACAGATCGACTTATCGGGTTGAGTGGAATTGGCTCTTGCGATGTGTTTTACCTTTTTCTTCGCAACATTTGTATCAGAGACTATAGACAAAGCTTGTAGGCTTGTGTCTTGATCGAGCGGGCCCTGGATAGGGTCTCGAGTGAGAGCGGGAGTAATTTGATTGTTAATGTCCTTGCTAAGGGTGTTAATTCTGGCGGACCTGTTGTCCGGCAATTCCACGTCTAGTCATAGTGACTTGCCTTTTTCCTGTTTATCAAATTCTTTCCGGTTCTTTATTTCTCTTAGCAGAGCTTTTGGCGAGTATTGGCGTATGCTTCTGTCGTCATTGAACACTTTTTCACCCTTGTGCTCGGACACTTTGGTTGGATTGGGTGCAGGAATGTAGCGATCCGGTCGATTGTGGCGGTAGTCGTTTCGCTGGCGACGTACTTTACAGTTATTTCGACCGTGGAGGGTATTGCTATCGTGGTTTCGCGGTAGAAACTGTTGTTGTACGTCAATCGACCGGATCGGTTGCGAGCTTGGTTGCTTGACTGGGTAGTCACGCTGTAGCGCGAAACTGTTCTGGAATTCTTTCAGATGGTACCTAAGGGTGGTATTCTGCTGCATGGCAGAGTCCACTTGGGCGCTTAGAGTACTTATTTCAGACACGTGAGTGTCGCACTTGCTCCAATCGGCCTCATACTTACCTGACATGGTTTGCAGGTAGATGTCTTGAGTACGGAGTGAGAGATTCAGTGATGAGATTTCCTCCGCTTGCTTAGAAATCAATATTTCCATCTTCATCACCCGAGTTCTCACATCATTCATTTGGTCAGTGACTTCAATGAGTTTCGCTGATTTGTCATCCAACTTGGTCATTGTGTTCATTAACTGATCATCTTTAGTGTGCAGCATTTGGACTAGGACATTATTGCTTTGAGTAACGTTCATCAAAACTGCATGTATGTTATCAAATTGCACGCTCCTGTTTGTAGATAACTCGTCAGATTTATCTAGTTTGGCGTGGACTTCGTCGTATTTAGTTTTGGCTAAATCGAGTTGTTCCTGTAGAACATGATTTTGTTCCTTTAGAAGACGATTTTGTTGAAGAGTGTGCTCGTTCGTCGTCATAAGTTTTTGCAATTACTTTTAATTTATCCGTTTTCAAACGCAGTTCCTCGGTTAACAGAATGTTTTCCTCATCTGCTTTTGTCATTAGTTTCCCGGTTCTCTCCACCTGTCCCGTCATATCAACCATTTCTTGCTCATGCTTTAGCTGTGCACTGAGGTATTGGACCGATGCAAATCTCTGTTTTTTCAAAGTTTGGGTTTTGAGTTATTGGAAGCTGCAAAAACGATGTAAATCTATTTATAGACGTTAATTAACCATCACTACCACATCAGTAATGTGGGAGTTGGACGTGAATGAACTTAAGCAAATTGAGTTGATTAATCAATGATAATGATTCATCATACTTGTACATGCTATCTGGGAATTAAACTTTAATTAACCTGAAAGCGTTGCTTTATCTAGGTTAATATGGAAAAGTTAAAATTGTCTCCTTTGTTGAAACAAATCAATTTGGATCTTATCCAAATGATCAAGCTGAAAAGGTATGTTCGGCAATTTAACTTATTAAATTGAATGAGACAATGATATCCAGTCAGTTGAGATTTGCTGGATATCATAAATGTAACCAGTAGTTCAAATGTGAGGATACATTCACCACTAATCCCTAAGGCTGAAGCCACGTGGGATTCCCGTGAAAGCGGGACTTCCGTCAATACTGGTTCAGTACTGTGGGGTTGGCTCCAATGAGCTTGCAAAAGCAAATTGAATTGATTAATCAATGTTAATGATTAATCATACCTGTATAGGCTAGCCGGAGTTATTATCTATCAAAATGTCTATCATTGCTGGCCCTTTGACCTCGCTCTAGAAATTAATACTGACCAAGTCAACTTGCTCCGGAGACGCGAGACAGAAATAGTACCCGTTTGGCCCAACGGGACTATATCTGAGAAAACCTAAAATCGGCCGGCCCAATATGTCCTGGCTCGTAGAATTCAGTAATTCACTCTACACACTGACTTTTCGTCAGATATACAACACCGGAGGCAACCTCTAGTATCTTCTTCAAATGGAAACACACATACCAGAACAACAAATCCTGGCTACGGCTCTACTGGTGTATAACGTAACCTGGGTGTATAACGTAATGTACTGCACAATTCATATAGACTGAATTCAACAGTAAGGCCTCATTCTATCTTAGATTCCTCACAGGGGGCACCAATATGTCATGACGTGACTTACTTTAATGTATGACTGTTATTTATCGAATTACCCAACTATGTTTAATTGTCACTCGATTAAATTAATAACGTAACAATTAACTCATTAGGAATTTGGGGCACCACGAAGAAGTTGTTTAACGAGTTACCATCTCCCGAATTAAACTCTTAGAAGATATGTTATATATCGATAACAGTCACTTATCAAATAATTACCTCTTATCAGTCTCATTCTGAACGTTGCATAATCCTTGAACCTGCAAGAACTCTAACCTTATTGATGAATCAGCAATACACTAATTGGCTTAATTATTTATTTACTAACTTACTAAATAATAACACAATACAAAACACACATAGGTTATTGATTAATGTAATACAATGAAAACAGGTACCTAGTGGACTGGACTAACAATCGCATGACTGCTCCATCAGTATGGATGACGGATCACCACCTCAAGCTGAACCCTGGCAAGACGGAGCTGCTCTTCCTCCCGGGGAAGGACTGCCCGTTCCATGATCTCGCCATCACGGTTGACAACTCCGTTGTGTCCTCCTCCCAGAGTGCGAAGAGCCTTGGCGTGACCCTGGACAACACCCTGTCGTTCTCCGCTAACATCAAGGCGGTGACCCGATCCTGCAGGTTCATGCTCTACAACATTCGGAGAGTACGACCCTGCCTTACACAGGAAGCGGCACAGGTCCTAATCCAGGCACTTGTCATCTCCCGTCTGGATTACTGCAACTCGCTGTTGGCTGGGCTCCCTGCCTGTGCCATTAAACCCCTACAACTCATCCAGAATGCCGCAGCCCGTCTGGTGTTCAACCTTCCCAAGTTCTCTCACGTCACCCCCCTCCTCCGCACACTCCACTGACTTCCAGTTGAAGCTCGCATCCGTTACAAGACCATGGTGCTTGCCTATGGAGCAGTGAGGGGAACGGCACCTCGGTACCTTCAGGCTCTGATCAGTCCCTACACCCAAACGAGGGCATTGCGTTCATCCACCTCTGGCCTGCTGGCTCCCCTTCCTCTGCGGAAGCATAGTTCCCGCTCAGCCCAGTCAAAACTGTTCGCTGCTCTGGCACCCCAATGGTGAAACAAGCTCCCTCACGACGCCAGGACAGCGGAGTCACTCACCACCTTCCGGAGACATTTGAAACCCCACCTCTTTAAGGAATACCTGGGATAGGATAAAGTAATCCTTTTACACCCCCCCCAAAAAAAAATATATATATATTTTGGAAAGTGGTTATCCCACTGGCTATAGGGTGAATGTACCAATTTGTAAGTCGCTCTGGATAAGAGCGTCTGCTAAATGACGTAAATGTGCCCTTGAGCAAGGCACTTAACCCTAATTGCTCCTGTAAGTCACTCTGGATAAGAGCGTCTGCTAAATGACTAAAATGTAAATGTAAATGTAGAAGGAGGGTCAGAATGGAAGGGAGAGAGAGATTCAAACTATCGTGGTTACTTTGGAGACTATGCTCACAGTAATCATAATACTTATGCACCCTAATAACGCTCATTCGGATTAGAAATGCAACATGTACTTACGTGTTGCTGTCCTCGATAGTTGAGTTGATGTAGGACTCTGGTTTGCCCACCAAAGATCTCAATGTCCTTGGTAGTTTCTGGTCGTAGTGGTGGTTAGAATGGATACTTCAGATGTACCAGCGGTTGTCAGAGGGATTGTCCTTCCCACTTTGTGACTTTAGTGAAAGTTCTCTAGACAACTATACATGCCAGCTGCAGACTGAAATAATAAGGTCTAGTGCATTGTCTTCTTCTTCACCTCGTGTAGAGGTTGAGAGTTACACAATTTCAAACGTGTGGACTAACGCCTCACGTTTCTGGTCTTTCTAGTCTAACCATTTTGTAACGTGTAGCTTCAGCTTCACGCTTCTTGGTCTTGTAGAGTGTCAACCATTTTAAGCCGTGGGGCTTACTGGTCTGGTAGAAATTCAACCATTTGCAACGTATAGCTCACTCTTCACGTCTGCTGGTCTGAGGTGAATTTCGTCACAAGGCTTTTTTATGCACATGGGGTAAAAGGGGCGTTCCATCGTGTTTGTGCTCATCTGGGCGTGGCCACTGACTGAGAACAAATCAATATGGAAAACAATCATCTCATCTAGAATGCTAAAATCACATTGTCATCTTCACAAAAGTATTATTATACTTAATCATTCGTTTTATACAACAAATACATGCAAACCTCCTAACTGGGAAGTGTACCCCCCCAGAGATACAGTTATGTTGTTCCACCGTCTTTAATGACATCACAACATAGTAACGAATTTGACATGATTGTTCAATAAGTCCCCACCAACCATTTCCCACATACTTTTAAGTAGGAATGTTATTTCATTATGCACTTTTGGATGTTGGCGTTTTGGCGGGAAGACTTCCTTTGTTAACAAAGGGGTCCTTTCTCCCAATACTTCATGGCAAGGAAGAGAAAGTCTGTGCAAGGAACTTACGACCGGTCATAATACTGGCCCTCAGGAAAGGGGGTGTTCAAACCTTTGCCTAGCAGGAATCTTTGATCCTCAACCCATAAGGTTAAGTCATGACAGTCTCCATTAAAAAGAGAATCCCATCAGCTTTCTATAGGCTAGGCCTACTATATTTATTTCTCAACCTTCCTAATAATAAGCACATTGCTTCTCTTTAAAACAGGAGTATAGCCTACCTGGCTGGCATGAAAATGAAGCACGGGAAAAGCGTCCTCCATTCGCTATTTAAGTGCATAGATGACATATTTTTTTCACCGCTGCCCATTGAGAAAGGTGCATGATAATGGTCCATTCTAAATCAAAACAAATTTCACATATATACTAAACAATATACAGTGGGGGAAAAAAGTATTTAGTCACCAACCAATTATGCAAGTTCTCCCACTTAAAAAGATCAGGCCTGTAATTTTCATCATAGGTACACATCAACTATGACAGACAAATTGAGAAAAAAATTTCCAGGAAATCACATTGTAGGATTTTTTTATGAATTTATTTGCAAATTAATGGTGGAAAAAAGTATTTGGTCACCTACAAACAAGCAAGATTTCTGGCTCTCACAGACCTGTAACTTCTTCTTTAAGAGGCTCCTCTGTCCTCCACTCGTTACCTGTATTAATGGCACCTGTTTGAACTTGTTATCAGTATAAAAGACACCTGTCCACAACCTCAAACAGTCACACTCCAAACTCCACTATGGCCAAGACCAAAGAGCTGTCAAATGACACCAGAAACAAAATTGTAGACCTGCACCAGGCTGGGAAGACTGAATCTGCAATAGGTAAGCAGCTTGGTTTGAAGAAATCAACTGTAGGAGCAATTATTAGGAAATGGAAGACATACAAGACCACTGATAATCTCCCTCGATCTGGGGCTCCACGCAAGATCTCACCCCGTGGGGTCAAAATGATCACAAGAACGGTGAGCAAAAATCCCAGAACCACACGGGGGGACCTAGTGAATGACCTGCAGAGAGCTGGGACCAAAGTAACAAAGCCTACCATCAGTAACACACTACGCCGCCAGGGACTCAAATCCTGCAGTGCCAGACGTGTCACCCTGCTTAAGCCAGTACATGTCCAGGCCAGTCTGAAGTTTGCTAGAATGCATTTGGATGATCCAGAAGAGGATTGGGAGAATGTCATATGGTCAGATGAAACCAAAATAGAACTTTTTGGTAAAAACTCAACTCGTCGTGTTTGGAGGACAAAGAATGCTGAGTTGCATCCAAAGAACACCATACCTACTGTGAAGCATGGGGGTGGAAACATCATGCTTTGGGGCTGTTTTTTCTGCAAAGGGACCAGGACGACTGATCCGTGTAAAGGAAAGAATGAATGGGGCCATGTATCGTGAGATTTTGAGTGAAAACCTCCTTCCATCAGCAAGGGCATTGAAGATGAAACGTGGCTGGGTCTTTCAGCATGACAATGATCCCAAACACACCGCCCGGGCAACGAAGGAGTGGCTTCGTAAGAAGCATTTCAAGGTCCTGGAGTGGCCTAGCCAGTCTCCAGATCTCAACCCCATAGAAAATCTTTGGAGGGAGTTGAAAGTCCGTGTTGCCCAGCGACAGCCCCAAAACATCACTGCTCTAGAGGAGATCTGCATGGAGGAATGGGCCAAAACACCAGCAACAGTGTGTGAAAACCTTGTGAAGACTTACAGAAAACGTTTGACCTGTGTCATTGCCAACAAAGGGTATATAAGTATTGAGAAACT
The DNA here is from genome assembly GCF_020615455.1 of Coregonus clupeaformis. Lineage (NCBI taxonomy): Eukaryota > Metazoa > Chordata > Actinopteri > Salmoniformes > Salmonidae > Coregonus > Coregonus clupeaformis. Next base: position 2,103,315 of record NC_059204.1, on the reverse strand, counting down.
TTTGTTATTGACCAAATACTTATTTTCCACCATAATTTGCAAATAAATTCATTAAAAATCCTACAATGTGATATTCCGGAAAAAAATCTCATTTTGTCTGTCATAGTTGACGTGTACCTATGATGAAAATTACAGGCCTCTCATCTTTTTAAGTGGGAGAACTTGCACAATTGGTGGCTGACTAAATACTTTTTTTCCCCACTGTATGTAAAGACCAGATTAAATCAAGAATAGTGTGATGGGTGACAATATCAGCCCATCACTTGTGAATTATATTATCACTTGTGAATGATGCCCAGCTTAAAGCAAAAATTGCATGCTTTTTTATAATTATTATATTCAGCCCAAGGGCTTAACGGCCACTGGCCACAAAAGGCATGGATTTTTTTAGGGGGATTATGGCCACACAAATGGGATGCAGCCGGAAAATTCGAGGCATTATCAAGTGCTTGTCAAATTGTGAATGAGAGACTGATGAAGTGTGTACAGCCTGCACAAAAAACAAAGCAGAGCTCATGCCTTTCATGCAACTTTTTTCAAATCATCATTAGAGTCGCATCATGCAGCCTTAGAACCTGTACAATCCAGGTGTAGAGAGCTCTTAGAGACTTACCCAGAAAGACCCACAGCTGTAATTGCTGCCAAAGCAGATTCTAACATGTATTGACTCAGGGTGTTGACTACTTATCTAATCAAAAGTGTTTTTAATTTTTACAAAAAATTAAGTTAGAATTTTTCTTCCACTGAGTATTTTGTGTAGATAGTTGACAAAAAAGAGGACAAATCCATTTTAATCCCACTTTGTAACAACAAAATGTGGAAAAAGTCAAGGGGTGTGAATACTTTGAAGGCAATGTATATGATATTTAAAAGTCAGTGTGTTTCTGTTTGTGCAGAAAATGAGGGACTAGGGTAATTCAGAGCTCCTAAAATAACTAAGGCACAGAAACCTGTATTACCTCTGTATTACCCGTGCTCTAAAAGGCTAAACTAAAAATCAGCACTCCTGTTGAGACTCTTGCAACATGGCTGTGGTCTAACATTCAGGTTAAAGGGGTAGAGTTCCCATGTTGCAAGAGTCTCAATAGGAGTGCTGATTTTTAGTTTAGCCTTTTAGAGCACGGGTAATACCCAAAATGTTTGTCATTTCAGCAGTCACGTTTTAGATACTGGACTTTCAAGAATCAAAGTGCCACCCACCACATCATCATGATGATGCAAAATGCATTTTGGGACTGTGTCAACAGTGGACCAATGAAAAAAAAAAAAAAAGGCTTTTAGTTGAGTTCCCCTTTAACCTGAATGTTAGACCAGGGTCATGTTGCAAGAGTCTCAATAGGAGTACCGATTTAGTTTAGCCTTTTAGATCACAGTGAATACAATTAGATGGACAGGGGGAGCTAATCCTATAATTTCTACTCAGAGGCACCTGATACATATGACCCCTGATATATTTAAAGGGCTCGGGTTAGTAGCCTTGTTTCAGAGGCCTGTATCTCCCTCCGATGTCAAAAAAATAGGTGGTTTCTTCAAGTCTCTTGGGAAGAGGGTTCATTACAATTACTAATTTTCATCACCATCCAAAGCAGAGGGATTTTAGAAACTATGGAATGTCATTGGGGAAATCACACTATAGGACTGTTTTAATTGCAAACAATTGGTAGAGCATGGCGCTTGTAACGCCAGGGTAGTGGGTTCGATCCCCGGGACCACCCATACGTAAAAATGTATGCACACATGACTAAGTCGCTTTGGATAAAAGCGTCTGCTAAATAGCATATTATTATAAGCACCTTGAAAAATGAAATGGTCAGCAACTTTGTGATAAAGAATAGGGGACAAAAATAACAGAGATGACTTATGGTACCATAAAAAAATATATATATTTGGTCAGCATCTCATTTAGGTCTATGCCTCAACTCAAAGGAAATATCCAAATCAGAAGGTAAGCCCTTATTTGACAGGCTTCATACCCATATGAGCATTAGCATAACCTGAGACAGCAGAATCAGTGTGGTCTGTTACTGTTGATCTAAATGAGCTCCACGGTAGATGAATTGGATTTGGATATTCAGTGTGTCTGTACCTCAATGGTGCAACGCAACTGTGTGCATGACCGTCAGGGCCATTATTGATTCAATAGACCTCAATGTCAATATGTGGTTTTTCATAAACACAGAGGGTCGTATTCATTAAGCAAATACAACCATAGCAAAAAAATATACACTACCGTTCAAAGGTTAGGGGTCACTTAGAAATGTCCTTGTTTTCGAAAGAAAAGCAATTATTTTGTCCATTAAAAGAACATCAAATTGATCAGAAATACAGTGTAGACATTGTTAATGTTGTACCCGCAAAACACCAGTCTCAACGTCAACAGTGAAGAGGCGACTCCGGGATGCTGACCTTCTAGGCAGAGTTGCAAAGAAAAAGCCATATCTCAGACTGCCCTTTTAAAAATGATAAACTTGGATTTTCAAACACAATGTGCCATTGGAACCCAGGACTGATGGTTGCTGATAATGGGCCTCTGTACGCTTATGTAGATATTCCAATAAAAATCAGCCGTTTCCAGCTACAATGGCCATTTACAACATTAACAAATGTCTACACTGTATTTCTGATCAATTTGATGTTATTTTAAAATGGACAAAATAATTGCTTTTCTTTCTAAAACAAGAAAATGTCTAAGTGACCCCAAACTTTTGAACGGTAGTGTGTGTGTGTGTGTGTGTATAAATAATAAACTATATTAAAACAGTGAAATCAAAAGGTAATGTACCATTGTGGTTGGATGTTTCATTCTTCCATATGAAACCTAGCCAAACCAACTTTCGATGGATAGTAAGTGTTCAAAACCCTCCCCCGTATGCATCAGCCCTCTCTTCATTAGCAGCAACACACCTCACTCCCCCTTATCAGTACCAATATCCCCCACCTTGAAAAAGGCAGGGCTACCCCTTTTAAAATGCCACCACCTGCAACAATTAGCCGTCTTTCAACCATACCAGAATGGAACAAGAGATTAATTATTGACTGAGTATGGAATGAGTGTGGTGTGTGGCCGCCAACGTATCTTTCATTTTATTATGTTGATTTATAATTGTTCGCAGTTTGATGGATTGTTGTGCATATACTGTAAGTGCACTTCCCTTGTTTGCCAATTGAGTAGCACCGTACCACTTAGAGGGTCTTCACACTTAAGAGTTCTCAAAAATACCCTCTGCTACACATACACAATATATACAAAAGTATGTGGACATCCCTTCAAATTAGTGGATTCTGCCATTTCAGCCACACCCGTTGCTGACCGGTGGATAAAGTCGAGCACACAGTCATGCAATCTCCATAGAAAACATTGGCATTACAATGGCCTTACAGAAGAGCTCAGTGACTTAACGTGGCACCGTCATAGGATGACACCTTCCCAACAAGTCAGTTCGTCAAATTTCTGCCCTGCTAGAGCTGCCCCGGTCAACTGTAAATTCTGTTATTGTGAAGTGGAAACATCTAGGAGCAACAACGGCTCAACCGCGAAGTGGTAGGCCACACAAGTTCATAGAACAGGACCGCCTAGTGGTAACGCGCGTAAAAATCGTCTGTCCTCGGTTGCAACACTCACTACCGAATTCCAAACTGCCTCTGGAAGCAACGTCAGCACAAGAACTGTTCGTCGGGAGCTTCATGAAATGCGTTTCCATGGCAGAGCAGCTGTACACCAGCTTAAGATCTATTGGTCATGTAGTGTAAACTTGCAAACTTGTCACGTCTCGACTAGGACTGTGGCGGTCATGAAGTTTTGTCAGCCAGTTATTGTCATGCAAAAGACTGCCGGTCTCACGGTAATTGACCGTTAATTAAAATAAACACGTTTAGCACCTCCGGGCCACCACACATACAAGCTGCTTCAGCTTTTGGAATATCAGGTGCACCTTGTGTTGGGGACAATAAAAGGCCACTCTAAAATGTGTAGTTTTGTCACACAATACAATGCCAGAGATGTCTCAAGTTGAGGGAGCTTGCAATTTGCATGCTGACTGCAGGAATGTCCACCAGCGCTGTTGCCAGAGAATTGAATGTTAATTTCTCTACCATAAGCCGCTTCCAACGTCGTTTTAGAGAATTTGGCAGTAAGTCCAACTGGCCTCACAACCGCAGACCACGTGTATGGCGTTGTGTGGGCGAGCGGTTTACTGATGTCAACGGTGTGAACAGGGTGCCCTATGGTTGCGGTGGGGTTATGGTATGGGCAGGCATAAGCTACGGGGACAACGATCGACGGCAATTTGAATGCACAGAGATACCGTGATGAGATCCTGAGGTCCATTGTCGTGCCATTCATCCGCCACCATCACCTCATGTTTCAGCATTTTAATGCACAGCCCAATGTCGCAAGGATCTGTACACAGTTCCTGGAACCTGAAAATGTCCCAGTTCTTCCATTGCCTGAATACTCAGACATGTCTCCCCTTGAGCATATTTGGGATGCTCTAGATCGACGTGTACGCCAACATTCTACAGGCCACAATCAACAGCCTGATTAACTCTATGCGAAGGAGATGTCACGCTGCACACCAGATACTGACAGGTTTTTTCCCACGCCCCTACCTTTTTAAAAAGTTGTGACCAACAGATGCATATCTGTATTCCCAGTCAAGTGGAATCCATAGATAAGGGCCTAATTAATTTATTTCAATTGACTGTTTTCCTTCTATGAATTGTAACTCAGTAAAATCATAGAAATTGTTGCATGTTGCCTTTATATTTTTGGTTCAGTGTATATTTTAACAAAGTCTGATAAATCAATTGAATACACACCATCACAATAAATCCATTATTTATTTTAGGCAGGTCTAAAGAAACATTAAGAAAATGTATTTCAGAAGAACAGAATAAGAGTTGGCCTACTGTATTTTATCTGGCTATGCTCCATGCCATTGCCATTGGCATTTAGCAGACAAGATAGGCTTATAAGTCCCGTGACATTTTATATTATATGATTTTATAGTAAGAAGAATATAATTGAAAGCTGAATAAAATAGAAAGGATATTTTTCCCATTCCAGAGTGAGAGTGCGCATATGAAGTGACTATGTTGAGCGTTAGATTTAGAGTCATTTGGCAACTTTAGTTGTGAATGATACAAACCATAGAATGCCTTTGAAATCAAAAGATATGGGCTGCATGATGCGACTACAGGCTATTGATGATGATTTAATAAAGTCGCAAAAAAAGCTCTGTTCCTTGACTCACGTTGCACACGCTGTTCTCTTATCAAGTGATCATATTTTCACCCATCGGACTACTCTCAATTAAAATATTGTCTTTACTAATATGTACAATTAGTTTAGATTTAGAGTGGCCCATTATCAAATGGGAAGGAACAGTGGCAAGAGAAAAAGACATGGCATCCGTAGGCACTCGAATAGCGAATGGAGGCCACTTCCCCGCCGGTTCCTTTAACTCATGTCAGGTACGCTACTCTGGTTATTTCGCCGTGCGACAGGTGATATTCCATCCAAACTCTGTATTCCATAGGCTCCCCAACCCTGTTCCTGCAGCTACCGAGTGCTTAATTTGGGATCCAAGTGAAATCTGCTCAGGAACATCGATAGTAACATGTTTTCACAGCGAAACATATTTCATTAAACTGTTGACAGTCCCTCTCTCTGCGCGCTGGAGAAAGGAATGAAGGAGAAAGGGGAGGAGATGGAAACACACAGTGGTGAGATATTCTGTAGCTAAAAGGTAATGTGTCAGCCTATTACAAAAAATATTGAACAAAAATAAACGCAACATATTTTTTTACTGAGTTAAAGTTCATAAGGAAATAAGTCAATTGAAATAAATAAATTAAGCCCTAATCTATGGATTTCATGATTGGGAATACAGACATGCATCTGTTGGTCACCGATACCTTTAAAAAAAAGTAGGGGTGTGGATCAGAAAACCAGTCAGTATCTGGTGTGACCACTATTTGCCTTATTCAGCGTTACACATCTCCTTCGCATACAGTTGATCAGGCTGTTGATTGTGGCCTGTGGAATGTTGTCCCACTCCTCTTCCATGGCTGTGCGAAGTTGCTGGATATTGGCGGGAACTGTGCTGCTTACTGATTATTGGCTACTGTGATATTTCCTGTAAATTTGACCAAGAATGTTGCATTGCCAGCCACAACTTAAGTTAAGGCAAGGATGCAGTGGCAATGTGTCATTCAGGGCAGGGCCACTATTTCTGTTTTGCATGTTATTTTGGCATTAATATGTATCACAATGAGTTAATAAAGCTGCATACAAACAGTATATTTTTTGCTTTCTGAAGGCAGCTCCAAAATGCAGGTGTTTCAGCCTAGCTCAGTGCTTTCTGTGGTGGTGGGGCAGCCAGCGGAAAATACGAAGCGTAGGGGTTGGTGATGTTCTCTAGTTGCGCCGTGATTGGCTCAGTGTTCTGTCACTCATGGGGACACTACGTCACCGCAAAATCTATGGGGAGAGCTCGAAAATTCAAGCACCTGAGTGCTAAGGCGCCACTGCAGCCCCGGGTTTGATCCCAGGCTGTGTCATGGGACGGCGCACAATTGGCCCAGCATCGTCCGGGTTAGGGGAGGGTTTGGCCGGCCAGGATGTCCTTGTCTCATCGTGCTCTAGCGACTCCTTGTGGCAGGCCGGTCGGTCAACTTCGGTCGTCAGTTCAACAGTGTTTCCTCCGACAAATTGGTGCGGCTGGCTTCCGGGTTAAGCGAGCACTGTGTCAAGAAGTAGTGCGCTTGGCTCTCAACCTTCGCCGAGTCCGTAGGGGAATTGCAGATGTGAGACAAGATCGTAACTACCAATTGGATATCACGAAAAAGGGGGTAATGCCATGGGCCAGAAAAGTTTGAATACATTGGCCATGCGGTCAATCCAGCATGACTTCTGTTGCGTTCAAAACCACTGGAAACTCAGATCTGGGAAATCTCAGACGTCAGTGAGTTCAAGACAACTGGGAACTAGCTCTTGACCGGGAAAATACGGAAAATAATTTAACGGTCATCCAACTCTGAATTCCAAGTCAGGATTTCGGGCCTCTTTCTACAACCCACAAGGACCGCAGCGCCACCTTCCTGTTCAAGTGAGCACTGCACAACAAGGTGAGTCCAAAAATGTATTGTATGCTGCTGCATAATATGCCAGGAAGATATGTATACTGTAGCTAAGAAAGTAATACTTAGTGTATGTTGTGTAGTAAGCGGTTAGTAGCCCATGTGCCTCACCCTAATGTGCTCCATTTTCACCTCATAACTTAGCCTACTGTTCAGACTTGGTGGTGCACATTTAGCCTATAGCCTGTTTTAGAGAAATATCATTGAATATTGTAAGAGCTTTCATTGTCTGCTTATATGCCCCCTTTATTTATCTTATGGTTCTGACTTGGTATACAGGGAGAATATTGTAAGAACGGCCCATGTTCTGAATTCTGTCGCTGTACATTTCAAAAGTGCTGAAGAAATAGTTTTATTGACTACGTCCGTACTAGCTCGCTCATTAAGGTCTTATTCGAAATTACGGATTGCCTCTTATCCGCTCATCGTCCCCTTATGCCATAGTTTGTACATCTCAATTGTCAGTAGAAACCACATTTGTTTAAGCAAGTCAGCCATATCAGCTTTCTTTTTTTTAAAGGCAGTAAATGAGGCTGAATTAACTGTTTCGCTGCCAGACAAGTCTCCGCTGACAGCCATGTGTAGCAGTGGTAAGGTGTTGGGACTGCTGTTGGGGCAATGCTGTTGGGACAGCTTTATGTAGGCCTAACAGTTTGTCGGTACCGTTTGTCACCGTTATAGTGAAATTCATTTAGTGTTGTGTAGTGGCTTTGCTGGCATGCATGAACAACAACAAAAAAGTTGAGTTTGCCCCACCAAGATTTACATGCTAAAATCGCCACTGGAAGGATGTAATGTGTATTGAAAAGTAGAAATCTCTTTAGCCACAATGCTCCTCAGATTCTCCTTCTCCTGTAGTGGTAATAGGGCATTAAACCTGTTTGATCTAGTGCATTTCCTTTGTTGTCCATGTAACTGCCTCATACTGACAATGTGTTTCTCTGATCCTAGTTAAACCACCTTACATCACCCGTCTACTGTGACATAATTTGAAGCCTGCAAAGACCAAGGTCAAAACCTCATTCAATAAAAGGGTCAAATGGCTTCCCTCGCTCCTTGTGTTCTTACAGAAATACTCAATTGTGTTGCCTTCCACCCATCCTAAACTATTTTTTTTAAATTAATTAATTTATTTATTTATTATTACCTGGTTCCCAGGCTCAATTGGACTTGAAAGGGCGGTGTCTTAAAATGGAGGCTGGAGAGGGAGCGAGCCTGCTACAGCTGTATTAGATGGGACTTTGAAAAATTGTTTGTTTAATGTTCTACCACCATATTATTTTAGGGAAGCTCAATCGAGTTCGGGCATGTGAAAACTACAGTATTTCTAAGATGTGTACTTTGAGATTTTCCAAACTCATTTCCTTAACACTATAACTGCTAAAGCAGTAATTTTGACTGCTCATGATTATTATTTTTTACTCCGCCATTTTTTAAGTCATGCCCCCTCCGTCCTTGACGTTTCCAAAATAAGTCTATAACACACTGTTGGTGCTAGAATCGTAATTTCACAAACAGAACTGGAGTTATAACCAGTTTCAGGAGGGCATGTCATTTTATCTTTATGGTTTTCCCCCGTTGCCCCACCTCCCAACAGTAGGGCCTGCTCCGCTGCTTCTTCCTACAGTTGAAAGTGCAGTGCCCAGCTGATAATCAACCCGATTATTGCCTCGAAACTGAACCGACACTATACTGAAACTAATTTCACACATATAACAGATGAAATAAATTAAGTAAAGTATGATGGGAGAAAGGGGAAGAATGGGTGAGTTGATGAGCCAGGGGAAGCGATTGATTATGGAATCACAAATCACCTTTATTTAACCAGGTAAGCCAGTTAAGAACAAGTTCTCATTTACAACTGCGACCTGGCCAAGATAAAGCAAAGCAGTGCGATAAAAACAACACAGAGTTACATATGGGAGCACATGGCGAGCCATTCTATTATATTGATCCATTCTAATTATAATCTTAAAATGATATGTACCCTATATCAGTCCACCGAATCAAAGCAGTCTTCTCAGTCTACAGTGAGAGCATGCGTAATTGTACATGCTGAATGGCTATCAATATCTGGGAAAATATCCACATCGGGCAGCAGGTGCTCGAGGATGTGGTGATGAGGCTTGTGGAACCTTATGTTGGCAAGGGGAGAAATGTCACCATGGAAAATTTCACTTCACTGTCGAACAAGTTACTTGCAAAGAAAACAAGTCTGGTGGGCACCATGAACAAAGTGAGACGGGAGCTCCCTCCCGCTGCGCAAAATAAGGCACCTGCACAGCAGTTGTCCAATGGTGCTGAAGAACAACCAGACAATGGGGACACAAAGAGAACAGACTATTTCGCACCACAACGAAACAAAGGAATGTCAACATGTGTCAAGCAAGTGAAAGTTACCAAAATTGTGTCAACTGTTAGGACAAGGGATAACAGCTAAATGAAATCAAAATGATGCTATTGCGTGAAGATGCACACAACAAGTGACAATTTTTTACTGCTGTCATATCGACACTCATAGTCATAATGCCATTATTGCTTTTTTGCTGAGTTTCACTATTTATCAAGGCCAATTGGCACTTATAATGATGTTTAGGCTACTGATGTTTTCATCATTTGACCACATGTATTTTGACCTTGCATCTTGGTGGTTGGGGTATTTTTTTTATAGTTGTAAAAAATAAGCTGTTACCGTGTTCCAACACATATGCTTTCTGTTTCATAGTTATAACAATGGCACTCCACAAATAAATTTGATTGAACACTTGGATTTTGGCATTTGTGATTTTTAGTTTTTACATATAGCCTACAGTAACAAACTAAAGAAAATGCTATTGTGTTATTTGAAATAAAAATGGTATTCTAATGTTACCCAAGGCCTTCATACACACAAATGATTATTTTTGCAATAGCATATATTAAATATATTCATTATACTGTTAGAATGTTGCAGTCAGAAATACTGCTCATTAGCTTGAAGGGGGGACTGTTGAGGCCCAGCGGCTCTAGCATTAAATGACTTGCATTGCTCACGCTTTGAAGTCCAGTGTAGGGGAGGTTCTAAGGGTTGAGCTACAGCCAATTAAAAAGTAGTGGTTGTTTCGTCCGCTCATGCCATAGCCTTCAGCACTTAGAGTGTTGGGCCAGTACCCGAAATGTTGCTGGTTCAAATACCAGAGCAGACTGTGAAAATCTGTCGATCTGCCCTTGAGCAGGGCACTTAACCCTAATTTGCTCCAGGGGCGCCATACTACTATGGCTGACCCTGTAAAACAACATTTCACTGCACCCATCTGGTATGACAAAACATTATTATTTATTTTTTAAACCAGACGTTCGACAGAGAGCCAGTTGGTGGACGAGATTACCTCAAAATACACAATAAATAGAGGTAGAGAAGCAAATTGTCTATCATATTCCTATTATTATGGTTAAAGAAATCTGTATTCATTAAGCTAAGTGTGGCAAGCTACACACAGCCCTGCTCCCCACCTTGTGGAGAGATGTTGTTTGTGGACCCTCAGACCCTCAAAACTGCACTGGCCCAGGTCCATTCATTGCAAATTAAAGCATACAACTGGTTGTATACCTCACATGCATGAATAATTTAACCATAAGATAACAGACAAAAACAGACAATTAACATAGTGGGATAAAAGCTTCGGTCCTGTGCGTGTCAAGACGAGTTAAATTGGCATGCTTTTCCTCACTGCATCAATTGGCTCCTATATTGTGTGTTCTGCTGTATTTGCTGCATTCTCGGAATCGCATCTCACTTGACATAGCCTACAACATACACCAGTCATAATCAAACATAGGCGTATCATCATTCTGGCGAATAGCCTAGGCTATTGCATGTCGCTCGGTTAGGCACTTACCATTTGAAATTAGCACCACACAGAGCAGCAGAGTTCCTTTGCAAGATGGTAAAATTGACATCGTAGACATCTCGGTAAATCCAGTAAGCAATCGTGAATACAGGCGTCTTCAAATATAGCTTCCGACCGGTGTTTGCCTATGGCAGGTTCTTCGATAGTCTGAAGTTGAATTGTGTGCCAGAAATTGTTTACAATATGTGGTGCTGTAGCCTTACTGAATCTGTCTACTATGTGAAATCTGACAATCGTCTGACTGGCTTTATGACAAAATGCTATGCATGACGAAGATGTGTCTTCTCTTTATAAAGTACCTCCAAACCGCAGAAGAAAGTTACAGGTATCCGGATCAAGTGGCTCAATTGCGCCCTCAATTAAGTATTCCACCATGTATGTTCCAAATATGAAGCAAAGTCAACTGGTTAATAAATTCAACAAATGCGCAATTGTTCACAAATACGTGGCAATAAAATAAACTATTTCATGTTGAATTCCACTGCGCTCAGTAGGCCGAGAGTTTTTATGCTGGTATCTCAAGCACTGCAGTTTATACAACACCGATTCACTTAGCCTACAGATTGATAAACGTTGTGTTTTTCAAACGGTCCTGAAACTTAAAACTGGACAGCGGGTGTAGATTTCCACGACACCAATTAGAAAATTTCACCAAACCCGGATGCAACAATGTAGCCAACAGACGCGATGAATGGAGAGTCCGTCCGTCGGTCTTTACTGTGCCGTAAGCAATACCAGCTCGGGTTCAACGACGGGTGCCTTTTGTCGGCTGCCTCCTGCCTTAATTAAAAGTTATCCAGTACACAGGCGAGACGAACCTTCAGTAAGCAAAAATTGCAATTGCAGGATTAACAGACTAATGTAGCCTATACTAAAGAAACACTCGACTAATAATCTTGGATAGGCTGTGAGATTCCGCGTTTCCAAAACTACAACAGCGTTTCCCAACCCAAGTCACTGAATTTGTTTAATGCAGTGATTTGATAGTTCATCTAGTTCCCAGATTTTAAACGGCAGTCCACATACCACGTTTCGATGTTAGGCTACCTAAATATTCCTTCTACACGTCCTCAAACACAAGAATGTTGACCATAGTTACTGAATCCGCGGCAGTAGTCCAAGTCCATCCCCTAACTGTGGTTAAAAACTCACGGGCATTTCGACTTCATTGTTTCGCACTATCCTGCTCTGCGTTGACCATTTACGCATTCTTTGCCGCTCGTCTGGTTAAGGAAAGAAAGGACAATTGCTAATACATACTCCTCGTATGCGTTGTGTCCGGCAAAGCTGGTTTTAACAGCAAAAAAAGCGACTTTCTCAAAGGCAGTTGCTACAGAGATCCTTCTCCCTCGCTCAAAGGATTTCACAAGCACAGCTGAAAGCAGCATGAACTACATTTCAATCACGTGGTACCCTCATCAGACCTCAGTCTGACGCGCGCAATGCATAGTTTATTCAATGAGATGGACAGTGTGCATGTGTAGCCTGTCTTTTTTCCCAAATCAATTTGTGAATAAGTATCGAAAACATGTAGCCTATACATTCGTTGTTGATCCATAAGGAATGGTAGGCAATTGCTTAAATCCGAAATTCCAGGTGAGCAACATCGTCTCACCTCTGGTTGCAACGTGGTCTCAGAGAAATTTGTATTATTCTGTACGGAAATCTGATACACCATTTAGTATGGTATTAATTTGTGGACGTCCATCATCCCTTTCACATGATATGTTACGAATTTGCAAAACGTACAGTATGTTACGAATTTGCTAAATGTATGCTATGTTAAGAATTCCAATTTGTTGTTGCTAATGTTAGCTAGGGGTGGGCAGGTGGCTAACGCTAGCTAGGCTAGGAATTAGGGGTTAAGGTTAGGAGTTGGGTTAGGGGAAGGGGAAGGGTTAGCTAACATGCAAAGTAGCTAAAAAGTAGTAAGTAGTTGCTAATTAGCTAAAATGCAAAAAGTTGTCTGTTGGATTGCTAGATGTTTGCGTTATACATCCACCACTACCAACGACCCCTCCTTTCGTTTTTGCCTTAAGTAACCTTCTGTCTTATGTAACCATACCAAATGTAACATAACACTCTACACTGAACAAAAATATTAACGCAACATGTAAGGCATTGGTTTCATGAGCTGAAATAAAAGATCCTATAAATGTTCCATATGCACAAAAAGCTTCTCTCAAATGTTGTGCAGAAATGTGTTTACATCCCTGTTAGTGAGCATTTCTCCTTTGCCAAGATAATACATCCACCTGACAGGTGTGGTATATCAATAAGCTGATTAAACACCATGATCATTACACAGGTGCACCTTGTGCACAATAAAAGGCCACTAAAATGTTCCCGTTTTGTCACACAACACAATGCTACAGATGTGTCAATTTTTTACAAAAGTTGTTTTTATTATTATTAATTATTATAAAAAATGTTTACCCTTTTTTCTCCCCAATTTCGTGATATCCAATTGGTAGTCACAGTCTTGTCCCATCGCTGCAACTCCTGTACCGACTCGGCAGAGGCGAAGGTCGAGAGCCATGCGTCCTCCGAAACATGACCCTGCCAAGCCGCACTGCTTCTTGACACACTGCTCAATTAACCCGGAAGCCAGCCGCACTAATGTGTCAGAGGAAACACCGTACAACTGGCGACCGCAGTCAGCGTGCATGCGCCCGGCCTGCCACAAGGAGTCGCTAGAGCGCGATGGGACAAGGACATCCCGGCCGGCCAAACCCTCCCCTAACCCGGACGACGCTGGGCCAAATGTGCGCCGCCTCATGGGTCTCCCGGTCCGGCCGGCTGCGATACAGCCCGGGATTGTCCTGGGTCTGTAGTGACGCCTTAGACCGCTGCGCCACTCGGGAGGCCCTTGATGTCTCAAGTTTTGAGGGAGCATGCAATTGGCATGGTGACTGCAGGAATGTCCACCAGAGCTGTTGCCAGAGAATTGAATGTTATTTTCTCTACCATAAGCTGCCTCCAACGTCGTTTTAGATAATTTATCAGTACGTCCAACTGGCCTCATAACCGCAGACCACGTGTATGGCGTTGTGTGGGCGAGCAGTGTGCTGATGTCAATGTTGTGAACAGAGTGCCCCACACTCTAAAAAGAAAAGGTTCATGGAGTATCCTTTAGGGGTTCTTAAAATTGAAACTCTGGGGGAACCCATTTACATTTTAGTCATTTAGCAGACGCTCTTATCCAGAGCGACTTACAGTTAGTGAATACATATATTTAATACTGGCCCCCCGTGGGAAACGAACCCACAACCCTGGCGTTGCAAACGCCATGCTCTATCAACTGAGCTACATCCCTGCCGGCCATTCCCTCCCCTACCCTGGACGACGCTGGGCCAATTGTGCGCCGCCCCTATATGTTATTCTAAGAACCCTTTAACTACCCACCCCCCCCTATTATTATGAATAATAATAATAATAATACGCATAACAATAACACAATATTTTAGTTGTCAGTGTTTATTATGATTTTAGTGGCAAACCAGAATACAAAAATCAAAATATAAGTCTAAACTCCCAGCAGAGCCCCAAGTCCATATCCTCTGGCGTGTTGATGTTAATGTGTTGATGTTCTCCGTATCCATAGCCAGAATGATTTTGCAGTGCATGGTGATCGAACAGGTTTCCTGTTATATTCATCAGAGGTGAAGGGAGGGTGAAGTCTGTGAATCCAAAAAATAGTAGTTATACAGTTGATTAACAAAACATGCACAAGACAGTTTTCATACCTTGGTTTTTGTGGTAAATGTGAATTAAAAAAATCTGTTTCAAAAATGTTTTTCATACACATACCTTGTCCATAATGTAGAGGCCTATGGGATATTCATTGAAGAAGTAAGGGAGGAGGATGGTAAATCTGATCTGCATAACATACCAATACCAATTGACATACCTTTGTATGCCTCCGCCTCTATATACCTGCAGGCACAGACACAAAAGTGAGCAGTTCAGTCATCTGCACCCAATACAGCTAGCCTTCAACATATTCTTATAGCCTACAGTACATATTCTTACCTCTTTGTTGATTGATATCCATTGAATTGTGTCCATTTTCTGTTTTTAGAAAGATTTGCACAAATATGAAAAGATAGATGGTGTCATCAGAAAACAATATAAATTTAGATCATACAAAGGACAAACCTTACCTTAAAATTGAGGAGATCTTTACATTTTTCAGTTAAGTGCCTGCACCTGCTGTCCTTTCAAATTCAAATCCAAATGTTTCAGTTGGGCAGTTAGGTTCCTGCAAGAACCCCCACCAACTAAGGGGGTTCCTCGATGAACCCCACCTCCTATGGGGTTCTTGGAATAACCTTTTGGATGCAATTTGCAGTTTCAAGAACCCAAGGTTCTTCGAAGAACTTTAACGATCTTAGAAGAACCCTTGTTGAACCCCAAATTTTTAGTGTGCATGGTGGCGGTGGGGTTATGGTATGGGCAGGCATAAACTACGGACAATGAACACAATTGCATTTTAATCGATGGCAATTTGAATGCACAGATACTGTGACGAGATCCTGAGGCCGATTGTGAGGCTGATTATTATTATTATTACTTTTTTTATAAGGTGTCTGCAACCATCAGATGCATATCTGTATTCCTAGTCATGTGAAATCCATAGGTTAGAGCCTAATGAATTTATTTCAATTAACTGATTTCCTTAAATAAACTGTAACTCAGTAAAATCGTAGAAACTGTTGCATGTTGCGGTTATATTTTTGTTCAGTATAATTTGAGTGTCCCGGATTTACTTTTACTATATTCCGTCTAGTCCGAGACCAGTCTGCTTCCCTAGCTCTGGAAAACCCATTTTCTCTGTACATAGGGTTTTCAGCGGTTACATTCGTCCTTGGTTGGCTCCACGTGAACTACAATTCCGACGCTGTGTTTTAACGTTTAGAAACGTCAATAATCATTGCTTTCAAACAAATTTTTTTCTAAACATATGCTGAAATGCCTCTTATCTTTCATATCAGCGAGAAATATTATTTCAAATAATAAAGATACTTACTGTAGCAGTTTTGCACAGATCCACAAGCTGTGTGTGCCTCCAGTTGACGAACTACACTGCCTCCCCAGTTACGCTTACACACAGGTGTATTTGGTATTTATTAGGATCCCCATTAGCTTCTGCAAAAGCATCAGCTACTCTTCCTGGGGTCCACATGGAACATGACATAATACATAGTACAGAACATTATCAGTCAAGGACTGAAATACATACATGTAAAAGGTCACACATAGCCTACATATCAGTACATACACACAATATCTAGGTCTAATACATAGTACAGTGCAAATTACAATACAATATATATAAAATGGCTGTGTCTCTTCACAGTCCCTTTTGTGCAGTAAGCTGTTATATTATCTGTTTTTTGAAACTGGTTTTATTGCTAGCTTGAGTTACCTGGGGTGGCAGAGAGTTCCATGTATTCATGGCTCAATTTATACTGTGCGTTTTCCAGCCTCTGTTCTGGACCTGGGGACTGTGAAGAGACCTCGGGTTGCATGTTTTGTGTTGTACCGATGAGTGTCCAAACTGTGTACCAATTTCTTGAACAGACCGTTTGGTACAGACCTTTTCCCATTTTAGCAACCATTGAGTCTATATGTTTTGACCATGACAGCTTGCGATCTAGGGTTACACCCAGCAGTATAGTCTCCTCAACTTGCTCAATAGCCACATTATTCAATAATAGATCTAAATAAGGTTTAGCGTCTTCTGTCAACAAGCGATGTAACATGGAGGAATGGCCCTGTGGGAACACTAACCCTAAACCCTATAAAAGTGTGTAGTAATTTAACATTTTGTTTAGTTTTATTTATTATTTTATTTATCGCTGATATGAAAGATGTGTTCCTTATGTTTTCAAAACCGTACAGCAAGCGTGCGTTTTAACGTTCAGAACGAATGTCGGGGATCTTAACAAAACTCCCTCAAACAGAAGATACTATCATCAATAGGCACTAATGCAGTTAGCGTCTATGAATGGGTTACCTCTACCCTAATGTAAAAGTTTTATCAAAATGATCAAGTTAAAGGCTTATAAAATGCATGATAATACAAAGAGGCCGTTAATCTGTTTATGAATGACGACTATTTAGCTGTTCATATCTGTTAGAGATCAACTTTATGATCAGATCAAATGCAATAATTACCAACATGTTGGATAATACACTGTATTACATAAGTCAATTATTGTCATTTCTGATTCAACCCAGACTCTTATCTGCTATTATCTAGTGTGAACTCTGATATGGTAAACATCTTCACTCAAACATGAGCCTTATGCCGCGTTCACGTCGTGTCGGAAACTCTGCCATTTCCGACTTGCTACCATAGGCGGAAGAGTCGGATACCGGGAAGCTCTACGCAAATAAACTTACATTCATTTAAACTCTGAGGTCCCAAGTTTCCGACATTATGTGAACGCGGCATTATTCCTGTTGCAGTGAGAGTTACTGAAAAGGTTCTGGTTTCAATGTTTATTCTGATTATTACAGGTTGTGAAGAATAAATCTAATTTAACATTACATTAAATAAATACATGTTGCAACCTGTTACATTCCCAATGGACAAACTCAAAACGTCATCGCTCACAGAAAAGGGAACTAACAAAAATTCACTTTGACAACCAAAACAAAACAGAAAGGGTTTCTGAAAGACACCCATGGGGCATCCACTGAAAGTTGGCAAACAACTAATAATGGGCTTCTAAAAGACACCCATCATGAGTGCCCACTAAAAGGAAGGACAAACCAAAACTAAAACCAGAAAATAACCCACACCAATTTAAAATAGGGAATGAAACGAATATGGAGAAAAACAGGGGGAAACTAAACTCAAGCTTCTTTTTGGCAAACTAAAGTGGAAGAACTGACGTGAGGTGTAGCTCTCCAGAGAGGAAGAGGCAAAGCGAGAGGTTTCACTCTCACCAAAATCTGTCCAAAATAAGCCCTATGAGTTTCCATGGGCTCGTTTTGGACCTAAGCTTGTCTCATGCCTTCCCGACTTTGGGACAACAACTCCCATTGTTAGGGCTGCGACATGAGCATCTAGTCATTATATACAGCTCTCCCAACATTTCCACTCCACCTGGTGGACTGGGCAAGCAGGTCCTAAATACCAGCTGAGCCAGCACAGGTGAAACACATCCTCACTAATGAGATCACTTTCTGGGCCAGCACAGGTGAAACACATCCTTACTAACGAGATCACTTTCTGGGCCAGCACAGGTGAAACACATACTGACTAATGAGGTGACTCTAATTAGTGCGCCTCAGCTAACATGCTAACATGCTAACCAACCTCGAAATAGATTGAGAAACCGAAACCCGTAACAAGCCTAAGAATATCAGAATTCTAAACACAGTAGCAAATAAACATCCACTTTTGGCCACCGTTTGCTAAACAGATGACCTCACAACACAGCTGCTCTATTCTCTTCCAATTGGAGTGAAAGTATTGATGTGGGAAATGGAGACTCCAACTCATTGAAGCATGTCGCTTCATGCATTTCATTTGGCTCTGTTCTGAGATTTGTCAAGGCTCCAACAATCTACCCAGGCCACAGAGGTCATGATCGCTATCATAAAGGTTCAAAGGTCCCAGACGTGTTGTAGAGTCCAAAGGATTATATCACAGCTTTGAACCATCTTTATACAGTGCACCTTACATTATTAGGAATGTCGATAACGGTGATCCATTCCCCTTCTGGGGGAAAGCTGTGTCATCCTCAGGCTTCCAGATCTTTGAATGATGTGCATCACTCGGTCCCCCGGGCCCCCAATAATATTGCCACTGATAATCACAGAGTATCTTTCACTTCCAAATGTAGAGGGCTACACAACATATCTCACTTGTGGTGGCATTAAACAATGTTCATTACTGCCAGCCCCAAAAGGTCTGCTGGGATATAAATGCTATGTTCTAAAATATTGCATCCCTTTAGACTGCCTTGTTCTATAATGTTAGGCTAAGCTGCTTTGGTCTTGCAGCGTGAGCGATTGTGCAGGGACATTATCGTGCAGTGTAGTATAAGGATCTGGTACCCTTTTGGATTGACACTTAATGTCTGCACTCCATTTTAGGGCATCAATGTTATCAGTCGCAAAGTACATACTTTGGGGCAGGGGACATGCAATGGGCATCAGTGCTAAAACCACAGCTAAATCTAAAACAATAGGCTTAACTGTCATGTAGATTTCAGTGCCCCAATTTTATGATGGACGCAAAGTCTCTCCATTTTATAGTAATTTATCTAGTCTCTACCAGAACAAGGGACTTATATATTAAAATTGTTGTGTAAGTCACTTGTGTCCAGAAGTCAGTGTCACTGTGTCCATATAGCCATTTCCTCTTCTCTGGTGGCAGAAGAACATCCATAATTTGTTTTGTGCTGCTGTCTTACATGTTTAATTCATCATGTTGACTATTCTGTCCAACAGAAGAACAAAGTACTGTCTGGACAGAGTTGTTGTTTTCCTAAGGGCTCGTTGAAATTCCGCTCCATTTCTCTGAGTAAGACGTATATTTACCTCATATGAAATGCAATTAATTCGAAACAATCAATATTTTACCAAGCAAAGGACGGTATAAAAAATGTATGCTTTCTTTCTTGAGAAGAGTGGGTTAATGCAAATCTCTTGAGACAGAGCAGCTTACCTCAAATAACATTTAAGAAAAAAGCCTTAGGCAGTTATTTGGACATAACAAGGAGAATATATTGATCATATTGTTTATGTACAAATTATTTATAGGTGATCAGCAATATCATAATTTCCTCCAAACTGAGGATACACCGTTGAATCATACTAATTTTTGTCTGATATTGATAGACCGATGTCGTGTTACATAAGATGTCAAATGCTTGATGTGATGATGGCAGGTCCTGCATATTTCAATAGAATTCCCACACCAAAAATAAATTATGAAATACAATGGTAACTATTGTGCGTTAGTGCAGGGTATCCCAAACTCGGTCCAAGGGCCCCCCCCCCGGGTGCATGTTTTGGTTTTTGCCCTAGCACTACACAGCTGATTCAAATAACCAACTCATCATCAAGCTTTGATTATTTGAATCAGCTGTGTAGTGCTAGGGTAAAAACCAAAACGTGCACCCGGGGGGGCCACAGGACCGAGTTTGGGTAACCCTGTGTTAGTGTGTAATCACGAAATGCATAGACCCAAGTTTGCATTCGCTGTGTTTATTTAGGGAAGGAATGGGCAACTCCAGTCCTCGGGGGCCTGATTGGTGTCACACTTTTGCCCCAGCCCCAGCTAACACACCTGACTCCAATAATCAACTAATCATAGTCTTCAGTTTAGAAGGCAATTACAGTACATAGTTGAAACAGCTGTGTTTGCTAGGGATGGGGAAAAAGTGTGACAACACTCTGGCCCCCGAGGACTGGAGTTGCCCATCCCTGATTTAGGGCAAGGTTTCCCAAACTTGGTCTAGGCCCCCCAATAGTGCTTGCTAACAAAAACACTTGCTTATGATAAATCATAGCTCTTTACTTAATAATAATACAAGTAATTAGGTGGGTGCTTATATTTGTCTAATTTCACACATATTCATATAACATTCAAAGCACGTTATAGATGCCATAACAGAGCATAATAAAACGGTATAATAAACGTTATTAGATAAAGAAGTGTTATGAAGGGGTGCACAGTTTTGTGTGTGCCCTCCACACCTGATTCCACTAATTAAAGTTGATGACAAGATGACGATGATAAGTTGATTAGTGGAATCAGGTGTGCTGTGCTCAGGAAACACTAAGATAAAGCAATAGGCATGGGTGGCTATATCACGGCTAAGAATGCTTGTAAGGCTACATATCACTTTATAAGAAGGCGCTTCAGCTAAAGTATTACTGATTAAACATTAAGTTAACCCATAGCAATAGGCAACTGAAGAGTGGATGTGGTGATACAGCTATAGTACACATTCATACAGTATCTTGGATTTAAAGTCTATATCAATGTGAGCTGGCCTAGGTATGGTTGAGTGGCTTGTGTCTTATCTCATCCAGCATTACTAGTGTTTGAAAGTCGTTCCATGTAATTTCAGCAAGCCATGACACCCACCATCTCATTTAGAAACCGGTAAAATTGGCATTCCTGAAACATTATTTTGTTGAAATTAAATTTGATCTCGGAGAAATTAAGCTAACTGATCGCACCTGAATTGGCCATTTTAATTTATACATTTACATTTTAGTCATTTAGCAGACGCTCTTATCCAGAGCGACTTACAGTTAGTGAGTGCATACATTTTTCATACTGTAGGATTCGATATTAAATAAATATCGTACCCAACATCCGACCAACGAGTAAGACATGGGGAATCCCCCCCCACCCCAAATTTTTTGACCCATTGGCTACTATATTTATTGAATATTACCTGAGTACTATAATTTAAAATGGCTAATTTGGGCACAATCAATTAGCTTAATTTCTCAGATCAAATTATAATCCAACAAAATAATGTTTCAGGAATGCTAATCGTATCTATTACTAACTAAAGAAAGACTAAAACAATCTGAAATGGTGGGTGACGAAATCCTCTGTCTTGTGCTTTTTGAGATGGAACGACTCAGCAGCCACATGGCCTTTTAATAACACGCAAGTGTGTTTGCAATGTATCACAAGATTAACATATTTACAATGACATCTTTGGTACAGGGCACACTTTTCTCCCTGTCCCAACACCGACTATGTTTTACTTTGGCTAAGACCCACAGGAAATTCACCCCAAATCATTCCAATGCTATAGCTCATTTACATAAATACAGAATTACAGGCCTATGGAGGGTTAGGGAACACTTTTCACACAAGGTGAATCCACCACTTGATTACCTATTGCATTCATCTGACTGGACTGACTTTTCAAATAACTACAATAGAAAGAACAGACTGTTTCCACAGGATTCTTTTGACAGATGTCAGCTACTGGAGTTGACGAAACGAGCTTCCTATCTCTCTTTCAGCAGCTGGTGTTAGTTCATCCAAAATTGCTATCCGTGACTGACAGCTGTCTCCATTCTCTGATGTTCTTCAGCTGTTGCCCAGGGCAGGAAGTGAGAGTGATGACATCTGAACCATAGTTACTTTTAAAACAGACCAACAATGGCTACAGTAACTTTCACAAGAAACGATCTAGCAATTTGATCTAGGAAAAAAACTCCATGTAACCACCTTGCTTAAAGGAACAGAAAGACAGTAATTCTGTGCCTTTATACTTACAGTGAGGGAAAACAGTATTTGATCCCCTGCTGATTTTGTACGTTTGCCCACTGACAAAGAAATGATCAGTCTATAATTTTAATGGTAGGATTATTTGAACAGTGAGAGACAGAATAACAACAACAAAATCCAGAAAAACGCATGTAAAAAATGTTATAAATTGATTTGCATTTTAATGAGGGAAATAAGTATTTGACCCCCTCTCAATCAGAAAGATTTCTGGCTCCCAGATGTCTTTTATACAGGTAATGAGCTGAGATTAGGAGCACACTCTTAAAGGGAGTGCTCCTAATCTCAGTTTGTTACCTGTATAAAAGACACCTGTCCACAGAAGCAATCAATCAATCAGATTCTAAACTCTCCACCATGGCCAAGACCAAAGAGCTCTCCAAGGATGTCAGGGACAAGATTATAGACCTACACAAGGCTGGAATGGGCTACAAGACCATCGCCAAGCAGCTTGGTGAGAAGGTGACAACAGTTGGTGCGATTATTCGCAAATGGAAGAAACACAAAAGACCTGTCAATCTCCCTCGGCATGGGGCTCCATGCAAGATCTCACCTCGTGGAGTTGCAATGATCATGAGAACGGTGAGGAATCAGCCCAGAACTACACGGGAGGATCTTGTCAATGATCTCAAGGCAGCTGGGACCATAGTCACCAAGAAAACAATTGGTAACACACTACGCCGTGGAGGACTGAAATCCTGCAGCGCCCACAAGGTCCCCCTGCTCAAGAAAGCATGTATACAGGCCCGTCTGAAGTTTGCTAATGAACATCTGAATGATTCAGAGGAGAACTGGGTGAAAGTGTTGTGGTCAGATGGGACCAAAATGGAGCTCTTTGGCATCAACTCAACTCGCCGTGTTTGGAGCAGGAGGAATGCTGCCTATGACCCCAAGAACACCATCCTCACCGTCAAACATGGAGGTGGAAACATTATGCTTTGGGGGTGTTTTTCTGCTAAGGGGACAGGACAACTTTACCGCATCAAAGGGACGATGGACGGGGCCATGTACCGTCAAATCTTGGGTGAGAACCTCCTTCCCTCAGCCAGGGCATTGAAAATGGGTCGTGGATGGGTATTCCAACATGACAATGACCCAAAACACACAGCCAAGGCAACAAAGGAGTGGCTCAAGAAGAAGCACATTAAGGTCCTGGAGTGGCCTAGCCAGTCTCCAGACCTTAATCCCATAGAAAATCTGTGGAGGGAGCTGAAGGTTCGAGTTGCCAAACATCAGGCTCAAAACCTTAATGACTTGGAGAAGATCTGCAAAGAGGAGTGGGACAAAATCCCTCCTGAGATGTGTGCAAACCTGGTGGCTAACTAAAGAAACGTCTGACCTCTGATTGCCACCAAGTACTAAGTCATGTTTTGCAGAGGGGTCAAATACTTATTTCCCTCATTAAAATGCAAATCAATTTATAACATTTTTGACATGTGTTTTTCTGGATTTTTGTATTGTTATTTTGTCTCTCACTGTTCAAATAAACCTACCATTAAAATTATAGACTGATCATGTCTTTGTCAGTGGGCAAACGTACAAAATCAGCAGGGAATCAAATACTTTTTTCCCTCACTGTACATAGTCAATTCTCTATCAGATACAGAGGTTCTATACTCAGGAATTCCAATCTTCACATTTCCAAAATATCATTATCTCTTCATAATTTCAAGCATAGACTAGGGGTCAGCCTGATGTAGCAAACTTCCCATTAGCCTAACACTCACTCCACGCACACATAAAAACAAACATGTAATTAGTATGCTTTGGTTTATTGATTGAATTTAATTAAATTGTTTTGTAAATAAATAATGTTAATTCTTTGTGGTTTTCATATACTGTAAGCCCTCATGGGTTTCCAACCTCACCTGTACACCTTTATACCTTAGGATTTGAGTCCCTGGCGGCGTAGTGTGTTACTGATGGTAGGCTTTGTTACTTTGGTCCCAGCTCTCTGCAGGTCATTCACTAGGTCCCCCCGTGTGGTTCTGGGATTTTTGCTCACCGTTCTTGTGATCATTTTGACCCCACGGGGTGAGATCTTGCGTGGAGCCCCAGATCGAGGGAGATTATCAGTGGTCTTGTATGTCTTCCATTTCCTAATAATTGCTCCCACAGTTGATTTCTTCAAACCAAGCTGCTTACCTATTGCAGATTCAGTCTTCCCAGCCTGGTGCAGGTCTACAATTTTGTTTCTGGTGTCCTTTGACAGCTCTTTGGTCTTGGCCATAGTGGAGTTTGGAGTGTGACTGTTTGAGGTTGTGGACAGGTGTCTTTTATACTGATAACAAGTTCAAACAGGTGCCATTAATACAGGTAACGAGTGGAGGACAGAGGAGCCTCTTAAAGAAGAAGTTACAGGTCTGTGAGAGCCAGAAATCTTGTTTGTTTGTAGGTGACCAAATACTTATTTTCCACCATAATTTGCAAATAAATTCATTAAAAATTCCTACAATGTGATTTTCTGGAATTTTTTCCTCATTTTGTCTGTCATAGTTGACGTGTACCTATGATGAAAATTACAGGCCTCTCTCATCTTTTTAAGTGGGAGAACTTGCACAATTGGTGGCTGACTAAATACTTTTTTTCCCCACTGTATGAAATGAGACATAGAAGGGGTGAATATAATTAAATTCAACATTTACTTACACGCAGGTTGACCTCCGTATTGAAGCAACAATTTTTACCATTAGGCGAGAGCAGAAAGTAAGCAGTTGTATTGGATGTCAATAATTTACCACACAATGCCCCACTTGCACTCACAATTTAAAGTTAATTTTTAAACTTGCCTTTGTTTAGTAGAGGCCAATTAACATTGGCAGGAGAAACCTCAAATGAATACAGATTCATCCTTCCCCCTCAATTAGTGCTAACGTGAGGGTTTGTGACAGTGACGGACTAATTACCATTTTAACCAAGCAATGGAAGTACTGAGCAACTTGAAGACCAACAATAGCCAAACATAAAAGGTAATCAACCGCAATAGCAACAATTTGTAAAAATATGGGTTTCATATTATTTACTAAATGCTATTACATTTAACATTTTAGTCATTTAGCAGACGCTCTTATCCAGAGCGACTTACAGTTAGTGAGTGCATAATTATTTTTTCTCCCATACTGGCCCCCCGTGGGAATCAAACCCACAACCCTGGCGTTACAAACGTCATGCTCTACCGAGAAACTCCCAACTCAAATATGCTGCAAATTACGATATATATTACAATGACATTTTCTATGAATACCCTCTTTTTAATGCATTATAATATGCTATAATATGCTATATGCTATGTTGCTGTTTTGTGATATGACATTTTCTTTGCGAATGCTCGCTAGCTGTGTTTGAACCTCACCCGCGTTGTTCAATATACTCATTTTGCAATGTTTGGCTGTTGCGGGGATGTCATTGATTGTGAGGATCAACCATGTTGCTGCCCTACTGTTGTCAGTCAATAGCCGGCTACAGCTAGCTATCTAAGTAGAATTAGTCTCGGGAGTAGCATATGTATACTTTGTTCCCAATGCTAGCTTTCGGGCAGTCTGTGCGCTCATTGAACACACACCCCATCATGGATAATCATCCCTTGTCCATACAAGGAGGAAGTAGCCTATGCCAGGGGTTCCCAAACTTATTTGCTTCATGACCCACCAATTGAGGTGTCTTCTGAGTTGCGACCCACCATAAGGGTTGAGCGGTGGAAAAACATAAACAGACCAAAAAAAGTACAAAATATCATCTTGGCAGCAGAGAGAACATT
This sequence comes from Coregonus clupeaformis, assembly GCF_020615455.1. NCBI lineage: Eukaryota > Metazoa > Chordata > Actinopteri > Salmoniformes > Salmonidae > Coregonus > Coregonus clupeaformis. The sequence goes on along the minus strand of NC_059204.1, from coordinate 2,077,247 downwards.
TAGCAGTTTTAAAGCTAATTTCCTGCAATTCTATACATTTTGCCATGGAGCTGAAATAAAATGTCAGATGGTTCCTCACATGGCTGCTATTATGACTATTGCCAAGAGCACACAGCGAGGTCGTGGTGACATAGAGGCCAACAGTAGCTACCCCTTCCACAGCACCTGCTTGGAGCATCGCAGTACGATGGCAGACACATTCATTTTACCCAGGTGAGGTGCAAAACAAACATTTTTGCAGATCCTTTACACACCTGCTATGAGGCTTTTAACATGAACACTTTTTACATCAATTGACAATGTGCTGCTTTTAGTGTATTGTGTGTCCTTGAGTGTTTTTATTTTGTATTTATTGTGATGCATGTATTGGCTGGTGCAATTTATTTCCCCTTTGAGGGATTAATAAGTACTGTCTTATCTTTTTTGCCTACTATCGTGTTTTACTGTCTGATAGTGGTGGGATAATCCTTCTTGGTTTATTCCAGATTGCCCCTTACAGGTTAAAACCTGCATTATTACAGTTCTCTATGAATTAGTTCTGTCATCTTTCATTCTCGCTGTAGTGATCATAAGCATAAAGTTAGGCAATATTTTAGGAGTGTCCTATATTTTACGATAGTAGTAAGCAAGTTTACGCGCGTTATCATGCATGCTTGTACAAGGTATGTATGCAAGACATCTTACACCCTGATGCAGCTCCTCCTGCTACAGTCATTTTAGTTGAGAGTGACTCATATCTACCACAATCGTGCTGGCCCAAATGCTGTGGGCCGCTACATGCGCTGTTCAGCAGTCGAGCAGCGGGATATCTTGTGCTACTCAGATGGCGTCTGTCGTCGGCTTAACATTTCTGGGTCTTTCCATCAGTAAGCATATATTCCCAGAGGTACAGTCTCATTTTAAATTGATTAATACTACCTAACCGTAATCATAACCCTAACCTTTTTTCATCAGATTTCAAGTTATCACCTTGGACCTTAGTGGGGGAGCTGACGCTGTATAGCCGTGCAATGACCAATCAAGGCTCGCTATAGCTTCAGCCGTGTTGGATGGGCTGTTGAACTAGCATTACCTAGCATGCGGTGGGCTTGCTAAACACCTACAATAGCGATCAGCTGTTGGCAATCAAGCATTTATTGCCTCTTATGGAAATGTCTGTTAGAGAGCTTATTTCAGTCACACTTATATGCAGGCTTATTCTAGTAATCTATGGGGTCTATTTGTCTCGTTACCAGGTCATCATCTAATCTTCTCTCATGGCTTACCGTAATACAGCGTAGACATAAGCCTTCAGCTCAGGTAGACTACAGTGCCCTCCGTAATTATTGGGACAGAGACACATTTTTAATATCTGTACTCCAGCACTTTGGATTTGAAATGATACAATGACTATGAGGTTAAATTGCAGACTGTAAGCTTGAATTTGAGGGTATTTTCATACATATCAGGTGAACAATGTAGAAATTACAGCACTTTTTGTACATAGTCCCCCCATTTTAGGGGACCGAAAGTATTGGGACAAATTCACTTATGTGTATTAAAGTAGTCAAAAGTTGAGTATTTGGTCCCATATTCCTAGCACGCAATGATTACATCAAGCTTGTGACTCTACAAACTTGTTGGATGCATTTGCAGATTTTTTGTTGTTGTGTGTTTCAGATTATTTTGTGCTCAATGGAAATTAATAGTAAATAATGTATTGTGTCATTTTGGAGTCACTTATTGTAAATAAGAATAGAATATGTTTCTAAACACATCTATATTAATGTGGATGCTACCATGATTATGGATAGTCCTGAATTAATCGTGAATAATGACGAGTGAGAAAGTTACAGAAGCACAAATATCAAATCCAAAGTGCTGGAGTACAGAGCCAAAAGCAGAAAAAATGCTTAACTGTCCTAATAATTCCGGAGGGCACTGTATATTGTAGGTCTAGGTTTTAGATGATCATATCACTCTCACTGTGCACGCTGTGCATACTGCAGATGCATCAGCTTCTGCTGAGCAATATCAGTAGGACTTAAATATATTTAGATAGTACAGGTGGTTATGTACAGTTCCTTCAGAAAATATTCACACCGCTTGACCTTTTCCACATTTTGTTGTGTTACAGCCTGAATTCAAAATGGATTCAATTTAGATTTTTTTGTCACTGGCTTACACACAATACCCCATAATGTCAAAGTGGAATTATGTTTTTAGACATTTTTACAAATTAATTAAAAATGAAAAGCTGAAATGTCTTGAGTCAATAAGTATTCAACCCATTTATGGCAAGCCTAAATAAGTTCAGGAGTAAAAACAAGTCACAAAATAAGTTGCATGGACTCACTCTGTGTGCAATAATAGTGTTTAACATGCTAATTTAATGACTACCTCATCTCTGTACCCCACACATACAATTATCTGTAAGGTCCCTCAGTTGAGGAGTGAATTTCAAACACAGATTCAACCACAAAGACCATGGAGGTTTTCCAATGCCTCGCAAAGAAGGGCACCTATTGGTAGATGGGTAAAAATTGAAAAAGCCGACACTGAATATCCCTTTGAGCATGGTGAAGTTATTAATTACACTTTGGATGGTGTATCAATACACCCAGTCACTATAAAGATACAGGCGTCCTTCCTAACTCTGTTGCCGGAGAGGAAGGAAACCGCTCAGTGATTTCACCATGAGGCCAATGGTGACTTTAAAACAGTTACAGAGTTTAATGGCTGTGATAGAAGAAAACTGAGGATGGCTCAACCACGTTGTAGTTACTCCACAATACTAACCTAATTGACAGAGTGAAAAGAAGAAAGCCTGTACAGAATAAAAATATTCCAAAACATGCATCCTGTTTGCAACAAGGCACTACAGTAATACTGCAAAAACTGTTGCAAAGCAATTCACTTTTTGTCCTGAATACAAAGTGTTATGTTTGGGGCCAATACAATACATTGCTGAGTACCACTCTCCATATTTTCAAGCATAGTGGTGGTTGCATCATGTCATTGGTATTCTTGTAATCATTAAGGGCTCGGGAGTTTTTCAGGAAAAAAATTAACGGAATGGAGCTAAGCACAGGCAAAATCCTAGAGGAAAACCTGGTTCAGTCTGCTTTCCACCAGACACTGGGGGATGAATTCACCTTTCAGCAGGACAATAACCTAAAACACAAGGCCAAATCTACACTGGAGTTGCTTACCAAGAAGACAGTAATTTGACAGAGCTTGGAAAATGTTGAAAAGAATAATGGGCAAATGTTGCACAATCCAGGTGTGGAAAGTTCACAGCGGTGCCAAAGGTGCTTCTACAAATTATTGACTCAGGGGTGTGAATACTTATGTAAATTAGATATTTATGTATTTCGTTTTCAATAAATTTACTAAATGTCCAGAAAAAAACATGTTTTCACTTTGTCATTGTGTATATATATCGGTGTGAAAAAAATACTATTTTGAATTCAGGCCATAATACAACAAAACGTGGAATAAGTCAAGGGGCATGAATTCTTTCTGAAGGCACTGTAGATAAAGTTTGGTTGCGGTTTTGGCGGGGGGTGTTTGTATGTTGTTTTATTTTATGTGATGGTATGTGATGGCTGAGCTGTGCGCCTCTGCAGCTGTCCACTGTCTACTCTTTTCTCTGTTCAATGTCTTCTGTTTATATAACCATGTATACCTTTTCTATTCCGAAATTCAGTCGGGCAAATGCAGCCTTTCCTATCATGGTTCGATAACAGGGATTCAGTTCATATTGGGCGTCAGGACCCTTCGGTGTGCAGTCTGCTCAGGAATCCATCTGTCCGCCTACTCTTCATGGCCTACGGCGAAGCAACCAACATGAATATCAAACAGTATAGTATCTCACCTCTCTCAGTAGCACAAGTTTGAGTACAAGTTTGAGTTCACGTTAAAGCAACGATGTTGGGTTTGCATTATGCTTTTCAAGAGGCGGTCTGTATGATTTTATGGGTTTTATGGGTTATTCAGTCTGGAATAAACTAAATATTGATTCCCTTTAATCTTGCATGATCTCTAAAAAGGTATATTTGCATTATGGACACTCACATGTTAACCGTACTCTCATACACCCCAGGATGAGAGAATTAGCATGGAACATCAGTCGTCATCACCAGAACTAACACTGCTTTGTCCTCTCTTTCATATTATGCTTGTCACATGGGAAGTGGCTCATGTGGCTTACGTTACGAATACAAATGAATTCATAGGGAAATGGCAATGAAGTGTACACAACATTTTGTCTGTCGTTTTGGGTGTGACAAAATCAAATGGTTGCCAGTTGTAAGACCTCTTCTAACCTGACCGTTGTGCATTGTTTTTTTTGCATTGTTGCAGTATTAGTTAGTTGAAAGTTGTCAGGAACCAGCAGCAAACTTAAACAAATACATATATATATATATATATATATATATATATATATATATATGTATATATACAGTGAGGGGAAAAAAGTATTTGATCCCCTGCTGATTTTGTACGTTTGCCCACTGACAAAGAAATGATCAGTCTATAATTTTAATGGTAGGTTTATTTGAACAGTGAGAGACAGAATAACAACAAAAAAATCCAGAAAAACACATGTCAAAAATGTTATAAATTGATTTGCATTTTAATGAGGGAAATAAGTATTTGACCCCCTCTCAATCAGAAAGATTTCTGGCTCCCTGGTGTCTTTTATACAGGTAACGAGCTGAGATTAGGAACACACTCTTAAAGGGAGTGCTCCTAATCTCAGTTTGTTACCTGTATAAAAGACACCTGTCCACAGAAGCAATCAATCAATCAGATTCCAAACTCTCCACCATGGCCAAGACCAAAGAGCTCTCCAAGGATGTCAGGGACAAGATTGTAGACCTACACAAGGCTGGAATGGGCTACACGACCATCGCCAAGCAGCTTGGTGAGAAGGTGACAACAGTTGGTGCGATTATTCGCAAATGGAAGAAACACAAAATAACTGTCAATCTCCCTCGGCATGGGGCTCTATGCAAGATCTCACCTCGTGGAGTAGCAATGATCATGAGAACGGTGAGGAATCAGCCCAGAACTACACGGGAGGATCTTGTCAATGATCTCAAGGCAGCTGGGACCATAGTCACCAAGAAAACAATTGGTAACACATTACGCTGTGAAGGACTGAAATCCTGCAGCGCCCGCAAGGTCCCCCTGCTCAAGAAAGCACATATACAGTGGGGAAAAAATGTATTTAGTCAGCCACCAATTGTGCAAGTTCTCCCACTTAAAAAGATGATAGAGGCCTGTCATTTTCATCATAGGTACACGTCAACTATGACAGACAAATTGAGAAAAAAAATTCCAGAAAATTACATTGTAGGATTTTTAATGAATTTATTTGCAAATTATGGTGGAAAATAAGTATTTGGTCACCTACAAACAAGCAAGATTTCTGGCTCTCACAGACATGTAACTTCTTCTTTAAGAGGCTCCTCTGTCCTCCACTCGTTACCTGTATTAATGGCACCTGTTTGAACTTGTTATCAGTATAAAAGACACCTGTCCACAACCTCAAACAGTCACACTCCAAACTTCACTATGGCCAAGACCAAAGACCTGTCAAAGGACACCAGAAACAAAATTGTAGACCTGCACCAGGCTGTGAAGACTGAATCTGCAATAGGTAAGCAGCTTGGTTTGAAGAAATCAACAGTGGGAGCAATTATTAGGAAATGGAAGACATACAAGACCACTGATAATCTCCCTCGATCTGGGGCTCCACGCAAGATCTCACCCCGTGGGGTCAAAATGATCACAAGAACGGTGAGCAAAAATCCCAGAACCACACGGGGACCTAGTGAATGACCTGCAGAGAGCTGGGACCAAAGTAACAAAGCCTACCATCAGTAACACACTATGCCGCCAGGACTCAAATCCTGCAGTGCCAGACGTGTCCCCCTGCTTAAGCCAGTACATGTCCAGGCCCGTCTGAAGCTTGCTAGAGTGCATTTGGATGATCCAGAAGAGGATTGGGAGAATGTCATATGGTCAGATGAAACCAAAATAGAACTTTTTTGGTAAAAAAGTAAACTCTGTCGTGTTTGGAGGACAAAGAATGCTGAGTTGCATCCAAAGAACACCATACCTACTGTGAAGCATGGGGGTGGAAACATCATGCTTTGGGGCTGTTTTTATGCAAAGGGACCAGGATGACTGATCTGTGTAAAGGAAAGAATGAATGGGGCCATGATTCGTGAGATTTTGAGTGAAAACCTCCTTCCATCAGCAAGGGCATTGAAGATGAAAAGTGGCTAGGTCTTTCAGCATGACAATGATCCCAAACACACCGCCCGGGCAACGAAGGAGTGGCTTCGTAAGAAACATTTCAAGGTCCTGGAGTGGCCTAGCCAGTCTCCAGATCTCAACCCCATAGAAAATCTTTGGAGGGAGTTGAAAGTCCGTGTTGCCCAGCGACAGCCCCAAAACATCACTGCTGTAGAGGAGATCTGCATGGAGGAATGGGCCAAAATACCAGCAACAGTGTGTGAAAACCTTGTAAAGACTTACAGAAAACGTTTGACCTGTGTCATTGCCAACAAAGGGTATATAACAAAGTATTGAGAAACTTTTGTTATTGACCAAATACTTATTTTCCACCATAATTTGCAAATAAATTCATTAAAAATCCTACAATGTGATTTTCTGGATATTTTTTTCTCATTTTGTCTGTCATAGTTGACGTGTACCTATGATGAAAATTACAGGCCTCTCTCATCTTTTTAAGTGGGAGAACTTGCACAATTGGTGGTTGACTAAATACTTTTTTTCCCCACTGTACATGCCCGTCTGAAGTTTGACAATGAACATCTGAATGATTCAGAGGAGAACTGGGTGAAACCGTCAAACATGGAGGTGGAAACATTATGCTTTGGGGGTGTTTTTCTGCTAAGGGGACAGGACAACTTCACCGCATCAAAGGGACGATGGACGGGGCCATGTACTGTCAAATCTTGGGTGAGAACCTCCTTCCCTCAGCCAGGGCATTGAAAATGGGTCATGGATGTGTATTCCAGCATGACAATGACCCAAAACACACGGCCAAGGCAATAAAGGAGTGGCTCAAGAAGAAGCACATTAAGGTCCTGGAGTGGCCTAGCCAGTCTCCAGACCTTAATCCCATAGAAAATCTGTGGAGGGAGCTGAAGGTTTGAGTTGCCAAACGTCAGCATCGAAACCTTAATGACTTGGAGAAGATCTGCAAAGAGGAGTGGGACAAAATCTCTCCTGAGATGTGTGCAAACCTGGTGGACAACTACAAGAAACATCTGACCTCTGTGATTGCCAACAAGGGTTTTGCCACCAAGTACTAAGTCATGTTTTGCAGAGGGGTCAAATACTTATTTCCCTCATTAAAATGCAAATCAATTTATAACATACTTGACAAGCGTTTTTCTGGATTTTTTTGTTGTTATTCTGTCTCTCACTGTTCAAATAAACCTACCATTAAAATTATAGACTGATCATTTCTTTGTCAGTGGGCAAACGTACAAAATCAGCAGGGGATCAAATACTTTTTTCCCTCACTGTATATTTATATATATATATATATATATATATATATATATATATTCTAAATTAACTTAATTTCTTGGCTCTGGTCCAGCACACAATAGTTTGTCAACGTTCACTTCAACTACTCGATTCTAAGTATTGATTTCACCCCAATGTACTGTATGTGTGTTTCTATCATTGTCTTACAGTGAATTGATCAAGTTTCACATTTTATCAGTTGTACAGTATACACATGGTATACACCATCCAACAAAATGCTTACTTGCAGGTTCCTTCTCGACAATGCAACAACAATAAGAAATATTCAAAGATAAAAATACGTACATTAAGTAAATGGCTCAGTAGAATGGAATACGTTTTTTAGCATAAGTATAATACATGAAGGCCCAATTTATAGTCTAATTTAAATGTGATTCATGTGTACAGTGTCCATATAAGGACAGCCTCAGTCTCAGTAGAAGTTATTTCATTATCTACAGGAGTTGACTCAGACTGAGGAGGCTGTGCTAATATGGACACTGGTACATTAGCCGCTGGGCGAAATCCTATGGGATACCTGTTACAATTATGTCCTGGGTAACCACATCATGATTATCACATCAGTTGCATCGAAAGAGGCCTTGTTTTTACATAAGCATGGAGACAATTAAAGTGCAGGCAATATTCATATTTATCAAAGCACTCTGAGGTGACACTTGGAGATGACACAAAGGATTATGGAGTGGGCCCAGCGTGATCTATTTGATCTCCCAGCACCCCATATTAGAGGGTTGTGTCCGGTCATCTATAAGTGCAATCAGGGCTCTAAATTAGCATTTTTCATTGGTAGCACTGGCACTCCCAAATTAAAAAAGTTAGGAGCGCCACATTAAATTGAGGAGCACAGGAAAATATGATTTTTTAAATAGAGTCTATATTGGGCCTTTTGAAGCACATGTTGTGCTCTAGAAATGAATATGTAACACAAGACATTAGTTTGTTATAAAAGCTAAAATGTTGATACGAATACCTGTCATTGAAATTACAAAGTCATTTGTGGAATATTAAGTATTACATTGTGTAAAAGCACTATTTTCCTATTGAGATGCATTACATTTAAAAATGTCAGGTTTGTGATGATGACATGCAAGAGCTCTGTTATTAATTAATTACTATGATCATTGATCTCCTGAAGAAGCTATCCCTTTTCCTTTCTTTCTGTGACCCTAAATGTTTGGATATACTGGTAAAGGTACCAGGTTGTTAGCTAGCTAGCCAATGAGGTAAAATGACTGAACAAAGTGCAAACAAATGGTTAACGACACCCTAGTAGTTTTAGAACAGCCCATGGCATGGTTATGAATATATAATGCGGTCCCGGCCATCCGTTATAGGTCAAATCTTTAGACCTGGTTGAGTTGAACCTAGCCATTTTCATTGTAGTAATGGTGCAACCATGACGCTAAGGAATTATCCAGGGCACTCGGAAACAACTGTACAGCAAGCCTTATCATTAAAACAATTATTATCTAAGATATGTTTTCCCTAGGCGCACAGTGCTTAATGTTTAATATATATGAGTACTGAGTCACAAACAAAAATATATGTTTTGAAAATACAGAATGCAAATTACAGTCTGTGGATATGCCCATACAGTTTCACAAACATATGTCATGATCCAAAAGCAAATCAGTCATCATTAACAAAAACAAATTAAGATTAGCAAATAAGTGCAAGACAGGTTTTTTCAGATTAACACAGCACATTTTATAAAAACATTTCTTGCTTTGCAAACACATCAGTGATCAAATATGTTTTTGTGAATGTGACAACATTTGTGACACCACGGATCACATTTGTGACCTGCATTTCACATATTTGTGACTTGCATTACATTTGTGAGTTGCTCCGCATACAGTATTTGGGAGTGGCCACACATATTGGTGAGTTGTGTTTTACAGATCAGTTTGTGCAGTTTTATGATACGGCATCCAGATTAGGACATAAAAATAAGATAAGATATATAATGTATCACAATTGCTTTCAGAAATGCATCTGTTTGGTATCCTAGCTTCCTTTCCTCCTTTCCTATCTAAATTTGATCCCGTTTCTTCCTGTCCTCCCCTGCTTTGGTTTCCTTGCTCTCTTCCCTCCTATCTTTTCCTAACTCCCTTTTATTTTATTCTACCCTAGCTTCCTTTCCTTTCCTCTCCTCCTTTCCTTGCTCCCCATGGCCAAGAAGAACATGTTCAAACATTCATTCGTTCCTTGTGCTGTTGGACAACTAAATGCAACGTAAATTGTATCAGTATATGTACTTATCTATCCAGTGCAGTTGGGACAGCGGTCAGTTGTGAGTGAATGTATCAATGTCCTCTATGTTTTCAGTGTATGCAATATGATTGACTAGTTTAAATGTGTATGATGTGAGAATGTATGTGTATGTGATTATTTTAATGTAAGGTGATGCCAAAGAAACATTTCCATCCTGGATGGACAATAAAGTTTTATTCTATTCTATTCTGTGGCCCAACCCTAAAGATCCTTCAAAGTCAACTCTGATTGATCTTATTTGAACGAATACACCAGATAAATATGTTTCTACTGATATCTTCGCACAAGACATTAGTGACCATTGCCCAGTTGTTTGTGTTAGAGATGTGAGAACACAAACATCTAAGCCTCGTGTCATCACAAAGAGGAACTTTAAAAACTTCAGTGAACAGGCTTTTTTACATTATCTTTATTTTAGTGACCTTGATTGTATTTCAGCTATCCCTGAAACTGATTTAGCTTTGAGCCTTTTTGCAGATAATCATGCTCCCTTAAAAAATATAAGGGTAAAGGTAGATTGAATGTCTGGTACACTTGGGAATTATCAAAAGTCATTCATAAAAGAGATGATGCTTGGGTCAAGGCCAGGAACACAGGCTTAGACCCATATTGGCAAGCTTTTAAGCAACTGAGGAATCATTGTGTAAGACAAATCATGAAGGCTAAATCGGATTATTATGTAACCGCTCTTTTGGATTGTAATGGGAACCCGGCTAAATTTTGGAAAACTGTCAAATTCCTGAAGGGTTCTACTTCCTCCTCTCTGCCACAACAAATTAATTCAGACACTGGCATCATTATGGAAAAATGCATTTGATGCATTTAATCACCATTTTATTTCAGTGGGATACCTCTTTGAAATAACTTCTAAGTCTATTCATAATGATATTGGGCTGGATGCTGATAGGGGAAACTTGCTGAATGATCAGAGAAATTATAGTCAAAGCTTTTCTTTTAGGCTAAAAAGAAGTCCTGGATGCTTTGCTAGCAATAGACAACACGAAATCCACAGGGACCGAACAATTACATCCTGGTCTGCTTAAGTGTGCAGCTCCCATCATTGTTGGCTCAATAACCCACATTTTTTATTTAACATTGTTATTAGGAAATATTCCAAAAGTATGCAAATCAGCTCTTGTGCTGCCACTCCATAAAGGCTGGGATATTAGTGATCTAAATAATTATCGCCCCATTTCAATGCTACGTTGTCTAGCTAAGATTCTTGAATCATGGTAAATGTACTTTGCTTTTTTTATCTGAGAAATTTATTTTTAATGTAAATCAAATCAGGGTTTAGGCCTGGGCATAGCACTATTACAGCAACCACTTTTGTTGTTAATGATCTTGTCAATGCTTTAGACACTAAAATGAAATGTGCTGCTTTGTTTGTGGACCTGTCAAAAGCTTGTGATACCGTTGATCATGCTTTTTTATTGAATAAGTTGTCCTTGATAGGCCTGAGTGCTGACGCCTGTTCATGGTTTCATGATCATCTTAGTGATGGTTTTATAAGAAACAATGTGTTGAAAATCCCAAATTGTTTGCATTGTCAACTTACACACAGCTCTGACACACACACTTACCCCACCAGACATACCAACAGGGGTCTTTTCACAGTCCCCAAATCCAGAACAAATTCAAGAAAGTGTACAGTATTAAATAGAGCCATTATTGCATGGAACTCCGTTCCATCTCATATTGCTCAAATAAACAGCAAACCTGGTTTCAAAAAACAGATAAAGCAAGTCCTCACGGCACAACGCCTCTCCCCTATTTGACCTAGATAGTTAGTGTGTATGTATTGATATGTTGGTTACATGTGCCTTTAACATTTTTTTATGTAGTTCTGTTCTTGAGCTGTTCTTGTCTATTAATGTTCTGTATTATGTCATGTTTCATTTTTTGTGTGGACCCCAGGAAGAGTAGCTGCTGCTTTTGCAACAGCTAATGGGGATCCTAATAAAATACCAAATACCAAATGGTCTCAGAACTCAGGCCATCATGATTGATGGGGTTGAGTCTGAATTTCTTGAAGTACATAAATGTGTAACACAGGGGTCGATTTTGGGTCCTGTTGTCTTCCCTATTTATATAAACACCATTGATCAATCTGTTAAAAATGGTAAACTTCATCTATGATACTGTTATATATGCTATTGCCTTGACTGTTGATCTGGCTGTGTCAAAACTACAGTCAGATTTTATAGCTATGCAGGAATCCCTTGCTGATTTAAAACTAGTGCTTAATACGGGCAAAACGAAATACATGTTGTTTTTAAACTCTCGTAAGAATGTTTCAGATGAACGACATGTTCAGTCATTAGATGGTTCTCCAAGCAAACGTGTTCCCGGATATAAATACTTAAGCATTTAGATTTATATGGATTTGACGTATAAAAAACATATAGATGAGCTGGTTAAGAAGCTAAAATTTAAGGTTGGCTTTTTCTACAGAAAAGGAGCGTGCCTTTCTCTGAGCAGTAGGAAACAGATTAGTCAGTCAACCTTTTTATCTGTTCTTTATTATGGTGATGTTATATATCAAAGTGCAGCTGCTACTACTCTTAAACCTTAGGATGCCATTTACCATAGTGCCCTTAGTTTTGTTACAGGTGACATTTTTGATACTCATCACTGCATCCTGTATCAAAAGGTTGGCTGGACTTCTCTAAAGACCTGTAGATCTCTACATTACTCCCATTTTGTTTATAAGGCCCTACTTCATAAACTTCTGTCTTATCTAACTTTGCTGTTGAAGTATAGACACCTGAGTTGCCTAACCCATTCACAGGATTGGTTAACTCTTGAGGTTCCTAGGGTCTCCACCGAGCTAGGTACAGTTGAAGTCGGAAGTTTACGTACACCTTAGCCAAATACATTTAAACTCAGTTTTTCACAATTCCTGATATTTAATCCTAGTAAAAATTCCCTGCCTTAGGTCAGTTAGGATCACCACTTTATTTTAAGAATGTGAAATGTCAGAATAATAGTAGAGCTTATTATTTATTTCAGCTTTTATTTCATTCATCACATTCCCAGTGTGTCAGAAGTTTACGTACACTCAATTAGTATTTGGTAGCATTGCCTTTAAATTGTTTAACTTGGGTCAAACGTTTCTTCCACAAGCTTCCCACAATAAGTTGGGTGAATTTTGGCCCATTCCTCCTGACAGAGCTGGTGTAAATGAGTCAGGTTTGTTGGCCTCCTTGCTCGCACACACTTTTTCAGTTCTGCCCACACATTTTCTATAGGATTGAGGTCAGGGCTTTGTGATGGCCACTCCAATACCTTGACTTTGTTGTCCTTAAGCCATTTTGCCACAGCTTTGGAAGTATGCTTGTGGTCATTGTCCATTTGGAAGACCCATTTGCGACCAAGCTTTAACTTCCTGACTGATGTCTTGAGATGTTGCTTCAATATATCCATCTAATTTTCCTTCCTCATGATGCCATCTATTTTGTGAAGTGCACCAGTCCCTCCTGCAGTAAAGCACCCCCACAGCATGATGCTGCCACCCCCGTGCTTCACGGTTGGGATGGTGTTCTTCGGCTTGCAAGCCTACCCCTTTTTCCTCCAAACATAACGATGGTCATTGTGGCCAAACAGTTCTATTTTTGTTTCATCAGACCAGAGGACATTTCTCCAAAAAGTATGATCTTCGTCCCCATGTGCAGTTGCAAACCGTAGTCTGGCTTTTTTATGGCGGTTTTGGAGCAGTGGCTTCTTCCTTGCTGAGCGGCCTTTCAGGTTATGTCGATATAGGACTCATTTTACTGTGGATATAGATACTTTTGTACCTGTTTCCTCCAGCATCTTCACAAGGTCCTTTGCTGTTGTTCTGGGATTGATTTGCACTATTCGCACCAAAGTCCCTCCTATAGCTCAGTTGGTAGAGCATGGCGCTTGCAACGTCAGGGATGTGGGTTCGTTTCCCACGGGGGAACAGTATGAAAAATGTATGCACTCACTAACTGTAAGTCGCTCTGGATAAGAGCGTCTGCTAAATGACAAAAAAAATAAAAAAATAAAAAATATATGTTCATCTCTAGGAGACAGAACGCGTCTCCTTCCTGAGCGGTATGACGGCTGCGTGGTCCCATGGTGTTTATACTTGCGTATTATTGTTTGTACAGAAGAACGTGGTACCTTCAGGCATTTGGAAATTGCTCCCAAGGATGAACCAGACTTGTGGAGGTCTACAATTTTTTTTCTGAGGTCTTGGCTGATTTCTTTTGATTTTCCCATGATGTCAAGCAAAAAGGCACTGAGTTTGAAGGTAGGCCTTGAAATACATCCACAGGTACACCTCCAACTGACTCAAATTATGTCAATTAGCCTATCATAAGCTTCTAATGCCATAACATCATTTTCTGGAATTTTCCAAGCTGTTTAAAGGCACAGTCAACTTAGTGTATGTAAACTTCTGACCCACTGGAATTGTGATACAGTGAATTATAAGTGAAATAATCTATCTGTAAACAATTGTTGGAAAAATTACTTTTGTCATGCACAAAGTAGATGTCCTAACCGACTTGCCAAAACTATAGTTTGTTAACAAGAAATGAAACGAGTTTTCATGACTCCAACCTAAGTGTATATAAACTTCCGACTTCAACTGTAAATCTGCTTTTAGTTTTAATGCAACGTATTGCTGGAACAAAATTCAAAATACATTTAATCTTGATGTTCTGGTGCCGTTGGGGCAATTTAAAGTATTGATTGGGGACTTATTTTTTGATGAATGTAACTCTTTTTCTGGGTGATTTGTAATGTATATGTGTGCTTCCCATGAATGTGTTTTGTATTTTAATGTGTGTGTGTATATATATACTGAACAAAAATATAAAACGCAACATGCAACAATTTCAACATTTTTACTGAGTTACAGTTCATATAAGGAAATCAGTCAATTGAAATAAATAAATTAGGCCCTAATCTACGGATTTCACATGACTGGGCAGGGGCGCAGTCATGGGTGGGCATGGGAGGGCATAGGCCCATCCACTGGGGAGCCAGGCCCAGCCAATCAGACTGAGTTTTTCCCCCACAAAAGGGCGTTATTACAGTCAGAAATACTCCTCAGTTTTATCAGCTGTCCGGGTGGCTGGTCTCAGATGATCCCACAGGTGAAGAAGCTGGATGTGGAGGTCCTGGGCTGGCGTGGTTACACGTGGTCTGCGGTTGTGAGGCCAGTTGGACGTACTGCCAAATTCTCTAAAACGACATTGGAGGCAGCTAATGAATGAACATTCAATTATCTGACAACAGCTCTGGTGGACATTCCTGCAGTCAGCATGCCAATTGCACACTCCTTCAAAAGGTGCACCTGTGTAATGATCATGTTGTTTAATCAGCTTATTGATATGCCACAACTGTCAGGTGGATGGATTATTTTGGCAAAGGAGAAATACTCACTAACAGGGATGTAAACAAATTTGTGCACAACATTTGAGAGAAGTAAGCTTTTTGTGCGTAATGAAAATTTCGGGGATCTTTTATTTCAGCTCAAGAAAACACTTTACTTGTTGCGTTTATATTTTTGTTCTATATATATATATATATATATATATATATATATATATATATATATATATATTAATATGTATACAGTGGGGAGAACAAGTATTTGATACACTGCCGATTTTGCAGGTTTTCCTACTTACAAAGCATGTAGAGGTCTGTAATTTTGATCATAAGTACACTTCAACTGCGAGAGACGGAATCTAAAATCCAGAAAATCACATAGTATGATTTTTAAGTAATTAATTTTTATTTTATTGCAGGACATAAGTATTTGATACATCAGAAAAGCAGAACTTAATATTTGGTACAGAAACCTTTGTTTAGCAATTACAGAGATCATCCGTTTCCTCTAGGTCTTGACCAGGTTTGCACACACTGCAGCAGGGATTTTGGCCCACTCCTCCATACAGACCTTCTCCAGATCCTTCAGGTTTCGGGGCTGTAGCTGGGCAAATATGGACTTTCAGCTCCCTCCAAAGATTTTCTATTGGGTTCAGGTCTGGAGACTGGCTAGGCCACTCCAGGACCTTGAGATGCTTCTTACGGAGCCAGTCCTTAGTTGCACTGGCTGTGTGTTTCGGGTCGTTGTCATGCTGGAAGACCCAGCCACGACCCATCTTCAATGCTCTTACTGAGGGAAGGAGGTTGTTGGCCAAGATCTCTCGATACATGGCCCCATCCATCCTCCCCTCAATACGGTGCAGTCGTCCTGTCCCCTTTGCAGAAAAGCATCCCCAAAGAATGATGTTTCCACCTCCATGCTTCACGGTTGGGATGGTGTTCTTGGGGTTGTACTCATCCTTCTTCTTTCTCCAAACACGGCGAGTGGAGTTTAGACCAAAAAGCTATATTTTTGTTTCATCAGACCACATGACCTTCTCCCATTCCTCCTCTGGATCATCCAGATGGTCATTGGCAAACTTCAGACAGGCCTGGACATGCGCTGGCTTGAGCAGGGGGACCTTGCGTGCGCTGCAGAATTTTAATTCATGACGGCGTAGTGTGTTACTAATGGTTTTCTTTGAGATTGTGGTCCCAGCTCTCTTCAGGTCATTGACCAGGTCCTGCCGTGTAGTTCTGGGCTGATCCCTCACCTTCCTCATGATCATTGATGCCCCACGAGGTGAGATCTTGCATGGAGCCCCATACCGAGGGTGATTGACCGTCATCTTGAACTTCTTCCATTTTCTAATAATTGCGCCAACAGTTGTTGCCTTCTCACCAAGCTGCTTGCCTATTGTCCTGTAGCCCATCCCAGTCTTGTGCAGGTCTTCAATTTTTATCCCTGATGTCCTTACACAGCTCTCTGGTCTTGGCCATTGTAGAGAGGTTGGAGTCTGTTTGATTGAGTGTGTGGACAGGTGTCTTTTATACAGGTAACGAGTTCAAACAGGTGCAGTTAATACAGGTAATGAGTGGAGAACAGGAGGGCTTCTTAAAGAAAAACTAACAGGTCTGTGAGAGCCAGAATTCTTACTGGTTGGTAGGTTATCAAATACTTATGTCATGCAATAAAATGCAAATGAATTACTTAAAAATCATACAATGTGATTTTCTGGATTTTTGTTTTAGATTCCGTCTCTCACAGTTGAAGTGTACCTATGATAAAAATTACAGACCTCTACATGCTTTGTAAGTAGGAAAACCTGCAAAATCGGCAATGTATCAAATACTTGTTCTCCCCACTGTATATATATATATATATGTATAATTTAGTCATATAGCAGACCCTCTTATCCAGAGCGACTTACAGTTAGTGAGTGCATACATTTTTCATATATATATTGGCCTATATGGATAGAGCTAAATTGAAATGTTTCTTACAGAAGAAATATAAAAAGCATATGCATAACTATGGTAGCAATTGAAACGGAACAGTTTGGAGATTATGGGAAAATTATTAGACCAAATTTGAGGACACAACAGTTCACCTGACAAGACTGAATCCAAACATTACACTGTTAACTTTATGTGCATTTTATATTTACTGTACTTTTCGCTGGCATTTGTTGATAATGAAATCTGAAGATACTCTGTATACATTCAATAACATGATAAGAATATTCCTGGGAAATGTTTTGTAGGTGCAACATATGACAAAACAATTACAAAGGTTTGAATGGGAGGACTAATTGGTGTCTCCAAGTGGCCGCACACCTCCAAAGTGTGCATATTACGTAAGTACAGTGGGGAAAAAAAGTATTTAGTCAGCCACCAATTGTGCATGTTCTCCCACTTAAAAAGATGAGAGAGGCCTGTTATTTTCATCATAGGTACACATCAACTATGACAGACAAAATGAGAAAACAAAATCCAGAAAATCACATTGTAGGATTTTTTATGAATTTATTTGCAAATTATGGTGGAAAATAAGTATTTGGTCAATAACAGAAGTTTCTCAATACTTTGTTATATACCCTTTGTTGGCAATGACACAGGTCAAACGTTTTCTGTAAGTCTTCACAAGGTTTTCACACACTGTTGCTGGTATTTTGGCCCATTCCTCCATGCAGATCTCCTCTAGAGCAGTGATGTTTTGGGGCTGTCGCTGGGCAACACAGACTTTCAACTCCCTCCAAAGATTTTCTATGGGGTTGAGATGTGGAGACTGACTAGGCTACTCCAGGACCTTGGAATGCTTCTTACGAAGCCACTCCTTCGTTGCCCGGGCGGTGTGTTTGGGATCATTGTCATGCTGAAAGACCCAGCCACGTTTCATCTTCAATGCCCTTGCTGATGGAAGGAGGTTTTCACTCAAAATCTCACGATACATGGCCCCATTCATTCTTTCCTTTACACGGATCAGTCGTCCTGGTCCCTTTGCAGAAAAACAGCCCCAAAGCATGATGTTTCCACCCCCATGCTTCACAGTAGGTATGGTGTTCTTTGGATGCAACTCAGCATTCTTTGTCCTCCAAACACGACGAGTTGAGCTTTTACCAAAAAGTTATATTTTGGTTTCATCTGACCATATGACGTTCTCCCAATCCTCTTCTGGATCATCCAAATGCACTCTAGCAAACTTCAGACGGGCCTGGACATGTACTGGCTTAAGCAGGGGGACACGTCTGGCACTGCAGGATTTGAGTCCCTGACGGCGTAGTGTGTTACTGATGGTAGGCTTTGTTACTTTGGTCCCAGCTCTCTGCAGGTCATTCACTAGGTCCCCCCGTGTGGTTCTGGGATTTTTGCTCACCGTTCTTGTGATCATTTTGACCCCACGGGGTGAGATCTTGCGTGGAGCCCCAGATCGAGGGAGATTATCAGTGGTCTTGTATGTCTTCGATTTCCTAATAATTGCTCCCACAGTTGATTTCTTCAAACCAAGCTGCTTACCTATTGCAGATTCAGTCTTCCCAGCCTGGTGCAGGTCTACAATTTTGTTTCTGGTGTCCTTTGACAGCTCTTTGGTCTTGGCCATAGTGGAGTTTGGAGTGTGACTGTTTGAGGTTGTGGACAGGTGTATTTTATACTGATAACAAGTTCAAACAGGTGCCATTAATACAGGTAACGAGTGGAGGACAGAGGAGCCTCTTAAAGAAGAAGTTACAGGTCTGTGAGAGCCAGAAATCTTGCTTGTTTGTAGGTGACCAAATACTTATTTTCCACCATAATTTGCAAATAAATTCATTAAAAATCCTACAATGTGATTTTCTGGATTTTTTCTCCTCAATTTGTCTGTCATAGTTGACGTGTACCTATGATGAAAATTACAGGCCTCTCTCATCTTTTTAAGTGGGAGAACATGCACAATTGGTGGCTGACTAAATACTTTTTTCCCCACTGTAATTTTTCATTTACATTTACGTCATTTAGCAGACGCTCTTATCCAGAGCGACTTACAAATTGGTGCATTCACCTTATAGCCAGTGGGATAACCACTTTACAATATGTATTTTTTTATTATTATTATATTTTTTTGGGGGGAGGGTGGGTTAAGGGGTGGTAGAATAATTACTTTATCCTATCCCAGGTATTCCTTAAAGAGGTGGGGTTTCAAGTGTCTCCGGAAGGTGGTGAGTGACTCCGCTGTCCTAGCGTCGTGAGGGAGCTTGTTCCACCATTGGGGTGCCAGAGCAGCGAACAGTTTTGACTGTGCTGAGCGGGAACTGTGCTTCCGCAGAGGTAGGGGTGTCCAGCAGGCCAGATGTTGATGAACGTAATGCCCTCGTTTGGGTGTAGGGACTGATCAGAGCCTGAAGGTACGGAGGTGCCGTTCCCCTCACAGCTCCGTAGGCAAGCACCATGGTCTTGTAGCAGATGCGAGCTTCAACTGGAAGCCAGTGGAGTGTGCAGAGGAGCGGGGTGACGTGAGAGAACTTGGGAAGGTTGAACACCAGACGGGCTGCGTCATTCTGGATGAGTTGTAGGGGTTTAATGGCACAGGCAGGGAGCCCAGCCAACAGCGAGTTGCAGTAAACCAGACGGGAGATGACAAGTACCTGGATTAGGACCTGTGCCGCTTCCTGTGTAAGGCAGGGTCGTACTCTCCGAAAGTTGTAGAGCATGAACCTACAGGATCGGGTCACCGCCTTGATGTTAGCGGAGAACGACAGGGTGTTGTCCAGGGTCACGCCAAGGCTCTTCGCACTCTGGGAGGAGGACATAACGGAGTTGTCAACCGTGATGGCGAGATCATGGAACGGGCAGTCCTTCCCCGGGAGGAAGAGCAGCTCCGTCTTGCCGAGGTTCAGCTTGAGGTGGTGATCCGTCATCCACACTGATATGTCTGCCAGACATGCAGAGATGCGATTCGCCACCTGGTTATCAGAAGGGGGAAAGGAGAAGATTAGTTGTGTGTCGTCTGCGTAGCAATGATAGGAGAGGCCATGTGAGGATATGACAGAGCCAAGTGACTTGGTGTATAGCGAGAATAGGAGAGGGCCTAGAACTGAGCCCTGGGGGACACCAGTGGTGAGAGCACGTGGTGCGGAGACAGATTCTCGCCACGCCACTTGGTAGGAGGTAGGTCAGGTAGGATGCAATCCAAGAGTGAGCTGCGCCGGAGATGCCCAACTCAGAGAGGGTGGAGAGGAGGATCTGATGGTTCACAGTATCAAAGGCAGCAGACAGGTCTAGAAGGACAAGAGCAGAGGAGAGAGAGTTAGCTTTAGCAGTGTGGAGAGCCTCCGTAACACAGAGAAGAGCAGTCTCAGTTGAATGACCAGTCTTGAAACCTGACTGGTTTGGATCAAGAAGGTCATTCTGAGAGAGATAGCAAGAGAGTTGGCTAGAGACGGCACGCTCAAGAGTTTTGGAGAGAAAAGAAAGAAGGGATACTGGTCTGTAGTTGTTGACATCAGAGGGATCGAGTGTTGGTTTTTTGAGAAGGGGTGCAACTCTCGCTCTCTTGAAGATGGAAGGGACATAGCCAGCGGTCAAGGATGAGTTGATGAGCGAGGTGAGGTAAGGGAGAAGGTCACCGGAGATGGCAGATGCTTGGAATTTAGAGTGGTAGAAAGTGGCTTTAGCAGCAGAAACAGATGAAGAAAATGTAGAGAGGAGGGAGTGAAAAGATGCCAGGTCCGCAGGGAGTCTAGTTTCCCCCATTTTCTATGCACTTTTATGACTCAGTGCCCAAATCTGCCATTTTCAACCCGTATACGTTACGAGTTTAAAGGGTTAAGCTAATCTCCTACTTTTCAGTTGTACAGACTTTCAGGCATTTTGGTTTCATGAACCTTATGCTCTTGATTTTGATTTCCCCATTTGTAGCACATTTGACACGAGTAACCTGAGCTGTGACTGTGGTCTGAGAAGATGGCCCGATATTAGCTTGATTATTGTGGACACAAACTGTACTGTACCACGCAATTACCGGTTTAATACAAATGTTTTTCATTTAGATTGAGATATTGATAACATATATTTCCCTGAACTATCAGTTGGTTAAGCCATTTCTGGTTGTGCTATAGATGTGTAAATTAGCATCATTTCCCCATAAGAAACGTGCACCATATCTCTGGGTAAACATGGGGTATATTACATCCTATTAGTTAAACTTAGAAAACGTCTGCACACCGCAATTTAAATCATGTTTATTCCTCACTATGGTTATGGTTGGGCAATGACTGGCGATAATTCACACACTCCAAAACAAATACAATTCCCAGCAATGTTTGGTAGTAAAGTATATGGGATTGGCAGAAACTATGCTCAAGACTACACCACCAGTTAAGATATGTGCATTAAAGGTGCGCAACATTTTTCTTCCACCCTTTCTACAGAAGGTGGGCTGCATTTCCTTTACCTCATTGATCTATGACTCTCAACTGTAACCAGCCAGACACATCAATAAGGAGACTTAAGGCGCCCGCAAACTAGGTTTGGTTTGCTCTTAGCAGAACTTGGCTAGGTGAATCAATCACCTGTACCTCGCATATTCCCTTTAAAGGTCTAATCTAGCCATTTTAATCTACATTTCTAATCATTTCTGGGTAACAATTAAGTACCTTACTGTCATAGCCGCGGGAAGTAGGGGTGCTGAGGGTGCTGCAGCCCCCCCTGAAAATTTTTTGTAAAACAAAAAGGGGAATATTTTTTTTCTCCCCCAAAGTAGTGCAACTAGTCCTGTATTTAGTAGATAAGCTTTAATATTGCAGATAGATTGTAACTTCCATCAATGTAATTGTCTGCATCACTTCCAATCCCTCATATGTTTTTTTTCTCTTGCACATCTTGGTGCCGTATTTCTCAAGTGAAATCCCGTCCATAGTTCCCCTCCTACTAGGAGTAGTACTGTTGACCAATAACCGGCGAAGGGGCGTAGACTTCGGTTACCGAACGTCGACTTGATTCAAGAAAAAGAAAAAAACTTCACAACATTTGGTCATACTATTTGTTCAAACTGTTTCAACTGGGAAGCATGCGACAGGCTTTACACTCTCAGCTGTAGCAAGACACATCAAAAAGGACGGTACTGACTTGGAGCCGGGACACTGGCTGTATCCCAAATGACACCCTGTTCTCTGTGTAATGCATTACATTTAGATAAGCAAAAAAGTGTGATGGGTCTGCCCAATAGCGTGCACAGACATTTTGGCTTTGCAGCCTGCTTCCGTGTGTAGGTACATACAGTATCTTTTTCATTCAAAACAGCATTTCTAGGGAACACAGGTGAGCAACCGGAAAGCAGCAGGTGCTTCTAATCAGGGTTGTGCACTATATGGAAAAGGGTGCCATTTGGGACATAGATACAGTGTAAAATAACCGATGAGATACAGCTGTGAACGTTATGAACCACAGTGATGGACACGCAATATTCTGACAATAACCCAACACCGGCCTCCTCCTACCTTTACCCCACGTTGATTTGTTTATCAATGTGTAATTACTCCTACTTTTGACATTAAGTATAACGAATAGACAATCATTATTTGGAAGAGCACAGTATATGAATCCAATTATTCTATGAGTAGCTTACTAAATTCATCCGCTGTAGGATAATGCAAATAAATGAAATCCTCCACCTCGGCATGGTGGGTGTTAAGATGGGGGATATTACATGGCAATGGAGGATCATCTTGTTACAGCCACTGTGGGTGGGCCCGTGATGAATATGGCACCTAGAATAATGAGAGGAGAATGAGACTGGATACATTAGTGGTTAAGCCCAAGGAATCGTGTCCTGTCACAACCAATAACTAAATAATTATGTCAAGACTTGAACACGTTTGTAGTGTGATAAACTATGATAGAGATCTATTTACCAGTAACATGATCAAGAAACGAACCTACAATTTGACAAACATACTGTACAGTACCAATAGTTTCCTCTGATTGTTCAGTAGGTTTTGCTGTGCTGAAATTATTCAAATATAACTGAAAGTGTCAGTGTAATATTTCCAGGCCAGATTTAATTCAATTGAGCTAAAGCTACCTGAAACGGAAGTAAAGTTGGTCAAATATATTTAATATTGGGCCTTTGAGTGCTGTCCATACCAAGAGTTATCTAGTGTCTGACTTTTGAATAGTCTATAAATACAACAACCGGTCTTTTAGCATGGAGAGTCTTATTTAGGTAGATGCATCTGTGATGGTTTTTAAGTGCATACATGCAGTGACATCCATAGAAATAAAAGCTTTGAGATGGGGACATGATGTTGACATGCTATTCCTGGCCATGGGCAAAGTGCTGGTGGCCTCTAAGTTTTTTTGATATTCGTATCATGCAAGAATAGGCACAGTAGGTGGGCCTTAGTGAATAACCATATATTAGAGCTTTTCAATGTCACTGCTAGGAAAAGCTTATCTCATTCTAGATCACATTAATAGATTATTCTATTAGTACTTCAAATAGTATTTTATGTGGATTCTGTTGCTCAATGGCTTGGTGTATTATTTCCAGATGATTTGGGCATTACATTTTAAATGCTTAACAACGGGGATTGATTTACATGGGGTTTTGGGCTGAAAATCCTAATATTAGCATTTGTTGAAAGTGGCTAGTTTAAATAATCCTGCTGCAACAGGAAATGTGAATTATTATGTGGATTATAATTTATGGACATTTCTGTAGGAGTTGATACATTTTTTGTAAAGGAAAATCAAGTCTGACATTTCTAAGTGGAAATTACAAACTTCAGGAGCCTTTTTAAACCTCAAATACACTACAAGTTTTACATTTCCTGCATTGTAAGAACGTTCTCCTGCAACAAGGTGATCAAATTCAGATCCTACACCTGTAAGTGTGGATTGCAGCCACTCTTTGTCCATAGACTGGTTTCAAGCTAAGGACCAAAAATCTAAATCTGTCATTTTGCTGAACTATCCCTTTAAATTCATGTAAAACCTACAGTAAAGTGGCCAACTGAATGTAGCTGGTTACTTGTCTGGTACTGACAATTTCTAACTAACATATGCAGTCTGAGCATTCTGTATTCTGCTGGGACAGCCAAGTCAAATGACAACCAACAGATAAAATGTTGATTCTTATTTATGATAAATAAAGAAATGGTCCAGAGACCTACAGCTAAGGCAGAACCATAAATAATCTCCAAGTGTTAAATCTGTAAATAAGGACTACCCGTGCGAGGCAGATTGCGGTACAAGTGGAAATCCCCAGTGGTGGAAAAAGTATCCAATTGTTATGCTTGAGTAAAAGTAAAGATACCTTAATAGAAAATGACTCAAGTAAAAGTGAAAGTCACACAGTGATATACTACTTGAGTAAAAGTCTGAAAGTATTTGGTTTTAAATATACTTAAGTATCAAAATTAAATGTAATTGCAAAAATATACTTAAGTATCAAAAGTAAAAGTCTAAATCATTTCAAAATGCTTATATTAAGCAAACCAGACGGCACAATTTTCTTTTTTTCCTTTTTTATTTACGGATAGCCAGGGGCACACTCCAGCACTTAGACATCATTTACAAATGAAGCCTTTGTGTTTAGTGAGTCCGCCAGATCAGAGGCAGTAGGGATGACTAGGGAAGTTCTCTTGACAAGTGCGTGAATTGGACCATTTTCCCATCCTGCTAAGCATTCAAAATGTAACGAGTATTTTTGGGTGTCAGGGAAAATGTATGGAGTATAAAGTTCATTATTTTCTATATGAATGTAGTGAAGTAAAAGTAAAAGTAGTGAAAAATATAAATAGTAAAGTACAGATACCTCAAAACACAATTTCAGTAGTACTTTAAAGTATTTTGACTTTACACCACTGGAAATCCCATGCTGTTTTAGCACCAGTGGCAACCAACCACTCCATGTTCCATTAATCTGATCTCTAAAACATTTAACAGAGTGTATTCTATATATCTAATACACTACTGTTCCAATCTCTGCAGTTAAGATGGGGGGCATTCTCTTTTGCTTTTAATAACACATGAAGCACTTTGAAAAATGTATCTCTAGCTCACTACAGAGTGGGAGGCTGACTTGTAACCACTCAAAGGCCACAGGAAGTACATTGGTGTTGTTGCAGTGTGTTGGGATGATACAGACCCAGATATAAGCAGAATAATGTTGTAGAGAGAGAGGGGGGGGGGGGATGAGAGAGAAAAAAATAAGGAACGAGAGAAAGAGAGGAATAAAGGAATACTGAATCAGTAGAGTTGGGTGTCAGTCCAGGTTTGATCTGATGTAGACAGACAGTACACCTCTGAATATGATGAGAATATAAGGTCGCAAATGTGCAATAGAGGGATTGGATCTTTAGGTGCTAATTTAATAGAAACACAGAGAAGAAGCCATAAACCATGTAAGCGCTAGCACTTTTGGCACTAACATAGTTATGAAAACACTCACCTCACTCTACTGGAGCCTTGAATGTGACACGGTAATTGATTATTGGACTACTCGGTAAGACAGTCAAGTTGATCACACTGACACCAAAATATATGGCATCTCTCAATTTGTGTGGGAAATGTGATTCTACTTGAATTTGCATACCACAGAATCTCTTTGTAGGGTCCGGTTTGATACCAGTTGTTCTATTCCAATCCACACACTTGCCTACTTTGTAAGACAAAAGCTGAGGTAATAATGACAGAGATGAATAATCCCTTTCTACCCAGGGGTATAAACTGAGAGGAGGAGAGTGAGAGGTGAAGATGTAAGTTACATTACCATTTTCCTCCCATTCATTGTATTGCTGTTTCTGTACACATGGGAGGTTTGAATACAGAATTTGGTCAAGAGCTGCCAGGAAACACAAAGGCGTTGTGGCCATCTATGAACTAAACCACTCTATGATTTCTCGCCAACTTTCAGTATCACTAACTTGAGTTAGAACACTTTGGGCCCATGTATTATCTCAATTACTCTGCTCTTTTTCAAAGTTGTGCAATTATTATGATTTTTTCCCCCTCCAATTTAGACAATTTCTGAAATGTATGACGTCATAAATGATGCATTAGATAACATTGAATAATTCAACTTCAATTGTTACTCATTAGTGACTATCATCATACAGTACCACGTCCCCTGCTCATCTGTTAGTTAACACCTTGGTACAGCAGCATGGTGCCTACATTACCATCCTTATTTTCTTTCCTAATCCCAACGTGCAAAATAGGAATGTCAATGAGTTAAATGACAGTTGAGTTTTTACTGCATACCAACCACATATGTGGTTTGCATCTGATCCTTGTGATAAAAAATTAATGGAAATCTGTTCCTGCTTATTATGCGTGTAAGTTGATATTCTGAACCTCTGATACCTCAATTTTATTATTAGCATTACTAGGGACTAAAGTAGGAATGTACTGCATATGCTTACTGTAGCAGTCAGTTTAACCATCCAAAACACTTAGAAATGCTTTTTGACTACAAGGAAACTTTAAGAAAGTAACTCAGCGTTATGTTGAAAAGGTGCCAAAGGCACTCTGCCCATTTCTTATGTCATTTATCACAACAATAGCCCTAATAATGATAGTAAAGAGCAGGAGTCACTGATGCATAAACACCTTTCTAGGGAGTGTGTTTGCTACCCCGTACCCACTGCCAAAAAGTATGACTTTCCTGTTGGTGCAGTCTGTCTAATCCACCAGGAAAAGGTATGATTTATAGCAAGACATAGCTGCTATTAGAGCAAAATGAGAATCGGGTCTTATATGTCAAATAGTGAGAGAGTCGTTTCAAGCCCTAATAATCACAATGTCAAGTATGTGACCATACTTGACCGTTGAAAGTTAGTAGACCAGCACTGACTCTTGATACAATTTTGCTACAGAGGGGCCCCATGCTTGGGGCCACTAACCTGCCTCTAGAGGCACAATTCACATACCCAGTTTATATGGCCAAAGGCCAGCGTTCTTTTTATGATTAATAGTTTGGAGTGCACTCAAAATGTAACAGTGTGAAAACATCCCTTATGACACCAACCCCTGAGAACCAAAAACTCTCAGTATCAAAACCATTTCTTTCTTAAGCTCCCTGTGTATGAAGGAGGAGTACTGTTACGGATACAGGTATCCTGTGTTTTTGTGTGTTTCTACTCTTTCTGCCCTAATCACAGGTGTCCTGTATGTTCCTGATTGGTGGTCGTTGAGGTGTCTGCTGATTGGACCAATCAGTGAACATTCCTGTTAATTGCACCACCTGTTATTCGTTTGTTCAATCACACATCCCATTTTATAAAAACCAGACTTGTGTTTGTTGCAAGAGAGAGACTTTTTGCCATATGTGAGTATGGACACGGTGGTGTCCTGTGTGTTGTGTACTCGCTAGTTGCTGATTACCCTGTTTAGTAGCTTTGTGTGTTTTTTGGGAAAGGGGGGTTTAAGCTAGATGCCCTTGGGCGTACATTACCCGTAGGAAGAAATCTGTCTATAAACACCAGTTAGACCTGAGCGGACCACCCACTGTATTTTTGTATGGTAGCAGTAGCCTAGCGGTTCTTTAGGCAGGCTAGATCAGTTTAGGGGTTTTACACTATTGTTTCATTTCTTGGGTCCTGCTCAGCCCTTTTTCCCAAACCCTTACCGTGTGTTCATAAATAAACACTTTGTGTTTGACGGTAGTTCATGGTAGTTGTGTCTTATTTGTTCTCACTATTCCATGCCACACTTATAATTTACATGAATTTATGTTACGGGTCTCATGTCCATCCACCCTAGATGTTTAGAGCCACGGGGTTCGTAACATAAAGTGGGGGCTCGTCTGGGATCCTATCTATCCCATGCTACTCATGTAAATTAGTTAGTGTCTGGTTCGGTGTTGAGCTTAGCAGCTGTAACTACCTGTTTTTTTTTGTGTGTTCAGTAGTCGACGGCTCGTGTTGCTAGTAGGATGGCTACTTTTGAGTTGGAGGCATTTTTGGAAAACCCTACGTGGGAGATTTTTGAGAATTGTCGTAGAGTGGATCTACAGGCTTTGGCTGACCACTTTTCTGTACCCATA
The DNA here is from genome assembly GCF_020615455.1 of Coregonus clupeaformis. Taxonomy (NCBI): domain Eukaryota; kingdom Metazoa; phylum Chordata; class Actinopteri; order Salmoniformes; family Salmonidae; genus Coregonus; species Coregonus clupeaformis. The sequence goes on along the minus strand of NC_059204.1, from coordinate 2,049,031 downwards.
CCGAGGGGTTTAGTGAAAGCAGAAGTTAGGGAAGTAGTGTTAGCGATATTGTTAAACGAGCGAGTGCTTGAGTTACCGCCGCCTGAGTCTGCTGCTCCTGTAGGGGATGTGGTTGCTGTTCCTGTAAGCCCATCAGTGTCTGAGGACGAGGCTAAGGCTCCAGCCACATTGCCCCGTTATGACCCACTCTCCCCACTGACTGACAGTGATGCCAGGATGGATGTCCGCGCGACACGGCTCCAAATAGAGGCGGAAGAGCGGGCACAAATCAGGCAAGACAAGCTGGAGATGCGTAAAATGGAACTAGAGGCAGAACAGGAGACGCGTAAGATAGAACAGGAGACGCGTAAGCTAGAGGCAGAACAGGAGACGCGTAAGATGGAACTGGAGACGCGTAGGCTTGATCAAGAACTGGAGACGCGTAAGATGGAACTGGAGATGCGTAAAATGGAACTAGAGGCAGAAACAGCGAGGTTAGTCTCTGCTCATACTATGCCTGCTAGTGAGCCAGCCTCACCAGCGGTGTCGTCTGCTACATTTGATATTAGTAGACAGATCACCTTGGTACCTGTGTTTAGGGAGTCAGAGGTTGATTCCTATTTCAGTGTGTTTGAGCGTATAGCGGTAGCATTGAAATGGCCCGACGAGGTATGGTGCCTATTACTTCAGTGTAAGCTAACAGGTAAAGCCCAAGAGGTTCTGGCAGCGCTACCTCTTGAAGACAGTTTGAATTATGAAGTGGTCAAAGCTACTGTTCTTCGTGCCTATGAGCTTGTTCCTGAGGCATATCGACAGAGATTTAGGTCTCATAAAAAGTCTCCTACTCAGACTTATGTGGAGTTTGCTAGAGACAAAGGAAATCTGTTTGACAAATGGCACAGTGCTAGTAAGGTAACTGATTTTAACTCTCTACGGGAGTTAATCTTGTTAGAAGAGTTTAAAAATTGTTTACCGGAACGCATTGTAGTTTATCTGAACGAACAGAAAGTATCCTCACTGTCGGAAGCGTCTGTATTGGCAGACGAGTTTGTGTTGACGCATAAGAGCGTGTTTTCGGCTCGTACGGAGAGCCGGGCTGCGGAGTTGCTAACTTTTAATCCTAGTCGACCAGCAGTACATCCAGCACGCCCAAAAGATGTGCGTCACTGTTTCTATTGTCATAAGGTGGGACATATAGTTAATGATTGCTTTCTGCTAAAACGCAAACCGGGGATGCCTCAGCACGCCAGGCCGCCAACGGGTGTTGGGCTGATTCGTACGGTTGTCAGGCCGGAATCAAGACAGAAGCCTCATAGTGAATGTGGTTTGAAAGTCCCTGTCCCAGATCACAGTTATGAACCGTTCATTTTTGAGGGGTTTGTTTCTATATCAGATGATGAAGCGTCTCAGCGTCCAGTTAGAATCCTCAGAGATACTGGTGCGGCGCAGTCGTTCATACTAGCTGATGTGTTGCCCTTGTCTAATAATACATATTGTGGTTCCAGTGTGTTAGTACAAGGAATTGAAATGGGTTTCGTCCCAGTGCCATTGCACTTTGTGAACGTACACTCTGAGTTAGTCAGTGGATTGTTCAGAGTTGGCGTACGTCCGATGTTGCCAGTAAAAGGGGTGACCTTTATAATGGGCAACGATATTGCCGGAGGAAAGGTAATACCCATATTGGAGGTATTGGATAAAAGTGACCAGTCTCTCTCCGAGGAGCTGGCACAGGGTTATCCAGATGTGTTCCCGCTTGTGCTGTCACACGTGCTCAAGCACGACAAGTGGGTGAAGTGGTAGATTTGTCAGACACGATTCTATTCAGAGAGTGTGACCCAGAGGATAGTTCGGGTGCTACCTCTGGTAAGCTGGTGCAGTCTGACCAACAGCCCAGAGAAAGGAAGAAGGATGTGGAACTTGTTGCTGAAGCAATACAGTTACCAGTTACTCGTGAGCAGCTGATCGCTAACCAACAGGTTGACATTAGCCTGGCTAAATGTTTTTCTAGTGTTGTCTCAAAAGACGAGCTAAAGAAGAAAAACATGGCATACTTCATTGATGGTAATCTCCTCATGCGTAAATGGACATCCCATGTTGACGCTGGCGGAGATTGGAATGCTGTTTACCAAATAGTGATTCCTACAGCCTTTCGACAAAATGTTTTATCCCTCGCTCATGATCACCAGTGGTCCGGACATCTGGGAGTCACCAAGACTTATGATCGTGTTTTGCGACATTTCTTTTGGCCTGGTTTAAAACAAGATGTGGCTCAGTTCTGTCGGACTTGCCACACCTGTCAAGTAAGTGGGAAACCGAACCAGGTTATTTCCCCCGCGCCTCTTTGTCCCATACCGGCCATAGGTGAACCCTTCGAACATGTGATGGTTGATTGTGGTGGACCATTACCAAAAACAAAATCTGGTAACCAGTTTATGTTGACAATTATGTGTGTGGCCACCAGGTACCCAGAGGCCATTCCTCTGCGAAAAGGGGTTGGATAATGTGTTGGCAGATGCTTTGTCTCGTGTGTAATGATCTAGGTTTTTTTTGTTATCCCGATAGGATGATTTGTGAATTTGGGTGTTGTGATAGTACGTGTGTCGCAAACCATTGTGGTTTGCTCTTTTTAAGGGTGGGGAGTGTTACGGATACAGGTATCCTGTGTTTTTGTGTGTTTCTACTCTTTCTGCCCTAATCACAGGTGTCCTGTATGTTCCTGATTGGTGGTCGTTGAGGTGTCTGCTGATTGGACCAATCAGTGAACATTCCTGTTAATTGCACCACCTGTTATTCGTTTGTTCAATCACACATCCCATTTTATAAAAACCAGACTTGTGTTTGTTGCAAGAGAGAGACTTTTTGCCATATGTGAGTATGGACACGGTGGTGTCCTGTGTGTTGTGTACTCGCTAGTTGCTGATTACCCTGTTTAGTAGCTTTGTGTGTTTTTTGGGAAAGGGGGGTTTAAGCTAGATGCCCTTGGGCGTACATTACCCGTAGGAAGAAATCTGTCTATAAACACCAGTTAGACCTGAGCGGACCACCCACTGTATTTTTGTATGGTAGCAGTAGCCTAGCGGTTCTTTAGGCAGGCTAGATCAGTTTAGGGGTTTTACACTATTGTTTCATTTCTTGGGTCCTGCTCAGCCCTTTTTCCCAAACCCTTACCGTGTGTTCATAAATAAACACTTTGTGTTTGACGGTAGTTCATGGTAGTTGTGTCTTATTTGTTCTCACTATTCCATGCCACACTTATAATTTACATGAATTTATGTTACGGGTCTCATGTCCATCCACCCTAGATGTTTAGAGCCACGGGGTTCGTAACAAGTACAGAGATCCCTTGTAGAGCACAGGCAGATAAAAGAAGAACACAAACAGCACCACCACTGAGCTTGTGGCTCCGCTGGATCACTTTAGCTGACATCTTTTAAATGGGGGAAAGAACTGATGCAGACAATGTAGGAGAGGAATAAAGACAGAAAGGGAGAGCGCAAGCCTCAGGAGAGAAACAAACAACACAGCGTGTGTTGCAATATTAACACGCACTGAGGTGTTTTAGTCAGAGACAATCATAACCTGATGGCAGAGTAATGCTAATGGAGTGGTTACAATATGAGTTTTAAGTTTATGTAAAGTGCTCATGTTCCATCGGCCGAAAGAAACAGGATAGCATATCAAAGGTATTGCTCCTGACATCTTAATGGAACATCTTGTATTAAATGTGAAATGTAATTCCTAATAAGTTTTAGAGAGCCTTTTCGTGTACAACCAAGCACAGAGAAATCGAAATGCTTTACAGACTCCAATATAGTTCATTTATCAACCCTTCTACGCTCTTCAATATTCTCTATCCAAAGACTACATTTCCCCAAAAAATATTAAAGTACCTAGTTAAGACTTTCAGTAGGCAATATATTTTAAAGGATGGGTGGATCACTTTCTTGGACCATTCGTGCAAGTCCTTGATCCCTTACAGTGCATTCGGAAAGTATTCAGACCCCTTGACCTTTTCCACATTTTGTTACATTACAGCCTTAATCTAAAATTGATTAAATAATATTTTTTCCTCATCAGTCTACATACAATACCCCATAATGACAAAGTGAAAACAGGTCTTTAGACATTTTTGCAAATGTATTAAAATAAAAAACAGAAATACCGAGTAAGTATTCAGACCCTTTGCTATGAGACTCGAAATTGAGCTCAGGTGCATCCTGTTTCCATCGATCATCCTTCAGATGTTTATACAACTTGATTGGAGTCCACCTGTGGTAAATTCAATTAATTGGACATTATTTGGAAAGGCTCACACTGTCCCACAGTTGACAGTGCATGTTAGCGCAAAAACCAAGCCATGAGGTTGAAGGAATTGTCCGTAGAGCTCCGAGACAGGATTATATTGAGGCACAGATCTGGGGAATGATACCAAAAAATGTCTGCAGCATTGAAGGTCCCCAAGATCACAGTGGCCTCCATTATTCTTAAATGGAAGACGTTTGTAACCATCAAGACTCTTCCTAGAGCTGGCCGCCTGGCCAAACTGAGCAATCGGGGGAGAAGGGCCTTGGTCAGGGAGGTGACCAAGAACCCAATGGTCACTCTGACAGAGCTCCAGAGTTCTTCTGTGGAGATGGGAGAACCTTCCAGAAGGACAACCATCTCTGCAGCACTCCACCAATCAGGCCTTTATGGTAGAGTGGCCAGACGGAAGCCACTCCTCAGTAAATGGCGCATGACAGCCCGCTTGGAGTTTGCCAAAAGGCACCTAAAGGACTCTCAGACCATGAGAAACAAGATTATCTGGTCTGATGAAACCAAGATTGAACTCTTTGGCCTGAATGCCAAGCTTCACGTCTGGAGGAAACCTGGCACCATCCCTACGGTGAAGCATGGTGGTGGCAGCATCATGCTGTGGGGATGTTTTTCAGTGGCAGGGACTGGGACACTAGTCAGAATCGAAAGAAGAACCTGCTCCAGAGCGCTCAGGACCTCAGACTGGGGCGAAGGTTCCCCTTTCAACAGGACAACAAACCTAAGCACACAGCCAAGACAACGCAGGAGTGGCTTCGGGACAAGTCTCTGAATGTCCTTGAGTGGCCCAGCCAGAGCCCGGACTGAACCCGATCTAACATCTTTTTACCTAAGAAGTATTTTATTGACTTCTCTGATGTATTATTACCTTACTTCTCTCCTCAATTTGACCTCAGGATTGTAGCCTATCATTTCATCAGGTTACAAATCAATGACATTCATTGCTTATCCACTGAATGCAGTCTTGGGTCTGCCTGTAAATTACAGGTGTAGGTAGTTCAATAAGTATGTACATTATATGCAACACAATGGGAGATGCTGCTTTATTGTGTTGACCTATTGGTGCTCCACATCAAAGTAGACATCGCAGCGATAGCTTTAGAGACTCACACAATCTCATCAATACCATCCCTTAGAAGAGCAGTACCTTTGTATGATTGCTTAGTCACTTCTGGGTTGGTTCTAAATAAAAGTATGATTGTATTAATTCCATTGACTGACTGCACAGTCGCCTTATGTGATGGCTCTATCACTGCAACCTTGGGATTGCAGCACTGCAATAATTCAGAGGTTAAGTACTCTTCTTCTACACTTGTGGTGGTGCACATAGGGAATGTGTGAAACTCACTCCTAAGCCTGAAGTGTCCCCACTTGTCCCGCCAAATAGCTAGCTTTTCGCGTGATGCGACTTGTAATACGCTTTAGGAAGGCGGTTACGTGTGCTATCAATGGCAGAGGTCCTGTATGGAGCAATTTCAGTGCCAACAGAAATTTAATTTGAATTCCATAATTTTGAATTTGTTGCATTGTCTGATGCACAGGAGACCTGGGTTAGAACCCGATCAGTCAAACTCGCACGTCTTCAGGTCTCAGGCAAGGTTGCTCATCGCAAGGTTGCTCATCACATGCATGGATCACCAAACCACCTCAGTTGCAGTCTCATTGGGGTGCACTTATCCTTCTGTATCTGTTTGACACAGAAGTGTTGTTGTTGTGCAGTAGGCCTGATTTAGAACCCAGTCAGTTATATTGGTGCCGTGATCTCTGAGTATGAGGTCAAAGGGGGGTGAAATGTAACGGAGTTGGTTCGATTAACCACACTCCTTTGATGAGTAACCTTGCTGGAGACTTAAAGATTTGTGTTAGCTTCCTGAACTCATCCCTATGGGCTTTAGCTAAGTGGGCTAACACAGTCTTGTGACATGCAGTAGACCTGGTTCGAACCCAGTCAGTCACAAGAACAACATTAAACAGGGAGTGGAAAGGCTATCCTTAGAAGGGCTATTTGTATATATATATATATATTATTATTATTATTTTTCACCTTTATTTAACCAGGTAAGCCAGTTGAGAACAAGTTCTCATTTACAACTGCGACCTGGCCAAGATAAAGCAAAGCAGTGCGATAAAAACAACAACAACACAGAGTTACATATGGGATAAACAAAACATACAGTCAAAAACACGATAGAAAATCTATATACAGTGTGTGCAAATGTAGTAAGTTATGGAGGTAAGGCAATAAATAGGCCATTGTGCAAAATAATTACAATTTAGCATTAACACTGGAGAGATAGATGTGCAAAAGATGATGTGCAAATAGAGATACTGGGTGCAAATGAGCAAAATAAATAACAATATGGGGATGAGGTAGTTGGGTGGCTAATTATAGATGGACTGTGTACAGGTGCAGTGATCAGTAAGCTGCTCTGACAACTGATGCTTAAAGTTAGTGAGTCTCCAGCTTCAGAGATTTTTGCAGTTCGTTCCAGTCATTGGCAGCAGAGAACTGGAAGGAATGGCGGCCAAAGGAGGTGTTGGCTTTGGGGATGACCAGTGAGATATACCTGCTGGAGCGCATACTACGGGTGGGTGTTGCTATGGTGACCAATGAGCTAAGATAAGGCGGGGATTTGCCTAGCAGTGATTTATAGATGACCTGGAGCCAGTGGGTTTGGTGACGAATATGTAGTGAGGGCCAGCCAACGAGAGCATACAAGTCACAAAGGTGGGTAGTATATGGGGCTTTGGTGACAAAACGGATGGCACTGTGATAGACTACATCCAATTTGTTGAGTAGAGTGTTGGAGGCTATTTTGTAAATGACATCGCCGAAGTCAAGGATCGGTAGGATAGTCAGTTTTACGAGGGCATGTTTGGCAGCATGAGTGAAGGAGGCTTTGTTTGCGAAATAGGAAGCCAATTCTAGATTTAACTTTGGATTGGAGATGCTTAATGTGAGTCTGGAAGGAGAGTTTAAGGTCTAACCAGACAACTAGATATTTGTAGTTGTCCACATATTCTAAGTCAGACCCACCGAGAGTAGTGATTCTAGTCAGGTGGGCCGGTGCAAGCAGCGTTCGATTGAAGAGCATGCATTTAGTTTTACTAGCGTTTAAGAGCAGCTGGAGGCTACGGAAGGAGTGTTATATGGCATTGAAGCTCATTTGGAGGTTTGTTAACACATTGTCCAATGAAGGGCCAGATGTATACAAAATGGTGTCGTCTGCGTAGAGGTGGATCTGAGAGTCATCAGCAGCAAGAGCGACATCATTGATATACACAGAGAATAGAGTCGGCCCAAGAATTGAACCCTGTGGCACCCGCACAGAGACTGCCAGAGGTCCAGACAACAGGCCCTCTGATTTGACACATTGAACTCTATCTGAGAAGTAGTTGGTGAACCAGGCGAGGCAGTCATTTGAGAAACCAAGGCTATTTAGTCTGCCAATAAGAATGTGGTGATTGACAGAGTCGAAAGCCTTGGCCAGGTCGATGAAGACCGCTGCACTGTACTGTCTTTTATCGATTGCGGTTATAATATCGTTTAGGACCTTGAGCATGGCAGAGGTGCACTCATGACCAGCTCGGAAACCAGATTGCATAGCGGAGAAGGTACGGTGGGATTCGAAATGGTCGGTGATCTGTTTGTTAAATTGGCTATCAAATACTTTCGAAAGGCAGGGCAGGATGGATATAGCTCTGTAACAGTTTGAATCTAGAGTGTCACCCCCTTTGAAGAGGGGGATGACCGCGATCTCAGACGATACGAAAGAGAGGTTGAACAGGCTAGTAATAGGGGTTGCAACAATTTTGGCTGCTAATTTTAGAAAGAAAGGGTCCAGATTGTCTAGCCCAACTGATTTGTAGGGGTCCAGATTTTGCAGCTCTTTCAGAACATCAGCTGTCTGAATTTGGGTGAAGGAGAAGCGGGGGGGCATGGGCAAGTTACAGCTGAGGGTGCAGAGCTGGTGGCCGGGGTAGGGGTAGCCAGGTGGAAAGCATGGCCAGCCGTAGCAAAATGCTTGTTGAAATGCTCGATTATCGTAGATTTATTGGTGGTGACAGTGTTTCCTAGCCTCAGTGCAGTGGGCAGCTGGGAGGAGGTGCTCTTATTCTCCATGGACTTTACAGTGTCCCAAAACATTTTGGAGTTAGTGCTACAGGATGCAAATTTCTGTTTGAAAAAGCTAGCCTATGCTTTCCTAACTGATTGTGTATATTGTTTCCTGACTTCCCTGAAAAGTTGCATATCGCGGGGGCTGTTCGATGCTAATGCAGTACGCCACAGGATGTTTTTGTGCTGGTCAAGGGCAGTCAAGTCTGGGGTGAACCAGGGGCTATATCTGTTCTTAGTTCTGCATTTTTTGAATGGGGCGAGCTTATTTAAGATGGAGAGGAAAGCACTTTTAAAGAACAACCAGGCATCCTCTACTGACGGAATGAGGTCAATATCCATCCAGGATACCCGGGCCAGGACAATTAGAAAGGCCTGCTCGCTAAAGTGTTTTAGGGAGCGTTTGACAGTGATGAGGGGTGGTCGTTTGACCGCGGAACCATTACAGACGCAGGCAATGAGGCAGTGATCGCTGAGATCCTGGTTGAAGACAGCGGAGGTGTATTTAGAGGGTAAATTAGTCAGGATGATATCTATGAGGGTGCCCATGTTTACGGATTTAGGGTTGTACCGGGTAGGTTCCTTGATAATTTGTGTGAGATTGAGGGCATCTAGTTTAGATTGTAGGATGGCCAGGGTGTTAAGCATATCCCAGTTTAGGTCACCAAGCAGTACGAACTCTGAGGATAGATGGGGGGCAATCAATTCACATATGGTGTCCAGGGCACAGCTGGGGGCTGAGGGGGGTCTGTAGCAAGCGGCAACAGTGAGACTTATTTCTGGAAAGGTGGATTTTTAGAAGTAGAAGCTCAAACTGTTTGGGCACAGACCTGGATAGTATGATAGAGCTCTGCAGGCTATCTCTACAGTAGATTGCAACTCCGCCCCCTTTGGCAGTTCTATCTAGACAAAAAATGTTGTAGATGGGGATGGACATTTCTGAATTTTTGGTGGCCTTCCTAAGCCAGGATTCAGACACTGCTAGAACATCAGGGTTGGCAGAGTGTGCTAACGCAGTGAATAACTCAAACTCAGGGAGGAGGCTTCTGATGTTAACATGCAAGAAACCAAGGCTTTTACAGTTACAGAAGTCAACAAATGATAGCGCCTGGGGAGTAGGAGTGATCTTGGGGGCTACAGGGCCTGGGTTAACCTCTACATCACCAGAGGAACAGAGGAGTAATAGAATAAGAATACGGCTAAAGGCTTTAAGAACTGGCCTTCTAGTGCGTTGGGTACAGATTTCCGGGCGTTGTAGAATAGATTCAAGGCATTATGTACAGACAAGGAAATGGAAGGATATGAGTACAGTGGAGGTAAACCTAAGCGTTGTGTAACAAAGAAAGAGATAGCATCACTGGAGGCACCGATTGAGCCGGTCTCCGCGTGTATGGGGTGTGGGACAAAGGAGCTACCTGAGGCAGGTTGAGCGGGACTGGGGGCTCTACAGTGAGATAGTACAATAACAACTAACCAAAACAGCAATAGGCAAGGCATATTGACATGGGAGAGAGGCATAAAGCAATCACAGGTGTTATTCGAGAGAGCTAAGACAACAGCTGGTAATGGCGACAAAAGTTTGGGCTGAGGCTAAACCGATAAACAGTCCAGCAGGCATCAGCTGTATGGCTGAGCAGGGACGGCTTGTTCAATAGGGCGATATGGGCGACGCACTGCCAAACGGGAAAAGGAAGGGATTTTTTTTCTAATCAATTATAAAAAATAAAAAAATATATATATATATAATTTTTTTTAATAAATTTATAAAAAATTATATCACGGCAACAGCAGTTATCAGTGTTCACGTCTGATCTGCCAGCCACTAAATGTCAAATCAGGCTAAAGTCGTGCTTCAAATGGCCCCGCCCGTTTTTTGGGCGATTTCAGTCAGGTTGAAAATCGCCCAGAAGTCTCTCATAGCCTGTCATGTAAAATCTATTTTTTTCACATTTCAAAGCTTTCAATACATTCTCTATGGGTGTCTGTGTGCATGCACTTACGCGCTTTCGTCATACATGACGTAACGTTGAACGTAACTAAGACAATGGCGGCTATCAGCGTCTATGTTGCGACCTGCAGTGTGGCGTTATTTTATGTTTTTAATTTGTAGACTTAGTTTACAAACATTCTGCAAACATTCTGCTTTGGACTGATCTTCGGTTTTGGACTGATCTTGTTGATCGTGTACATACCCGCTACGAACGGACTAAATAATGAAAACGCTGCTGGCAGAGAGGTGGAGCCGGCCACCTTCACCCTGGTCAGAGCGGACCGCGATCCTGGTAAGAGAGCGACTGTACCCCGACATTGAACTGCTTTCTGTGTCATTGAACCTTACTATTGTTGATAAAACAAGTTTACTGGAGAACGGAGAAAAAGTAGAGACTTTTGGACAAGGTGGATAATTGTATAATATAAGGCAGTTTATTCAGAGGTAAAGATATCTGCAATCGCGTTCTACGGACCCGTTCGTCAAACTCTTAGGGAGCTATAAATCAAGCCCCATTACTTACCATATCAGATAAGAGAAATTGCTGCAGCTACATATATTTTACATCCTGGCCCTACATAGTTCACTATTTGCATCACTTACCAAAATATTACATGTGGTCATATATGCTTGGAAAGTGGAGATGCCATAGAACGTCAAAAAAGTAAACATTGCTGGAGACACATTGCGTTTGCTAGCGAAGAGATTTGTTGTGGCAAATGAACTTGGGCTGGGAATTGCCAGGAACCTCACGATAAGATATATGCATCAGCATTGCGAGTCTCATGATTCTATACGTATTGCGATTCGATACTGTGATTTTATTGCGCACCATATGTCTGTTGCAGAGGGATCAGAAAGCCATGAGAACGAGTTTTGATCAGTCATGGAAATAAAAGTGCTGAAAACAAATTGGCTCCCAATGTGAAAAGATTGAGAACAAGCTATGAAGGAACAATAATGGTGTTTTGGTGCAGGTACAGCCAACTAGCGCTAAAATATTGCGATATTGTCAATACAGTATATCGTAAAGTATCACTATGTAACTCGATTTCTTTCACCCCAATCCCTCAAATTAACGGTAAATAACTGAATTGTTTGCCCCACATTTAGCTAAGATGATTAGCTAGCCAGCTAAAATGTTTTATTTAGTTAGCAGTCGCATCTACAATAGTTTACTGTCAATAACATGTCTCCAAAAATGACGTGGTGTCTCCAATTGTGTTGACATTTTACAATTGCAATGCGCATCCATGAGTATCCACTTTCTGTAGCTCAGCTGGTAGAGCATGGTGCTTGTAACGCCAAGGTAGTGGGTTCGATCCCCGGGACCACCCATACACAAAAATGTATGCACGCATGACTGTAAGTCGCTTTGGATAAAAGCGTCTGCTAAATGGCATATTATTATTATTATTATTATTATTATTATTATCTGAAGAGAGCCCGAAACATTGTGTGCAGACATTTTATGCAATAAATGAAGTAGGTTCAATCTAGTAGTTCTGATCTTCTGATTGGTCCTGATGAGTTGGGCGAGGTCCCCTCCAGGCTACTGTCACTGTTGCATTGGCTCTGAGTCGGGTTCTCTGTCTTCAAATGTTCAGCCTAAGAGAGGGATTTTTTGTGTGTGTGTGTGTGTGTGTGTGTTTAACAGTGATGATGTGTGTGTGTGTGTGTGTTTAACAGTGATGATGTGTGTGTGTGTGTGTGTTTGTGTGTGTGTGTGTCCTCAGAGCAAGAACTCGTGAGTTGGAAGAACTGAGAGGCCTATGGCGTGGGTGTTGTCCTTGGCCACCTGCTGACAAGGCTGACAAGATAGGACCCTTTTGTCCATTGTTATTGGATAGGAACATAACTTATAACCAGCTCCTGACCTAAATAGATCTTAGCACAACATTTTACTCAACATATCATATTCCATATTCACTATAACAAATATATTTACTACGACATTAGCAAGAACCGCCACATCCTCAGCCGGCTAATCCAGTGTGTGAAGTTTTGCGGAGTGTTTGAGTTAGCTTTGCGAGGCAAAGATGAAACTGAGGGCTCCACCAACCCTGGTAAGCCAACACTTTTGAGATCAGTCAATAAATGCTTCTGGTATTGACTTATATGCTGCCCCTGTCTTCATGTTGTTGCTGGACATATCTTTTTTTAAATGTGTGTAGGTCACCTAAATCATCAGAAAAATTGCCCCTCCTGAGAATTTTTTCAGGAGCCGCCACTGTGGCTGAGTGATCATAAGGTCCAGTGAACAGCAATAGGTGAGTCTGGGAGCAGTTCGGTGGATGCTACGGCACAGGCGAGCAGAAGGCATGGCTGTTGATTGCGTGTGCTAGCGGGCCGGGGCTAGCAGAAGGATCTTCGTGGTTGTCGCAACGGGAAGCCTGATGAAACCACATCAGACGATTACGTCGGCAGACCAGTCGTGATGGATCGGCGGGGCTCCGTGTCAACACTAGGAGGTCCCATCCGGTTGACAGAGAGGTAGATAGCCGGGAGATGGGCCTGGCTCGAGGCTAGCTCAAGGTTAGCTGGTGCTTGCTTCGGGACAGTGGTGATTAGCCAACAACAACAACAGCCATTCGGTTGCAGCTAGCTAGTTGCGATGATCCTGTGTTAAGGTCCAGTGATTCAGTGATTCCGGCAGAAAATCTGATATGCTCTGGGTCGATAGCGCGCTGTGCAGACTAATTGTCCAGGCTAGAGCTGGCTGGTAGGTGGTGCAGGCCACAGACAATGGTGAAGACCGCTAACGGTGGCTAATAGCAAGTAGCTAGTTAGCTGGCTAGCTGGCTAGTTTCAACCGGAGGTCATAAAGAAATAATAGAATCCGTTCGACATTGGGTGAGGCGGGTTGCAGGAAAGTACAGTGAGGGAAAAAAGTATTTGATCCCCTGCTGATATTACGTTTGCCCACTGACAAAGAAATGATCAGTCTATAATTTTAATGGTAGGTTTATTTGAACAGTGAGAGACAGAATAACAACAATAAAATCCAGAAAAACGCATGTCAAAAATGTTATAAATTGATTTGCATTTTAATGAGGGAAATAAGTATTTGACCCCCTCTCAATCAGAAAGATTTCTGGCTCCCAGGTGTCTTTTATACAGGTAACGAACTGAGATTAGGAGCATACTCTTAAAGGGAGTGCTCCTAATCTCAGCTTGTTACCTGTATAAAAGACACCTGTCCACAGAAGCAATCAATCAATCAGATTCTAAACTCTCCACCATGGCCAAGACCAAAGAGCTCTCCAAGGATGTCAGGGACAAGATTGTAGACCTACACAAGGCTGGAATGGGCTACAAGACCATCGCCAAGCAGCTTGGTGAGAAGGTGACAACAGTTGGTGCGATTATTCGCAAATGGAAGAAACACAAAAGAACTGTCAATCTCCCTCAGCCTGGGGCTCCATGCAAGATCTCACCTCGTGGAGTTGAAATGATCATGAGAACGGTGAGGAATCAGCCCAGAACTACACGGGAGGATCTTGTCAATGATCTCAAGGCAGCTGGGACCATAGTCACCAAGAAAACAATTGGTAACACACTACGCCGTGAAGGACTGAAATCCTGCAGCGCCCGCAAGGTCTCCCTGCTTAAGAAAGCACATATACAGGCCCGTCTGAAGTTTGTCAATGAACATCTGAATGATTCAGAGGAGAACTGTGTGAAAGTGTTGTGGTCAGATGAGACCAAAATGGAGCTCTTTGGCATCAACTCAACTCGCTGTGTTTGGAGGAGGAGGAATGCTGCCTACACCATCCCCACCGTCAAACATGGAGGTGGAAACATTATGCTTTGGGGGTGTTTTTCTGCTAAGGGGACAGGACAACTTCACCGCATCAAAGGGACAATGGACGGGGTCATGTACCGTCAAATCTTGGGTGAGAACCTCCTTCCCTCAGCCAGGGCATTGAAAATGGGTCGTGGACGGGTATTTCAGCATGACAATGACCCAAAACACACAGCCAAGGCAACAAAGGAGTGGCTCAAGAAAAAGCACATTAAAGTCCTGGAGTGGCCTAGCCAGTCTCCAGACCTTAATCCCATAGAAAATCTGTGGAGGGAGCTGAAGGTTTGAGTTGCCAAACGTCAGCCTCGAAACCTTAATGACTTGGAGAAGATCTGCAAAGAGGAGTGGGACAAAATCCCTCCTGAGATGTGTGCAAACCTGGTGGCCAACTACAAGAAACCTCTGACCTCTGTGATTGCCAACAATGGTTTTGCCACCAAGTACTAAGTCATGTTTTGCAGAAGGGTCAAATACTTATTTCCCTCATTAAAATGCAAATCAATTTATAACATTTTTGACATGCGTTTTTCTGGATTTTGTTGTTGTTATTCTGTCTCTCACTGTTCAAATAAACCTACCATTAAAATGATAAACTGATCATGTCTTTGTCAGTGGGAAAACGTACAAAATCAGCAGGGGATCAAATACTTTTTTCCCTCACTGTATATTTAGTTAAAGGATGGAAAGCGAGATTGAGAAATATATACGAAAAAGACACGAGGACACTACAGAATACACGACTGCACTGCTACGCCATCTTGGATGTGACAGGGCTATTCAACTATATTCTTATGGGGGCCAAATTGCATTTTTTGTGACACTTCCTTCTAGGGCTGTTGCGGTGACTGTATTACCACCACACCGGCAGTCATGAGTCATGACCACAGTCAAATTCCACGTGACCATTGAGTCACGGTAATCTTCTTTTTATGCACTCTGGACATGGGTTGGTAGTAACTAACGACCGTCAGGTTGCTAATGGCCTGGTACTCAGTGCTCTATTGTCCCTCCAACCACTCTGACATCAATGCAAATGAAATCAAAAATCACATCAAACACTTATCATCTAAACAGTAACATGCGGCCTCCCGAGTGGTGCAGTGGTCTAAGGCCAGTGCTAGCTGTGCCACTAGAGATCCTGGTTCAAGTCCAGGCTCTGTCGCAGCCGGCCGTGACCGGGAGACTCATGGGGCGGCGCACAATTGGCCCAGCGTTGTCCAGGTTAGGGGAGGGTTTGGCGCACTAGCGACTCCTGTGGTGGGCTGGGCGCAGTGCACGCTGACAGTGCACGCTGACACGGTCGCCAGGTGTACAGTGTTTCTTCCGACACATTGGTGCTGCTGGCTTCCGGGTTAAGCAGGCTTTGTGTCAAGAAGCAGTGCGGCTCGGCTGGGTTGTGTTTCAGAGGACTCACAGCTCTCGACCTTCGCCTCTCCCGAGTCCGTACGGTAGTTGCAGCGATGGGACAAGACTGTAACTACCAATTGGGGATAAAATAAGAAAAAATTAAAAACAGTATCATGCTTTACAAACTCACTTCACTGTGATCGATCAATTTGAAGAAAGAAGTTCAACAACAGGTTGAAACTGATTGAAAAACATGGTCTTTGTGGATGTTATTTCAAAGCCCAAAACATGGACAGCGCTTTCTAAGGTGATGATGAATTCAAAATAAAACCTGAATTAAAATAATGATTGTACCATTATACAATGCATAGCCTAATAGCCAACCGCATATTACCCACGGCAGAAAAAAAACATAGATTTAAGATGTCTTTGGTACATAATTGGTCTAGTCCATACTCCAAAATTAAACAAATTATAGTAATCGCATTTGAGTGTGGACTGTATTATGCATACTAAATGTACTGGTTACCTTATGCTCCAAACTTTCTATCCATGAGTCTAGGAGAGAAAGTAGGCGATACTGTTGGTTCATTGATTGTGCAGGGCAGCTTACAGAGTTAGCCTACAATTATAGTGAATATGTATTTGATTTTGAATAGCTTAGTAATAGGGCATTTTTTTATATTTCTATAATTAATAGACTGACACATTACCTTCACAGAATATCTCACCGTGCTTATCTATCTCCTCCTCTCTTCATTCCTTTCTCAAGCACGCAGAGAGAGGGGTTGTCAACAGTTTCATGAAATATGTTTCGTTGTGATTACTATCGATGTTCCCGAACAGATTTCACTTGGTTTTCTCAAATTAAGCACTGAGTAGCTGCAGGAACAGGGTTGGGGAGTCCATTGCATACAGAGTTTCGCCAGAATATCACCAGTCAACAGTGGTTGATGTGTGGAGTGAAATAAGTGTTCTTATAAGCCCAGACATTTCTATATGCAATCCCGTGTGAAAGCAGTTTTGATGGTTGCCACTAAAAAGATAATCCCAGCCTTCTACTGCTACTATATTTATTTATCAGCTGCTAATATAAAGCATTGCTCCGCTATAAAACCGGAGGAGCCTACCGTGCATGATTGAAAAACAAACATTGGGAAAGCAGCGACCATTTGCTATTCGAGTACATGTTTCCCCCCCCCTGCCCTTGTTCCTACCCATTTGATAATGGGCCAATCTAAATCAAAACAACTGTTACATATTAGTAAAGACAAGATTACATTTAGAATAGTCTGATGTGTGAAAATATGATCACTTGATGAGAGAACAGGGTGTGCAGCCTGAGGCAAGGAACAGAGCGCAAGCTTTTTTTGCGACTTTTTCATATCATCAATAGCCTATAGTCGCATCATGCAGCCCATATATGTTTTGATTTCTAAGACATTCTAAGGTTTGTATCATTCACAACTAAATTGCTAAATAACTCTAAATCTAGTGTACAGGACCTGTTTCAAATGATCGCTAAACACAGCTACTTCATATGCACACTCGCTCCGGAATGGGAAAAATATCCTTTCTATTTTATTCAGCTAAGTTCAATTATATTCTTCTTACTATAAAATCATATAATATAAAATAATGGCACGGGACTTATAAGCACATCTTGTCTGCTAAATGAACTAGCCTATAGCCTATGGCATAGAGCATAGCCAGATACAGTAACATACAGTAGAACAACTCTTATTCTGTTCTTCTGAAATATATTTTCTTCATATCATAATGTTTATTGTATTTATTGTTATGGTGTATATTAAATGGGTTTATTATACTTTTATGTGTGAAGGCCTGGAGATGCTAAATGTGTTCATGTTAATTAAAGGTCAATTACCTGAGACCGGCAACATTTGCATGACAATTACTGGCTGACAAAATGTAATGTCCACCACACATTAACGTGTCCTACACAGCCTCTGATCAACATAGAGGGGAACAGAAGGCACGTCCATGTTTCAGAGAGTCTTATCTTACAGGAATGGGGTTGGGCCTCCTGAGTGGCACAGCAGTCTAAGGCACTGCATCGCAGTGCTTGAGGCGTCACTACAGACCCGGGTTTGATCCCAGGCCGCGACCGGGAGACCCATGAGGCGGCGCACAATTGGCCAAGCATCGTCTTGTTTAGGGGAGGGTTTGGCCGGTCGGGATGTCCTTGTCCCATCGCGCTCAAGCGACTCCTTGTGGTGGACCGGACGCATGCACGCTGACTTCGGTCGCCAGTTGTACGGTGTTTCCTCCAACAGATTGGTGTGGCTGGCTTCCGGGTTAAGCGAGCAATGTGTCAAGAAGCAGTGCGGCTTGGCAGGGTCGTGTTTCGGAGGACACATGGCTCTCGACCTTCGCCTCTCCCGAGTCCGTATGGGAGTTGCAGCGATGGGACAAGACTGTAACTACCAATTTGGGAGAAAAAGGGGGTAAAAAGTACAAAATATTTACAAAATAAAAGGAATGGGGTTATAATAGCGTATAGCTAAAACGGTTCAAATGCTAGAACAAAATATATTGAAGATCAGAAACCACTAGAAGCTTCGGTTGACCACAGAGAGCATTGGATTTGATCTGTTCTGCTCTACCTCTCCTGGCTGGCAATGAACCAGGATGTTGTCTCTGGTTTTGAATCTGAATTTAGAGAACTGAATTTGAAAACTTAATCTGAATCCATCTGAGAAGTTTAATATATGAGACTTTGATAAACTGTAAATTATCATTTGTAAACTTGATACATAAACAATGAATGCAATATCTACCATATTGAAACTGAATATATAAATATTGAAATTGAATATTCAATTAAATTGAAATATAATTTTTAAACTGATTGCAATATTCATTCAATTCAGTTAAAAATCATGAAATACAAGTACAATTTATGAATTAAATGATTCAATTTGTAGCACGTGTGAAACTCACTCCTCAGCCTGAAGTGTCCCCACTTGCACTGACCAATAACTAGCTTTTTGCGTGGCGTGACTGGTAAGACGCTTCAGGAGGGTGGTCATGTGTGCTAGCAAGGCACAGGTCCTGGTTTCAAGCCTCGTGTGAGCTGAATCAGGAGGAAGTGGTACTCGCTAAGCCAGAGTTCCCCAACTGGTGGCACGCAATTGATTTTAATTACACTAAGTGTAAGCACACGTGGTATGCACATACCACATTTCTTAATTATCTAAGTCAAGTTATTAGTTGTGAGTCAAGTGATTCATTATTATATGAGGTTAAATATAAGTACTCTTAGTATGCATACACTCTGTAGGTATAAGTACATTTCTTAATTGTTTAAGTCAAGTTTTTCAATGTAGAGAAATGTTTGTAGTTATATCTTTGAGGATCACACCTCACTGACCAATGATGAAAAAACACACTTAGATAATCATTGGAATTTCATTTGAACAATTTTCTGATGTACATTTAACGTAACTTTTTATTATCATCTATTACCTAATTTACAGTATGTTAATATTCATCTTTGAGGCAATGTGGAACAGAAAACATGTTTAGCTCATTAGTATAGTATTGAAAAGCCCACTAAACCACATTTGAGTTGTAAGCAAAATATGCCATTTGAAATGTGCAGGGTATGTATATCTGGTATTCCTGCAGAAGGAACAGATGTTCCCATGTGTGCATGATGGCAAAAATTTTTGTAAATTATCCCCTGTTAGAATTATGCATGAGCGACTCAGAGATGGCAAGCAAAAATTCAGCTCAGATCAGAGGCTGAGCTCAATTAAATAGGGCTGTCATCACATACACAGCATTTTGATTTAAACCTTTTCCTTTTTCTATCATGTACTTCATAAAAATATTTTTTGCTTTTAAACTACTGAAACTGAACATTGTCATATTTTCATTATTTACATTTACATTTTAGCAGACGCTCTTATCCAGAGCGACTTACAGGAGCAATTAGGGTTAAGTGCCTTGCTCAAGGGCACATCGACAGATTTTTCACCTAGTCGGCTCGGGGATTAGAACCAGCGACCTTTCGGTTACTGGCACAACGCTCTTAACCACTAAGCTACCTGCCGCCCCCGCTTCTGCTTCCATTACTTTTTCAACTGTGCAATGTTAGATTAGGCTGCTTGCAACCACACTGTGGAGTACATTATCATGCTGGGTAAATTCTCTATAAATTCTCCAAAGCAAATGAATCGCCAGTGGCAGCCCCCTGTTAGGGAAGAAATCACAGCCCTCTTAAACACTGCTTTCCAGAAGTGGTATCACTGTACAAACCTTTAGCCAGTGCTTCATTGAATATAATGCATATGCATATTTGAATTTAGACATGTTTAACCATGTACAGCACTGTAGCAATTTTTGCGTAGGCGACAGTGTAACTCCCCTTGTGGGTCTGGAACCCGGGTCTCCCAGCCTGTAGTAAGTACAATGACTGTGGTTGTATCATGTTTCCTGGTGGTCAGTGCATCCATACCAAATCCATTAATTGGTTCTCCATATTTGAGGGCCTGGCAGCACTCACATTTACATTGACCTATAAGTCATTAGGAAGTGGACATAGAGTAAAGATGTACACAAATATATTTAAAGCTGGAATCCTGCATGTTGAAACTGCCACTTCTGTTTGCGATATTACAACAACAAAGAAGTTACTACAAACAACAAACACTGTTTTTTCCCCTCAGACATCATTGCACGCATGATAGAAGAGCACAATATGTACAGAATGTTTTTTTACATGCTGCACGATGCTCCTCAGCTAGGCAAAACAAAACTAGAACAACGGTGGTGGGGTGGCCAGTGATGCTACTGCGGATTCCATCTTTAAACAAAAACAATTCTAGAAAAATTTACTTTTTCCCCAAAATGCCATGCCCAAATGCCACCACAATTCAAGAACGACCCAAATGTTAAAATCAAATAATCATCAGCTCACTTACAGGTGTTTTTCTACATTGTTGAAGAGTAATATCATCAGATAATACTCTAGGCCAGGGTTACCCGAACTCTGTCCTGGGGCCGCCCTGGGTTCACATTTTGGTTTTTGCCCTAGCACTACACTGCTGATTCAAATAACCAACTCATCATCAAGCTTTGATTATTTGAATCAGCTGTGTAATGCTAGGGCAAGAACCAAAACGTTAACCCAGGGGGGGCCCCAGGATCAAGTTTGGGAAACCCAGCTCTAGGCTACTGTTTATTATTACACATAATCACATGTAATACTGTACAGTAAATTATAGCTATGTAAGTTGTGCATATGCACTCTAGAATTACATACTGTATATACTCCAGCTATCAGGCACCCTCTATCTATTTCACCTTGAAGCCCATTTGTTACGGTGGAATACTCAACACTGTAATAAATCAAACAGTTTGACCCAACCACTACAACACCAGCTAGAGGGCCACCCTATGAAACAACATTATCTTTAGATAAGTTACTATAAAAGAAAGAAGGTGTTGATCATTTCTTTACGCCAATGTTTTAGGTTCATATTTATTATTAAGTTCATTCCTGTCCTCATAGTGTATTTTGCCTTTACCAGTATGGTAGTGTCCTTCTTAGTCTAAGTGTCCCCATAGTGCATTATAAGACTTGCTATAAGCATTTATAACAAGTAATATATCTTTATATAAAGGACACAGATGCATTGATAATGAATTACACACATGGTATATAGGAAGTCACCAATAACATACTAAAGGCTCCAATATTTCCAAAGATTATAGGGAGCATGTAATCTCTTTATGCTAAGGCTATAAACCTGTCATATTACTGCATTAACAGGTGTGGTGTGGTTTTGGTAAGGGGATTTATTTGACCCCTTACTGTGTAAATGAACACAGTTGGTCACCAATCTCACATTGGATCGATCTTCCAGCTCCAAACTCACTCCCTCATAAAAAAAGAGACCTGTATACTGCACAGTAGGTTCTACTTTTGTCAAATGCTTGTGACTAAACTATAATATTTTTGCTTTGTCAAACCAGAACAGGGGTGACAGAATAATTTCATTAAAAACGGTTTGAATACATTTTTCTAGGGCACAATCTCACATAATTCAGTGCTGAGTTTATAATGAATGCACTACCCTTTAGAAATGTATAAACTTGTTATCAACGTGAAACCCTTCTTTTTCATAGAAAAAGTAATAACATTATCTTCCACTTAAGAGAGGATAATTACACAAAAAGCTTGATCGCGCTGCTTAATAATAACCATCATGTATGATGATCAGGACTGATTCAAATGCGCTCGCTCACTCCCTCGATGCTCTAACTCATTATGAACCAATTGGGAGTAGCTGTACAACTGATGAGAGTGCGCTTCCAAAAATCCCCATATCTGACATTGAAAGGTTGAAATGAAGAATGAGCCCTGTTCCATCCCAAAGTCCTACCCTCAAGGTGGAGTCATTAATTAAATTATATAATTAGGAGGTGATGGCTCCGACTCCTGGCCTGACACAAAAGGGGGCTCATCTCGACTCGGTTCGCTCTGTCATCGTCACTGTCATTTAACCGTCCCCGGGTGGTGCGTGCAAATTGTAACCAAGAGGGCAATATCTAAATTATAAATATAGATGGCTGGGAGAGTGAAGCCTGCAGTATGTTTAGGGCAATGTGGTGTATTTGGTGTTGGAGGGCCACACTGCACACAAAAGGCACCCTGACTTCACAGAGTGGTTCATAATGAGCACAGTGAAAAGCATCTGGGAGAATGACAGCAACCAGCAGAGCCATTGGCAAAGATACAGAAATAATGCTGAGCCTTTGTTTTATTGCAAGCTGTTCAAATGTACGCCATCTATTGCAATGATATCTACTGCTGAAGGACTTGTGCAACCCAGAATGTATTTGATGCTTGGAACCTTCCTTATAAACATTGCACAAACCTCTCCATCACACACTGTGTTAAATCTTTCTCTTTGATCATAAAAAAAATCCATATTTTTTGTGTTATGACATAATAGTCTTTCATTACTCTGAATATCTGAACTAGGATGCTGTGAACAACTGCAGACCTCAGAAAAGGAAGAATTGCTCCTGGACATGACGTGTTTCTTAAACAAGCTGTGTGTTCGTGGAAGATACCAGAGTGGGTTGTAGGAGTGTAGCTTTACAGGGAAAGGTGAGGGGAGATCGCTCGCAGCCAGGCCTTGGGAAAACAATAGATTTACACACCACAGAGGCAAGACGCTCTCTTTCACAAGGTGATGGCACATTATAAATATTGTATGCAAAAGTGTCTTTATAATGAAATTGGTGGATTTGGCCCAATGGCAGTTGCCAAAATCCTTTTAACGCCTTCCGCAAAGGTCCTGGGAGAGATGAAAAGAGAAGGTAGGCCGAGGTTCGGCCTTGGGCCAGAAGATGCAGGGTTTCATGATTAAATAGCCTGGCTGGCTGGCACTGGCTATGACCTTGGCAATGTTATTTGAGCCATTTGTTGCCTCTCACTGCTGAGAGGACCTCCAGCTTCTCAGGTTGTGTCCCAAATGGCACCCTATTCCCTACATAGTGCACTACTTTTGACCAGGACACATAGGGTGAAAAGTAATGCAATATGTAGGGTATAGGGTGCCATTTGGGACTCACTTCTTTTTCGACCTACAGCTGGGCTTTCTATTAGTACCCCTCTAATTAGTATTTGAACTGGACCCTTGTTCTGCTCGTGGATGAGATCATGTACACTACCAGTCAAAAGTTTGGACACACCTACTCATTCAAGGGTTTTTCTTTTTTTAAACTATTTTTTACATTGTAGAATAATAGTAAAGACATCAAAACTATGAAATAACACATTTGGAATCATGTAGTAGCCAAAAAAGTGTTAAACAAATCAAAATATACTTTATATTTGAGATTCTTCAAATAGCCACCCTTTGCCTTGATGACAGCTTTGCACACGCTTTACATTCTCTCAACCAGCTTCATGAGGTAGTCACCTGGAATGCATTTCAATTAACAGGTGTGCCTTCTTAAAAGTTAATTTGTGGAATTAATGCGTTTGAGCCAATCCATTGTATTGTGACAAGGTAGGGAGGCTATACAGAAGATAGCCCTATTTGGTAAAAGACCAAGTCCATATTATGGCAAGAACAGCTCAAATAAGCAAAGAGGGCCAAGAAACACAAGCAATGGACATTAGACCGGTGGAAATGTGTCCTTTGTTCTGGAGTCCAAATTGGAGCTTTTTGGTTCCAACCGTCTTTGTGAGACGCGGTGTGGGTGAACGGATGAGTGAAGGAAAAGCAGCCAACAAGTGCTCAGCATATGTGGGAACTCCATCAAGACTGTTGAAAAAGCATTCCAGGTGAAGCTGGTTGAGAGAATGCCAAGAGTGTCTAAAGCTGTCATCAAGGCAAACGGTGGCTATTTGAAGAATCTCAAATATAAAATATTTAATATAATGTAGTAATCAAAAAATATAACACTTTTTTGATTACTACATGATTCCATATGTGTTATTTCATAGTTTTGATGTCTTCTCTATTATTCTACAATGTAGAAAATAGTCAAAATAAAGAAAAACCCTTGAATGAGTGAGTGTCCAAACTTTTGACTGGTACTGTATATGGACTGTAATCATTCCATTGGCTCGTGCTGTGATGACTGACAGCGCTGTCAATAACCAATAACCAATAGGATCATCTCATTGGCCCAGAGCAGCACTCCTCATTGGCCCACAGGCTCTACGCTCCTCAGACACTTTCTCATCAAGAGGGTAGTCATGAGGATTTGAAGGAGGTACTAATCATTTGAGAGAAAATTATTTTGGTTTGTGTTGTAGTCACAGATGCTGATGGAATGCTTGCTGTTTAAAGGTATACGATCCCTCTCCAATGTTGTTATCCTAGGTGATTTCAGCATTCACATTGATTCAAGAAAATGTTCCTCTGCTACTGACTTCCTGAACATGCTTGACTGTCTTAACCTGGTACAGCATGTCAACGTCTCCACACACAATCGGGGGCATACACTAGACCTCATCATCACTGGAGAAGTCCCTGCCTCAGACCTGAATGTACATGAGCTAGGTGTATCTGACGATGTCTGTGAGTACTCCTGCCCTTCTGCTCCACCCCAAGCACACTATTCAATTCAGGAACATCAAGTCCCTTGACATATCCCTCTTCCAGGAGTCTGTTTGCCCTGCCCTACAAGCTGACTGCCTTGAGTCCACCCCTGACGAGATAGTCAACCTGTATAATAACATTCTAAGCAACACCTTAAACAGGCTTGCCCCTGAAAAAACACGTCAAGTATCCTTCCAATGGTCCTCCCCATGGTTCACAGAGGAGCTGCGCAAGACCCATTGCGGCAGTTTAGAGCATCTGTGGAGAAGTACTGGCCTAACTGTCCACCTACTGGCCTATAAAGACTACAAGGCTTGCTATTTCGAAGCAGTAAAAGTAGCCCGCTCCACCTTCTACTCTGCCATGATAGACAATGACTGATTAAATCCCAGGACCTTGTTTTCCACCATCAGTCGTCCCCTCCACCCTACAGACTCTGGCCATCCCACAGCAACTACCGAACAATGCAACCGATTTGCTGAGTTCTTCAAGAATAAAAACGACACAATTGGACAGAACATTGTATCCTCCAATCTCAACCCCACTCTGGCTCCTACCCCACCACCCATATCTGCCCCCCTCTAATTGACTTTTCTCTGGTCTCACCGGCTGCTATGTTAGAAATCATCTAAAAAATGAAAACTACCAGTTTTTTCATCTCCTACCTCTCTAACCGCAAGTAGCACATCACCCTCAGTAAGGCAAGATCGGAGGATTCCCCATTACCTGCGGTGTCCCATAAGGGTTGGTGTTAGGACCTATCCTCTTCCTACTCTACATGCTCCCACTTGGCCAGCTCTTCAGACAACACAGTGTCCAATTCCACTGCTACGCAGACGACAGATACGTGTACATTAAAACAAAGCCTGACACAACATCTGCTCTGTCATCATTGTCCAAATGTCTGGAAGAGGTCCAATCTTGGATGCAGAACAACTTCCTTCAACTCAACAGCAGCAAGAAAGAGGCAATACTGATAGGCACCCCCCAGCAGATCAACTCCTGCAGCATCTGCCCTGCCATAGATGGCCACATCATCCCCCTCACCTCAGTCATCACTAATTTGGGTTTTACACATGACCCTGCGCTCTCCTTCAATGCCCACACTAGTCACGTCTGAAAAACATAATTATTTCACCTGAAGAACATCTCTTGCATAAGACCCTCTCTCAGCACATCTGACGCATCCATGCATTGATTATGAGAATGCAGTAATTGTGTGCCTGCCTGCAAATTCAACTCATAAATTACAGCTCATTCAAAACAGTGCTGCAAGGATTCTGACACAAACAAAAAAGTCTGCCCATATCCCCCCCATCCTTGCTGATCTCCATTGGCTTCCTGTTCCTCAAAGAATAGACTATAAAATTATCCTCCTCGTCTACAAAGCCCTAATTGGCATCGGACCCGCCGACCTGTCAGACCTACTCTGCCTTACAAAGGCAAAACGCATTTGGTCAAACATTTTTGATCTGTTGTAAGGTATTGGCTAGTTGCCAGGTATATTATCTGATTAATGTGATATTTCAGATATTGCCCCCTATGAACCTCCACGCACCCTATGTTCAAGCCACGCCAAACTTCTCCATGCCCCCAGGACCAGGCTCCGCACAATGGGGGACCATGCCTTTTCCTCCCACGCACAACGCCTATGGAACTCCCTTTCAGATAATCTCAGGGCTGTTCAGACTATTGGAGCTTTTAAAGGTGGCCTTAAGACTCATCTCTATTGGCTGGCCGACACTTCCTCCTAAACTTTGATTGTTGCTTTCATGATGTGGTTAGATATATTTGTTTAGTTTTTCAAACTATTTTTCTATTTCCTATTTGATTTTATGCACTTTGAGATTATTCTTGTATAATGACAACCGCTTTACAAATGTAATAAATTATTATTATTATTATTGTTATTATTAAACGATTGCTGAAGATTTGGAAGTAAGTGTTTGGGCGCTAAGCCTATGTATAAATGTTTATTTAAATGGTGTAGTATGAAAAATGTATGTACTGTCACGATCGTTAGAGTGAGTGGACCAAGGCGCAGCGTGATGAGCGAACATACTTCTTTATTTGATGAATACACGAACAAACAAAACAACAAACGATGACGTGACGTCCTAGGTTAACAACCAACACGGAACAAACCAAACGGAACAAACCAACTGGAACAAGATCCCACAACTATTGTGGGAAAACAGCCTCTATAAATATGGCTCCCAATCAGAGACAACCAGCAACAGCTGACACTCGTTGCCTCTGATTGGGAACCACTCTGGCCAACACAGAAATACAATACATAGAATAAACACACCCTGGCTCAACATATAGAGTCCCAGAGCCAGGGTGTGACAGTACCCCCCCTAAAGGCGCGGACTGCGACCGCGCCTGAACATAAACAAACCAGGGGGAGGGCTGGGTGGGCATTCCTCCTCGGAGGCGGTTCCGGCTCGGGCTAGACCACCACCCTCCAATAATCCCCCCGTAGCGCCCCTGGTCCGGTCTGGCCCCGCTGGCTGGAGCTGAACTGGACATCGTAGGAGCGGATAGCTTCAGCTCCGGTGTGGAGCAGCTGACCGGTACCTGACCAGGCACCGGTGACCCAGGCACGGGTTGTGCCGGACTGACGACGCACACCCCTGGCTTGGTGCGTGGAGCAGGAACGGGCCGGACCGGGCTGACGATGCGCACCCCTGGCTTGGTGCGTGGAGCCGGAACGGGCCGGACCGGGCTGACGATGCGCACCCCTGGCTTGGTGCGTGGAGCAGGAACGGGCCGGACCGGGCTGACGATGCGCACCCCTGGCTTGGTGCGTGGAGCAGGAACGGGCCGGACCGGGCTGACGACGCGCACCGTAGGCTTGGTGCGGGGAGCAGGAACAGGCCGGGCCGGGCTGGCGACGCGCACCGTAGGCTTGGTGCGTGGAGCAGGAACAGGCCGGGCCGGGCTGGCGACGCGCACCGTAGGCTTGGTGCAAGTGGCAGGAACAGGCCGGGCCGGGCTGGCGACGCGCACCGTAGGCTTGGTGCGAGGGGCAGGAACAGGCCGGGCCGGGCTGGCGACGCACACCGTAGGCTTGGTGCAAAGGACAGGAACAGGCCGGGCCGGGCTGGCGACGCACACCGTAGGCTTGGTGCGTGGAGCAGGAACAGGCCGGGCCGGGCTGGCGACGCGCACCGTAGGCTTGGTGCGGGGAGCAGGAACAGGCCGGGCCGGGCTGGCGACGCGCACCGTAGGCTTGGTGCGGGGAGCAGGAACAGGCCGGGCCGGGCTGGCGACGCGCACCGTAGGCTTGGTGCGTGGAGCAGGAACAGGCCGGGCCGGGCTGGCGACGCGCACCGTAGGCTTGGTGCGAGTGGCAGGAACAGGCCGGGCCGGGCTGGCGACGCGCACCGTAGGCTTGGTGCGAAGGACAGGAACAGGCCGGGCCGGGCTGGCGACGCGAACCGTAGGCTTGGTGCGAGGAACAGGAACGGGCCGGACCGGACTGGCAATACACCTCAGTACCTCTCGCCGTGCCTCTACAACTTCCTTCCCTCCTCTCACCAATGGCTCCAGTAACCCAGTGGCCTTCTCTCCTCGTCTCCCATTTCGCCCTGTGGCAGCCTCCTGCTGCCCAGTCGCCCATGCCGTGTGCCCCCCCCTAAAAATTTTCTGGGGTTGCCTCTCGTCCGTCCGACGACGACACTGTTGACGCCGTTGCTCCTCTCTCGCCAGGGCCTTAATCTTAGCCCATGGCCCTTTGCCCCCGAGCATGTCCTCCCAGGACCACGATTTGCCCACCTGGGCCATCGCCAACCTCTCCAGCTCCTTTCCCGGTGCTTCCTCCCATGTCCAGGCTGCCTGCTCCTGGACACGCTGCTTGGTCCTGGTATGGTGGGATCTTCTGTCACGATCGTTAGAGTGAGTGGACCAAGGCGCAGCGTGATGAGCGAACATACTTCTTTATTTGATGAATACACGAACAAACAAAACAACAAACGATGACGTGACGTCCTAGGTTAACAACCAACACGGAACAAACCAAACGGAACAAACCAACTGGAACAAGATCCCACAACTATTGTAGGAAAACAGCCTCTATAAATATGGCTCCCAATCAGAGACAACCAGCAACAGCTGACACTCGTTGCCTCTGATTGGGAACCACTCTGGCCAACACAGAAATACAATACATAGAATAAACACACCCTGGCTCAACATATAGAGTCCCAGAGCCAGGGTGTGACATGTACTCACTAACTGTAAGTCTCTCTGGAAAAGAGCGTATGCTAAATGACTAAAATGTCAAATGTAAAATGTAAAAAATGAAATAAGATTGCAGAGCACCCAATCTCTGGAGTGCTTGGCAACAATAGCTAACTAATCCTCAGCCTCAACTGCAAAACCAACGTCTGACTGTCTCGATAAGACAGCCAACACTATCAATCACCATACAATTTTGAGAGCTGATTTTTACAGCCATTTGTCACCAAAGGCACATTAATTGCCACAGTCTACTCTTACCACCACACGCAAGCACACACGCACCACACTCACACCAGTGGCGTGTCCAAATCTGATTGGCACCCCAGTGGCCCCCCCCAGAAATTCTGAGATCTGATAGGTCGTCTCTGAATATATTGATGATTTTGACCAAGACCCACACCGACAGCAAGACTTATCAATCTCACCGGAGAAAGCATACGAGCGAGCGAAACAGCGCCCCTTTTAGTATGTGTAGCCCTGTATCTGATGCTGTCTGGCCAAAAAGAGTGACATGTTAAAAACATAGAGACCCCCCGAATGTCACGGTATAATTCACACTCTGGATGGCACTTTCAAGTTAATTTACTGCTGTATGCTAATACCTTTATAAAACCGTGACCTTGAATGCAGACACTGTAACAAGACTTTTGTATTTGATTTATTTGAACAGGGAAATGTACCAAACCTGAGCTGAAGCATTTAATGCATTGAACCATCATAATTATATTTAAAAAATTCACCCTGCACCGATTACGGTTCAAAATGTTATGGCCCACCTAAACTGTGTCTGTGCCCCACCTTGGCCACACCATTTAAAATGTTTTGGACACACCACTGACACACATTCAGAAAGGTGACAGGAGATCACAATTCATGTGACAGAAGAAATAAACATGAATTGCCACAGTGTTGACCCCTACACACATACACACAATGATTAAGTTTAGACAGCTCCCTAAATTCTGAAGGTCATTGTTAACCACAGCCTTGCTCCTCAACTCCATCTGAATAAATTACTGTCACTTGTCTAGTCACACTCAGCATTGTCCATTCAAATAGTTTTATATAGGGAGTAAGTGCACTGCGTTGCTGGATGGAGGGGTTGAAGTGCTTTTTGTTTGTTACCCAACTCTTGCTTGACCTTTGTGGCCATGGGCTGAACACATGCCACGACTCTCATCATGTTATCATTTTATGAGAACAATTTTCTTCTGGCCACTTAATGTCCTATAAATAATAGTAGCAGGGACTGAAAACCCCTAGGATAGCTCTGTAGCTCAGGATTGTTTTCAGGATTGGTTTGGACCAAGCATAATGTCCTGACAGTGGTTTAAAAAAAAGTTTGTGTTGTGCATTTCGTTATACCCGCTATAACATCTGCTAAACACGTGTATGTGACAAATACAATTTGATTTGATTTGTTTGTTGATACCTGAATCAGCCATGCATGATTAGACCAATAAATATTCTATGATAGATGTGAAATATTTTATATCTCAGAGAAGAAGCCTATTTTCTATGCAGAAAAGTTACCACTTTACATGAAGCGTTGCTAAAACATATCCATGGCAATTACATAGTAATGACATGGGCAGGTACAAAGTAGCTACAATAGGAATACATTGTTACATCCAACTGTTATACCACATAACCAAGCACAGCAGCTTCGATGTACATGGGAGTGTAGCATCATGGATAGCCCAAGCTCTGCTGGTCTGATGAGGGGGTTAGCTACCATCCACCCCGAAGAATAGAAGATGGCTGTGATGCAAATGGGTAGCCTTCTCCAAGCCAGAACGGCCCATAGAGTAGGAGCCTGTTTCTGTAGGGTAAGACAGCTTGACTCTTATTGGACTTGCAGTAGAAGTGTTCAGTTGGCTATGTTCTACAAGTAGCGCTCCCTGCCCATTTATGTTGCCTATTTGTGTATAACTTCATTGTATTCAGTGAGTGTTATTAGGTAACATATTTACATCAACACTGCAGTTGTTGTTTATTGTTAGTGTGAACGCTAGTTGTGACCCTTGTGTTACTGTGTAATACATTGTTTTTAGATACAATGTTCTTCTAGTTGCTCTGTTCATTATCATTCATTCTTTCATGCATATATCCTATCCCATTCTATCTATTATCCATGTTGGTGTATTTATCTCCGCTATAGTATATTCATTATTCCTTTCATTTCTGTATTACAGAACCATCCCCATGTACAACCCCATTCCTGTGTGTGTAACTCCTCTGACCGGTGGTGGGTGTCAGTGAGTTACAGAACAGCCCAACTGGAGAGCCGCTCTCTTTCAGGGTCCCATTTTTAGTCTTTGGCAACAATTGCTCAGGGATCGAACTCCCAATCTTCTCAACTCAGCGTGGACACTCTGACCACAAGGCCACTGAGATGGTTATAGGGCTCTGGTCAAAAGTAGTGCACTATATATGTTGAGCTGAATCTCAGGAGTGAGTCAAAGAACTACACTTCCCAGAGTGCACCAGCAGCAGCAAACCGGCTGCTTGTCACCTGATCAGTCATTTTCACTGATTTGGAGCACCTGTGAAGGCATGGAGGGGCTCAGTCATTCAGAAGAACAAACTTCAGAGAGAAGACTCCAAGTTCACTCACAGGTTCAGTCCAAAGACGCCAATGGTATATGGTTAATTCATTGAAGTTATTTAGAATGTTTATTTAAATGTTTAAACTAATTTAAGTTCATTAAAAATGTTTAATTAAAATGGTAACTTTTTATTCTGTCTTTAAAGGTTTACAACCTAATTTACTGGCTAATTTACTGGACAGACCAATCAACTGAAAGCAAACTAAAAATAAAAAAGATTGAGTCAGAAATTTGAGTTGTCCCTGTGTCCTTTGGATGGTGAACAAGAGGAGGACTTGACAGTTGTAAACCACGCGGAGCGGCCTGGCCCTGAGGATAAACGGCTTCAGATCCAGAAATAAGCTGTTGACGCAGAGGAAGTCAAGATGGCGGAAGATGTCCTGGAGAAGTCGGTCCAGCAGCTCAAAAAGGAGAGGACCACTGCAAAAAGCAGCTTCACCAGACAAGCCAACTTCATTTCAAGAGGAGCAAGCAGCATGCTTCAAGTGGAGTTAAAGGAGGAATTCGCTAAGCTTTCAGATTGTTTCAGAAAGATGCTCGATGCCAACGATGACTACAGGATTGGACTGGAGGCTGACATGACTGAGGAGAAGGAACCAGGTCTTAATGAACAGCAAGAGGCTGACATTGATAGATCTGTAAATGAAGGTGAAACAAAGTTGGCGGAGATAAGAGACATTGTTCAAACAAACCTGTGGTCGAGGTATGGAAGGAGTGAACTTCTTGTGGCAATCCTGGAAGCAGAAAAAGCCAATGATAAAGCGGCTGATGTACCTGTGGAAAGTGCCAATTTAGAGGGCTATGAAGTGCACCTCGCTCTCTTGGACAAGAGAATAAAAGAGGCCATCTCAGCAATGTCAACATGGGAGCGATGGATCCCTGTAGGATTAAAGGACGAATTAGATGGAAGAGTCAAGGACGTAAGAGCATTCTACTACAGGCTTGAGTTAAGGAGACCTGAATTTGCCACTGCACGGACGATCAATGAGCAAGGCACAGGAGGGAAACTACTACCCCAACCGGCAACATCCACACCAATAGTGAGAATCAAGACAATCTCTCTACCTATCTTCAATGGAAGCAAGATAGAATATCACAGATGGAGGAAAGACTGGGAAAGGCTGCAAAAGCAGGGAGAGCCATCCGGATCAACTGAAGTTAAGAAAATTCAACTCCTGGAGAGTGTGGATGACAAAAACTCAAAAGACCTCAGACTTTCAACCTACACCACTGCCGATGACATGTTCAGAGTCCTGGAGAACAGGTATGGCAACAAGTCAACCATCATAGTGGAAATCCTGGAAGAGCTGGAGAAGATGCCACATGTGAAAGGGAACCAACCAAGAAAGGTAATTGATCTCATACAGTCAGTGGAGAAGGCTCTAGCAGATCTCACAGAGTTAGGAAACTCTGGAGCCATAAATAACCCACAGGTAATTAGATCCATTGAAAGCAAGTTGCCTGACTTCATTAAAAGAGACTGGGTGATGTTCATGGTTAAACCCAGAAATAATGTCACATCAGACAACCACTTTGTCATGCTCTTGAAGTTCCTGAAAAGTCAAGAAGGAATACTAGAGAGACTCGAACAGCTCAGAACTGTGGAGAAGGTGGAAAAATCAGATTGTTTGGACAAGAAGTATGAGAGAGGGGTCAATAAACTTGACAAGATCACAGCAAATGTCGAAGAGATCTTGAAAGCTGGAGGGTTCTTCCTCAAACCATGGGTCCGGTCAGGGCAAAGTGGGAGGCAAGGAATGGAGATGGAGGTTCTAACAAAGACACAAAGTAAAACCTTAATTCTACCAAATCAAATGAGGGACGAAGACAACAAAGCCTTGGGTATCGGCTACCAAATGGATGAAGACAAGCTCTACAAAAGGAAAAAGAAGATGAGAGTTGGAAAAAATATTCTCAAGGAGGAGGTGAGAACTGAGACACCTAACCCACTGACTAGGAGGGCTCTCTTAAGCCAAGTGGCTGGACTGTACGACCCAATTGGCTTAGTTACACCTGCCAAACAGAAGGGAGCAATTCTTGTTCGAAAAGCATTCCAAGAGGGAGGGGGTGGGAAACTAACCCAAGAAACCTGGGACCAACCTCTCTCAGAAAGCCTCAGAGAAGAAGCCATCCAGCTTTTTGAAGAATATGTGCAGCTTGGAGAGGTGAAATTCCACAGGAGCCTCACACCAGCTGGCTGGGAAGGGAAACCTTGGGGCATCACATTCTCTGATGGAAGAGACAAAACCTATGGAGCTGTGATGTACTTAAGATGGGAGACAAGTCAAGGCACTAAAGTTCAATTAGTTGAATCAAAAGCCAAGCTGACACCCCTGGATCAGAAGGGAGAAGCTGTAAAAGCTGAGATCTGTGGTGCTGTCTTCGCAGCCAGGATCAGGAAGTATGTGGAAAAGAATGCTCGAATGAAGATCGAGAGATGGTTCCATCTACTTGACAGTCAAACGGTCTTGGGAGCCATTCAAAGAGTCAGTTATGGGTACAAAACCTTCTTTGCAAATTGAGTGGGTGAAATCCAGAAGGCTGGACAAGTGCAAGACTGGTGGTGGATCCGTGGGGATCTAAACATAGCTGACATCATAACAAGAGGGGGTGCTCCTGAAGATTTGAAGGAGAATTCCACATTGCAAAATGGACCAGAGTTCCTAAAGTGGCCAGTGGAGGAGTGGCCTATAAAATCAGCTGGAGAGGTTGCAGCTCATGCCAGGGAGAGTGTAAATAAGCTCCAGAGGAAGGCATTCTCAGGTGCATTAACAAGAGCTCAAGCAAGAAGTAGTCAGCAGAAAGAAGACCTACAAGGCACTCAGGAAAGTCCAAAGAGTGAAACTCAAGAGGGAATATCTGTGGTAAACCCAACTCTTCTTAGAAGGAAGCCCACTGGCTGGGTTAAAGATCTTGTGGAAGTAAGAAGATTCAGTAGCCTGTCCAAACTGGTGAGAGTCGTTGCCTGGGTTTGTCTAGCAGCCAAGCAGTGGCTGAAGAGGAAGGGCCGGGCCCCTAAACAGGCAAAGAGGGAGGTAAGATCACCCAAGCAACCTGTGCTGACTGTCAAAGAACATGAAGATGCACTCAGATACCTTTTCCTCGCAGCTCAAGAAGGTACAGATTTTTCAGACACAACTATAAGCAGACTGACAGTGTACAAAGATGTGAACTCTGGGCTGCTAGTTTGTGGAGGCAGAATTCAGACATTCAACGAAGATAAGACAGCAGTGCCAGTTTTACCCTTTGAAGCATGGGTGTCTACACTGCTGGCACAAGAATCCCACAAAGCAAACCACGAGGGAGTGGCGGGAACCCTTTTCCGGATGAGGAAGAAAGCCTGGGTAATAAAAGGCCGTAGACTTGCCAAGAAAATGGTTGACAACTGTGTGGTCTGCAGGAAAAACAAGGCAAAACAGTGTCAACAAATCATGGCTGACCTGCCTCTAGAGCGAACAGGCCCAGCTGCACCTTTTGAATTCACCACCATGGACCTGTTCGGCCCTTATGAAGTGAAAGATGAGGTCAAGAAGAGAACTAGACTCAAAGTATGGGGAATAGTCTTCTGCTGCATGGCTTCCCGAGCCATACACACTGAAGTGGTGAGTGACATGTCATCTGAAGGATTCCTGCTAGCCTATCAAAGGTTCACTTCACTGAGAGGACACCCCAGGAAACTCTGGTCAGACCCTGGCACTAACTTTGTGGGAGCCAAACCCGCACTTCAAAAATTCCTTAACCAACTAAACAAGTCTGAACTTGAAGACACAGCTGCCAAGCATGGTACAGAATGGTCATGGAAGATCCACCCTGCAGACTCTCCCCATAGGAATGGTGCCGCAGAGGCAGCTGTCAAAGTAGTGAAGCGGGCGTTGAGCAACCTTGGTGGAGATGGTGTTTTCTCGTGGGGAGAATTCCAAACTTTTCTCTTCATGGCAGCCAACCTTGCTAATGAGAGACCCATCGATGCAAGAACACAAAGCAGAGAAGACTGTGTAGAGTACATCACCCCGAATTCTCTGCTTTTAGGACGTACCAATCCAAAGGGAGACCCTGGAGATTTCCAGTTTGATGGCTACCCTTACAAAAGACTTAAACATATTCAAGCAGAGTTAAGCCATTTCTGGAAGAAGTGGAGCCAATTGGCTGGACCTAATCTGTTCATAAGGAACAAATGGCACACCAAAGAGCGAAATGTTGCTGTTGGAGATGTGGTCTGGTTGGCTGACCAAAACGCCCTAAGAGGACAGTACAAGCTGGCTAGAGTGGTCGGTGTCAATGCTGACAGCAAAGGCATCGTAAGAGATGTGCTTGTGAAGACTTTTCCCAGCTATCCTGTTCACATCACAAAGTCAAACAGCAAAAAAAGGGCCCACAAGAGCAAACGGTGAAAGAACGAAGAGGCTTCAAACCAAAATCCCAGCCACAATTCTTCATAGAGATGTCAGACGGCTTGTCATTCTACTTCCCATTGAAGAACAAACAGAGGTGTGAAGGGCTTGTGTGACCTCTCTGGATTTGAAAAAACCAGGAGCTCAAGTGGGAGGTGTTGAGCTGAATCTCAGGAGTGAGTCAAAGAACTACACTTCCCAGAGTGCACCAGCAGCAGCAAACCGGCTGCTTGTCACCTGATCAGTCATTTTCACTGATTTGGAGCACCTGTGAAGGCATGGAGGGGCTCAGTCATTCAGAAGAACAAACTTCAGAGAGAAGACTCCAAGTTCACTCACAGGTTCAGTCCAAAGACGCCAATGGTAAATGGTTAATTCATTGAAGTTATTTAGAATGTTTATTTAAATGTTTAAACTAATTTAAGTTCATTAAAATGTTTAATTAAAATGGTAACTTTTTATTCTGTCTTTAAAGGTTTACAACCTAATTTACTGGCTAATTTACTGGACAGACCAATCAACTGAAAGCAAACTAAAAATAAAAAAGATTGAGTCAGAAATTTGAGTTGTCCCTGTGTCCTTTGGATGGTGAACAAGAGGAGGACTTGACAATATAGGGAATGGGGTGTAATTGGGGCGCATCATACAAGAGAAGAAGTGTGATAAAGGCCAAGTTATCCTGACCTCAGCTCTTGGCTCAGGTTCATGATTTCAAGCCACGTTCGAGGAAAAATGCTATTTTTAGAGAGGTGTAGTGTCTTTCCTGTATGAAAGCCTGAATCCAGTGTCTCCTGGGTGGAAAAAGCTGAAAGCCTGTCCTGTATTGTTACGGTCATATCTAATTGTAATTAATGTGTGGAGAGGACTGTGCTGTTTGCTCTGACCGACTGAATGAAAGGCTTACAGTGAAGAGCTCAATGGGTGCTATCAGACGTCATGTTGAAAGGAGGAGATGTGGGCACATGTTGTGTGCCTATAGTCAGTTTCCATCTAAAAGGCACCATGAGAAAGTCTTGAAGCAGTGATGTGGGTAATGCACACAATGGGTTTACGGTTTACATTAGTTTCCACATTGATATGCCATACGGTATGCACAAAGGCGTATATAGCACACAGTGATCTAATAGTGTTTCCTTCCAGTACCCCCAACAGTACACATTTTTATTGTAACCCTGGACAAGCACACCTGATTCAACTTGTCAACTAATCATCAAGCCCTCAGTGAGCTGAATGAGGTGTGCTTGTCCAGGGCTACAACTAAAATGTGTACTGTTGGGGGTACTGGAGGACCAGGGTTGGGGAACACTGATCCAATACACCTCTACTTTACTGTAACATTTTACGCACACATTGATTTAAAGCTCGATCTCAATCTGTGCCTACTCACGTATATCTATTCTCAAACTGTAGGTTAGCTATAGATGTTCCTGAGCTCACATCACTTTAAATTGTAACAAAGGATGTCCTGAGTCCTAAAGTACTCCTCTGCACCCCCTGGTAAGATCACATTGTAGCCTTAATTGCAACCAAGGTGACTCAAAACGGAAACTATTTAAGTATGACGTTACAAAGCGAGAGCATTTAGACACCTGCCGCTGCAAAGCATTGATTGTGATTTCAAAGGTTTTTCTTCGCAGGGAATACAATTGCACCGATTACCGGCTTGGCATTATCGAATATCAACAAGCTTATTGTTCAGTCAAAACCTTCACGTCATTTCATGTTTCAGATAACTATTTTGGTAATTTCAGACGTAACAAAAGCTTTTCAGCATGGCAATCAACAAGCTATTATTCCCAGTATCATTTCATTCAAGAGATTGGTAGAAACTTCACATAAAATCCTGGGACGAAAAGGCTCTTCTATCTTTGAAATCAATCCATGGTTGAAAAAACAGACAATACCTTGAGATCAAATTTTCTCAGCAGAGCAGTTGATGAATTAAACTCTATTAGACAAAACCTTGTTTAAGAGCCGTTAATAGGGAAAGGCATTGAAATAGAATTCTAGTAATGAATGGATTAAAATGTTCGACTGCCTCAGTCTCCCTCCTCCTTCTGAGCATAACAGTGGCATTATGATGGAATAACTGGATGGAATGACTATCCAATTTCTTCTGCTGATCCTGAGTGGTTCTACACAGCATTTTTATGGAAGATCTTAAACAAAACATGATTTAGACTCTGCATCGGCCCATCCAACTAGTAATACTTTCATTTTGTCCTCTTTAGGTGCCGCAGTTCAATTATTTCAGTCCAAACTATAATTCTGGGTACAGCAATAATAGGATGAGCCAAATGTGAACCAAAAGGCCCCTTGTGCAACGCAAAGACAATAGGACCAGAATATCCCATACTTTATTAAGACAGACATTAAGTAATTGGAAGAGCATTTTAATATTTGTTTAGTCCTTCAAGGCCCAAGTACAAATCCCTTCCCCTCTCGAGCTTTCCTATCTAAAGAAATGGAAATGGCTATTTAGGAAGTCCTTATCCTTTAATGAGGTAATCTGTGTGTGAGTAGATGGTAACATTATTAGCCCAGATCTCCAAACAATGACATGGTACTGTAAGTAGCGTATTCAAATGGTCACAAATAGTTGTGTGTGTGTGTGTCACCCTCATGCTTACATTTTACATTTACATCCAGTTATTAGCCAGACAACAATCTTCTTAGAGCGATTATCAAAATAGTGAAAATCAAGTTAGGCAAGCAGCAGTACAGAAACTCAATAAAACAGACACAAGGTCATAAGAATATGAAATAGCAGGTCGGACAAGTAGGGGACCACTAGGGATGAGAAAACTAAGCCTGTTTCCGAAATGGCACCCTATTCGCTATTAAGTGCACTATTGACCTGGTCAAACAGTGCTTAAAATAGGGAATAAGGTGCCATTTTGGATGCATCCTATGCCTAACCAGGATAGCATGCAGGCTAGTCATTCATCATGGCATGTATGATATCTATTCATTATTAAATTAATTAAATACATATTGACATTCAATTTCATACATCACCTTCTTGCATCTCTGAGGATATTACAGATTCCCGTGTTTAATTAATAAAAAATAGCACACAAAAGGCCAGCGCAGATAATTGTAATTATAAGACATTATTCATGTGCAGTGTGTGGTAAAGTGCATTATCCACTACTAGAATATGTCAAAATGGCAGAAGAGGTTCATTTCAAAATGTGCCCTCTCTAACACATTGTGATTAGTGCATTGGTTGCATTGAGGTTTATTAGATTAGAGATGAATTATGGCATCGCCAACGTATTTGGATGAGAAAGTAGGGAGAATTGCTGTAAGGGTATGCAATTTATGCAGAATTCTTCACTCGGTTTAGATGCGATCTTGCTGCCTTTCTAAAAAATTCTCAGCCTACATTTGAGATAAAGGGAGACCGCACTTGTGGGTTCACTCAGGGAATGTTTATGTTGTATTTACAGGACAGGTGTGATTACACATCATTATCCAATGACAATGTCAGCGATAGGAACAGCTACAAGGATGCGTTGGTTTCTGAAAGAGTTAACATTCTGTGTGAACTCACCTTTATCTGTAGTTAAATTAATTGGGCCAAGAGTAAATATTTGAATGTTCTATTTTATGTAGCCCAATAAACTCATAACTATACTTATCTAAAGAAATGACAGAACACTGCACACTCTTCTAAAGTATTGCTTGTTTATTGTGCTAACGTTTCAGCCTTTTGACCTTTGTCAGAGCATTTTGTTGTATCTATCACCCACAAAAATAATTGACGACACTGTGCTTTTTACATTTATAAATGGCTTATAAGTGAGTGGTTGACAGATGGTCTGACAGGGCGGCAGGTAGCCTAGCAGTTAAGACTGTTGGGCCAGTAACAGAAAGGTTGCTGGTTTGAATCCCCGAGCCGACTGGGTGAAAAATATGTCGATGTGCCATTGAGCAAGGCACTTAACCCTAATTGCACCTGTAAGTCGCTCTGGATGAGAGTGTCTGCAAAATGTACAGGTACAATGCCTTACAGGACTTAGTTAATACATTGTTATTGTGGAGCAATGGCTAGAGTTAATCATGTGTAATTATCATTAAAGGTGCATGCAGTGCAACAATCTGCCTTTGCTGCTAGCCCACTCACCCACAAAATATTAAACCCAGTCTGGCTGTGATTAGGAGGTTGGAAAGGCCAGTCCCTTTGGGGCCTGCTGGCTGTAGGGCCAGCAGCTCACAGGCTCCTTGTAGACTTTGATGTGGCCTAGTCCTTGCTGTGTGCTGGGCCCTGATTACTCTGTTCATTGTTGGAATTGAAGAAATCTGGCTGGTTCCATTTCTGCCTGTACAAAACCTGTTCCAGTTCACTGTCCTCCTATTCTAGTTGACGTGTGTGTCTGGACTGAGGCTTGGTGTGCGTTACCTGCATTGTGCCCCTATACGTCATGTTCCAGGACAATTGTTCCTATCTGGCTTGATGGACCATGGAAAAGAGCGCCACCTTGTGCTGGTAGTTCTTTCCTCTACCCACTATTGGTTCGGTTCTAATCTACAGATTGCACCCTCTGCCATGTTGCTTTCACCTATCCAGTCATTTTAGACGTCTCAATGCTGAAAGGTTGGGGAATAGGGAAAGAACCTAGGGATTGGAATGGAGCTGAGCCACGGTCTTGTTTCAAAACCTTTTGAACATAAGGGCTTAGAAAAACCTCTTGTTTGACACAACAAAAATGCATGTGACGTGCATAATCATGTGGACTGAAGGTATGTAACCATTCTACTACAGCCAATATTTTCGTCTAGCTCCTTGCGTTCACATGTCTTTCACTTACAGTGAGGGAAAAAAGTATTTGATCCCCTGCTGATTTTGT
The DNA here is from genome assembly GCF_020615455.1 of Coregonus clupeaformis. NCBI lineage: Eukaryota > Metazoa > Chordata > Actinopteri > Salmoniformes > Salmonidae > Coregonus > Coregonus clupeaformis. The sequence continues at coordinate 2,008,289 of NC_059204.1, read as the reverse complement.
ACGTTTGCCCACTGACAAAGAAATGATCAGTCTATAATTTTAATGGTAGGTTTATTTGAACAGTGAGAGACAGAATAACAACAAAAAAATCCAGAAAAACGCATGTCAAAAATGTTATAAATTGATTTGCATTTTAATGAGGGAAATAAGTATTTGACCCCCTCTCAATCAGAAAGATTTCTGGCTCCCAGTGTCACACCTTGGCTCTGGGGACTCTATATGTTGAGCCAGGGTGTGTAGATTCTATGTGTTTATGTTTTGTGTGGGAGTTCTAGTTGTGGCATTTCTATGTTGGCCAGAGTGGCTCCCAATCAGAGGCAACGAGTGTCAGCTGTTGCTGGTTGTCTCTGATTGGGAGCCATATTCAAACAGTCTGTTTCCCTTAGTGTTTGTGGGATCTTGTTTCCGTTTGGGTGTTTCTGTGTTAACCGTAGGACTGCACGTTTCGTTTATTGTTTTGTTGTTATATTATCACTTAAGATAATAAAGTTAAGTATGTTCGCATCTAACGCTGCGCATTGGTCTACTCTCTACGACGATCGTGACAGAAGATCCCACCATACCAGGACCAAGCAGCGTGTCCAGGAGCAGGCAGCCTGGACGTGGGAGCAAATATTGGACGGGCAGGGGTCCTGGACCTGGGAGGAAATCCAGGCCGGGATGGATCGCCGTCCATGGAGTGAGACGGTAGAGGCGCGACGGAGAGAGGAGCAACGGCGTCAACAGTGTCGTCGTCGGACGGACGAGAGGCAACCCCAAACATTTTTTAGGGGGGGGCATACGGCATGGGCGACGGGGCAGCAGGAGGCAGCTACAGGGCGTAGTAGGAGGTTTGGTGAGGAGGCCACCAGGTTAAGGGGGCTATTGGCGCAGAGGGAGCAGGAGTTAGTGGTGCAGAGGGTTGAGCTATTGGAGGCGATAAGGGAGAAGGTGAGAATTGAGGCACGGCGAGAGGAACTCGGTAGGCAGCTGAGGGAGCGGAGGGTTATGACGAAACCCAGTCCCGCTCCTCACACCAAGCAAGTGGTGTGCGTCACCAGTCCGGTCCGGCCCGTTCCTGCTCCCCGCACTAAGTGGATGGTGCGCGTCGCCAGCCCGGCCCGGCCTGTTCCTGCTCCTCGCACCAAGCCAGGGGTGCGTATCGTCAGCCCGGTCCGGCCTGTTCCTGCCACTCGCACCAAGCCTACGGTGCGCGTCGCCAGCCCGGTCCGGCCTGTTCCTGCCACTCGCACCAAGCCTACGGTGTGCGTCACCAGTCCGGTCTGGCCCGTTCCTGCTCCCCGCACTAAGTGGATGGTGCGCGTCGCCAGCCCGGCCCGGCCTGTTCCTGCTCCTCGCACCAAGCCTACGGTGTGCGTCGCCAGCCCGGCCCGGCCTGTTCCTGCCCCTCGCACCAAGCCTACGGTGCGCGTCGCCAGCCCGGCCCGGCCTGTTCCTGCCACTCGCACCAAGCCTACAGTGCGCGTCGCCAGCCCGGCCCGGCCTGTTCCTGCCACTCGCACCAAGCCTACGGTGCGCGTCGCCAGCCCGGCCCGGCCTGTTCCTGCCACTCGCACCAAACCTACGGTGCGCGTCGCCAGCCCGGCCCGGCCTGTTCCTGCCACTCGCACCAAACCTACGGTGCGCGTCGCCAGCCCGGCCCGGCCTGTTCCTGCCACTCGCACCAAGCCTACGGTGCGCGTCGCCAGCCCGGCCTGTTCCTGCTACTCGCACCAAGCCAGGGGTGCGAGTCGTCAGCCCGGTCCGGCCCGTTGCTGCTCCACGCACCAAACCAGGGGTGCGCATCGTCAGCCCGGTCCGGTTCGTTCCTGCTCCACGCACCAGCTGCTCCACAACGGAGCTTAAGCAATCCGCTCCTTCGATGTCCAGTCCAGCTCCAGCCAGCGGGGCCAGACCGGACCAGGGGCGCTACGGGGGGATTATTGAAGGGTGGTGGTCAAGCCCGGAGCCGGAACCACCTCTGAGGAGGAATGCCCACCCAGCCCTCCCCTGTTTGGGTTTTGTTGAGGCGCGGTCGCAGTCCGCGCCTTTGGGGGGGGGGTACTGTCACACCCTGGCTCTGGGGACTCTATATGTTGAGCCAGGGTGTGTAGATTCTATGTGTTTATGTTTTGTGTGGGAGTTCTAGTTGTGGCATTTCTATGTTGGCCAGAGTGGCTCCCAATCAGAGGCAACGAGTGTCAGCTGTTGCTGGTTGTCTCTGATTGGGAGCCATATTCAAACAGTCTGTTTCCCTTAGTGTTTGTGGGATCTTGTTTCCGTTTGGGTGTTTCTGTGTTAACCGTAGGACTGCACGTTTCATTTATTGTTTTGTTGTTATATTATCACTTAAGATAATAAAGTTAAGTATGTTCGCAACTAACGCTGCGCATTGGTCTACTCTCTACGACGATCGTGACACCCAGGTGTCTTTTATACAGGTAACGAGCTGAGATTAGGAGCACAATCTTAAAGGGAGTGCTCCTAATCTCAGCTTGTTACCTTTATAAAATACACCTGTCCACAGAAGCAATCAATCAATCAGATTCCAAACTCTCCACCATGGCCAAGACCAAAGAGCTCTCCAAGGATGTCAAGGACAAGATTATAGACCTACACAAGGCTGGAATGGGCTACAAGACCATCGCCAAGCAGCTTGGTGAGAAGGTGACAACCGTTGGTGCGATTATTCGCAAATGGAAGAAACACAAAATAACTGTCAATCTCCCTCGGCCTGGGGCTCCATGCAAGTTCTCACCTCGTGGAGTTGCAATGATCATGAGAACGGTGAGGAATCAGCCCAGAACTACACGGGAAGCTCTTGTCAATGATCTCAAGGCAGCTGGGACCATAGTCACCAAGAAAACAATTGGTAACACACTACGCCGTGAAGGACTGAAATCCTGCAGCGCCCGCAAGGTCCCCCTGCTCAATAAAGCACATATACAGGCCCGTCTGAAGTTTGACAATGAACATCTGAATGATTCAGAGGAGAACTGGGTGAAAGTGTTGTGGTCAGATGAGACCAAAATCGAGCTCTTTGGCATCAACTCAACTCAACGTTTTTGGAGGAGGAGGAATGCTGCCTATGACCCCAAGAACACCATCCCCACCGTCAAACATGGAGGTGGAAACATTATGCTTTGGGGGTGTTTTTCTGCTAAGGGGACAGGCAACTTCACCGCATCAAAGGGACGATGGACGGGGTCATGTACCGTCAAATCTTGGGTGAGAACCTCCTTCTCTCAGCCAGGGCATTGAAAATGGGTCGTGGATGGGTATTCCAGCATGGCAATGACCCAAAACACACGGCCAAGGCAACAAAGGAGTAGCTCAAGAAGAAGCACATTAAGGTCCTGGAGTGGCCTAAATGAGAAGATCTGCTGAGATGTGTGCAAACCTGGTGGCCAACTACAAGAAACGTCTGACCTCTGTGATTGCCAACAAGGGTTTTGCCACCAAGTACTAAGTCATGTTTTGCAGAGGGGTCATACTTATTTCCCTCATTAAAATGCAAATCAATTTATAACATTTTTGACATGCGTTTTTCTGGATTTTTTTGTTGTTATTCTGTCTCTCACTGTTCAAATAAACCTACCATTAAAATTCTAGACTGATCATGTCTTTGTCAGTGGGCAAACGTACAAAATCAGCAGGGGATCAAATACTTTTTTCCCTCACTGTATGGTTAAACAGACATGGGAGGATTCGCTGTTGAGGACGAGGTTATGTCAGGGTTGTTTGATTCAAAAGGACTGGACAAAATGGAAGAGAGATTCTCTGAAGCCTCAGAGATGGAACCATGGTCTCAGATGTCAGCCAATTATTTTCGCAGGTCAGCAAACACAGACAGACACCATGTAACCATGTCTTTGAACTAAGAGGGAATTGGACAGAAATTCAGAGGCTTTTGGTGGTTTGAAAAAGCTCAAATTAGTTGATAATTCACATGGCTAATTGAATCACTGACCTTACCAGAACAAGTGTGATACATTTCCTTTTTGTACTGCAGCAAGTTGATTTCATGTGTACATAGAGTACCAGTCAAACGTTTGGACACACCTACTCATTCAAGGGTTTTTCTTTATTTTTACAATTTCTACATTTTAGAATAATAGTGAAGACATCAAAACTATGAAATAACACATATGGAATCATGTAGTAACAACAAAAGTGTTAAACAAATGAAAATATATTTTATATTTCAGATTCTTCAAAGTAGCCACCCTTTGACTTGACAGCTTTGCACATGCTTGTCATTCTCTCAACCAGCTTCATGAGGTAGTCAACTGGAATGCATTTCAAATAACAGGTGTGCCTTAATTAATTTGTGGAATTTCTTTCCTTCTTAATGCGTTTGAACCAATCAGTTGTGTTGTGACAAGGTAGGGTTGGTATAACAGAATATAGCCCTATTTGGTAAAAGACCAACTCCATATTATTGCAAGAACAGATCAAATAAGCAAAGAGAAACGACAGTCAATCTGGAAAATGTCAAGAACTTTGAAAGATTGTTCAAGTGTAGTCGCAAAAACCATCAAGCACTATGATGAAACTGGCTCTCATGAGTTACCTCTGCTGCAGAGGATACGTTCATTAGTGTTACCAACCTCAGAAATTGCAGCCCAAATAAATGCTTCACAGCGTTCAAGTAACAGACACATCTCAACATCAACTGTTCAGAGGAGACTGCGTGAATCAGGCATTCATGGTCAAATTGCTGCAAAGAAACCACTACTTAAGGACACCAATAAGAAGAATAGACTTGCTGGGCCAAGAAACAAGAGCAATGGATGTTAGACCGGTGGAAATCTGTCCTTGAGTCCAAATTTGAGATTTTTAGTTCAAACCGCTGTGTCTTTGTGAGAGTAGGTGAACGGATGATCTCCGCATGTGTGGTTCCCACCGTGAAGCATGGAGGAGGTGGTGTGATGGAATGGGAGTGCTTTGCTGGTTAGACTCTCAGTGATTTATTTCAAATTCAAGGCACATTTAACCAGCATGGCTACCACAGCATTCTGCAGCAATACACCATCCCATCTGGTTTGTGCTTAGTGGGACTATCATTTGTTTTTCAACAGGACAATGACCCAACACACCTCCAGGCTGTGTAAGGGCTATTTTACCAAGAAGGAGAGTGATGGAGTGCTGCATCAGATGACCTGGCCTCCACAATCACCCGACCTCAACCCAATTGAGATGGTTTGGGATGAGTTGGACCGCAGAGTGAAGGAAAAGCATCCAACAAGTGCTCAGCATTTGTGGGAACTCCTTCAAGACTGTTGGAAAAGCATTCCAGGTGAAGCTGGTTGAGAGAATGCCAAGAGTGTGCAAAGCTGTCAACAAGGCAATGGATGGCTACTTTGAAGAATCTCAAATTTTAAATATATTTTGATTTAACACTTTTTTGGTTACTACGTGATTCCATATGTGTTCTTTCATAGTTTTGATGTCTTCACTATTATTCTACAATGTAGAAAATAGTAAAAATAAAGAAAAACCCTTGAATGAGTAAGTGTGTCCAAACTTTTGACTGGTACTGTATATGTAATAGAGTTGGATTGGAAACCTTCCTCCCCAGCTTGATATGCCTTCACCCGCATTATCGAAATGTCAGCTTTTCTGTAGCGAAGCTGGCTAAGATGTTGTAAAGCGGAAGGGTCATGTGTTTGTGAAGGAGAGGACCAAGATCAAGAACCGGTAAGGATTTGTGAGCGAGGAAGCTATAAGCAAGCATAGTTTCGCCTGCTACATATATATGCACATTTTAACGCTGTGAATTATATGGTCCATCTGAATGCACCTGTTGACTGTGTTTCCCTGGCACTACTCTATGGGATCACCCACACAATACATGTTGTCTCCAACAAATGATGCCCTCACTCCAGTGTTGAGTTTAGCTCAAGGTAAGTGTGAGCAGTATATGGTGAGGAGGAGAATCTCAAATTAGTGTGAATCTATAACTTCAACATACATGGTGTCACTGACCCCTTACTGTTTGCCCTCCCACATGTTAAGCTGTGAACTAAGATACAGTGGGGAAAAAAAGTATTTAGTCAGCCACCAATTGTGCAAGTTCTCCCACTTAAAAAGATGAGAGAGGCCTGTAATTTTCATCATAGGTACACGTCAACTATGACAGACAAAATGAGAAAAAAAAATCCAGAAAATCACATTGTAGGATTTTTAATGAATTTATTGGCATATGATGGTGGAAAATAAGTATTTGGTCAATAACAAAAGTTTCTCAATACTTTGTTACATACCCTTTGTTGGCAATGACACAGGTCAAATGTTTTCTGTAAGTCTTCACAAGGTTTTCACACACTGTTGCTGGTATTTTGGCCCATTACTCCATGCAGATCTCCTCTAGAGCAGTGATGTTTTGGGGCTGTCGCTGGGCAACACAGACTTTCAACTCCCTCCAAAGATTTTCTATGGGGTTGAGATCTGGAGACTGGCTAGGCCACTCCAGGACCTTGAAATGCTTCTTACGAAGCCACTCCTTCGTTTCCCGGGCGGTGTGTTTGGGATCATTGTCATGCTGAAAGACCCAGCCACGTTTCATCTTCAATGCCCTTGCTGATGGAAGGAGATTTTCACTCAAAATCTCACGATACATGGCCCCATTCATTCTTTCCTTTACACGGATCAGTCGTCCTGGTCCCTTTGCAGAAAAACAGCCCCAAAGCATGATGTTTCCAACCCCATGCTTCACAGTAGGTATGGTGTTCTTTGGATGCAACTCAGCATTCTTTGTCCTCCAAACATGACGAGTTGAGTTTTTACCAAAAAGTTATATTTTGGTTTCATCTGACCATATGACATTCTCCCAATCCTCTTCTGGATCATCCAAATGCACTTCAGACGGGCCTGGACATGTACTGGCTTAAGCAGGGGGACACGTCTCGCACTGCAGGATTTGAGTCCCTGGCGGCGTAGTGTGTTACTGATGGTTGGCTTTGTTACTTTGGTCCCAGCTCTCTGCAGGTCATTCACTAGGTCCCCCCGTGTGGTTCTGGGATTTTTGCTCACCGTTCTTGTGATCATTTTGACCCCACGAGGTGAGATCTTGCGTGGAGCCCCAGATCGAGGGAGATTATCAGTGGTCTTGTATGTCTTCCATTTCCTAATAATTGCTCCCACAGTTGATTTCTTCAAACCAAGCTGCTTACCTATTGCAGATTCAGTCTTCCCAGCCTGGTGCAGGTCTACAATTTTGTTTTTGGTGTCCTTTGACAGCTCTTTGGTCTTGGCCATTGTGAAGTTTGGAGTGTGACTGTTTGAGGTTGTGGACAGGTGTATTTTATACTGATAACAAGTTCAAACAGGTGCCATTAATACAGGTAACGAGTGGAGGACAGAGGAGCCTCTGAAAGAAGAAGTTACAGGTCTGTGAGAGCCAGAAATCTTGCTTGTTTGTAGGTGACCAATTACTTATTTTCCACCATAATTTGCAAATAAATTCATTAAAAATCCTACAATGGGATTTTCTGGATTTTTTTTCCTCAATTTGTCTGTCATAGTTGACGTGTACCTATGATGAAAATTACAGGCCTCTCTCATCTTTTTAAGTGGGAGAACTTGCACAATTGGTGGCTGACTAAATACTTTTTTTCCCCACTGTATGTTTGAATGCATTCAGTTAGTAGTGGGGTAACCACATCACATCATTATGGATGGGTATTTTCACACTTGCTCAGTAGAGCATAGTAATCAACCAGAACCTGGGTTCAGTTAGTATTTGTTTCTTTCAAATCCTTTTAATGTTTAATTGAGCCTGTCTGGAGCGCCAGATAGGCGTGGTTTGCTCTTTTGGGACTACACCATTGCTTCCATTATACCAGACAAGAGCAAGGGCAGCTAAAGTCATCACCACAATTCCTAAAATATATATATATATATATATATATATATATATATATATATATATATATATATATATATATATATATCATACAGTTGAAGTCGGAAGTTTACATACACCTTAGCCAAATACATTTCAACTCAGTTTTTCACAAATCCTGACATTTAATCCTTGTAAAAATTCCCTGTTTTAGGTCAGTTAGTATCATCCCTTTATTTTAAGAATGTGAAATGTCAGAATAATTGTAGAGAGAATGATTTATTTCAGCTTTTATTTATTTCATCACCTTCCCAGTGGGTCAGAAGTTTACATACACTCAATCAGTATTTGATAGCACTGCCTTTCAATTGTTTAACTTGGGTCAAACGTTTCGGGTAGCCTTCCACAAGCTTCCCACAATAAGTTGGGTGAATTTTGGCCCATTCCTCCTGACAGAGCTGGTGTAACTGAGTCTTGTAGGCCTCCTTGCTCGCACACACTTTTTCAGTTCTGCCCACACATTTTCTATAGGATTGAGATCAGGGCTTTGTGATGGCCACTCCAATACCTTGACTTTGTTGTCCTTATGCCATTTTGCCACAACTTTGGAAGTATGTTTGGGGTCATTGTCCATTTGGAAGACCCATTTGCGACCAAGCTTTAACTTCCTGACTGATGTCTTGAGATGTTGCTTCAATATATCCACATAATTTTCCTTCCTCATGATGCCATTTATTTTGTGAAGTGCACCAGTCCCTCCTGCAGCAAACCACCCCCAAAGCATGATGCTGCCACCCCGCGTGCTTCACGGTTGGGATGGTGTTCTTCGGCTTGCAAGCATACCCCTTTTTCCTCCAAACTTAACGATGGTCATTATGGCCAAACAGTTCTATTTTTGTTTCATTAGACCAGAGGACATTTCTCCAAAAAGGACGATCTTTGTCCCCATGTGCAGTTGCAAACCGTAGTCTGGCTTTTTTATGGCGGTTTTGGAGCAGTGGCTTCTTCCTTGCTGAGCAGCCTTTCAGGTTATGTCGATATAGGACTCGTTTTACTGTGGATATAGATACTTTTGTACCTGTTTCCTCCAGCATTTTATTATTTTATTTATTTATATCTTCACAAGGTCCTTTGCTGTTGTTCTGGGATTGATTTGCACTTTTCGCACCAAAGTACGCTCATCTCTAGGAGACAGAACACGTCTCCTTCCTGAGCGGTATGACGGCTGCGTGGTCCCATGGTGTTTATACTTGCGTACTATTGTTTGTACAGATGAACGTGGTACCTTCAGGCGTTTGGAAATTGCTCTGGATGAACCAGACTTGTGGAGGTCTACAATTTTTTTTCTGAGGTCTTAGCTGATTTCTTTTGATTTTCCCATGATGTCAAGCAAAGAGGCACTGAGTTTGAAGGTAGGCCTTGAAATACATCTACAGGTACACCTCCAATTGAGAAATTATGTCAATTAGCCTGTCAGAAGCTTCTAAAGCCATGACATCATTTTCTGGAATTTTCCAAGCTGTTTAAAGGCACAGTCAACTTAGTGTATGTAAACTTCTGACCCACTGGAATTGTGATACAGTGAATTATAGGCGTGGTTCCCTTGTGCGCGCTGGATTAATGTAATTCAATAGCTGAAAACCCTCCCACTTGCTGGCCAACAGATTTTCTCGTGTAGTTTTCATTCAATAGGGTTTTCAGTACATTTCAGTACATGCAGTCTATTGCCTGCACTAACCATGATGACACAGCCAAGTATTGTGACATGTGTTTGGTTCAAACTGTTATGGCTTTGTCTGCGCTCCACTCCATAATGATATAATTAGCCTACATGTCTTTTTTTCAAAATATTATCAACTGTTACTAAATGATCCTCAGAAACAACCACATGGCCATGACAGTATTTACAGAGGAAGCAAATGAAGGTAAATGAAACAATTAAATTAAATGGAATGACAATGTAGGCTATTTTAACTGAAAGGAACTAACAGTAAATTTGCAGTTGAATATGTGTTGTTATTAGGCCTACTGACAGTCGATACTGATAGTGGTATTTAACATGATAGAAATAGGAAACAGAGAAAGTCGGGGTAGCCTACAATTAAGACATTCGAGAATGCCCATCCCTGCAAATTAAAAGGCTGTACAATTAAAATTCTGCATAAATGGCACAGCATTTCGTAAACTTTACTGTGGGCAAGTTTATATGCTTCAGTTTACTGCCATATGACTGTTTTCACATTTGTCGCCATAGACTAAAAGGTAAAATATATCTAAAATAAGTGTCATTTGTATTTACAATCCCCTCATCCAAACGTATTACTCATTTACCTAGCTCTTATCAATAGTTCTTATCAAGTTGTAAATTACAGTGCATGGAGAATGGTGTTATTTGGAACCGGTCGGTTCGCTAAACCTTATTCATGATTTCCTCGCGCAACAAATTGGTGGAATCATTAGGGAATTAAGTAAATGTCCGAATCTGTAGACACACCTCTGCCACACCTCCCAAAATGAATAGCAGGTGAATAGCACATTATTCTCATGCTTCAGTTCAAAGTCAACATACTCAGAGATAAAAGTGCATAAAAGGGAATGACATTCCATTTACAAGCGCATAACTCAGGTCAGAATCAGGGCCTTACCAAATATAAAAAACAGAAGTTTGATGTGTTTCCAATCCCATTTTAACACTGCCAATGGTTTTGCCACAAAAACGATAAACAGCAAATGTGCCCACTCTGGTCTTGGCAGAGTGGGCACATATCCACCCCTATCGAAAGTATTATGTTTAGTTAACATTTAGGAATGTTTTCCAACAATTTGCTGTTTCCATCAGGCCTGTCGTGAGTTTTTTTATCCGACAGCTACTTTACTCACATAAACATGGTTGGATGGAAACATGGTCAATGATCACACCATATTTTTCTTACTAACCAGTAGCAGATGAAATGTACTGTATATCACACACACAACACCACTTTGTAAAGATTGCAAAATAGTTTTTAGGGTGAAATATAGAATGCTATTGGGGAAAGCAATCTAATAATTATGTTGGGTTAGATAGAAATAGATGGAGCTGTGAAGTACAGCTGCTAGATAAAAGACTCTTGACCTCAAAAATAGTAATTTACATGTTATTATATGTATTTATATGTATTTTACCCCCTTTTTCTCCCCACTTCCAATCTTGTCTCATCGCTGCAACTCCCCAATGGGCTCGGGAGGAGCAAAGGTCGAGCCATGCGTCCCCCGAAACATGACCCGCCAAACCGCACTTCTTAACACCCGCCCGCTTAACCCGGAAGCCAGCTGCACCAATGTGTCAGAGGAAGCACGTTCAACTGACGACTGTAGTCAGCATGCAGGCGCCCGTTCCGCCACAAGGAGTCACTAGAGCGTGATGAGACAAGTAAAGCCCCACCAGCCAAACCCTCCTCTAACCAGGAAGACGCTGGTCCAATTGTGCGCCGCCCTATGGGACTCCCGGTTGTGACAGCCTGGGATCCAAATTTCTTTACATTTTAGTCAATTAGCAGATGCTCTTATCTAGAGTGACTTAAATGAGAAATTATTGTTAAGTGCCTTGCTCAAGGGCACATAAACAGATATTTCACCTAGTCAGATTGAGGATTCAAACCAGCAACCTTTCAGTTACTGGCCCAATGCTCTTAACCACAAGGCTACCTGCCACCCGGTCCTGCCACCCTCCAAACCTCAATATAACACTTGGACCTGGAATTTCTGGGATCTCTCATTCTTCATCGTCCTCTTACCCCTCCGTTTTCTGATTGCTATGATCTTGTCAAATGGGAAGATTTTCTTCGCTTATTACTCTCTCCAGTGAAGCACTTCAAGGCTCCATTTCTATTACAGCTTCTCCTTGTCCTGAGCTCTCTCATCTCTTTCATGAAGGTCATGAACGCCTGGCTCTTCTTTTTCTCCGATGTATCGTTTTCTGCTGGATTCCAACATGAAGGTTAAGAGTTCCTAAAAGTTCGGTCTTAAAGATGTGGCTAGGGATATTTTGAATTTTACCTACATTTCCCCCGATGTTGGGCAGCTCCCTAGCAATTGGAGTTCTAGCCAATGAACTTCAGCCCCTCACATTTGAGTGACAGCTAGCAAGAGGCCTGCCCAGCGTTTTATTTTTATAGCCTTTATTTAACTAGGCAAGTAAGTTAAGAACACATTTTTATTTACAATGACGGCCTACCCCCCTGACCAAACCCTTCCCTAACCCGAACAACGCTGGGCCAATTGTGCGCCGCCCTATGGGACTCCCGATCACGGCCGGTTGTGACACAGCCTGGGAACGGACCAGGGTCTGTAGTGATGCCTATTGCACTGCAATGCAGTGCCTTAGACCAATGCGCCACCCGGGAGGTGTTATCCAATGCAGGCTGGGTGGGCTCAATGGCTCAGTCGACATATGAGAGAGAGAGCGAGAGAGAGAGAGCGAGCGAGAGAAAGCGAAAGAGAGAGAGAGCGAGAGAGAGAAAGAGAGAGCGAGAAAGCGAGAGAAAGCGCGAGAGAGAGAGAGAGAAAGCGAGAGAGAGAGAGAAAGCGAGAGAGAGCGAGAGAGATGAATGACCTGGTGCACACGTGACCTAGTACACAATTTCGGGGACCACTTTCGGCTTACGTTCTGCCATCACTTTCTATTACATGTTAAGTGTTCATTAAGCCACAGGATATGTGACCGACCGCCTCGATTCGGTCTTATGTAGCATAATTTGAAATTGTGTTTTTTACATTGGATAAAAGCAGAGACACAGAGCTATGTACAAGAACATTATCAATAACGAGTGATACTGGTGATAGATGAGGTAGTTATATGCATACAATCAGGGGTAAAGTGGCTGAGCAGCAGGATAAAGAAAAAATTGTAGCAGCAACGTATGGCGTGTGTGTTAGGAGAGAGTCATGTGAATAGAGGCACTGCAGATAGTGCTGATGACTGGGAACTCGCCCCCAGTGATGAACTGGTCCGTCCAAACCACGCATGAACAAGGGAATCTATATTCGGAAAGCCTGTTTCTGTCCTGCCCTTGACTTTGGTGCAGGGCATGTGATGTCCATAGCCTCTTTGTCGCAAAACTCAAAAATATACGTTTGTCTAGCTGTGTCCAGTCCAGGTGGTGCTTGTACAGGGAGACAATCTATGGGAGGAAAGATGTCAGTGTTGCGCAGCAGCTGAAACCTGGTCCCGACTGAGTCTGAAAGCTCCTTGGCAACAACAACACCAGGCTCCAGAGCATCGAAGCTGTAAAACAGGAAATAATAAAACAAATTGAGAAGACATTACAACCTTGCATAACATCAATTCACCTCACAAGTTTAGATAAGAAGAATAACCTCATACAATGCAATGAAAATATTATTCACCTGAAGTGCTGGTACTGCTTGATCTGTGGCAGCGGCCTGAAGTACGGAGTCAGGTGTTGTAGCCAGTCATAGCTTTCCACCAGCACCGTACAATCCTCCAGTCCAACCAGCTGTGGGATGTTGACCACTGTCACAGTGCTGTCATTCACAACACCAGCAACCTCAGACAAAGTGTTCACTCTGGTCTTTCTGAAGCCCTGCTTGATGAGGCCGAAGCACCAGTCAGGGGCAAACTTGGTGTGGCCTGTGATCAGGAAGTGAAGGTCCAGACTGTGGTGGAGCTTGTGCATGGTCCGCCAGGCACAATACCAGAGAACAAACTTGTTCTTGTTTCGGCCACTGCAGTTATCACAATTCAGGTCCACATGTGTTTCCCCAACTCGTAGTTGGTGAGGAAATGGTGCATGTAGTTGATGACTGCGCTGCTGCCTTTGCTGGATGACATGCCTTCATCAATCAAGTAGTTGACTTGTGGTGGTATTCCTTCAAAGCAGACACCAAACAAGTCACTTGCGAGGAGTTAAAAAGTAGATGGGACCTGGCTGCATAGGGTCAGAAGGATAGTGCACCTGCAAACATCAACAAAATAACATTAAGATTAATTTTAATTTATTGTCTCACCCATCAGTCTGTCTTTACACAGCTCAGTGAAAGTAAGTGTGTGCGCGTGCGCACACACACACACACACACACACACACACAGTACCAGTCAAAAGTTTGGACACACCAACTCATGCAAGGGTTTTTCTTTATTTTTTTACATCGTAGAATAATAGTGAAGACATCAAAACTATGAAATAACACATATGGAATCATGTAGTAACCACAAAAGTGTTAAACAAATGAAAATATATTTTATATTTCAGATTCTTCAAAGTAGCCACCCTTTGCCTTGACAGCTTCACCTGGAATGTTTTTCCAACAGTCTTGAAGGAGTTCCCACATATGCTGAGCACTTGTTGGCTGCTTTTCCTTCACTCTGCCGTCCGACTCATCCCAAACCATCTCAATTGGGTTGAGGTCGGGGGATTGTAGAGGCCAGGTCATCTGATGCAGCACTCAATCACTCTCCTTAAAATAGCCCTTACACAGCCTGGAGGTGTGTTGGGTCATTGTCCTGTTGAAAAACAAATGCTAGTCCCACTAAGCCCAAACCAGATGGGATGGCGTGTCGCTGCAGAATGCTGTGGTAGCCATGCTGGTTAAGTGTGCCAGCAAAGCAAAGTGTCTCACCAAGACACGGCGGTTGGAACCAGAAATCTCCAATTTGGACTCCAGACCAAAGGACACAATTCCACAGGTCTAATGTCCATTGCTCGTGTTTCTTGGCCCAAGCAGGTCTCTCCTTCTTATTGGTGTCCTTTAGTAGTGGTTGCTTTGCAGCAATTCGACCATGAAGACCTGATTCACGCAGTCCCCTCTGAACAGTTGATGTTGAGATGTGTCTGTTACGTTAACTCTGTGAAGCATTTATTTGGGATGCAATTTCTGAGGCTGGTAACTCTAATGAACTTATCCTCTGCAGCAGAGGTAACTCTGGGTCTTCCATTCCTGTGGCGGTCCTCATGAGAGCCAGTTTCATCATAGCGCTTGATGGTTTTTGCGACTGCACTTGAAGAAACTTTCTTGAAAATGTATTGACTGACCTCCATGTCTTAAAATAATGATGGACTGTGGTTTCTCTTTGCTTATTTGAGCTGTTCTTGCCATAATATGGACTTGGTCTTTTACCAAATAATGCAATCTTCTGTATACCCCCCTACCTTGTCACAACGCAACTGATTGGCTCAAACGCATTAAGAAGGAAAGAAATCCCACAAATGAACTTTTACGAAGGCACACCTGTAATTGAAATGCATTACAGGTGACTACCTCATGAAGCTGGTTGAGAGAATGCCAAGAGCGTGCAAAGCTGTCATCAAGGCAAAGGGTGGCTATTTGAAGAAACACATTTTTTGGTTAATACATGATTCTATATGTGTTATTTCATAGTTTTGATGTCTTCACTATCATTCTACAATGTCAAAAATAGTAAAAATAAAGAAAAACCCTTGAATGAGTAGGTGTGTACAAACTTTTGACTGGTAGTGTATGTTGTGAAATTGTAAGATATTACTTGTTAGATATTACTACACTGTCGGAGCTAGAAACAAAAGCATTTCGCTACACCCGCAATAACATCAGCTAAACACGTGTATGTGACCAATAAAATTTGATTTGAAGAATCGTCCTCCTGAAAGTAGTCCATCACAACTTTTTCCAGCTGACCTTTGTCGATAGCGCATGATAAATTCAGGGCAGCAATGTTATTGAGAGCAGTGAGAGCAGTAGCAACACATTTGCAGTTCTCCATGGCTAACGTTATATCTTTCGAAAAAAACTGCAGTAGAAAGGATTACACATACCGAGCAGCTCATTTATAAACAGAAGATGCTACATGGCAGACCAATCCGAAACTCATCTCTCGGCATGTCCAGCCCATTCATTATCTCAGTCAGTCATGGCTAGCGGGAAGGTGTCACGCCCTGGCTCTGGGGACACTTGTATGTTGAGCCAGGGTGTGAGTTTCCTTGTTTCTAGTTGGTGTATTTCTATGTTGACCAGAGTGGTTCTCAATCAGAGGCAACTAGTGTCAGCTGTTGCTGGTTGTCTCTGATTGGGAACCATATTTATTCAGTCTGTTTGCCACAGTGGGGTGTGGGATCTTGTTCCAGTGTGGTTTGTGTTAGACTGTGGACGTCACGTTATCGTTTTGTTGTTTTGGTCGTGTAATCACTAATAAAAGAGTATGTTCGCCTTCAACGCTGCGCCTTGGTCCTCCTCTGTTCCCGGCGATTGTGACAGAAGGTTCCTGTCTTTTTCTGTGGCTAAACCAACTAGGCTCGTAATTTAACAACTTTATTCGTATTTACAGATTACATACAAGTTTGTTATTAAGGCACATGAAAGTTCCAGAAGACATTTCTGCCAAAAAACAATTTTTTTATAAATTCTGATAAAACATTTAAATAAACGTTCAAATGCCTCTCCTGTGAAGTCGTGACTAGCGACATACGCCTAGTTTCCTGAAACTAGTCACATATATGATCAGATCTGCTTTTTTAATTAAGAATGAGCATAAATATCATAAAACATCGCTTGCACACGCAACTTGTCCATTGTGTATCAATAGTGTTGCAATTGACCAGGATCGGGTTATAATTCCCTTCCCCTCTCTTTCCCCATGCTTTTGAAGGATACCATCCGCTGACACTAACGTTGTTGCATACTCCAAAAATGGTAGCCAGGAAATTCTAACTTTGCTAAATAACCATCTAACAAACATTTAAAAACTGTTTGGATGAAACCACACACCCTGGCTAAGTTGCAAATAAAATCACTTTAACTCTTCTCATGTTATTCACATCCTATGGACAGATGCACTTAAGGTCTAACCCATTTACGCAAAACAGGAGATCTAGTCTTTAGATACACTAACTCAAGACCATTGCACTGAACTGGAACTCTTTCTATACATATTCCATAGCAGTTGTCAGGTTTGTCCACAGATTGTCAACTCGACCTGCTCACTGCTCATCCACTTAAGTCAACACCTCCCTGTGTTTGCTTGAGTGTCAACTACTCTGTATTTGCTGTTCTCTTCTGCTCACATATAGGCCCATGATCACAGTCACAATGTACAGTGGTACACGTGCTGAGGTGTCAACAATGTTAATTGCATATCTGAGTGATGGAAAGAAATGTAGATGAGGCAATGTTCCATCTCGTTTCAGAGGTTGTTGCTTCTGTTCAGGGAAATAGGCATGGTGTACCTCATCACACTTCCGCAAGAGCTCGTTTGAATTTGGTAGAGCACTGAGTGTGACTGGGAGGAAAGATTGAGATAGCCATCATGTAAATGGCTTTGGTGCTGCAGAGCAATATTTGTCCAAGGGGAACGGAGCACCACATGACATTTCTGAATAAAATTATCAAAAACGTAGCCTACCCTGAATGGTACAGTTTAATATATCTGTACTACCGTATAATATAGTACTGTAACCTATATTATAATTTTAAGAACATCATATGTTGTTTGTTTTAATATTGTTTATAAAATACTATACTATGAAATATACAATACATTGTTTGATCAGTGAGTTATACGATGCTATTTACAGTGACGTTTTAGCGGTATTGTTAGAGAGGGAGAAAGATAAAGAATTTTGTTTGGGCGCCAGTCAGGTATTTACACTGCCGATACGAGAGAGTACTGCTACCAGACACACAAACATCAACAGAAGAGACTGCCTAGAGTGTAGCCTGTTTGCCAGATAACCAGTGGAGAGAAAGAATACTCCACACGGTCACGGCACAGGGGTAAACTAACTAATAACTCATACAATAATAATGGCAGAACAACTCAGAGGCAACTTAATAGTAACAAACAAGAAAGAACCGTCATAAACCTTAAAGAATTTGCAATCATCTGTATTCCCTCCCAGTGGTGGAGTGAGGGGGGTATGAAAGTGTGTGTGTGGGTGTTCATAGACAAAAACATGGGGGGGAGGAGTGGGGCGAAATCCTGCACGGAGCCTTCGCCGTGCGCTGCCACTTTAAGAGCGCATCGGCAGTCAAGAAGGAGGAAATAAAGATGTCTCTTCCAGCTCTGTGTGGGAGCTCTCGGTTGCCGCAGCAGTTTTGATGTTGTGTGCTATTTAAAAAAAAAGCCTTGGTCATTTTCTATGTGCGCCTGTGTTTTCGCTCTATTCCCAATGTGTTGGGGCCGTTCAAACTTGGGTCTTATGGATTACTAGCAACTTTGTTTCGACTCTTTGACAAACAAAACAAAGTGTGTCTAGGACAGATGGACGAGTGCAATGACAAGCCTGAAGTCAACAGCTAAGACCCCCCTCTCTCAATTTCAATTCAATTCAAGGTGCTTTATTGGCATGGGAAACATATGTTTACATTGCCGAAGCAAGTGAAATAGATAAAACAATAAAAAATTAACAGTAAACATGACACAAAAGTTCCAAAAGAATAAAGACATTTAAAATGTCATACTATGTCTATATACAGTGTTGTAACGATGTGCAAATAGTTAAACTACAAAAGGGGAAATAAATAAATATGGGTTGTATTTACAATGGTGTTTGTTCTTCACTGGTTGGCCTTTTCTTGTGGCAACAAGTCACAAATATTGCTGCTGTGATTGCACACTGTGGTATTTCACCCAAAAGATATGGGAGTTTATCAAAATTGGATTTGTTTTTTAATTCTTTGTGGGTCTGTGTAATCTGAGGGAAATGTGTTTCTAACATGGTCATACATTTGGCAGGAGGTGCAACTCAGTTTCCACCTCATTTTGTGGGCAGTGTGCACATAGCCTGTCTTCTCTTGAGAGCCAGGTCTGCCTACACCGGCCGTTCTCAATAGCAAGGCTATGCTCACTGAGTCTGTACATAGTCAAAGCTTTCCTTAATTTTGGGTCAGTCACAGTGGTCCGGTATTCTGCCACTGTGTACTCTCTGTTTAGGGCCAAATAGCAGTCTAGTTTGCTCTGTTTTTTTGTTAATTCTTTCCAACGTGTAATTATCTTTTTGTTTTCTCATGATTTGGTTGGGTCTAATTGTGTTGCTGTCCTGGGACTCTGTTGGGTCTGTTTGCTTAGGGGACTCTTCTCCAGGTTAATCTCTCTGTAGGTGCTGGCTTTGTTATGGTAGGTTTGGGAATCGCTTCTTTTTAGGTGGTTGTAGAATTTAACGGCTCTTTTCTGGATTTTGACAATTAGCGGGTATCGGCCTATTTCTGCTCTGCATGCATTATTTGGTGTTTTACGTTGTACACAGAGGATATTTTTGCAGAATTCTGCATGCAGAGTCTCAATTAGGTGTTTTTCCCTTTTTGTGAATTCTTGGTTGGTGAGCGGACACCAGACCGAACAACCATAAAGGGCAATGGGTTCTATAACAGATTCAAGTATTTTTAGCCAGATCCTAATTGGTATGTCGAATTTGATGTTCCTTTTGATGGCATAGAAGGCCCTTCTTGCCTTGTCTCTCAGATCATTCACAGCTTTGTGGAAGTTACCTGTGGCGCTGATGTTTAGGCAGAGGTATGTATAGTTTTTGTGTGCTCTACGGAAACGGTGTCTAGATGGAATTTGTATTTGTGTCTTACTGAGATTTACTGTCAGGGACCAGGTCTGACAGAATCTGTGCAGAAGATCTAGGTGCTGCTGTAGGCCCTTCGTGATTGGGGACAGAAGCACCAGATCATCAGCAGACAGTAGACATTTAACTTCAGATTCTAGCAGGGTGAGGCCGGGTGCTGCAGACTGTTCTAGTGCCCTCTCCAATTCGTGAATATATATGTTGAAGAGGGTCTCTCTCTCTCGACTATTATTGCCCTGCTGGATGTATTTTTGGGGACATTTGTGTTCAAAGGAGTGCAGTTGAGATTGTTTATTATTTTGGATTATTGATTGGACTGGATCATTTTTTTGTGGGACTATTGTGATTTGGCCTAGAATCAATCAATCAATCAATTTTATTTTATATAGCCCTTCTTACATCAGCTAATATCTAGAAGTGCTGTACAGAAACCCAGCCTAAAACCCCAAACAGCTAGTAATGCAGGTGTAGAAGCACGGAGAAGACTTGGCTTATCGCGCTCTAGCGACTCCTTGTGGCGGTCGTCAGTTGAACAGTGTTTCCCCCGACACATTGGTGCAGCTGGCTTCCGGCTTAAGCAGGCGGTTGTTAAGAAGCGCAGTTTGGCGGGTCATGTTTCAGAGGACCTCGACCTTCGCCTCTCCCGAGCCCGTTGGGGAGTTGCAGCGATGAGACAAGATCGTAATTGGATCGCAATTGGATATCACAAAATTGGGGAGAAAAAGGGGGTAAAAATACAAAAAATACAAAAAAACAAAGCCTGTAGAACCAGAGAGGATGCAGGCTTTGGCAGGTTCATATTCATACTGCACAAAACCAGGGAAGTCCTCATCATCAGGGTCCTCCAAGAAGAGTTCCTGCAGGTGTTGCTTTTGCCTGTGATCCAGTTCTTCCGCAGTAGGGTGGCAGGGCTTTAGGTAAACACCATGCACCGTCCTGACATCTTCCCCCATGTCATCCAAAAGAGACCAAGTATACTGAACAAAAATATAAACACAACATGTAAAGTGTTGGTCCCATCTTTCATGAGCTGAAATAAAAGTTCCCAGAAATGTTTATTTTGCTCATATTTTGTGCACAAATTTATTTACATCCCTGTTAGTGAGCATTTCTCCTTTGCCAAGACAATCCATCCACCTGACAGGTGTGGTAAATCAAGAAGCTGATTAAACAGCATGATCATTACACAGGTGCACCTTGTGCTAGGGACAATAAAAGGCCTCTAAAAATGTGCAGTTTTGTTACACAACACAATGCCACAGATGTCTCAAGTTTTGAGGGAGCGTGCAATTGACATGCTGACTGCAGGAATGTCCACCAGAGCTGTTGCCAGAGAATTTAATGTTGATTTCTCTACCATAAGCCGCCTCCAATGTTGTTTTACAGAATTTGGCAGTATGTCCAACCGCCTTACAACCGCAGACCACGCGTAACCACGCCAGCCCAGGACCTCCATATCCGGGCTTCTTCACCTGCGGGATAGTCTGACACCAGCCACCCGGACAACTGATTAAACTGAGGAGTATTTCTGTCTGTAATAAACCCCTTTTGTGGGGAAAAGCTCATTCTGATTGGCTGATCGACCCTGCCCAGTCAGGTGAAATCCATAGATTAGGGCCTAATGAATTTATTTCAATTGACTGATATCCTTATATGAACTGTAACTCAGTAAAATCATTGAAATTGTTGCGTTTATATTTTTGTTCAGTATAGTGTACCGGGCCCAACTGCTTGCACCACACGGTAAGGACTTTTCATCTAGAAATTAGCTTTGCAGTGAACTACTTAGACACCTTTGACAGATGAGAACGGACCCAGACATGAGACTGGGGTGGGAAACACACGTCTCATCTACGTTTGCCATCGTTTCTGAGCTGTCGTTGTTAGGCTTTGATTTCACTGGCCTCCACTCTGGCTAGCAAGGTATGGTGGTGGTGGACTGCATCAAATGCTGGGCTGTCAGGTGAAACATTGGAACTTTGCAAGACTCTGTCCATCAGACCTTTCAGTGGTCTTCCCAGGTGGAGTTTGGCGAGAGTGACTCCGAAGTCTCCTGGACCGCAGAGTTAAGTGCAAAGCGAAACTCAGGAAGATGCTGAGGCCACCTTGTGTGCTAATCCCCAACGAATGAAACAATCATCCCCTTCAGGGTGCGGTTTACCCTCTTGGTCAGGTTGGTCTGAGGATGGTAGGCCGTGGTCAGCTTGGCAACTAGACCCCAGTAGGTACAGAGCTTTTTGTAGATTCCGGTGATGAACTGCGGACGTCTTTCAGAGAAGATTTGGTCTGGAATCCCGAATCGGGTAAAGACCTCCCTTCGCAGGATTAGAGCAATGGCAGATGCAGTGGCTTTGCAGAGTGGAAACATCTCCACCCAGTGTGTGTGTGTGTGTGTGTGTGTGTGTGTGTGTGTGTGTGTGTGTGTGTGTGTGTGTAATATCCCACTACCACCAATAAGAATTCATTCCAGATCCCCCGGCTGGGAGGAAAAGGCCCCATGAGGTAAATTCCCAGCATTTCATTGGGATGGTTCACAACGGTCTGCTGCAGTTTCCCAGCAGGTCTGCCAATGTCTGGTTTGTATTTCTGTCATACTTCACACTGCTGTACAAACTTCTTGGTATTGACCCGCATGCCTGGCCAGGACACCACCTCCTGTAATCTTCAGTAGGTTTTGAAGACTCCAAGATGGCCACTCATGGGGTTGTCATAAGCTTGGATCATCTGGTCAGTCAATGTAGATGGGATGTAAACAAGGTAATGGGTGCTGTGTGTTCCATCTCCTCTTGGGAGTTTTTCCATTACATTTTATCCTGAATTATGCTGAACTTCTCACTGAAGCGGCTCTTTGAGTATTCCTCAGACAGACTCTATTGTATCTCCATGATGGCGGCATCATCCTGCTGTGCTCTCCACACACTCTTTAAGAGGGAAAGAATCATCCAGATACTTAGCAGTAGTGTAAGTGCTGTACAATGGAGGACAGACCTTGGCGGTCTCCGTAATCCGAAAAAGGGCATCTGGTACAACATTCAGTTTTCCTTTGCGATACTCAATGATGAAGTCAAACCTCTGGTGTCTGATAGTCCAGCAAATTAGATGGCCTTGCTTGATGCCAGAACCCACTGCAGAGCAGCATGGTCTTTGACAATGTTGAAGACCTTCGCCTCCAAGTAGTAACTCAATTTCTCCAGAGCCCAGACCACAGCGAGGCACTCCCATTCAGTCGTTGAATAATTCCTCTCGGTGGAATTAAGGGTGTGACTTGCAAAGGCAAGAACTTATTCTGTTCTAGGTCCTATTTGTTGAGCCAAGACTGCTCTCAGTCCTGTTTTGACTTGCTCCCGTGTACACTATGAAATGAACATTCAGCTTAGGATGTCCAAGCACTGGAGGAATGATGAGACTGTTTTGAGGGCTTCAAATGCGCTCTGGCATGCAGGAGTCAATTGGAACTTCATCCCCTTCTTCTTAAGGTGGTTGAGTGGTTCGGTGACCTTTGAAAAGTCAGGCACAAACATCCAGCCATATCCAGGAAGCGCTGAACAGCCTTCAGGGATGTGGGAATTGGGAACTCATGTACTGCTGCAACTTTGGCTGGATCTGCATGGATACCTTCTGCATTAACCACATGACCAAGGAACCAAGGAGTTCAGGTTAGCAGAAATGACACTTCTTCAAGTTTAGGGTCAAACCTGCAGCCTTTAGTCTGTCGAAGACTGTCTGTATGTCTTGCAGATGATCAGCGACAGAGGAGTAGATTATAATGTTATCCAGATACACAAGATACTTTTACTCTTCAGATCTCCCAAGACAGTCTCCATCAGCCTTTTGAAGGTTGCTGGAGCTTTCTTACAACCAAAAGGCATGACTTTGAAGGAGTACAAACCAGAAGAGGTAACGAAGGCAGTCTTGTCCTGACTGGCGGAATCCATTGTCACCTGCCAATATCCAGATTACTGAAGATGGTTGCTCTGGCCAGAGATTCCAGTATGTCATTGATGTTCGGTAGAGGGTAGGCATCGCTTTCTGTTATGGCATTAGGCTTGCTGTAGTCTACACAGAATCGATATCCACCATCTTTCTTTGGAATGAGGACAACCAGAGAAGCCCATCCAGAAAAAGGAAGGTTCCACAACTCCATTAGCCAACATTATCTTGAGCTGTTCATTGAGAATCGCCAGTTTGGCGGGGGACAGCCTGTAGGGACGCTGCTTAATGAGGACTTCATGCAAGGTATAGATTTTGTGTTTGAAGACTGTTGTATGGCTGGGTGTAAGAGTAAAGACCTCACCGTTCATCTCCAATATCTGGGAGAGCTGCCACCTCTCGTCATCTGACAGACATGGCTGTTCCACTGCTTGTTTGATGTGGAAATTAGCATCAGGTTTGCTTTGCTCTCGAATAGAAGTGTGTGTGTGTGTGTGTGGGGGGTATGGCTGTAATCAGTGTGATAGCCGGATTCTCTGGCTTCACTGGTGGAACTTGTTTTTGTCTTTTCTTTGTATTTTCTCTGTCTTTGTCGTTGTCTTTGTCGTTGTCTTTGTCTTAACCTAGCCGGGACTCTGGATAGGGTAGCAGGCTCCAGCCTGAAATCAGTGCATTTACAGGCTGAAATTGATGAGGCCGGGAATGGTCATGAAGGCCATGAAGGCCAGGCCAAGGACTACAGCAAATGCAAGGCTCGGATCTGCAAGAATAGCCACAGGAAGAGTAATAATCTCATCATACAGCTTTATTTTCATATCAGTCCAGCCCAAGGGATTGGTCGGTTCTCCATTGGCTAAGTACAATGGTCCTTCCTCCCAGATTTGAAGCTCCTCATACGGTAATGTCATCTATCAATCACCACAGGGTGTAAGTTGCTCCTGTGTCCATTATGGCATTCCCTCTCCAATTCCTAACAGTCAGAGGGACCAACAGTTGTTGCGGAATAGGAATAAGACAGCTAGGTGAGCTGTCTGAAGGCTTCATGGTGGGCATTGAGGCCGACCCAATTGAATGCGTGCTACCATGCCTGTCTGTCTTCTGTCCTTTCTGACCTTTTCCTGAACTCTGATGCTGGCCGTAGAGAGGGCAGGAACCTGGAGGATGTTGGACCTTACACCTCCAGCACATCACTAGACTTTTGTCTTGGTTCTTGGGAACAAACTGCTGAGACGGTTTAGCCCCAAGAGAGTTGTTGGGATACCGGGATTAGGGGAACAGGGTTTTGAGTTTAGAGGCGGTGCTTCCAGTCCTTCTCAAACTGGGTCCCAAGACGCACCAGATCATCCACATTCTGCACATGTTCACAAAGTTGACTGGCAAGGCGGGAAACAATGTTCTTAAGAATGAGTTTGACCATCTCCTGCTCAGTCATGCCAGCCTTCCATCTCTTACTTAGAACTCGATAGGTAAGTAAAAAATTAAAGAGCAGCAGTAAAATAACAATAGCGAGGCTATATACAGGGGGTACCGGTACCGAGTCAATGTGCATGGGCACCGGTTAGTCGAGGTAATTGAGGTAATATGTACATGTACGTAGAGTTATTACAGAGACTATGCATAGAGAATAAACAGCGAGTAGCAGTAGCGTAAAGGGGGTGGGGGGGGGGGGGGGCTCCAATCTTTGACAATCTTTAGGGCCTTCCTCTGACACCGCCTGGTACAGAGGTCCTGGATGGCAGGAAGCTTGGCCACAGTGATGTACTGGGCCATACGCACTACCCTCTGTAGTGCCTTGCGGTCGGAGGCCGAGCAGTTGCCATACCAGGCAGTGATGCAACCAGTCAGGATGCTCTCGATGGTGCAGCTGTAGAACCTTTTGAGGATCTGAGGATCCATGCCAAATCTTTTCAGTCTCCTGAGGGGGAATAGGCTTTGTCGTGCCCTCTTCACGACTGTCTTGGTGTGCTTCGACCACGTTAGTTTGTTGGTGATGTGGACACCAAGGAACTTGAAGCTCTCAACCTGCTCCACTACAGGCCCGTCGATGAGAATGGGGGCGTGCTCGGTCCTCTTCTTTTTCCTGTAGTCCACAATCATCTCCTTTGTCTTGATCACGTTGAGGGAGAGGTTGTTGTCCTGGCACCACATGGCCAGGTCTCTGACCTCCCTATTGGCTGTCTCGTTGTTGTTGGTGATCAGGCCTACCACTGTTGTGTCATCGGCAAACTTAATGATGGTGGAGTCGTGCCTGGCCATGCAGTCATGAGTGAACCGGGAGTACAGGAGGGGACTGAGGACGCACCCCTGAGGGGCCCCCCGTGTTGAGGATCAGCGTGGCGGATGTGTTGTTACCTACCCTTACCACCTGGGGGCAGCCCGTCAGGAAGTCCAGGATCCAGTTGCAGAGGGAGGTGTTTAGTCCCAGGGTCCTTAGCTTAGTGATGAGCTTTGAGGCACTATGGTGTTGAACGCTGAGCTGTAGTCAATGAATAGCATTCTCACATAGGTGTTCCTTTTGTCCAGATGTGAAAGGGCAGTGTGGAGCACAATAGAGATTGCATCATCTGTGGATCTGTTGGGGCGGTATGCAAATTGGAGTGGGTCTAGGGTTTCTGGGATAATGGTGTTGATGTGAGCCATGACCAGCCTTTCAAAGCACTTCATGGCTACAGACGTGAGTGCTACGGGTCGGTAGTCATTTAGGCAGGTTACCTTAGTGTTCTTGGGCACAGGGACTATGGTGGTCTGCTTGAAACATGTTGGTATTACAGACAAAATGTCAGTGAAGACACTTGCCAGTTGGTCAGCACATGCTCGGAGTACACGTCCTGGTAATCCGTCTGGCCCTGCAGCCTTGTGAATGTTGACCTGTTTAAAGGTCTTACTCACATCGGCTATGGAGAGCGTGATCAAAAAAAAAAAAAAAAAAGATCACACAGTGATCATGCATGTTTCAGTGTTACTTGCCTCGAAGCGAGCACAGAAGTAATTTAGCTTGTCTGGTAGGCTTGTGTCACTGGACAACTCGCGGCTGTGCTTCCCTTTGTAGTCTGTAATAGTTTGCAAGCCCTGCCACATCCGACAAGCATCGGAGCCGATGTAGTACGATTCGATCTTAGTCCTGTATTGACGCTTTGCCTGTTTACTGGTTTGTCGGAGGGCATAGTGGGATTTCTTATAAGCTTCCGGGTTAGAGTCCCGCTCCTTGAAAGCGGCAGCTCTATCCTTTATCTCAGTGCGGATGTTGCCTGTAATCCATGGCTTCTGGTTGGGGTATGTATGTACAGTCACTGTGGGGACGACGTCATCGATGCACTTATTGATGAAGCCAGTGACTGATGTGGTGTACTCCTCAATGCCATGGGAAGAATCCCGGAACATATTCCAGTCTGTGCCAGCAAAACAGTCCTGTAGCTTAGCATCTGCTTCATCTGACCACTTTTTATTGACCGAGTCACTGGTTGCTTCCTGCTTTAGTTTTTGCTTGTAAGCAGGAGGATAGAATTATGGTCAGATTTGCCAAATGGAGGGCGAGGGAGAGCTTTGTACGCTTCTCTGTGTGTGGAGTAAAGGTGGTCTAGAGTTTTTTTTCCCTCTGGTTGCACATTTAACCCTCCCGTTGTCCTAGGGTCAAAATGACCCGCCACTGTGTTGAACCAACTTTATTTAATTGTTATATTTTTGGGATCATTTGTGAGAAGGAGGCAGTGAGACTTTAAAGAAAGTATCACTGCCTCCTTCTCACAAATGATCCCAAAAATATAACAATTAAATAAAGTTGGTTCAACACAGTGGCGGGTCATTTTGACCCTAGGACAACGGGAGGGTTAACATGCTGGTAGAAATGAGATAAAACGGATTTAAGTTTCCCTGCATTAAAGTCCCCGGCCACTGTTTGCTTATGGCCATATACAGTTCATTGAGTGCAGTCTTAGTGCCAGCATCGCTTTGTGGTGGTAAATAGACAGCTACAAAGAATATAGATGAAAACTCTCTTGGTAGATAGTGTGGTCTACAGCTTATCATGAGATACTCTACCTCAGGTGAGCAAAACCTCGAGACTTCCTTAGATATCGTGCACCAGCTGTTATTTACAAATATACATAGACCGCCACCCCTTGTCTTACCAGAGGCTGCTGTTCTATCCTACCGATACAGTGTATAACCTGCCAGCTGTATGTTATTCATGTCGTCGTTCAGCCACGACTCTGTGAAATATAAGATATTACAGTTTTTAAATGTCCCGTTGGTAGGATATACGTGCTTGTAGTTTATCCACTTTATTATCAAGCGATTGTACGTTGGCCAATAGTATCGATGGCAAAGGCAGACTAGCCACTCGTCGCCGGCTCCTTACCAGGCACCCCGATCTCCTTCCGCGATATCTCCCTTTCTTTCTACTGCAAATGACGGGGATGAGGGCCCTGTCGGGTGTCTGTAGCAAATCCCTCTCGTCCGACTCATTAAAGAAAAGAATGTCGTACAGTTCAAGGTGAGTAATCGCTGTTCTGATGTCCAGAAGCTCTTTTCGGTCATAAGAGATGGTAGCAGCAACATTATGTACAAAATAAGTTACAAACAATGTGAAGGGAAAAAAAATAGCACGGTTGGTTAAGAGTCAAATAAACGGCAGCCATCCCCTCCGGCGCCATTACACAGTGCATGTCAGAGCAAAAACCAAGCCATGAGGTTGAAGGAATTGTCCGTAGCGCTCCGAGACAGGATTGTGTCGAGGCACAGATCTGGGGAAGGGTACCAAAACATTTCTGCAGCATTGAATGTCCCCAAGAACACAGTGGCCTCCATCATTCTTAAATGGAAGAAATTTGGAACCACCAAGAGTGTTCCTAGAGCTGGTTGCCCGGCCAAACTGAGCAATTGGGGGAGAAGGGCCTTGGTCAGGGAGGTGACTAAGAACCCGATGGTCACTCTGACAGAGCTCCAGTTCCTCTGTGGAGATGGAAGAACCTTCCAGAAGGACAACCATCTCTGCAGCACTCCACCAATCAGGCCTTTATTGTAGAGTGGCCAGACGGAAGCCACTCCTCAGTAAAAGGCACGACAGCCAGCTTGGAGTTTACCAAAAGGCACCTAAAGGACTCGCAGAGCATGAGAAACAAGATTCTCTGGTCTGATGAAACGAAGATTTAACTCGTTGGCCTGAATGCCAAGCGTCACGTCTGGAGGAAACCTGGCACCATCCCTACGGTGAAGCATGAAGGTGCGAGCATCATGCTGTGGGGATGTTTTTCAGTGGCAGGGAGACTAGTCAGGATTGAGGGAAAGATTAACAGATTGAAGTACAGAGAGATCCTTGATGAAAACCTGCTCCAGAGCTCAGACTGGGGCGAAGGTTCACCTTCCAACAGGACAACAACCATAAGCACACAGCCAAGACAACGCACGAGTGGCTTCGGGACAAGTCTCTGAATGTCCTTGAGTGGCCCAGCCAGAGCCCGGACTTGAACCCAATCTAACAGCTCTGGATAGACCTGAAAATAGCTGTGCAGCGACGCTCCCCATCCAACCTGACAGAGCTTGACAGGATCTGCAGAGAAGAACGGGAGAAACTCCCCAAATACAGGTGTGCCAAGCTTGTAGCGTCATACCCAAGAAGACTTGAGGCTGTAATCGCTGCCAAAGGTTCTTCAACAAAGTACTGAGTAAAGGGTTTGAATACTTATGTAAATGTAATATTTTCCGAATGCATTGTAACCACAAGTAATGGCACAGGGGTAAACCAACCAATAATACCTCAAACAATAATAATGGCAGAGCAACCTTAGAGAATATGCAATAATCTGTATTCCCTCCCAGTGGAGGAGTGAGGGGGGTGTGATTGTGTGTGTGTGTTCATACACAAAAACTAAAAAGGCCTTAAAATGTCCCAAGCCAAATCACAATAGTCCCACAAAATAGTATCTAGTCCAATCAATAATCCAAAATAATAAATAATAGCAAATGTACTCCTTTGAACACAAATATCCCAAAAAATTAATCAGGCAAGGCAATAATAGTCCAGCGACACTGAACATCGAAAGGGCGCGCAGTGCAAACAGAGAAAGTGTGATGCAGTGTAAAGCACTGGAGAGAGAGAGGGAAATGAGAGTGAGTGAGGAGAGGGGGGGGGGTCTTAGCTGTTGACTTCAGGCTTGCCGTTGCACTCCTCCGTCCGATACACACTTTGTTTTGTTTGTCAAAGCTTCGAAACAAAGTTGCTAGTAATCCATAAGATCCGAGTTTGAACGGCCCCAACACATTGGTAGTAGAGTGATTACACAGGCGATCTAACTTAGAACTTTTACAATATACGCACATAGAAAATGACCAAGGCTTCTAAACAAATACCACACACCATCAAAACTGTGGCGCCAACCGAAAGCTCTCAAACAGAGCCGGAAGAGCCATCTTTATTTACTCCTTCCTGACTGCCGATGCGCACTTAAAGTACGGTGAAGGCTCTGTGCAGGATTTCGCCACAACTTAACATGTTGAAAAATTAACAGCTAAACAATAAATAGTGAGATCTGAAGACTTATAATACAAATGATCAAGGAAAATTCTACTCTCCCATTCAGCAACACTATGAGATCATAGCAAAGATGGCACAGTTGGATTAATAATAATGTACTACTGGAGCAAACCCATTCTAATTCCCAATATCACTGCAAAATAAAAACATTTCAGAAACTATTCTGGCTTTTAATATAGGGTTGTGTCCTAGATCACGGCCAAAGAAGAGCGCTCCAAATGGCTACACTGTTACTTTTGCATAAATAAATATAAAAAATGACATTTTTCAGAGACTTCTGAACAGACCGATGACAATAACCATTATTATGACAGAGACTGACTGAATGCAGCCAATTCCCCCTGAGATGTAAGCTAATCTCTTTCACTGTCGGAAGCTTTCATTCTAATTCAATCGCTGAACACCGCAAGGAGGTTTATCCAAATTCTCCTCCTAAAGAAAAGCCCTCATTGTTCCTGAAGTACATTAAAACATAATGCATCCATGTCTCCAATCCCTCAATGAGAGCTGGGCCAACAATGGCATTTGCGCCACACCTGTCTTAATTGATGATGGGATTTGTTTTTGCGATAAAAAGGAGACAGTTTGTTTATTGTATTTGTTTTGAGTTCCCATTTCCCTCTCGTCAGTCTACTCAAAGAGCCACCTTTCGCTAATGTCTTTGGAAAGCTAGACTCCGCTAGACACCATTAAGTCACTCTTCAGAAAACAGTCTGATTACCACATCCATTAATGTTGGCACAATTAATTGCGTGGTATTAATTGATGGGGAGGAAATAGGTCCCTCTGTGTGAGTAGACAAACACGCTCCGGGATGACAACAGCCCAACTCAAAACAGAGTACCGGGGGAACAGGGGTAGGGTGCTTATTCAATAATGGTATGTTACTCATTATTACAAGTGCATTTGCTTTAGCTTTAAAAACAAGGTAAAATCATCCATTGGGTGCAGGGACAGACTGAGACCAGAAATTGGTCTACCGGCCCATTATTTTTCCTTGAGGCCCCCACACTGGCCCTTTTTTTCCCCTGGCCCCCACACCGGCCCATTTTCTTTCTTTCTTTCCAACCAACCAACCAAACAAACAGACAATGTAGACAGGCCCACTGGGCTAAAGATTGACCAGCCCATTTGGCATTCGACAAACTGCCCTATGGCCAGTCCGTTTCTGAGTGGGTGAATTTGTGTTATCTATTAACACAATAATGCTACTTCTTACTTTATTATCATGCAGATCATGGGGTTCTTGTCGACTATAAATTTCCTGTGTTTCATCCCTTCTTTGTTATATCATCCAGTCTACTTTTCCCCTTGCCGCACACATCTTGATGGTCTTACTGAAGAGGAGGATACGGTGGGTAACCAGACATCTGAGGACTCGTGTTGGCTCACTGAGCTAATGCTTAGGATGCTAAGGCTTTAGCTCAGTATTGAGTTCCGCAGATTACTTGATTTCAATATCCAATCAATCTCATTAGAGCTAACCCATGGTCCGCAAATCAGTCACTCTAACCCATTAATCATGAATTTATTTGCTGCCTTAACAATATGTAATCAATATGTCCTTTATCAATGCGACCCTACTGATAAACTGTGTCATCAATGTGACCCTACTGATATACTCCCACTGGGCACACACTGGTTGAATCAACGTTGTTTCTGAGTCATTTCAATGAAATTACGTTGAACCAATGTGGAATAGACGTTGAATTGACGTCTGGCACCCTATTCCCTTTATAGTGCACTACTTTTGACCAGGGCCCATAGGGAATATATTAGGAATAGGGTGCCTTTTGGGAAACATCATTCATCATCAATGTGACCCTATTGATAAACCATGTCATGAACGTGACTCTAACGGCACACTTTCACATCCTTAACTTTTACTAGCATGCATCTTGCGTCAATGACTGGTTTCACTTCCTAGTTCACACCTTCTACACTCACACTACTCCCTAAGTGAACCCTATGCACTCTCTATATAATTTTGTCAATTCCGCTTGCTTACTACGTGCATTCGGAAAGTATTCAGACCCTTTCCCTTTTTCCACATTTTGTTACATTACAGCCTTATTCTAAAATGGATTAAATAAAAAAATTACTCATCAATCTACACACAATACCCCATAATGACAAAGCGAAAACAGGTTTTTAGAAATGTTTGCAAATGTATTAAAAATAACAAACATAAATACCTTATTTACATAAGTGTTCAGACCCTTTGCTATGAGACTCGAACTTGAGCTCAGGTGCATCCTGTTTCCATTGATCATCCTTGAGATGTTTCTACAACTTTATTGGAGTCCACCTGTGGTAAATTCAATTGATTGGACATGATTTGGAACGGCACACAGCAGTCTGTATGGGGTACCATAGTTGACAGTGCATGTCAGAGCAAAAACCAAGCCATGAGGTCGAAGGAATTGTCCGTAGAACTCCGAGACAGGATTGTGTTGAGGCACAGATCTGGGGAAGGGTACAAAGAAATTTCTGCAGCATTGAATGTCCCCAAGAATACAGTGGCCTCCATCGTTCTTAAATGGAAGAAGTTTGGAACCACCAAGAGCCTTCCTAGAGCTGGCCGCCCAGCCAAACTGAGCAATCGGGGAAGAAAGGGCCTTGGTCAGGGAGGTGACCAAGAACTCAATGGTCACTCTGACAAAGCTCAAGAGTTCCTCTGTGGAGATGGGAGAACATTCCTGAAGGACAACCTTCTCTGCAGCACTCCACATTTACATTTACATTTAAGTCGTTTAGTAAACGCTCTTATCCAGAGCGACTTACAAATTGGTGCATTCAACTTAGGATAGCCAGTGGGACAACCACACTTTTTTTATGGGGGGGGTAACATTACCATTGCTAGCTACAGTGCCTTCAGAAAGTATTCACACCCCTTGACTTTTTCCAAATTTTGTTCACCAATCAGGCCTTTATGGTAGAGTGGCCAGACGGAAGCCACTCCTCAGTACAAGGCATATGACAGCCCGCTTGGAGTTTGCCAAAAGGCACCTAAAGGACTCACAGACCATGATAAATAAGATTCTCTGGTCTGATGAAACCAAGATTGAACTCTGGCCTGAATGCCAAGCGTCACGTCTGGAGGGAACCTGGCACCATCCCTACGGTGAAGCATGGTGGTGGCAGCATAATGCTGTGGGGATGTTTTTCAGCAGCAGGGACTGGGAGACTAGTCAGGATCAAGGGAAAGATGTACTCAGGACCTCAGACTGGGTCGAAGGCTCACCTTCCAACAGGACAACGACCCTAAGCACACAGCCAAGACAACGCAGGGGTGGTTTCGGGACAAGTCTCTGAATGTCCTTGAGTGGCCCAGCCAGAGCCCGGACTTGAACCCGATCTAACAGCTCTGGATAGACCTGAAAATAGCTGTGCAGCGACGCTCCCCATCCAACTGACAGAGCTTGACAGAATCTGCAGAGAAGAATGGGAGAAACTCTCCAAATACAGGTGTGCCAAGCTTGTAGCATCATACCCAAGAAGACTCGAGGCTGTAATCGCTGCCAAAGGTTCTTCAACAAAGTACTGAGTAAAGTGTCTAAATACATTTTTACATTTTAGTCATTTAGCAGACACTCTTATCCAGAACGACTTACAGTTAGTGAGTGCATACATTATTTAAAAAATTTCATACTGGCCCCCCGTGGGAATCGAACCCATAACCCTGGCGTTGCAAACACCATGCTCTACATCCCTGCCGGCCATTCCCTCCCCTACCCTTGTGCGCCGCCCCATGGGTCTCCCGGTCACGGCCGGCTACGACTACGACTAGTGGCACAGCTAGCACTGCGATGCAGTGCCTTAGACCACTGCGCCACTCGGGAGGTTACTTATGTGAATGTGATATTTCAGTTTATACGTTTGCTAAAATTTATTTAAACCTGTTTTTGCTTTGTCATTATGGGGTATTGTGTGTAGATTGATGAGGGGGAAAAAACAATTTAATCAATTTTAGAATAAGGCTGTAACGTAACGAAATGTGGAAAAAGTAAAGGGGTCTGAATACTTTCCGAATGCACTGTAAATCCAGTATTTCTGAGTAAAACGCTGGTAATTAGCTCCTCCCTATGACTGGCACTCCATTAGACACATATCTGGGACTCTTTTACTTTGTGCCTCTTTCCTGCTTCAGCTGACTGCTAATGGGCTTGGCATTTGCACACCACCTACTACTTTAACTCATTCTAATGCCATCCTGCAGAGCCTCAATACATTTTGAGAGCTATCCTTCACAGCTGCGGAACCACAAGAACTCCCCGTTCTCAGTTATGTACTGTATTTACATATTCTTTAGAATGGTGCTCCTAAGCAAACTCTTTCATTTGGATGATGTTGAAATTCATTCTCCCCTGAAGAATGTCACGAATATGCAAGTAACCTGGGTGCCAGGGTGAGAATAGCTCATATTTGACATTGTGAATGGGTTTGGACTTACCATGCAGCTTCCTTGAATTCCAAAGTAGATAACATCAGTGGATAAACCAATGTGTATGCAGCATGTTGAACCATGGGCGTTTGGAGTTCTAAATGTACCCTTTATATTGTGCTATAAACAGTAGTAGTTTCAAGAGACGGTATTTATGGAGAGGCTCTATTATTGTGGGAAATGCATTGTAAAACAGGGGTCTCAAACTGGTGGCCCATGGGCCAAATGTGGCCTGCAAGCTGATTCAATGTGACCTGCAGTTGTCTTAGGTAATGCAGCCTACAAACCATTTCCGACAACAGAGATCCTCTCACACCTAAGAAAGTATATAGTGAGGTGAATGTGATACATTTTAGCAAGTGCAGAAAAAGCATTTTTATAAACCTAAAAACACATGCAAGTTTCCCACTCACATAACGCAGTCTGTCATTTACACACCATACAGGCTTCTTTGACTGAGACTGCTCTCCTTCACTCTCCTTCGTGTAGTTAAATATTAGTTCCTCTATGCTAGATAATCCAGTAGTAGCAGCCTGTGCGTAGAGAGAGGATCCCTGCTGCGTTGCTGATGGCAGGCCCCGAAGACGCAGTGTGGCATAGAGGGGAAGTAATACTCTCGACTAGAAGGCAATAATGCGCAGATCACAGCACTGGTGAAGTGGAGATTAAAACTGACAGGTTAAGCGCAGAACATACCTGCCTGTAGTGGGCAATATCAAGAGAGAACAAAGGGAAAGACTTAAAGAGTCTCTCTGACTGATTAGAGGGCGGATATTAAGTGTGGTTTACCCTTTATTAAGCTTACCCTGACCTCACAAAGGGAATAACGTGAATAAAGGAAGGAAAATATGCTGATTTAACCTTACTTCCACCAGGCTCCTTAACTCATTGTGGTAGTCAGCTCTAACCTTGCTTGTTTCATGATTGAATGGGCTGTATGTTCTTTTCTTTATTGTCTGTGTCTTGTTGTATGAAACCACTCCACACAGGAGTTATTTGATTTGGAATTCTATTTGAATTCTATTCTATCTATTCAAAGTATAAATGGTGAACCTGGGGATATTCTTGATTTGAATAAATACATTATAAAAGTTTGAATATTATGTTTGATACTTGATGCTCGTGCCGTCTACATGTCCTGTCAACTGTAAATCTACAGTGCCTTCAGAAAGTATTAACACCTCTTGAATATTTCCACATTTTGTTGTGTTACAGCCTGAATTTAAAATTGATTAAAATTGAGATATTGTGTCACTGGCCTACACACAATACCCCATAATAACTACAGTGA
Organism: Coregonus clupeaformis; assembly: GCF_020615455.1. Lineage (NCBI taxonomy): Eukaryota > Metazoa > Chordata > Actinopteri > Salmoniformes > Salmonidae > Coregonus > Coregonus clupeaformis. The sequence goes on along the minus strand of NC_059204.1, from coordinate 1,972,724 downwards.
GGGAAAAAAGTATTTGATCCCCTGCTGATTTTGTACGTTTGCCCACTGACAAAGAAATGATCAGTCTATAATTTTAATGGTAGGTTTATTTGAACAGTGAGAGACAGAATAACAACAAAAAAATCCAGAAAAACGCATGTCAAAAATGTTATAAATTGAAATAAGTATTTGACCCGTCTGCAAAACATGATTTAATACTTTCTGGCAAAACTCTTGTTGGCAATCACAGAGGTCAGACGTTCCTTGTAGTTGGCCACCAGGTTTGCACACATCTCAGGAGGGATTTTGTTCCACTCCTTTTTGCATATCTTCTCCAAATCATTAAGGTTTCGAGGCTGACGTTTGGCAACTCGAACCTTCAGCTCCCTCCACATATTTTCTATGGTATTAAGGTCTGGAGACTGGCTAGGCCACTCCAGGACCTTAATGTGCTTCTTCTTGAGCCACTCCTTTGTTGCCTTGGCCGTGTGTTTTGGGTCATTTTCATGCTGGAATACCCATCCACGACCCATTTTCAATAACCTGGCTGAGGGAAGGAGGTTCTCACACAAGATTTGACAGTACATGGCCTCGTCCATCGTCCCTTTGATGCGGTGAAGTTGTCCTGTCCCCTTAGCAGAAAAACACCCCCAAAGCATAATGTTTCCACCTCCATGTTTGACGGTGGGGATGGTGTTCTTGGGGTCATAGGCAGCATTCCTCCTCGGCATAGTGTGTTACCAATTGTTTTCTTGGTGACTATGGTCCCAGCTGCCTTGAGATCATTGACAAGATCCTCCCATGTAGTTCTGGGCTGATTCCTCACCGTTCTCATGATCATTGCAACTCCACGAGGTGAGATCTTGCATGGAGCCCCAGGCCGAGGGAGATTGAGAGTTATTTTGTGTTTCTTCCATTTGCGAATAATCGCACCAACTGTTGTCACCTTCTCAACAAGCTGCTTGCCGATGGTCTTGTAGCCCATTCCAGCCTTATGTAGGTCTACAATCTTGTACCTGACATCCTTGGAGAGCTCTCTGGTCTTGGCCATGGTGGAGAGTTTGGAATCTGATTGATTGATTGCTTCTGTGGACAGGTGTCTTTTATACAGGTAACAAGCTGAGATTAGGAGCACTCCCTTTAAGAGTGTGCTCCTGATCTCAGCTCGTTACCTGTATAAAAGACACCTGGGAGCCAGAAATCTTTCTGATTGAGAGGGGGTCAAATACTTATTTCCCTCATTAAAATGCAAATCAATTTCTAAAATTTTTGACATGCATTTTTCTGGATTTTTTTAATGTTATTCTCTCTCACTGTTCAAATAAACCTACCATTAAAATTATAGACTGATCATTTCTTTGTCAGTGGGCAAACGTACAAAATCAACAGGGGATCAAATACTTTTTTCCCTCACTGTAAGTGGATTATAATTTTTTCAAAATATTTACAAATTAATAGAAAATGAAATGCTGAAATGTCTTTTGTCAATAAGTATTCAACCCCTTTGTTATGGCAAGCCTAAATAAATTCAGGAGTAAAAATGTGCTTAACAAGCCACATAATAAGTTGCATGGACTCACTGTGTGCAATAATAGTGTTTAACATGGTTTTTGAATGACTACTTCATCTCTGTACCCCACATCTACAATTATCTGTAAGGTCAATCAGTCAAGCAGTGAATTTCAAACAGATTCAACCACAAAGACCAGGGAGGTTTTCCGAAGCCTCGCAAAGAAGGGTATTGGTAGATGGGTAAAAATAGAACAAGCAGACATTGAATATCCCTTTGAGCAAGGTGAAGTTATTAATTACACTTAGGATGGTGTATCAATACACCCAGTCACTACAAAGATACAGGCGTGCTTCCTAACTCAGTTGCTGGAGAGGAAAGAAACTGCTCAGGGATTTCACCATAAGGCCAATGGTGACTTTAAAACAGTTACAGAGTTCAATGGCTGTGATAGGATAAAACTGAGGATGGATAAACAACATTGTAGTTACTCCACAATACTAACCTAAATGGCAAAATGAAAAGAAAGAAGTCCAGTGTCTGTTCTTTTGCCCATCTTACTCTTTTCTTTTTATTGGCCAGTCTGAGATATGGCTTTTTCTTTGCAACTCTGGCTAGAAGGTCAGCATCCCGGAGTCGCTCTCTTCACTGTTGACGTTGAGACTGGTGTTTTGCGGGTACTATTTAACGAAGCTGCCAGTTGAGGACCTGTGAGGCGTCTGTTTCTCAAACTAGACACTAATGTATTTGTCCTCTTGCTCAGTTGTGCACTGGGGCCTCCCACTCCTCTTTCTATTCTGGTTAGAGCCAGTTTGCGCTGTTCTGTGAAGGGAGTAGTACACAGCGTTGTACGAGATCTTCAGTTTCTTGGCAATGTCTCGCATGGATTAGCCTTCATTTCTCAGAACAAGAATAGACTGACAAGTTTCAGAAGAAAGTTATTTGTTTCTGGCCATTTTGAGCCCACAATTGCTGATGCTCTAGATACTCAACTAGTCTCAAGAAGGCCAGTTTTATTGCTTCTTTAATCAGCACAACAGTTTTCAGCTGTGCTAACATAATTGCAAAAGGGTTTTCTAATGATCAATTAGCCTTTTAAAATGATAAACTTGGATTAGCAAACACAACGTGCCATTGGAACACAGGACTGATGGTTGCTGATAATGGGCCTCTGTACGCCTATGTAGATATTACATAAAAAATCAGTCGTTTCCAGCTACAATAGCCATTTACAACATTAACAATGTCTACACTGTATTTCTGATCAATTTGATGTTATTTTAATGTACAAAAAAATTGCTTTTTTTTCGAAAACAAGGACATTTCTAAGTGACCACAAACTTTTGAACAGTACTGTATATTTTTAAAATCAGGTTGTCATTATGTGGTATTGTGTGTAGATGCGTGAGAAAAAAAGTATTATTCCATTTTGAATTCAGGCTGCAACACATCAAAATGTGGAAGAAGTCCAGGGGTATGAATACTTTCTGAAGGCACTGTATAAGTGAACTCTGGAAGACCGGTACTGCTAACAACCAAATATAGTATCCACAGTATGTGTTTCATAGTTGTTTATTTTCACGTTAATTAAAACCACTATCTGATTTCTGCAATTAGTGAAAACATTGGCATATCACTACTTTTCTTATTGTCTTAGTTATGTGGCATTGTGGCTAACCCACTATCACTGTCAGCTCATGATGTTGATGTTGGCCCAAAACATCAAAATTAAGTGGTAATAAGTTAGTTTCTCCCTACTATGTAAAGCGCTTTGAGTACGTCAGTTGCTAGAAAAGCACTATATAAATCCAATGAATTAGTAGTTATTCTACAAATAGGGAGGTGGTATAATACCCTCAGGTAAAACTCTAAAATAACATCAATGCAAGGGACATATTCATATTATATGTAGAAATTGTTATATATTTTCCTCCTCTGCGATTCCCTTATTTCTGTAGTAGCTTCAAGCAGTAATAATCATAACCAAATTAAGTTTTGCACTCACCATTGTTTAGTTTAATCTTATGAAATCTTTCAAACATCTTAGCAAGTTATGAAGTTACAAGCTATGAACTCCAGTTACAGTACAAATTATGAACTCCAGTTACAGTACACCAAAGCCAGAGGGCCAGAGGGCCAGAGGGCCCGACTGTGCAGGTATGTCAATAAGACAAATGTGCCTGTCAGATCCCTCTTGAATCATTCATGGTTGTACTACAGACCTATGGGATGGTGATGAAGGCTTATGGTGTTATTTTAGAAGTTACTCTGAAAAATACAGCCACCAGCATTTCTTTAGGTGTGTAGTAATAATTTCCAGCTCTTTAGGGTGAATAAAGCTCTTCAGTGTGGTCCCTATACAAATATAATGGTTATTATAAGCAAGGAGTTAAACCTTTTACTGCAGTGGGCTAAATCAGGGTCACAGTGATTCTTGGTAGTCTTAAACAAATCTACTTTGAAACAAAAGTATACACCTCACACACATGGTTATGAGCTTAAAAAAAGAAGACACCTGTACCATGTTAGATATAGTTGAAATGTATTTAGTTTTGAATTTGCATCCCAATATTATACTTTATGTACATCAAAGAAGACTGAAATATAACAAAACTGTTTGACATAGAAACACCGGATTTACTAATTATGAAATTATGAAAAATAATAATAACATTTCACCCATGAGGCCAAAGAAGGCGCTTTTGGTCATTGACTGCAGGAAATGGCTACGCTCCAGTTGTATAGTTTTGCATACATTTTCTTTCAACAATGCCACAGAGGTTAAAAGGTTCTGATGCAGGCTCTAAAAAGTGTGATACCGTCTAATGAAGTGAGCGAAGTCAGGTTCACTGCCTTACATCTCATTAACCCTATGGAAATCAACCATGCAGCACGTCTGACTGTTCTATCCATGTTCTCCTCCAAGCAGCAGAGAGAGATGCGATGGAGAGGAGTTGTTGATGACCTATGCTCCCTGAGGAGCGATGGGCATACGTAAAAATAAATACGAATACACGCCTGAATCGCCACACTCTTTTTTTGGATTTATTTTACACTTTATTTAGACAGTTGTAATACAGAGGGATAGAGAGGAAAGTGGGAGAACAGTGGAAGGGTGGACACTGGGATTGAACCCCAGTCTCCGGTGGGAAATATTAGATATGTGACTAGCTAGGAACGTCACCCTGGGCAATGCACCAAATTCTCAACTGGTGACCTTGCTGCAGTACATTATATAATTCACTCAAGCATATAACCGGATGAAGTGCAAACAATATGAGAGCCGTCCCACACACCTGCAAATAAAGTATGTAAATAGCTATTCACTGTTCACTCATGACACTTGTGAGGAACAGGGTAGTTTCATTGCATATTCTTCATAGATTCACAAATGCCAGATGTGTGGTCAAGTACACATGAGGACATTAAAGACAAACAATTCCATATGTTAGCTGAGACTGTTAAGGATTAAAGGCCCAGTGCATTCAAAGTTCTGTTTTTCCTGTGTTTTATATCATATTGTACAACAGCTGATAAAACTAACACTGTAAAAGTGTGAACATTTTATCAGGGTTATTTCCTGATAGTTGCTGGTCAAAAATACAATCTACACAGGGCCTTTTAATCAGCAGGTTTGCATGGGCGGGAGTTTCGGCTTTCCATTGGTACATCAAAATGCAGTAAATTGGTTTATAGATAAACACTGCGAGGCGTGGCTTAACGTGACCACAGCCGTAGGGTACTCCCATTACTCCCATGTAATTAGACTAACTTTGGCGTCATCCTAAGCAAACTACGGACACTTTTTTTGTTGTTTCAATAAATGTTTTCAGCAGCCTTGTGTCGTTATTAACATACTTGGCTGTCACAACAACAAATAATTTGCATGATACTTATTCTGCTACTCAAATTTGTTATCCGACCTGCTAACACTGACAGTAAAGCTAGTAAAGCTGTTGCATTATACTTAGCTTCGTCACTGTTTGTTTACCCCTAGCTTTTTAGCCGGTTAGCTGATGTTAGCTGGCTGGCTTGCGAGAGAAGTTAATCTTCATCTAATTCACTAGTCTTAGATATGTCACATTACTACTTCCAGTCTTTGCCTGCCCTTGAATGGTCTAGGCATTTAGATTCTTGTTGGCTTGCCTATATGTCCTTTCAACTTGACGGAGACCTGCTATGGAGACAACCCTACCAAATGGCATAAAGTAGCCTATAGCGATATCTACACCTACTTGGTGGAATCTCCAGGTTTGCATAAATATCCAAATGCAGAAAAGTATTATAGCTGTTATTTTGACGGATACAGCTCACTCACTAGTCCTTACTACAAGCTAACTAGCAAGCGTTATGCAATACACATTGCTAGTTAGATACAAACAAGTGTTAGTGACTTACCGGTGTTCAAGTGCTTCGAACACACATAAATGTAGCTATCATCGAGTACCAGAGCCCACAGCTTTACATCATCATTGCGACATAATAGCCTGAAACCATTAGGTTAATCTAACCTGGTCCTTGGGCAGTTGATGAAACTTAATTTGGTGGTATTTTCTCCTTCTATTGTATGCAACAGTTTTTAGGCAACAGCTTTTCAGCAGGGTTAGTTAGCTAGTTGAAGAAAGTCTGTTGGAATCGGCTCTTTGGCTGATAATTGTGATGTACATTCCATGGGACAGTCTATTGGTACATGCTAACATTTGTACGGTTAAGTATGATGTAGTTTGATGATTAAGACGACATGGAAGTATGTTAAATATTACCCACCAAGCACATTCAAAATGTTTATTGAATGATAAAGAAATATAATACAGCCGTTGTCGGGTAATGAGTAAAGTAGGAAATTTAACATGGGAGTAACAGGAGAACCCTACGACTGTACCCTACTCGGGGACATGGTCATGTTAATATCTACAGTGAGGGAAAAAAGTATGTCATGATCCCTGCGTCCTGAGTCTGTTCCTGCCTGTGTTGCCGTTTTTCTGCTCGATATCTCCTGTTTCCCGAAGGTTCCTGAACGTACCCTGTCCGGTTGCCGGGCGACGTTGCTAGGCGGGTGATCTCTCGATTACCCGCACCTGCTTCTCATCAGCCTCGGCACACCTGGTCCTGATCATCACCCCTTCTTAAGCTCTGACCTGACATCCATTCCCTGCCGGATCATTAGCCATGAACAGTATGTTTGTCAGCGTATCAGCCTCTGAGTTACTAGCGTTAGTTTTGTTGTTTTGCACCTTGTTGGCTTGCCGTGTACTTACCTCCGTTTGTTTCTATCTACAGTCATTCTCCCGGAACCTTCACCCAACCCCTGCCTGGTTGTCGGCGGCTGCCAAGCCATCATTGGATCTGCCACTTCACCTCCACCAACTCATCTCCGCCGCCCGCTCTGTCCCCTGGATTATTCTGCATCGTTTTTTGAATCTGTTAATAAATACTCACCTTCGTTCAACTCACCTTGTCCTGGTCTGCTTCTGGGTTCTGGCTTAGAAAACCGTGACAGAACGATCCGGCCAGAAATGAACCCAGCGGACCTGGACTCTGTTCGCCATGCCATTACCCATCAGGAAAGGATGTTGGGACAACACAGCACGGCGCTACAGGAGATAGCGTTGTCGGTTCGGAACTTTTCGACCAGTCTGACGAAGATCCAGGCTCAGCTCAGTTTGCCGGTGGAGAATCCACCACCGGTTTCACCCCTTTCGCCTACCGCTTCTGGAGCTGTGCCCTTCCGTGAGCCCAAGGTTCCGACGCCTGATAAGTATGAAGGGGATTTGGGAAGATGCCGTTCCTTTCTTATGCAGTGTGGATTAGTGTTCGATCTACAGCCCCACTCGTACGCCACAGACAAGGCTAGGATAGCCTTTGTTATTGAATTGCTGCGTGGTAGAGCCCTGGAGTGGGCTTCAGCCGTGTGGGAACGACACGACACCTGCATGGCGTCATACCAGGAGTTCACGGCAGAGATGAGGAAGCTGTTTGACCATCCAGTCCGAGGTAAGGACGCAGCTAAGCGCCTGTTCTCTCTTCGCCAAGGAGCTCGCAGCGTCGCCGACTTCGCAATCAAATTCAGGACATTGGCTGTGGAGAGTGGGTGGAATGAAGAGTCACTGCAAGCGGCCTTTTATCAGGGGTTGTCGGAGCAACTCAAGGATGAGCTGATCTCCTACCCGGAGCCTAGTGACCTGGACAGTTTGGTAGCTTTGTCTATTCGGGTGGATAACAGAGTCCGAGAGAGAAGGAGGGAGAAGCAATGGGGCCCGTCCAATCAATCAGCTTCTCGGTTCCCAGTCGGGTCAGGAGGTGGACCAGAACGCGTCGATCATTGTCCACCACACGGGATTAGTGGAGAGGTCCTGCCTCCAGATTCTGAACCCATGCAAGTGGGGCGGCACGGGTTAACCAAGGAGGAGCGCCAACATAGACGTGAGACCAACCGCTGCCTCTACTGTGGGAGTTCGGGACATTACATCTCCACTTGTTCGCAGCGGCCGTCAAACTGCCCGGCTCGCTAAGTTTGGGAGGACTTTCAGCGAGCCAGTTTCAACCTCTCAATACCCCTGTCAGACCCCGTTTCCCGGCTACCCTCATGAACGGGAATCAGAGTTTAGCGATTAACGCTTTCGTCGATTCAGGTGCCGATGGCAGCTTTATTGATGCCGACGTGGTGGAACAGCTGGGGCTTTCCAAGGAGCGATTACCGGAAGCCATTGAAGCTACCACTCTGAACGGCAGTAGTCTGGCACGTATCACGATGAGGACTGAACCGGTTAGGATGCTGTTGTCAGGGAATCATTCTGAGGTTATCTCATTCTTCATTCTGCCTTCTCCCCATGTTCCTCTGGTCCTTGGATACCCCTGGCTGAAGGAACACAATCCCTCGTTCGATTGGGTGACTGGCAAGGTAACTAGTTGGAGCATTGATTGTCATGCTAACTGCCTCAAGACTGCCTGTTCCCATTCTGTTCCCAGTCAGGTCATTGAGGCTAACCCCCCAGATTTGTCCCTGGTTCCCGAAACATATCACGAGTTGGGGGAAGTGTTCAGTAAGCAGAGGGCTCTGTCACTCCCTCCCCACCGACCATATGATTATGCCATAAACCTGTTCCCTGGAGCTGCCTACCCCAAGGGACGGTTATACAGCATCTCCCGACCTGAACGTGAAGCTTTGGAGACCTACATCAAGGAGTCCCTAGCTGCTGGTCTCATTCGTCCCTCGTCATCACCCCTGGGAGCAGGATTCTTCTTTGTGGGTAAGAAGGATGGCTCTCTTCGACCTTGTATTGATTATCGGGGGTTGAATGATATCACGGTCAAGAACAAGTATCCCCTGCCCTTGATGAGCTCTGCTTTCGACTCCTTACAGGGTGCTACTGTGTTCACCAAGCTGGACCTACGCAATGCGTATCATCTGGTCCGGATCAGAGAGGGGGACGAGTGGTTGACGGGTTTCAATACACCGATGGGTCATTTTGAGTATCAGGTGATGCCGTTTGGACTGACCAATGCTCCAGCAGTGTTCCAGAGTATGGTGAATGACGTCCTGAGAGATATGATCGGTCTGTTTGTGTTTGTTTACCTGGATGACATTCTTATCTTCTCTAAGGAGCCTTCCAGCCACGTCCAGCATGTCAAGCAGGTTCTGCAGCGATTGCTGGAGAATCGCCTGTTTGTGAAGGCCGAGAAGTGTGAATTTCACGCCCACACTACATCCTTCCTCGGGTACATCATCTCCAGGGGAGAGATTAGGATGGACCAAGAGAAGGTTAGGGCGGTTCTGGATTGGGCCCAGCCCGGTACGAGATTGCAGCTCCAGAGGTTTCTGGGGTTTGCGAATTTCTATCGGAGATTTATCCGTGATTACAGCCGTGTGGCCGCTCCTTTAACTGCCCTGACTTCTAGTACCAGAGCCTTCAGTTGGAATCCTGAGGCGGACCGAGCATTTCTGGATTTGAAGAGGCGATTCACCAACACTCCGATTCTCTCTCAACCTGACACTGCCCGTCAGTTTGTCGTTGAAGTGGATGCGTCTGATGTGGGGGTTGGCACCATCCTGTCCCAGCGATGCTCCACTGATGGTAAACTCCATCCCTGCGCCTACTACTCTCGTCGTCTTTCGTCTACGGAGAGGAACTACGATGTGGGTAACCGGGAGCTTCTCGCAGTTAAACTTGCCTTGGAGGAGTGGCACCACTGGTTGGAGGGGGCGGAGCAACCGTTTGTTGTCTGGACTGACCACAAGAATCTTGCTTACGTGCAATCGGCTAAACGTCTCAACTCCCGTCAGGCCAGGTGGTCGTTGTTTTTTGGACGCTTTAATTTTTCCTTGACGTTCTGTCCGGGGTCTAAGAACGGCAAGGCGGACGCCTTGTCCCGGATGTTCTCCAAGACGGAGGAGAGTGGGGCCAAGACTGAGACGATTCTTCCCCGGAACCTTGTCGTGGGAGCCGTTATGTGGAGGATTGAGGAGGAGGTTATGGCGGCCCTTCGGACACAGCCCGGCCCCGGTAACGGTCAACCCAGTCGGTTGTTTGTGCCCGAGTCGGTCCGTTCGGCTGTCCTCCAATGGTCCCACGCCAGCAAGATGGCTTGTCACCCTGGCGTGGCTCGGACGATGGCGCTTCTACGCAGACGATTTTGGTGGCCTGCCATGGGAGAAGATACTCTGAGGTTTGTTGCTGCCTGTCCAGTTTGTGCGCAGAACAAGAGTGCCAATCGGCCCAGCTCTGGACTTCTTCACCCCCTACCTATCCCCCGGCGACCATGGTCGCATCTGGCCCTGGACTTTGTCACTGGGTTGCCCTCTTCTGAGGGGAACACGGTCATTCTGACTATTGTGGACAGATTCAGAAAGTTCGCCCACTTTGTGCCCATCTCCAAGCTTCCCTCTGCCTCTGAGACGTCCAAGATCCTCGTTAGGGAGGTTTTCAGGGTCCACGGATTGCCCAGTGACATAGTTTCCGACCGTGGCCCTCAGTTCACCTCTGCTGTCTGGAAATCCTTCTGTTTGGCCATTGGAGCTACAGTCAGTCTCACATCTGGATTTCACCCCCAATCTAATGGACAGGCGGAGAGAGCCAACCAGAAGATGGAATCCACGCTGCGCTGCCTTGTTTCCTCCAACCCCACCTCTTGGGTCTCTCAGTTGCCTTGGGTTGAGTATGCCCACAATACTCTCCCTACTTCTGCCACTGGGATGTCTCCCTTCCAGTGCCTATACGGCTACCAACCCCCCTTGTTTCCTTCTCAGGAGAAGGATCTCTCGGTTCCCTCTGTCCAGGCCCACATTCGTCGTTGCCACCAGACCTGGCATCGGGCCAGAAAGGCCCTCCTTAGAGTTTCCGACCGGTATCAGCTCCAGGCGAATCGTCGCCGTATTCCAGCCCCCGCTTATGCTATTGGAGATAAGGTCTGGTTGGCTACACGGGACCTCTGCGGACTGATTCAAGGAAACTGTCGCCGAGGTTCATTGGTCCGTTTGTGGTGGAGAGAGTGATCAATCCGGTTGTGGTTCGACTCAAGTTGCCTAGGACGCTCAGAGTCCATCCCACCTTCCATGTCTCCTGCCTCAAGCCTGTTCTCCTCAGCCCTCTGTTGCCCCCTCCGCCTCCTCCTCCTCCTCCTCGGATGATCGGAGGAGGACCTGTCTACACGGTGCGCCGCATCATGGATTCCAGACGGCGGGGCCGGGGTTTCCAGTATCTCGTGGACTGGGAGGGGTATGGTCCTGAGGAGAGGCGTTGGATTCCTCGGCGTCAGATCCTTGATGCTGACCTCCTTCATGACTTCTACCGCCTCCATCCTGGCGCTCCGGGTAGTCCGCCCAGTGGCGTTCATCGGAGGGGGGGTACTGTCATGATCCCTGCGTCCTGAGTCTGTTCCTGCCTGTGTTGCCGTTTTTCTGCTCGATATCTCCTGTTTCCCGAAGGTTCCTGAACGCACCCTGTCCGGTTGCCGGGCGACGTTGCTAGGCAGGTGATCTATCGATTACCCGCACCTGCTTCTCATCAGCCTCGGCACACCTGGTTCTGATCATCACCCCTTCTTAAGCTCTGACCTGACATCCATTCCCTGCCGGATCGTTAGCCATGAAGAGTATGTTTGTCAGCGTATCAGCCTCTGAGTTACTAGCGTTAGTTTTGTTGTTTTGCACCTTGTTGGCTTGCCGTGTACTTACCTCCGTTTGTTTCTATCTACAGTCATTCTCCCGGAACCTTCACCCAACCCCTGCCTGGTTGTCGGCGGCTGCCGAGCCATCATTGTATCTGCCACTTCACCTCCACCAACTCATCTCCGCCGCCCGCTCTGTCCCCTGGATTATTCTGCATCGTTTTTTGAATCTGTTAATAAATACTCACCTTCGTTCAACTCACCTTGTCCTGGTCTGCTTCTGGGTTCTGGCTTAGAAAACCGTGACAAAGTATTTGATCCCCTGCTGATTTTGTGCGTTTGCCTACTGACAAAGAAATGATCAGTCTATAATTTTAATGGTAGGTTTATTTGAACAGTGAGAGACAGAATAACAACAATAAAATCCAGAAAAACGCATGTCAAAAATTTTATAAATTGATTAACATTTTAATGAGGGAATTAAGTATTTGACCCCCTCTCAATCAGAAAGATTTCTGGCTCCCAGGTGTCTTTTATACAGGTAACGAGCTGAGATTAGGAGCACACTCTTAAAGGGAGTGCTCCTAATCTCAGCTTGTTACCTGTATAAAAGACACCTGTCCACAGAAGCATTATTTTCATTTACATTTACGTCATTTAGCAGACGCTCTTATCCAGAGCGACTTACAAATTGGTGCATTCACCTTATAGCCAGTGGGATAACCACTTTACAATGTGTTTATTTTTTTATTATTTTTTTTTTATTTTTTTGGGGGGGGGGGTGGGTTGGGGTAAGGGAGGGGTAGAAGGATTACTTTATCCTATCCCAGGTATTCCTTAAAGAGGTGGGGTTTCAAATGTCTCCGGAAGGTGGTGAGTGACTCCGCTGTCCTGACGTCGTGAGGGAGCTTGTTCCACCATTGGGGTGCCAGAGCAGCGAACAGTTTTGACTGGGCTGAGCGGGAACTATGCTTCCGCAGAGGAAGGGGAGCCAGCAGGCCAGAGGTGGATGAACGCAATGCCCTCGTTTGGGTGTAGGGACTGAAATCAATCAGATTCTAAACTCTCCACCATGGCCAAGACCAAAGAGCTCTCCAAGGATGTCAGGGACAAGATTGTAGACCTACAAGGCTGGAATGGGCTACAAGACCATCGCCAAGCAGCTTGGTGAGAAGGTGACAACAGTTGGTGCGATTATTCGCAAATGGAAGAAACACAAAATAACTGTCAATCTCCCTCGGCCTGGGGCTCCATGCAAGATCTCACCTCGTGGAGTTGAAATGATCATGAGAACGGTGAGGAACCAGACCAGAACTACACGGGAGGATCTTGTCAATGATCTCAAGGCAGCTGGGACCATAGTCACCAAGAAAACAATTGGTAACACACTACGCCGTGAAGGACTGAAATCCTGCAGCGCCCGCAAGGTCCCCCTGCTCAAGAAAGCACATATACAGGCCCGTCTGAAGTTTGCCAATGAACATCTGAATGATTCAAAGGAGAACTGGGTGAAAGTGTTGTGGTCAGATGAGACCAAAATTGAGCTTTTTTGCATCAACTCAACTCGCCGTGTTTGGAGGAGGAGGAATGCTGCCTATGACCCCAAGAACACCATCCCCACTGTCAAACATGGAGGTGGAAACATTATGCTTTGGGGGTGTTCTTCTGCTAAGGGGACAGGACAACTTCACCGCATCAAAGGGACGATGGACGGGGTCATGTACCATCAAATCTTGGGTGAGAACCTCCTTCCCTCAGCCAGGGCATTGAAAATGGGTCGTGGATGGGTATTTCAGCATGACAATGACCCAAAACACACAGCCAAGGCAACAAAGGAGTGGCTCAAGAAGAAGCACATCAAGGTCCTGGAGTGGCCTAGCCAGTCTCCAGACCTTAATCCCATAGTAAATCTGTGGAGGGAGCTGAAGGTTTGAGTTGCCAAACGTCAGCCTCGAAACCTTAATGACTTGGAGAAGATCTGCAAAGAGGAATGGGACAAAATCCCTCCTGAGATGTGTGCAAACCTGGTGGCCAACTATAAGAAACGTCTGACCTCTGTGATTGCCAACAATGGTTTTGCCACCAAGTACTAAGTCATGTTTTGCAGAGGGGTCAAATACTTATTTCCCTCATTAAAATGCAAATCAATTTATAACATTTTTGACATGCGTTTTTCTGGATTTTGTTGTTGTTATTCTGTCTCTCACTGTTCAAATAAACCTACCATTAAAATTATAGACTGATCATGTCTTTGTCAGTGGGCAAACGTACAAAATCAGCAGGGGATCAAATACTTTTTTCCCTCACTGTATAGACAAATAACAAAGAGTTCCAAACCTGTCTGCCAATAACAGCTAGTTTTCAGTTTTCTCCAGGAAGGCACAATATTTTGTCCAATATTTATTTTACGACAGTTCCGTGTCGCCCTATAATGGCCTATACGACCACTTGATTCTCTGGACATATGCAGAGAAATATAAGTGTTTACTGAGTAATTTGCATGTTATTAGGTTAGATTTATTGGGTTATGATTATTTGGAATCCCAAACCAGATTAAAATGTTGTGGTCTGACGATTGGGGACGGAGCGGTTTGTCCTGCCCATCCACTCTCATCTTCTATCCATTCCTCCATTTTCCTTCTTCATAAATCCCCTGCAATGAGCAAAATGGTCTAGCAAGAGGTCTCACTCCCCATCAATCCTCAAGTTGTGTACTCATGTGTGCTTCTTAGGCACTTTTCGCCTCTCATCCAATTTTTTTTTTATTCTGCAGGAGACATATCCAATAGGGAGGAGGCATCTTCAAAAGCAACCTTTTCCCTTGAACTCAAAAGACATTTCTCTTCCAAAGCCCTAATTAAAAGCATGTTTCGTATAGCCTAATAAGATCAATTACTGGGATTATTGCCAAATAACTTTCACTTTACGTCTCTTCGTCACTAGGACAGTAATGGTTGTCTTGATGTGTCAAATTATTCACTTCTTAACCTAGAGTCAATGTCCGCAACCCAGCGGAAATCGAATTAGCATAAATAAATAAAATCCCCATCAAAATTAATCTGTTTAAGATAGAGATATCTGTTTCTTTGCATGGGCTGTGTCTCAATCCACCACATCCGCCTTTGGCGGCCTTCCGAATCTGCGGTGGAAGGTGGCCGAGCTACAGCAGGGTTTGTCAGACCATGAGACGTCCCGAAGATCGGTCTTCTCATGAAAACGTCTGTAGCATCTGAAAAGGAAGATGTTACTCTCACGAACACGATGGTGTTTGCCGTTTTAATCTACGACCCCCACAAGCATCATGGGACTCGTCTGAAGTCGGTACCGCCGACTGTAGCGTCCGAACAGTTTGGGCTACACACTAATATGACCCCTCTATGGAAAGGTGAGACTGTCACGAACACCTACATGTCGCCTCACAAGACTAGTCTGAAGGTAGCCTGGTACCAGTTTTTAAAATGAATGGAAGTATATATATAGTAGTTTAGTGCCCCCCAAAATGTTGTTAAATATGGGTAAAAAATATATATATATATTTTCCTGATCTTTCTTATATCTCTCAGATATAGTACAGACACAAAGACAAACTTTTGATTTATTTTTTGACTATCTATGATTCTGTTATTCAATGCATTTCTATGGGCTAATAGCGGTAAGGCCAAATTCAATGTTTCATCAAATACTTTTTTAAATAATTTTTTTGATACCTAAAGGGGTCCTAAAATTCAAAATCAAATAGCTAAATGAACCTTGGTATGACCATCTTAAAACAATTCCATATGTTAGCTGAGACTGTTAAGGATTAAAGGCCCAGTGCATTAAAAATTCAGTTTTTCCTGTGTTTTATATCATATTGTACAACAGCTGATGAAACTAACACTGTAAAAGTGTGAACATTTTATCAGGGTTATTTCCTGATAGTTGCTGGTTGAATATACAATCTACACAGGACCTTTTAATCAGCAGGTTTGCATGGGCGGGAATTTCAGCTTCTCATGGTGACATCATCATGTGGTAAATGGGTAAATAGACCGTTAACAAAGAGAGTTCCAAACCTCTCTGCTAATAACAGCTAGTTTTCAGTTTCTTCCTCCCCACTCCCAGACAGTCCTAGCAATATTCTTGCTTGAGAAATAGTTTTTTGCTCAAAAGCTATTTTTGCCCATTTTAATGGAAATATATTAAGGTGCTTAATTGTTACTCAGAAATGATTTGATATTGATAGAAAAAACGTCTACATTGTGCCTTTAACATGGACCCTGACTGATCCATTAATGCATTTTCACTTACGTTTTTAGGAGATACAAATGTACAAAATGCACCGTAGCTTACCCTAGGCGGCAGGTAGCCTAGCGGTTAAGAGTGTTGGGCCAGTAACTGAGAAGTTGGTTGTTTGAATCCCTGAGCCGACTTGGTGAAAAAACTGTTGACGTGCCCTTGAGCAAGGCACTTAACCCTAATTGCTCTGGATAAGAGTGTCTACTAAATGTAATGTTCAGAGTACTGAAACCATGGAAACTGAAGAACTTCCATGTGATACTTATTTGCTCACAAGGCCACTGTTTTTCCCTCAGCGATTATATACTTAAGATATATTTTATAACTACTGTGTGCTTGACCTGCCTTTTATCATGATTTTTGTGATTGTTCAGTTTGTTCTTTGATTTAACCACAGGTGCCTAGTGCAACACCATGGCAGCCTGACAGCAACTACTGAGGACATTAAAAGCAAGGACAGGTGAAATACAGTATACAATTTGGCAGAACACGCTGTCTTGGACAAGGCCATACTGCATTTCCAAAACCAGAAAACAAACTGAAGCTGAATCTAGGCTGTTTGATTCTGTTACATTACAAAATACCTTAATGTTTTCTTAATCTTGAAAGTGTTCAATGGGTCTGGAGTGAGTGCAAATAAAATGCAGATGGGGGTATACCTGGGGTCCATTCATTGTCATAATTTCTATGGTCATAAAATGTGTTAGGAGTTGGTGGAAGTGGAAAGCTTTCCTCACCCACAGCCTTCTTTCAGTTATCTCTAAGTGAACTCTCCTTTAAAAGCAACATCACATAGAAATGGCATAGTAATGGGAAAAGCTGCTTCACCAGAGTATCATAAGGGAGAAGCTGGATGGTAATTTCTTCTGTGAACCTTGTTCTCAGGGTAGCCGTACCCCTAGAGTATTACAATGTGTCAACCACAGGTGCTTAGTGCAACATCTGATTAACAATATAATAACAACACTCCATTTGTCCACTACAATTAAGCTTCTCTTGAAGCTGATTGGAGGATATAGGGAGCTACTGTGATGTAAGCAGCCTAGTTAGCTAGTTAGCTAGACTAGCAATCTAAGTTAGCTAGCTAACAGTTTTACAATTAACTAGCTATCAAGCTAAGCAAGTTAGCCAAAATGTATACAATTATCTAGCTATCAAGCTGTGTTCTGCAGTATAATCAATGTACTGGGGCAGTGATATGACTGTTTTAGGAGCAGAAATATTGCATACATTATTCTACAAGGTTCTAGGGGAAGCGATATGACTGACCTGACTATAGCGATATCACTGACCTGACTCTAGTTCTGGGCAGTATAACTCCAGTATATATAACGCTGTTCCAAGGGTATTATGACCCCAATATACATATAGGTGCTCTAAGGGTGTTATGAGTGCATTGTACACTTTCAACACTAGGCTAGAACATGTTCTGGCGGCGGCGATATGACTGAATTGACTCTAAACTGATCTGGGGGTAATGTAACTTGTTTTGGGGATGGAAATGTTCTGGGGAAAGCGATATGTCTGACCTGACTAACCTGATCTGGGGGAAGCTGTATACACTTTCATCACTAACTTGTTCTGAGGGCAGCATCATTAGTATTTACAATGACGGTGTAGGCCGTCATTGTAAATAAGAATTTGTTCTTAACTGACTTGCCTAGTTAAATAAAGGTAAAATAAAATAAAAAATAAAATAAAAAATAGGCAGGTCAGACATTATCCAGTATACATAAGGTACGTAAACCTATCTTGTCAGCCAACTGTTTATACTGCAGAATATATAGCTAGCTAGCTTGATTAGCTAATTCTACATTTTAACTAAATTAGCTGCTAGTCTAACACGCAAATAAAATAAAAATAAATGCTAACTTAGCTTGCTAGTCTAGCTAGCTAGCTAGCCAGCCTACATTACAGTGGCTTCCCAAATATCCTCCAATCAGCTTCAAGAGAAGCTTCAAGGTAGCAGACGGATAGTGTGTTGTTATTCAGAAGTGCTGGGCGTGTCTAACCTAATACCCTAGGGGTACGGCTACCCTGAGAACAAGGTTCACAGAAGAAATGACCATCAAGCAGAAGTGGCAAAGAAAGTGGGAATTTGAATGTGAGAGAGAGACTTCATTGCAATCTAAAGCTCTGTATGGACAGTAATGGCTCCTAAGGGGCTGGTAGGAAGGATAGGGTCCAGTTGGCTAGGCTGAGATTAGGCCACTGTGGATAGGGTTGGGTATTATTGCAGCAGGAAACATCTAGATAGGCTCTGTAGGGTGTGCAGAGTGCTTAAGACAGGAAAGTTTAACTTCATTGTTAGAAATTGACACAAAGAAGCAGAAGCAGGGAAGAAGGAGTTGAATCGGACTGAATAACATAGGCATCACACAGCAACCTGGACTTCATAAAAGTGTACGTGATTTGCTAAACTTTTCTTTTTCGGAAATGGAATATTTAGGCTTAGGGTTGCAAAATTTGGGGAACTTTCAATAAATTCCCTGGTTTTCCAGAAATCCTGGTTGGAGGATTCCAGATGTCCTGCTTATTCCCTACTGATTCCGAGAAAACCAGGGAAGTTATTGAAAGTTCCCAGAATCTTGAAACCCTAATTAGGCTACAAACCAGTGATTAAGCTAATTTTAGATATATCAAAAAAATTGGATCGGAGGATAGGCCTACAGCAGGATTCACTAATTAACAGAGCCGAGCAACAAGGGCTCAACAAGGGCTTAGGTCAGTGTTTGGATATGGTCGGTACACAGACTTTTATAACTCAGTAGTCCCGCAGACTCCCTCTACACTTTTTAGTTAACACACATCTTTAAGGCGAGAGCGGGATGAGCGAATATCTGTTGTGAACGGTGTTGAAAACTTCTTAATCTGCAGTCTTTTTATGGCCTTTATAGCTCTACATTTAATTATAACAATAAACTATCAAGTCATTCAGGTTGCGGCTCTAGATAATAGAATGATCATAAAATATGCCTATTCTGAGTTAAATTAATAAATATTCTAAGGAAAAATAACAATAGTCTTACATACCTGCCAAATACTTTTGAAACCATCTGATTAAAGCCCAAGTGAAATCCTCAAATGCTTTGTACTGTAGACATGTTTCAGACAACTTTTAAAGGAACCACACTGACTGGGGGAGATAATTGCCTATTTCACATGCAAGCTGAGGATTGGCAAACACAAAACAAAGGCTTCTCTCCCACCCATCTTTCCACTTCAAATGTAGGCATTCTCTCAATCCTTTTCGAAGGGTTTACACTTTAAGCTGTATTTTACACAGCTTGTGTGCCATCATACCGTTATGCCAATGTAGAGAACACAACACAACCAAACTAAAAACACAACTAAACAAATAAGAAACAAATCCAATTTACATACCTTTTTATTTTACCTTTATTTAAACAAGGAGTCACCATTGAGACCTGAGGAACCTCAAGAGTTAACCAACCCTGTGAGCGGGTTTGGTGTGGCATGTTTTTTTGAAAAATAATTTAACAACGAAGTTAGGTAAATTGGAAGCTTGTGTAGTAGGGCTTTGTAAACAAAAAGAGAGTAATGAATTGATCTACGGGCTTTAATGACAACCACCCAACCTTTTGATACAGGATGCAGTGGTTAGTATTAACACTGTCACCAGTGACAAAATGAATGGCGCTATGGTAGACGGCCTACAAAGGTTTAAGAGTAGTAAAATGTGGTGGTAATTTAATGCTCTGTCGTACATGTGCTGCACTTCATCAAACCGTCACGAATTCTGTCAAAGTGCATAATTTTCAAATTAGCAATACAGTACTAGTATACAGAAGATAGCCCTATTTGGTAAAATACAAAATCCATATTATGGCAAGAACAGCTCAAATAAGCAAAGAGAAACGACAGCCCATCATTACTTTAAGACATGAAGGTCAGTCAATACGGAACATTTCAAGAACTTTGAAAGTTTCTTCAAGTGCAGTCACAAAAAACATCTAGCGCTATGAAACTGGCTCTCATGAGGACCGCCACAGGAATGGAAGACCCAGAGTTAACTCTGCTGCAGAGGATAAGTTCATTAGAGTTACCAGCCTCAGAAATTGCAGCCCAAATAAATGCTTCACAGAGTTCAAGTAACAGACACATCTCAACATCAACTGTTCAGAGGGGACTGTGTGAATCAGGCCTTCATGGTCGAATTGCTGCAAAGAAACCACTGCTAAAGGACACCAATAAGAAGAAGAGACCTGATTGGGCCAAGAAACACGAGCAATGGACTTTAGACCGGTGGAAATTTGTCCTTTGGTCTGGAGTCCAAATTTGATATTTTGGGTTCACTGTGGGTGAACAGATTATCTCTGCATGTGTATTTCCCACCGTAAAGCATGGAGGAGGAGGTGTTATGGTGTGGGGGTTTATTTAGAATTCAAGGCACACTTAACCAGCATGGCTACCACAGCATTCTACAGCGATACGCCATCCCATGCGGTTTGGGCTTAGTGGGACTATCATTTGTTTTTCAACAGGACAATGACCCAACACACCTCCAGGCTGTGTAAGGGCTATTTTATCAAGAAGGAGAGTGATGGAGTGCTGCATCAGATGACCTGGCCTCCAAAATCCCCCAACCTCAACCCAATTGAGATGGTTTGGGATGAGTCGGACCGCAGAGTGAAGGAAAAGCAGCCAACAAGTGCTCAGCATATGTGGGAACTACTTCAAGACTGTTGGAAAAGCATTCCAGGTGAAGCTGGTTGAGAGAATGCCAAGAGTGTGCAAAGCTGTCATCAAGGCAAAGGGTGGCTATTTGAAGATTCTCAAATATAAAATATATTTTGATTTGTTTAACACTGTTTTGTTTACTACATGATTCCATATGTGTTATTTCATAGTTTTGATATCTTCACTATTATTCTACAATGTAGAAAATGGTAAAAATAAAGAAAAACCCTTGAATGAGTAGTGTGTCCAAACTTTTGACTGTTACTGTATATACAAAAGTAAAAATTAGCTGTTGGATAGTTCAATACATTTGATTCGAAAACAGGATTTCATATATAATAGTGGTCTATGCGAATGCCTGTGGAAAATACTAGACTGCTGCTGATAAACATAAAATGGCACATTTCAAATAACCACTCCTTGCCAGCTTGACTGAGTGCCATGTTGGCAGTTAGGGAGGCTCAGGTGCCTCATTTTTCACTTATAACTGAACTAGAGAGCCAAGGGAATGTTTACTAATTACCGCTGCAACAACTCATCTTAAACTCTGTATTCCAAGAGGCTCTGGAGTATCACTAGCATAAAATATGATCCTTCTGAGAAGCCAGTGGTATAGTTATAGTGCTACCATTTTCTGACTGCTAGTGCTTCCATGTGTGATGAGAGATGGCCTGCCATGATTGGCTTCGTTATCCATATTTTCTTTGATGTTATGTATATTTATAGTATGTAGATTTAGTAGATTGCCAAGGATGTGTTGGCTGCTGTGTAGATGTCCTCTTACTTTAGATCTGAAGAGAGTTTGACAGCAGGTTGGCTGGGCGATGTTGTTAAACATTAAAGTTGATGATGACAACGCTCTACAACGTACTCCTGACTTAAAACCTTTTACTGAAGTGGACTAAATCAGGGTCACACAGAGTGTTTCTTGGTAGTCTTAAACAAATCTACTTTGAAACAAAAGTATACACCTCACACACATGGTTATGGGCTTTAAAAAAATAAGACACCTGTACCATGTCAGATATAGTTGAAACGTATTCAATTTTGAGTTTGCATCCCAATATTATACTTTATATGCATCACTCCCGAGTGGCGCAGCGGTCTAAGGCACTGCATCTCAGTGCTTGAGGCGTCACTACAGACCCCCTGGTTCGATTCTAGGCTGTATCACAACCGGCCGTGATTGGGAGCCCATAGGGCGGCGCACAATTGGCCCAGCGTCGTCCGGGTTTGGCTGGTGTAGGCCGTCATTGTAAATAATAATTTGTTCTTAACTGATTTACCTAGTTAAATAAAGGTAAAACAGAAGACTGAAATATAGCAAAACCATTTGACATAGAAACACCAGATTTTCTGTGATATTTAAAAAAAATGTTTATTCATTATGAAATATATTAATAACATTCCACCCATGAGGCCACTAGAGTGCGATTTGGTCATTTGACTGCAGGAAAGGACTACGATTTTAAGTTTTGTTTTTTGCAAGCTTTGTATTACATAGCTTCCTTCAAAATTGTTGTGCGTTGTAAGTGATTTTGCGAGTTTGGTAGAGAGAAATTTTTCCTTTTTACCTGCGTTCATTTCAATATTGTCCTTCTCCTGTCCTTTCTCTTGTCAAGAAAAAATTCCACTTCTGACACCATGTTGAATGACAGGCAGTCAGGCAATGCTTGGTTACAGAGAATGCCATGTTAGCTATAAATTGAAAGAGAGAGAGAGAGAGCGCACCTATGTAGTCTGTAATAGGGCTTGAAAACTATTACAGACTACAAAGGGAAGCACAGCCGCGAGCTGCCCAGTGACACAAGCCTACCAGACGAGCTAAACCACTTCTATGCTCGCTTCGAGGCAAGCAACACTGAAGCATGCATGAGAGCACCAGCTGTTCCGGATGACTATGTGATCACGCTCTCCGTAGCCGATGTGAGTAAGACTTTTAAGCAGGTCAACATTCACAAGGCCGCAGGGCCAGACGGATTACCAGGACGTGTACTCCGAGCATGTGCTGACCAACTGGCAAGTGACTTCACTGACATTTTCAACATGTCCCTGACTGAGTCTGTAATACCAACATGTTTCAAGCAGACCACCATAGTCCCCGTGCCCAAGGACTCTAAGATAACCTGCCTAAATGACTACCGACCCGTAGCACTGACGTCTGTAGCCATGAAGTGCTTTGAAAGGCTGGTCATGGCTCACATCAACAGCATTATCCCAGAAACCCTAGAACCACTCCAATTTGCATACCGCCCCAACAGATCCACAGATGATGCAATCTCTATTGCACTCCACACTGCCCTTTCTCACCTGGACAAGAGGAACACCTACGTGAGAATGCTATTCATTGACTACAGCTCAGCATTCAACACCATAGTGCCCTCTAAGCTCATCACTAAGCTAAGGATCCTGGGACTAAACACCTCCCTCTGCAACTGGATCCTGGACTTCCTGACGGGCCGCCCCCAGATGGTAAGGGTAGGTAACAACACATCTGCCACACTGATCCTCAACACGGGGCCCCTCAGGGGTGCGTGCTCAGTCCCCTCCTGTACTCTCTGTTCACCCATGACTGCATGGCCAGGCACGACTCCAACACCATCATTAAGTTTGCCGACGACACAACAGTGGTAGGCCTGATCACCGACAACGATGAGACAGCCTATAGGGAGGAGGTCAGAGATCTGGCCGTGTGGTGCCAGGACAACAACCTCTCCCTCAACGTGACCAAGACAAAGGAGATGATTGTGGAATACAGGAAAAAAAAGAGGACTGAGCACGCCCCCATTCTCATCGACGGGGCTGTAGTGGAACAGGTTGAGAGCTTCAAGTTCCTTGGTGTCTACATCACCAATGAACTATCATGGTCCAAACACACCAAGACAGTCGTGAAGAGGGCACGACAAAGCCTATTCCCCCTCAGGAGACTAAAAAGATTTGGCATGGGTCCTCAGATCCTCAAAAAATTCTACAGCTGCACCATCGAGAGCATCCTGACTGGTTGCATCACCGCCTGGTATGGCAACTGCTTGGCCTCCGACCGCAAGGCACTACAGAGGGTAGTGCGTATGGCCCAGTACATCACTGGGGCAAAGCTTCCTGCCATCCAGGACCTCTATACCAGGCGGTGTCAGAGGAAGGCCCTCAAAATTGTCAAAGACTCCAGCCACCCTAGGCATAGACTGTTCTCTCTGCTACCACACGGCAAGTGGTACCGGAGTGCCAAGTCTAGGTCCAAAAGACTTCTCAACAGCTTCTACCCCCAAGCCATAAGACTCCTGAACAGCTAATCATGGCTACCCGGACTATTTGCACTGACCCCCCCACCCCATCCTTTTTACGCTGCTGCTACTCTGTTAAGTATTTATGCATAGTCACTTTAACTCTACCCACATGTACATATTACCTCAACTACCTCAACTAGCCGGTGCCCCCGCACATTGACTCTGCAACGGTACCCCCCTGTATATATAGCCTCCCTACTGTCACTTTATTTGACTTCTGCTCTTTTTTTTCTCAACACTTTTTTTTTGGTTGTTGTTTTATTTTTACTTTTTTTGTTTAAAATAAATGCACTGTTGGTTAAGGGCTGTAAGTAAGCATTTCACTGTAATGTCTGCACCTGTTGTATTCGGCGCATGTGACCAATAATATTTGATTTGATTTGATTTGATGTGATACATTGTAGTCGTAGCACATGAATGTATGTCTCAGTGGTATACATAAGCATTGTACTATGAATGCTCTACAGATATTTGGGTTCACGTTTTGACAAAGTTATTTGGTCAAAACAATTTATTTTAAACATATGAGTTTAACATTGAATCGTTTCACTTGACTCAGCAGAATAGCAGAGTGAGAAGCCTGGTCTCATAGACTAGACGTAACATAATAAAACGTAACATAGTAAAACGTTAATCAGGGACACCGGATATGTTACATTTGGTATGGTTAAGGAAAAAATGAAAGGAAGGTGGTTGGTTGGTTGGTTGGTTGGTTGGTTGGGGGAATGGGTGTGTGTATAACACGAATGTCTAGCAACCCAAAGGTTGCGTGTTCAAATCTCATCATGAACAACTTTAGCATTTTAGCTAATTAGCAACTTTTCAACTACTTACTACTATTTAGCTACTTTGCAACTACTTAGCATGTTAGCTAACCCTTCCCCTAACCGTAACCCTTTTAGCTAGCCCTAACCCTAATCTTAACCCTTTAACCTAATTCCTAACCGTAACCCTTAGCCTAGCTAACATAACATTAGCCACCTAGCCAACGTTAGCCACAACAAATTAGAATTTTAGCAAATTCACAACATATTATATATTTGCAAATTCGTAACATATTGTACATTTCTCAAATTCGTAACTTATCATACGAATTGTAATTCGTAACCTATCATACGAAATGGATGATAGACATCCACAAATTAATACATACCATACAAAATGCAATATATCATACTAACATGAATGTCTCGGATTTACCTACATAATAATACGAAATGCTCTGAGACCATGTTAGAGTGAGATAAGAGTGGTCCATGCTACTGTTTTTGTGTTTCCCATGTACACTGACACAAGAGAGATTAATCTCTCTGGTACTAGAAAGACATTAAACACTAACTTCCTTTGTGTGTTAAGGTTCCAACTGAATAGTTTCCTTCTCCCAATCTTTAGAAGATGATATATTGTCCCTTCTCTCTAACAACCTTCCTCTTCATGCTTCTGCAACTGTACAGATCTCTGAGGCTATCGTTCATCTTTTTTAGGGACCCTTAGTTTACTGGATTATCTCAGAGTAATTCCCAAGCCTAAGGATACTCATTTGTTCCCACTGAAGATGAGAGAGGAGTCTTGTTCTCAACCCCAAGGTGAGTTTCTTAACTAAAGCTTTCCAAGTGTTTGATGAGGTTCACCATAGGATGGATTCACTTAAGTCACAGTGTTTGTGGCTCAGCTTAAAAAGATGCATGTTCTGTTGTGTAATGGGTCTGTGCTTCTGTGCCTAGCGTTATGCTGTGAAATAATGATCACGTTCCATGATCACGTTGTCAAGTTCTACCCTCATTGTTTTGCAATTCCACATGTGAGAGTTTGATTTTCATATGTGAAAGTTTTTCACATGTCAAACTGCAAATTCCACTTGTGAATCTACAATTCACGTGAGGTGAAAACATGTTATTTTCCTCACATGTGAAAAGGTGGTGTTAACATTTGAACTCTATATTGAATACATGTAAACATGTTTTGCACAGTGCAAATGTTTTTTTTGGAAGGGAAGTAATTAAATGGTATGGAGGTTTTAAGGTAAGTGGTACAGTGTTCAGCTAAAATAGTGTACAAATCTTTCATCAATGACAATATGATTACATTTGACTTGATCGCTTAGTACTGACTTTTCAATATGACTCCAACTGGGTTTCAAACTCACAATCTCTGGATTTTGGGTATGCTGATCTTTCTGCTGCGCCACAAAGTCGGTAGCATTCTCATTAGTCCCTTACACATTCATTACCTATAATACATCTCTGCACTTAGCAAAATAGTGTTATCTGCACTGCTATTTAGTTATCGATTAATCTGACTATTCTCTCATCATTAATTCTATTTACTTATTTCAGCAATTTTATGGTTTTCTTTATAGACTTTTTTAACGGCTTTTTGAGGAGGAGCGGACATGAACCCTGGAACCCGCAAAGAACTTCCAGTGCATTTATAAACAATGGCTGATCCATCGCGTCTGTAAACAGCTAGCTAGCTAAGCTAGCTAACTTAGCCTTGTTTTTCTCAAGGTCAAAATTAGCATTTTGACCATAGTATAAGCGGGTGGGATGGTCCTTACGTCCAGGGACAAATCTATTTTCAAAAAAGCATCGCAGCAGGCTGCATTGCCTGCATGGATAGTAACGTTAGCAGCAGGAGGTGGCGGCGGCATGATGAGGTGTAGCACACGAGTAAATTGTTTATGAAGTTAACCATATACAGTGAGGGAAAAAAGTATTTGATCCCCTGCTGATTTTGTACGTTTTCCCACTGACAAAGACATGATCAGTCTATAATTTTAATGGTAGGTTTATTTGAACAGTGAGAGACAGAATAACAAAACAAAAATCCAGAAAAACACATGTCAAAAATTTTATATATTGATTTGCATTTTAATGAGTATGAAATAAGTATTTGACCCCTCTGCAAAACATGACTTAGTACTTGGTGGCAAAACCCTTGTTGGCAATCACAGAGGTCAGACGTTTCTTGTAGTTGGCCACCAGGTTTGCACATATCTCAGGAGGGATTTTTCCCACTCCTCTTTGCAGATCTTCTCCAAGTCATTAAGGTTTCGAGCCTGACGTTTGGCAACTCGAACCTTCAGCTCCCTCCACAGATTTCCTATGGGATTAAGATCTGGAGACTGGCTAGGCCACTCCAGCACCTTAATGTGCTTCTTCTTGAGCCACTCCTTTGTTGCCTTGGCCGTGTGTTTTGGGTCATTGTCATGCTGGAATACCCATCCACGACCCATTTTCAATGCCCTGGCTGAGGGAAGGAGGTTCTCACCCAAGATTTGACGGTACATGGCCCCGTCCATCGTCCCTTTGATGCGGTGAAGTTGTCCTGTCCCCTTAGCAGAAAAACACCCCCAAAGCATAATGTTTCCACCTCCATGTTTGACGGTGGGGATGGTGTTCTTGGGGTCATAGGCAGCATTCCTCCTCCTCCAAACACGGCGAGTTGAGTTGATGCCAAATAGCTCCATTTTGGTCTCATCTGACCACAACACTTTCACCCAGTTCTCCTCTGCATCATTCAGATGTTCATTGGCAAACTTCAGACGGGCAGGTATATGTGCTTTCTTGAGCAGGGGGACCTTGCGGGCGCTGCAGGATTTCAGTCCTTCACGGCGTAGTGTGTTACCAATTGTTTTCTTGGTGACTATGGTCCCAGCTGCCTTGAGATCATTGACAAGATCCTCCCATGTAGTTCTGGGCTGATTCCTCACCGTTCTCATGATCATTGCAACTCCACGAGATGAGATCTTGCATGGAGCCCCAGGCCGAGGGAGATTGACAGTTATTTTGTGCTTCTTCCATTTGCGAATAATCGCACCAACTGTTGTCACCTTCTCACCAAGCTGCTTGGCGATGGTCTTGTAGCCCATTCCAGCCTTGTGTAGGTCTACAATCTTGTCCCTGGCATCCTTGGAGAGCTCTTTGGTCTTGGCCATGGTGGAGAGTTTGGAATCTGATTGATTGATTGCTTCTGTGGACATGTGTCTTTTACGGTAACAAACTGAGATTAGGAGCACTCCCTTTAAGAGTGTGCTCTAATCTCAGCTCGTTACCTGTATAAAAGACACCTGGGAGCCAGAAATCTTTCTGATTGAGAGGGGGTCAAATACTTATTTCCCTCATTAAAATGCAAATCAATTTATAACATTTTTGACATGCGTTTTTCTGGATTTTTTTGTTATTCTGTCTCTCACTGTTCAAATAAACCTACCATTAAAATTATAGAGTGATCATTTCTTTGTCAGTGGGCAAACGTACAAAATCAGCAGGGGATCAAATACTTTTTTCCCCTCACTGTATTCTAGGTAAAGTCAGCTTGCTACATATAAATAGGATAGACAGCCATACAATATTTGTTTTTGTTTTATGACACAAACGTTAGCTTTATTTGCTAAAAACAATGTTAGCTACCTAGCTAGTAGCTAAGCTAGTTAGCTAATTAACTGATTTACAGTCCCAAAGAGAGAACTATGACAATGCAAAAACACAATTGCAAAGAAATATAAAATGTTACAACACTTGAGAATAATGAAGCAAGTCCTGGTCTAATTTCTATGTTTCCTAACCTCAGATACAGAGACCTGTAAAAGCTGGAGAGACTGAAGGGTATATCTCCAATTGGTTACATTAGAATTGGTTGTAGGACTACAAAAATACAGTTAAAAGTAACAATGCATAGACCTAGAACATGCATGGCCAACCTTGCTCCTTGCAGGTTTCCTTTCCAGCCCAGCCATGACATTTTGCTTATTATTTGTATTAGACATTATTCATTTAAGTATTCAATCCTCTCTTGCTTTGGAGTAAGATGAATGTCTATACCCACTAACCATTTACATAGGCGTTCTTTGTATGATATGAAATAAAGCGTTGATTCTTTGATTTAAGTATAGTGTATTTTTTGGTCATTGAACATTCCCTGTTTGCCTGTTTTATTTGGTTGTCACTCACTCTCATTTTGTCTGATGAAATTGCACAGATTTGCAACTGCAGCTGATGTCCTCGTATGGCTGACCTAGGATGCAACCCCTGTCCACATCAGCACTTCATACCCACAAACCAGCGTGCATTATCCTACAAAAACCATTTACTTTTACATTTTAGTCATTTAGCAGACACTCTTATCCAGAGCGACTTACAGTTAGTGAGTGCGAACATTTTTCATACTACTACCATGATCTTGGTTGGGATAGGATAACAGTACTTTAGGTCTCAGTGCGGGTGACATCACCACACGATGGCTATTAGGGCTTTGTCTCACTTTGTCTTTCCTTGATTACTCGTATCCTATCTCCTCACCTGTACTTTATCGCATCTGTATTGGAAGAGAAGGTACAAGGTCCCTCCCCTCTGACCTTCTTCTGCAATGGGTTTTTAGAAGGAGGCGAGGAATCGAGGAAGGATGAATTAATAAAGGCCTAGCCCTCACCTGTCAACTAGCTCACGTGCTACACACTCACCCCTCTGCTACACTCACTGACCTCCTCCTTCTCCGCATCAACCTCAGCAGCCAGCAGAGAAGACTGTGTAAACTGAGTCTATCTAGCACCCACAGATGTAATTTTGTAGGTATTTAATTCTGCTATATTGACTCAGATCACACAGTCGGCTACTGAGTTATACTGTCGGTGGCGTAGGAGGAGGTGAAAGGGGTGTGACTGTAGGAGAGGTGAGCTGCAGTTGAGTTCTAGTAGCCATTGAGATGTGATGTCATCCCACTGAGACTTGAAGTAGTATCTCCTCCTGTCTATCATGATTGTATCTATATTTTAATACGGTAAGCATCTCAGCTGCGGGAGTATCTCCTGCAATTTTGCACCGATTTGCCTCATTCTGCTACACTCACTGTCCTCCTTCTCCAGTGGTTGGCATGCTAGGTACAAGTGTAGCTTGATTATCCATACAGGGATGGAACTCATACATTATCATGGCTACTTTGCAGCCCATGTAAAAGTGACCACTGTGGTCAGACTCCAGGGTGTTTTTTTCTTGCCTCCACTATCCATGCTCTACCCTTTTGGTTACAGTGGATGTGAGATTATTTATGGCATGCATGCCCAATGCAGACATATAATGGGATTAGTATTGGCCTCGTGGGCATGTCAACTGCACTTGTACATGTTGCTTGTCATTTCTATACTGAAACAGGATTAGCAAATCCTACACATTGTTTACATTTTGTTGAGATGTTTTCTCCATTTGAAATGGTACTATTAGAAATTGGAAAAGCAGTCACACATTTGAGATAACGTGTGTGGGAATCATCTGCTAATAATTAGAAAGAAAATAAAAGGTTGATACAGATTAGTGTGTATTGATTTATTTTTCATTTGAAAATTAATGAGGCTGACCATGTTAAAGGATACCAGATTTGACTTCTACACTGACTGTACATGCATTCATTAAATGGATGAGTGTAAGCCCTACCCTTGAAATGAAGGTAGGCCTTAAGGATGACATGCATAGGAGAGGGACAATATTAGCAAATATTACAATCATGAGGGTGTGCAGATATTTGTAAGTTATTAGAGTTCAAAATACATGTTGCTTGAAATAAAGTTGCAATTTGTTTGCTTCATGTGGCAGTATGTATCATCCTGGTGTAATTAATATGCAGTTTAACACTATCACCACAAGGTGTCAGAACTAGCATTTGTATTATAGTCTAGCTTTACTACATGTAAACAAACCACTAGCTAGGTCTCGTAACATGAGGTCGATAATACATGCCTAGCACAAGCTAGCGGTTCATTAAACTACAATATGTTTCTTAATTACAAAAGCAGGAAGTACCAGTGACTCGCTCAATACGGAAGTGGTCAGATGACGCAGATGCTAAGCTATAGACTCTTTTGCTATCACAGACTGGAATATGTTCCGGGACTCATCCGATGGCATTGAGGAGTATACCACAGTCACCGGCTTCATCAATAAGTGCATCGATGACGTTGTCCCCACAGTGACCGTACGTACAAACCCAAACCAGAAGCCATGGATTTCAGGCGACATCCGCAATGAGCTAAATGGTAGAGCTGCAGCTTTCAAGGAGTGGGACTCTAACGCGGAAGCTTATAAGAAATCCCGCTATGTCCTCAGACGAACCATCAAACAGGCAAAGCGTAAATATAGGACTAATGACAGCACCAGCTGTTCAGGACGACTGTGTGATCACACTCGCCGTAGCCGATGTGAGTAAAACCTTTAAACAGGTCAACATTCACAAGGCTGCAGGGCCAGACAGATTACCAGGACGTGTACTCCGAGCATGCGCTGACCAATTGACAAGTGACTTCACTGACATTTTCAACCTGTCCCTGGCCGAGTCTGTAATGCCTACATGTTTCAAGCAGACTACCATAGTCCCTGTGCCCAAGAACACTAAGGTAACCTACATAAATGACTACCGACCCATAGCACTCACGTCTGTAGCCATGAAGTGCTTTGAAAGGCTGGTCATGGCTCATATCAACACCATCATCCCAGAAACCCTAGACCCACTCCAATTCCCATAACTCCCCAACAGATCCACAGATTATGCAATCTCTAATGCATTCAGCACTTCCCTTTCTCACCTGGAGAAGAGGGCACGACAAAGCCTATTCCCCCTCAGGAGACTGAAAAGATTTGGCATGGGTCCTCAGATCCTCAAAAAATTCTACAGCTGCACCATCGAGAGCATCCTGACTGGTTGCATCACCGCCTGGTATGGCAACTGCTTGGCCTGCGACCGCAAGGCACTACAGAGGGTAGTGCGTACGGCCCAGTACATCACTGGGGCCAAGCTTCCTGCCATCCAGGACCTCTATACCAGGCGGTGTCAGAGGAAGGCCCTCAAAATTGTCAAAGACTCCAGCCACCCTAGTCATAGACTGTTCTCTCTGCTACCGCACGGCAAGCGGTACCGGAGTGCCAAGTCTAGGTCCAAAAGACTTCAACAGCTTCTACCCCCAAGCCATAAGACTCCTGAACAGCTAATCATGGCTACCCGGACTATTTGCACTGCCCCCCCACCCCATCCTTTTTACGCTGCTGCTACTGTGTTAATTATTTATGCATAGTCACTTTAACTCTACCCACATGTACATATTACCTCAACTACCTCAACTAGTCGGTGCCCCCCGCACATTGACTCTGCAACGGTACCCCCCTGTATATATAGCCTCCCTACTGTTATTTTATTTTACTTCTGCTTTTTTTTTCTCAACACTTTTTTTGTTGTTGTTTTATTTTTACATTTTTTGTTAAAAATAAATGCACTGTTGGTTAAGGGCTGTAAGTAAGCATTTCACTGTGATGTCTGCACCTGTTGTATTCGGCGCATGTGACCAATAAAATTTGATTTGATTTGATTTGATTTGGACAAAAGGAACACCTATGTGAGAATGCTGTTCATTGACTACAGCTCAGTATTCAACGCTATAGTGCCCTCAAAGCTCATCACTAAGCTAAGGACCCTGGGACTAAACGCCTCCCTTTGCAACTGGATCCTGGACTTCCTGACGGGCCACCCCCAGTTGGTAAGGGTAGGCAACAACACATCTGCCACACTGATCCTCAACACAAGGGCCCCTCAGAGGTGCATGCTCAGTCCCCTCCTCTACTCCCTGTTCACACATGACTTCGTGGCCAAGCACGACTCCAACACAATCATTAAGTTTGCCGACGACACAACGGTGGTAGGCCTGATCACTGACAACGATGAGACAGCCTATAGGGAGGAGGTCAGAGACCTGGCAGTGTGGTGCCAGGACAACAACCTCTCCCTCAAAGTGATCAAGACAAAGGAGATGATCAAGACAAAGGAGATGATCGTGGACTACAGGAAAAGGAGGGCCGAGCACGCCTTCATTCTCATCGACAGGGCTGTAGTGGAGCAGGTTGAGAGCTTCAAGTTCCTTGGTGTCGACATCACCAACAATCTATCATGGTCCAAACACACCAAAACAGTTGTGAAGAGGGCCGGACAACGCCTATTCCCCCTCAGTAGACTGAAAAGATTTGGCATGGGTCCTCAGATCCTCAAAACGTTATTGCATATAGAACATGTTATTGTTTTGAAAGTTGAAAAGGTCTATAGTTGTCTTATTCTGTTTTAATGTTACTCCTGAATCAATACAAATATAATACTTTTTCTTGAGTGTATTATACAAAGCTGAGATTTACTTTGAAGTCCAAAGTGTAAGAATACAGGTGAAATTAGTCATTGACACAGACATCGTGGCATAGCAGGAAGATCGGAATGCTGTGAACCAAGAGGTTGTGAGTTCAAATCCCAAGTGAGAACATGCTGAATAATTATGACTGTATAAATATATGTACATACACAATGTAATCATGTGTCAAATATGTAAGTTGAAAACACTGCGGCTATTTCGTGACGTTCCGGAGACATCCTTACGACTCATTTTTGTTTGCAGGGCATCATGAGAAAATGTAAATCTATATGTGAAAGGTTGCAATTACAAGTGAAAATTTACATGTGCAAAACGTGGTAATCTTACATGAGAAATCGTGATTTTACAAGTGAAATCATGAGATTTTTCCGTAAGGGTTAACACTTTCTCTGAATATTTATAAACGTTCTATATACAGTAGAAACTCAGAACTAGTATTTAAAAAGTAAGTTATGATGTAAATTAACTTATTTCACTCAAATGAGAGTATGAATTGGTCTCTTTTGAACTTCAATTAATTCTGTGTAGTATGTGGACGGTTTCTCTTTCAGACACAAAAAAGGACAACAGGGAACATGCAATGCATTCAACATGAAAAAGTACAAAACGAGTCCCACTGCTTCCCATAATGACACTCTTTGACATCGCTTCCAATGGTATAATAAATTATTCACGCACACTAAGAGGTCCTATATCATTGGGTATTGTAAAACCAACCTCAACCGTGTAAACCATGTGAGATAGTCGAAGAGTGCTGTTGTTGTCCTGGAGTCTGGTCAAGTGGCAAAGCGCTCGACGCCGGACCACACATACAGTGCATTCGGAAAGTATTCAGACATTTTACATTTTTACATTTGAGTCATTTAGCAGACGCTCTTATCCAGAGCGACTTACAGTTAAGTGAGTGCATACATTTTCATATGGCCCCCCGTTGGAAATGAACCCACAAGCCTGGCGTTGCAAGCGCCATGCTCTACCAACTGAGCTACAGGCGACCCCTTGACTTTTTCCACAAGTTACAGCCTTATTCTAACATTTATTAAATGGTATTTCCTCTCATCAATCTACACACAATACCCCATAATGACAAAAAATGTGATATTTCCAAAACGGAAATATCACATTTACATACGTACTCAGACCCTTTACTCAGTACTTTGTTGAAGCACCTTTGGCAGCGATTACAGCCTCAAGTCTTCTTGGGTATGACGCTACAAGCTTGGCACACCTGTATTTGGGGAGTTTCTCCCATTCTTCACTGCAGATCCTCTCAAGCTCTGTCAGGTTGGATGGGGAGCGTCGCTGCATAGCTATTTTCAGGTCTCTCCAGAGATGTTTGATCAGGTTCAAGTCCGGGCTCTTTCTGGGCCACTCAAGGACATCGAGACTTGTCCCAAAGCCACTCGTGCATTGTCATGGCTGTGTGCTTAGGGTCGTTGTCCTGCTGGAAGGTGACCTTCGCCCCAGTCTGAGGTCCTGATTACTCTGGAGCAGGTTTTCATCAAGGATCTCTCTGTACTTTGCTCCGTTCATCTTTCCCTCGATCCTGACTAGTCTCCCAGTCCCTGCTGCTGAAAAACGTCCCTACAGCATGATGCTTCCACCACCATGCTTCACCGTAGGGATGGTGCCAGGTTTCCTCCAGATGTGACGCTTGGCATTCAGGCCAAAGAGTTCAATCTTGGTTTCATCAGTCCAGAGAATCTTGTTTCTCATGGTCTGAGAGTCCTTTAGGTGCCTCCAAGCGGGCTGTTATGTGCCTTTTACTGAGGAGAGTCTTCCGTCTGGCCACTCTACCATAAAGGCCTGATTGGTGGATTGCTGCAGAGATGGTTGTCCTTCAGGAAGATTCTCCCACCTCCACAGAAGAACCTGGAGCTCTGCCAGAGTGACCATTGGGTTCTTGGTTACCACCCTGACCAAGGCTCAGTTTGGCCAGGCGGCCAGCTCTAGGAAGAGTCTTGGGGGTTCCAATCTTCTTCCATTTAAGAATGATGGAGGCCACTGTGTTCTTGGGGACCTTCAATGCTGCTGACATTTTTTGGTACCCTTCCCCAGATCTGTGCCTCGACACAATCCTGTCTCGGAGCTCTACAGACAATTCCTTCAACCTCATGGCTTGAGTTTTGCTCTGACATGCACTGTCAACTGTGGGAACTTATATAGACAGGTGTGTGCCTTTTCTAAATAATGTCCAGTCAATTAAATTGACCACAGGTGGACTCCAATCAAGTTGTAGAAACATCTCAAAGATGATAAATGGAAACAGGATGCACCCGAGCTCAATTTCGAGTCTCATAGCAAAGGGTCTGAATACTTATGTAAATAAGTTTGTTTTTATTTTTAATAAATTAGCAAAAATGTCTAAAAACCTGTTTTCTCTTTGTCATTATGGGGTATTGTGTGTACATTGATGAGGAAAACAATTAATTTAATCCATTTTAGGATAAGGCTGTAACGTAACAAAATGTGGAAAAAGGGAAGAGGTCTTAATACTTTTTAACTCCTACCAATCAAATATCCAAACAAGTCTATCAATGTTTAATTTAATTTAATTTTGAAAAAAAAAGAGAAGGAACAGAAATGATCCATAAGGTTTGTGGCTGGGAAAGTTGGATATGAATGTGTTGGGATTGCATAGGCTACTCTGCATGGCAGCTACATTCATAATGTACAGGTACACCTCATCACCTTCATGACTGGATGGGAAGTGCAGTTCATTCCCCCAAGAAGAGTCATTATGTCTCTTCTAAACAATTCCTGTGAGATTAATCCATTAGTATGTTGTGTTTGAACCGTTTAAAAACAGTCTATGAATGCAGGCGCAAATGATACAGTATAAGGTAAGGCAATGGGCTTTTAGAACAAGGATGAGACTTTTTCCTCGATGCCTGGTTTTTTAAATGGTATTCTTTCCTCCTAAATGATATGGTGATATCAAATTGCAGTGTTTAGTGTCTGAAGGACACATTGCCTCTGTGGCTTTGAACGATATAGCACTTTAATAGCACTTTATTTTACCTCACGCTCGGTAAGTGTTGCTAATTGCTTATTTAATTAAATGCATTATTCACATCTCAAGGAAAGGAATGTTTTCTTGATCTAGTGTGTCTGCGTACGGGCACCTTCCATACTGTGCCCAGGGCATGATACAAAAAATGCCACCCAAATAGTGGAGTCTTTTGTCACTGGTCAACAAACCTGTATAAACTTGTGGAGTGGCTGAACAATGTTTGACTTTGCTGGATAGTTTGAAAAACAATGCTAGCTTACTTCCAAATCCCAAACTAAGTTCTGCTCTTCAAACCGCACAACATCTTTGCTAGTTATGAAATGATTTAGAAAGATGTGTTATAATTTTTGGTAGTTTGAAGGCTAGGTCGCAAACGTTAGATCGCAAATGTTGCTCTAAAAAGGAGTATAAGATGCATAAAGAAGTTTCCAAGATTCCAAAAGTCAGTAGAATCAAAATGTTGGCTCCATTTAGTGCAGTAAATACATGCAGACAACCCTCAGTCACATAAAGCAATAGATACCATATTGGTTTATGAACTCAACCTTCAACCTTTTGAGGTCAAACTGAACAACAATATTAATCCTGATCCATCTAAAACCTTTGTTAATGCTGTTGATGCTACTATACAGTCAAATGGATTATGAGCTGGCAGAATGCTTAGTCTCTGTGGTCAGATTCTGGGAATAGATCCAAAGTCCCTGCATAGGCTTTTGATCATGTTAGGCCTACTGCTGCTAGGTAGCTCTCTCTCTGCTCTCCCCCTCCCCTCTGTCTGTCCTTGATTGCAGGAGTGAAGTCTGGTGTGCGGGAGTCAGGGTTCCAGCTGCAGCTCATTCACCATAATCACCTCAGCCTTTAAGACCCGGTCAAACTTACCACTCATCGTCAGATCATAGTCAAGACGACCATGTTAGTCTCGCTGCCGACTCAACCTGTTTGTTTTCGCTCTTTGTGTTTTTGGCCTGTTCTATTTACTTTTCTCCTGTGCCACAGATTATTGGAACCTGACTCCTGCCTCCGCTTCACTCCTGCCACCACCATCCTGCTTTCCACTACCGGACCTCCCTTTTGGACTCACCACGGACACTAGGACATTACGGTACCACACCTGCCCTGACCTGGATCTGTTACCCTCCCTGTAACCTGGACTTGCTCTTCCCCTATTATTGGAAACCTGGACTAATTGAACATTGTAAATAAACCTGTTAAACCTTCTCTGGCTTGGTGTAGTTGTCTGCATTTGGGTTCAAATCCAGTTAAATCATGACAGATCATCATATCAGTGCTTGACATGTTTTATATGTTAATCCTAGTTTTCTAGAATCATTAGAATGACTCAGTGATGCCAGAGCACCAGGATGCAAAGTACCATAATGTTGTCTCTGGCTTTGAATCTGAATTTAGAGAACTCAATTTGAAAACTTAATCTGAATGCATCTGAGAAGTTTAATTTATGAAACTTTGATAAACTTGAAATGATTAATTGTAAACTTGATACACAAACAATGAATGCAATATCTACCATATTGAAACTGAATATATCAATATTGAATTTGAATATTCAATTAAAATGAACTGGCAATTATTTATTTATTTATTTAACCTTTATTTTATCAGGGAGTCATACTGAGACCAAGGTCTCTTTTACAGATAAGCCTTGAATTACATAAATTACAGAAAATACACACATCAAAATATAAATGCAAAATGCAAGCAGAAAGAAAAACACGGTCATAAAAAAAAAAACACATTCATCAGTAATAAGGTCCTCAATCAGCTTTCTGAATTGCCCAAGAGGCACCAGAACATCAAATGTAAGAACATTTTGAAGATTGTTCAACAAATAAGGTGAAAGAAAGGTAAATCAACTTTTAGTTAACTCAGTAGAGACCAAGGGAATTTCCAGAGTGAGCCGTCCCTGATAACGGTTCCAACCACCGTGTCTTTGTGAGATGCAGAGTAGTTGAACGGATGATCTCTGCATGTGTGGTTTCCACCGTGAAGCATGGAGGAGGAGGTGTGATGGTGTGGGGGTACTTTGCTGGTGACACTGTCTGTGATTTATTTAGAATTCAAGGCACACTTAACCAGCATGGCTACCACAGCATTCTGCAGCGATACGCCATCCCATCTGGTTTGCGCTTAGTGGGACTATCATTTGTTTTTCAACACGACAATGACCCAAAACACACCTCCAGGCTGTGTAAGGGCTATTTGACCAAGAAGGAGAGTGATGGAGTGCTGCATCAGATGACCTGGCCTCCACAATCACCCGACCTCAACCCAATTGAGATAGTTTGGGATGAGTTGGACCGCAGAGTGAAGGAAAAGCAGCCAACAAGTGCTCAGCACACGTGGGAACTCCTTCAAGACTGTTGGAAAAGCATTCCAGGTGACTACCTCATGAAGCTGGTTGAGAGAATGCCAAGAGTGTGCAAAGCTGTCATCAAGGCAAAGGGTGTCTACTTTGAAGAATCTCAAATATAAAATATAATTGGATTTGTTTAACACTTTTTTGGTTACTACATGATTCCATATGTGTTATTTCATACTTTCGATGTCTTCATTATTATTCTACAATGTAGAAAATAGTAAAGAATTAAGAAATACCCTTGAATGAGTAGGTATGTCCAAACTTTTGACTGGTACTGTATATCCACAGACCTTAAGATATCCAAGGTGTGGATGTTTAAACCATGACATCCAAAATCCTCAGTTATTACCACGTTGCGTAAAAGTGTGCCTCTGCATTGCAACTCTAATCCAACAAACCCCACCTGACTTACAAAGAGTACCTCTCCTCTCGTGTTCAAGCTGTGTGCCTTTAAACAACACTTCCTTGACAGGGTGAGAAATACAGTTTCCCCAGCTGCTGTTTCCCCCTTCTATCCTCCTCCTGGTGGTTTTAATTTCTCTGAGATCTGCAGCACTTTTAGCCCACGACATCACCCCTCAGTAGCAGGCTGAGAGTTAACTTATCATAGGACCGGAGTCTCCCAGTGAGCACTAGGCTAGGACAGGCGTTGCAAAGCCTGTCAGACCTCTTTGATATCTGCCCTACATGTTGCTGCCTCGCTCCCAGCTGATCAGCAGCTCTACAGCCGAAAGGCAGGGGAGTGTTTTGGGGCTGTGCCGGTGTGATGAAAGCACTATGCAAATAAGCATGGGTTATCTCTCTCATTCATGACCACTAATTGATCCCTGAGCGTATCATCTAGGAGGTGGTGGTGGAGAAATATGCAAGTGAGTGAACTGCCAACAAGATTTAAAATTCAGCAACATTTCCCTGTCCATTTTCTTCAATTTGTAACGAGGTGAGAGAAAAAAAAGGACCCTGTAAAATTATTAGAGTACAGTTGTCGGGCTGATTGTTCGGTGAAGACGAAAGGGCCTGAACTGTTGATCCAAATACCCAAGAGTAGATCTTCTGAATATATTATGCAGGCATAATGCCATCATTTATGTATTTCACAGAGAAACCAATTCATGCAGAATGTAAATACTATAACACCCGTGAAAAAGCAGTATGTTTACCCTTCTAAGTTCTACTCAGCTGCCATTTGTATGTACAGTGGGGGGAAAAAGTATTTAGTCAGCCACCAATTGTGCAAGTTCTCCCACTTAAAAAGATGAGAGAGGCCTGTAATTTTCATCATAGGTACACGTCAACTATGACAGACAAAATGTGAAAAGAAATTCCAGGAAATCACATTGTAGGACCTTGAAATACTTCTTACGAAGCCACTCCTTCGTTGCCCGGGCGGTGTGTTTGTGATCATTGTCATGCTGAAAGACCCAGACATGTTTCATCTTCAATGCCCTTGCTGATGGAAGGAGGTTTTCACTCAAAATCTCACGATACATGGCCCCATTCATTCTTTCCTTTACACGGATCAGTCGTCCTGGTCCCTTTGCAGAAAAACAGCCCCAAAGCATGATGTTTCCACCCCCATGCTTCACAGTAGGTATGGTGTTCTTTGGATGCAACTCAGCATTCTTTGTCCTCCAAACACGACGAGTTGAGTTTTTACCAAAAAGTTCTATTTTGGTTTCATCTGACCATATGACATTCTCCCAATCCTCTTCTGGATCATCCAAATGCACTCTAGCAAACTTCAGACGGGCCTGGACATGTACTGGCTTAAGCAGGGGGACACGTCTGTCACTGCAGGATTTGAGTCCCTGGCGGCGTAGTGTGTTACTGATGGTAGGCTTTGTTACTTTGGTCCCAGCTCTCTGCAGGTCATTCACTAGGTCCCCCTGTGTGGTTCTGGGATTTTTTTTTTTGCTCACCGTACTTGTGATCATTTTGACCCCACGGTGTGAGATCTTGCGTGGAGCCCCAGATCGAGGGAGATTATCAGTGGTCTTGTATGTCTTCCATTTCCTAATAATTGCTCCCACAGTTGATTTCTTCAAACCAAGCTGCTTACCTATTGCAGATTTGGTCTTCCCATCCTGGTGCAGGTCTACAATTTTGTTTCTGGTGTCCTTTGACAGCTCTTTGGTCTTGGCCATAGTGGAGTTTGGAGTGTGACTGTTTGAGGTTGTGGACAGGTGTCTTTTATACTGATAACAAGTTCAAACAGGTGCCATTAATACAGGTAACGAGTGGAGGACAGAGGAGCCTCTTAAAGAAGAAGTTACAGGTCTGTGAGAGCCAGAAATCTTGCTTGTTTGTAGGTGACCAAATACTTATTTTCCACCATAATTTGCAAATAAATTCATAAAAAATCCTACAATGTGATTTTCTGGATTTATTCTTCTCAATTTGTCTGTCATAGTTGACGTGTACCTATGATGAAAATTACAGGCCTCTCTCATCTTTTTAAGTGGGAGAACTTGCACAATTGGTGGCTGACTAAATACTTTTTTTTCCCCACTGTAAAGCTTGGCTTGTATGACAGTCTTGTAAAGAGAAGCATTCAACATATTCAGATTAAAGGTCAGCTGAAGTTTTATGCTTAAAATGCAGAGGATACTTTTGCAAGTGAGCAGTGTGCTAGGTCTCTTGTCCCTTTCTCTGACTGTCCTTAGCAATCATGAAAAATCTGTAAGTGTTTGGGAATCAGTGTAATATTGTATGTCTATCTCCACACCTCCTAAAGCACTTGAGGTGGAAGATTACATAGTCTGTACTTTTAAATGTCCAAACTGTTGGAGACATACAGGTTTGAAGAGTCTACAACTCCAGAAAATATTGTGTATTGGTCATGAAAACATTGGTGAACATTACACATGCAGCTCTGCAGATTTCAAGATGACCTCATTTGACGCATTCAGGGCCAGTTTCCCGGACACAGATTAATCTCAGTCCTGAACCAAAAAATATGCTCCCTTAATCTGTGTCCGGAAAACCTTGTGTCCTCTGTGTCCGGGAAATCTTTTCAACTAAGAGGATTGATTTTCTTCAAGAATAAAAACAACTAAATTAAAAGGATAATTAAAGCCATCCCTACCGGAAACTTCACACAAGATGAACACATTCCATTTGTAACATGTTCCATGGGATGAGAAATGACTTGATAACCTGTTTCATTTCCAATACATTTTAAATACACTCCAAACTACCGTTTCAGATGTTTGTGAAATCAAAGATGGCTTGAATGCACGTTACAATTCAATTTGTGTTAGAATATAATTTGTTATTGTATATTCAACACGTTTTTAACATGTACATTTCCAGTAGGGACCTCTTATTTCCACAAAATATGTTCACACTAGTTGGGATTCTCTAATGATGGAAAATGATTAACTGTGAGTAATAACCACACGTTGACAAACAAGTTTCCTCACTGAACAGAACTGGGGCAAACTTTATCCAAGAGGCTTTGATGTTTGGAATAAGACTTTGTGTAAGAAAGAAGCAGTGTTAAAGTTTAACTACTAGTAATTAGAACAATGTAAGATCTTCACATTTTGTAATTAAATCAGTATTATGTGAAATGGTGCAACTATCGTAATTATATTTTACTTTCCATCTGAAAAAAGAACAGATGTGAACACGCCAACACAAAAAAAAGAAATCAACACAGTTTCTATTTCATGTTTTAATAACAGTAAGAAATACTGCGAATTGACCTGACTAAATAAATGAGATTCAACATATATTAAATAATATATGTTTGTATTATGTTTAATTAACAATCAAATATTGTTATCAATTATTCGTCATACATAAATGTTGAAAATGTAATTAACATCAACTTGTTTAGCCAGTATATTAGTGGAACATTCTCTTTTTGAATGTGTTACTACATTGATATTGTAGCATGGAATATTGGTAAAGGTTTCAAAGGGATATTGGTGGTGGTGAAGAATGCTAAACATCTGTAGTTGGAGTTCTGATCTACTGTAATGGCATTGTTGTGTCATGATTCACAGGTCAAGGCAGGGGAAATGCTGATGTTCTCTGCATAATTTGTTCTGAGGCGACTTCTTTATGACCTTATTGCACTGCAGAAAGCCCACAGAACATGTTAGTCACCACTAGCATACCATTGTGGGTGTATTTA
Organism: Coregonus clupeaformis; assembly: GCF_020615455.1. Classification (NCBI taxonomy): domain Eukaryota; kingdom Metazoa; phylum Chordata; class Actinopteri; order Salmoniformes; family Salmonidae; genus Coregonus; species Coregonus clupeaformis. Next base: position 1,930,159 of record NC_059204.1, on the reverse strand, counting down.
TGGATGTACTTTCTCGGAATACTGATATTTGTCATCTATTTGCTTGTGGAGCAAAAAATATATTTCCCAAGATGACCACAGGCAAAACCTAGAGACAAGTTAATATGCCCAAAGGCCTTACACACTTTTCCCATTCAGAACCCAGAGTTCCCTATGGTAATTGTGATTTGTGGCTCACACTAATGTGTCTGCATATAAATCAGAAATTAATTCGTTTTGATCAAGACCTTCATGCAAAGGTTGCAAAGAGTCTCCTCAACCCCATGTATCTGTCAAAGCAATCTGCTCTCTTGTTCATCTCCTTAGCGGTGCGCTGGTGTACTCTAACCTTTTAGCACAGCAGTCATAGGGTGAACCTCTTGCCAGAAAGCATTGCTGTTAGCTGAATGTCTAGCCACCTAAAGTGATGTGTTGGAAATATTGCAGCTTATTTGGGAATACTGTCACATTGTGCAGAAGGGTCTCTGCAGGATGACAATAGTAGAGTAGCTTTGTCACGCCATCTCCAACATTATTAACAACAATATGAGTTTTTGTAGGTATAAATGAATAAAAAGGAGTCTACGTGTAAATCCTCTGTATTATTAAGCCTTAAGTATTTCATCAAATGCCTTCAATGGCTTCATGGTAGCGCCATCCCACTTCCAACACCAATGTAGTGATTTTTGGAGTTAGCCCCTTTTGGGACTCAAACCTGGGTCCAGCAACTGTCAAATCAACACCTAAGCCAAGAGAATCCAAAGCTCTATACGATCTTGCTAGCATAGGTGTTGTCAAAGGAATATGAATTCAAGGTTGAATTTGGAGATGGTCCCCCAAAACCCCTCAGAGATAACAGATGGGGGTGTGGATGTAGCTATGGACAGATGCCTACTCACCAGGACAGATAAGAAGACATGGACAACCTGCATGGTGTACCTGGGAACTAAAACAGCTCTCACCCTTAGGGCCATCTGGGAAAAAACATCTGGTGACACAGGTTGACTGATGGCAGGAGGTAAGAAGAACCATAGAACGCATTATAGAACGCATGATATTAAACAATTGAAAATTGAGATTTCTTAGATCAAAAGGATAGCAGGAGTACGGAATCCATTTTAGGACTATCTTCAACTCTTACGGGATCATTTCTGACATGAAAAGGTGTCCTTCCTCAACCCTCAAGTACAGTAGAGGCAGTTTCCTCAGTGTGTGTGTAGTAAACAACAATCTACATAACATCCTCACTGTTTCAATATACTTATTTAACAAAGCAGCCCTATTGCCTTTAGATTCTTCCTTCACTTCGCAAGTTGCTGTGTCGTTGATTACAGAGACTAACAAACGGGTGCAAAGGGGATAAGGGAGACACGTAGCACCTGTGAATGTGAAAAGACATGAACAGGTAGGAAGAAGAGGGATTTGTATGATTATAGTGTTTGCCAGTGTTCTAGAGTCCCTGTGGGACCAAACACAGCACCTGTCCCTTCATGAACTTGAATAGAGCTGTGAGGAATAAAATGAAGTACAGCACAGAAATTGTCATATTCCTTTGTTTTATAATTCATAATACACACAGGCCATTATCAGTAGTGAATACTCCGGGGAGGGACACTCTTAATTTTTTATTCCTTGTATGTGGTTTGAATCTCGTCTGTTCTCTGAATCAATAGGATCGGCTCTGCTGTTGAAATACTTGCTGCCTTGTTTGAATTTGAACAACTCCCACAGTCCAATCAAGGTATTAAAAGGTAAGAATATAATGATGTGAAACTGAATGTGGATTAAGAATTGAGGCACAAGAGAGATTGGATCATATTAGAGGGAATCATCAAAGATGCCCTCTGTAGGTTCTCTTCCCACAGAATTATAAATTACATCCACCGGCTTAAACAAAACAAACATACAAAAAACAGCAACTTCAATTTACGGCAATCTGTTTCTTTTTTAAGGGGCATTTTCAAAGACCCTCCCCCTCATTCCTCCAAAACAGAAACAAATCTCCGACATCTATTAGTAATACTATGTTTGCTTGTTTGACAAATTATATTTGTGGTTTCTGTATCTTTAATTTATTTAATATGGAAAATATTTGTTTTGAAAATCACCACAGCTATTGGCTCCCGAGTGGTGCAGCGGTCTAAGGCACTGCATCTCAGTGCTTGAGGCGTCACTACAGACCCCCTGGTTCGATTCCAGGCTGTATCACAACTGGCCGTGATTGGGAGTCCCATAGGGCGGCGCACAATTGGCCTAGCGTCATCTGGGTTTGGCCGGTGTAGGCCGTCATTGTAAACAAGAATTTGTTCTTAAATAAATACTTATATATATATACACAGTGAGGGAAAAAAGTATTTGATCCCCTGCTGATTTTGTACGTTTTGCCACTGACAAAGAAATTATCAGTCTATAATTTTAATGGTAGGTTTATTTGAACAGTGAGAGACAGAATAACAACAAAAAAATCCAGAAAAACGCATGTCAAAAATGTTATAAATTGATTTGCATTTTAATGAGGGAAATAAGTATTTGACCCCCTCTCAATCAGAAAGATTTCTGGCTCTCAGGTGTCTTTTATACAGGTAACGAGCTGAGATTAGGAGCACACTCTTAAAGGGAGTGCTCCTAATCTCAGTTTGTTACCTGTATAAAAGACACCTGTCCACAGAAGCAATCAATCAATCAGATTCCAAACTCTCCACCATGGCCAAGACCAAAGAGCTCTCCAAGGATGTCAGGGACAAGATTGTAGACCTACACAAGGCTGGAATGGGCTACAAGACCATCGCCAAGCAGCTTGGTGAGAAGGTGACAACATTTGGTGCGATTATTCGCAAATGGAAGAAACACAAAAGACCTGTCAATCTCCCTCTGCCTGGGGCTCCATGCAAGATCTCACCTCGTGGAGTTGCAATGATCATGAGAACGGTGAGGAATCAGCCCAGAACTACATGGGAGGATCTTGTCAATGATCTCAAGGCAGCTGGGACCATAGTCACCAAGAAAACAATTGGTAACACACTACGCTGTGAAGGACTGAAATCCTGCAGCGCCCGCAAGGTCCCCCTGCTCAAGAAAGCACATATACATGCCCGTCTGAAGTTTGCCAATGAACATCTGAATGATTCAGAGGAGAACTGGGTGAAAGTGTTGTGGTCAGATGAGACCAAAATGGAGCTCTTTGGCATCAACTCAACTCGCCGTGTTTGGAGGAGGAGGAATGCTGCCTATGACCCCAAGAACACCATCCCCACCGTCAAACATGGAGGTGGAAACATTATGCTTTGGGGCTGTTTTTCTGATAAGGGGACAGGACAACTTCACCGCATCAATGGGACGATGGATGGGGCCATGTACCGTCAAATCTTGGGTGAGAACCTCCTTCCCTCAGCCAGGGCATTGAAAATGGGTTGTTTATGGGTATTCCAGCATGACAATGACCCAAAACACATGGCCAAGGCAACAAAGAAGTGGCTCAAGAAGAAGCACATTAAGGTCCTGGAGTGGCCTAGCCAGTCTCCAGACCTTAATCCCATAGAAAATCTGTGGAGGGAGCTGAAGGTTCGAGTTGCCAAACGTCAGCCTCGAAACCTTAATGACTTGGAGAAGATCTGCAAAGAGGAGTGGGACAAAATCCCTCCTCAGATGTGTGCAAACCTGGTGGCCATGATGTCTTAACTATTATTCTACAATGTAGAAAATAGTAAAAATAAAGAAAAACCCTTGAATGAGTAGGTGTTCTAAAACTTTTGACCGATAGTGTATATATTTGTGAACAGCCATCCACATCAACCACAAAACGTAAGGCGCAAATATCTAAATGAGAGAGCAGCAATGTGATTCACACCAATGTGGTAGCCTGTAGGCTACATTACTGTTGTCATCCTTACTTCTAAGCGTTTATTCACAACCTGGTCTCAGAACATTATGTATTATTCTGCACGTAAATCAGACACTCCATTTAGTATGATACTATATGTTATGTTCCGTATGGTATGTATTGATTTGTGGATGTCAACCACCCATTTCGTGTGATACAGTATGTTACAAATTACAACGATAATTATATGTTACGAATTTGAAAAACGTACAATATGTTACGGATTTCCTAAACTTCTGATATGTTACGAATCCTGGTAGGGTGGCTATCGTTAGGTACCTCGCTAATGTTAGCTAGGCTAGGAGTTTGGGTTAGGGTTAAAGTTAGGGCTAAGTTTAGGAGTTAGTTTAAAGCTTTAAGGTTAGAGTTAGAGTTAGGGTTAGCTAAAAGGGTTAAGGTTAGAGTTAGGTGAAGGGTTAGCTAAAAGGGTGCGTTATGCATCCATGTCTTATGCAACCATACCAAACATAACATATCTTAGGTAAAGAATAATACGAAATGCTCTGAGACCAGGTTGTTAGTCAAATTGGATAATCTTTGGATGCCCAGAGCAGTCGCACCATTGGAAGACAGCTTGGACTGTAGCCTACAAATACCAATTCTTGCTCTTTTCCCGCTATCTATCACGCATTTGGTGTGTCATCATAGTGGTCTCTGACTTGTGGTCAGACTCGCTCAGGCGGAACAAACTTAAACTTGCACCTTTTTTCAATGCCATTGGGAAAATTGAAAGGTGTCAAATATATTTTTATATTAAAAGTTATCCTTGAAGTAATCATCTAGTTTTTCAAAAGTATCTAATCTGATTACAATATGTTTGCTGGTAACGTAACCTACTTCAGTTTTTGTTATCAGTTACTCCCCAACCCTGTTTAGAAGTCATTCTTAAGTACAATATCTGATTCATTAAAATGTTTCTCTAGTGTTATGGTGCCATAATTTGATGTGTATGTCCCTCTTTCCAGTCTTAAATCCGTACAAAATCTGATCTTACGTTAAACTGATGGTATACTACAAACTGTTTTAGCAGGAATTAGATCCATTGCTACTTTTCGCAGATAATCCAATAAAAATATAAAACTACCAGTATTTTCAGGGGAGAGAATTACAAGTAGGCCACTTATCAGCTGTGAAATAAAAATAATATAGATCATATTCAAATACAAATGTGGTTGTCTTAAGTTATTCATCTTTTAGAGACCATTTATTTGAGATTTCAATGTGACTTTTTTATGTTCCCATGAAAAAAAAATCTGGATATGTTTAATATCTTCTGTTGACACAACACCTGTCACATACACACACAAAAACACCCACACACACACAGAGGAATACTGACTGAGATATTTGCCTTTCATAGTTTTATCAAATACAGTGTGGGTTTTTTGGGGACACTATCGCTGAAGTAAATATGGAAAATACGTCTATTTAAAATTTTTGAGGCTCCCAGTTCTGATCATAAATCCCTTGAAATGGGTAGTTCTTCTGTGTTTTCAATCTCCTGATATAATGGAATCTGGGGAATGTGTGGATTAACTGTGCACTGCATCAGGATCAGATATGCCCTGCTGGGTAGTAGTGACACTCCCCATCGTTTCCCAGCACCCTCTGCAGTCTGCAGTCTGGGCCATGACTCATGAAGACAATGGGCACGTTTTACATTGCAGCTGACTTTAAAAGGCGAGTTGAGACTGACTGATCTACAAATCACCTTGCATCATAAATAACTACTCAATACTATTTGTAGATCAGTCAGTCACAATTTACCCATGAGAGGATCTGAATTTTGACCAGGGCAGTATTTTCTGTTTTATGGAATAGAGACCTTTGAAATATGTTCAATACTCAAAGCAAGTTTGGGTGACATTTTTACCACTGATCATTAATGGTAAATGTATAGTATCATGGAGTATACTCTTGTATATAAATATTGCAGAGGCTATTCCAGCTAAAAGCTCTCAATTAACAAATAGCCTTTACATGTATGCTGCCCTACAAAGGCAAGGTGCAGTAACTACATACTTTTTTAAAACTGCAAAATCTAACTATTTTTCTGTCTAGACAGACATACATTTCTGGTCCTTCATGAGATATTCTGATCGACTGGCTTGTTCTTGTGTCAGGAAACTAAATACAACATTAATCAGATAATATACTGTACCTGGCCATTACAACAGATCAAATATTTTTGGCCAAATTCGTAGTTACTGCACTTTGCCTTTGTAGGGCAGTATGGTCCAGCACTTAAAATACAGTTGATCTCCTACTTCTACATACGATACAGTGCCTTCGGAAAGTATTCAGACCCGTTGACCTTTTCCACATTTTGTTAAGTTACAACATTATTCTAAAATGGATTTCAAAAAAGATTATCCTCTGCAATCTACACACAATACCCCATAATGACAAAGTGAAAACAGGTTTTTAGACATTTTTGCAAATGTATATTAAAAGAAAAAAACAGAAATACCTTATTTACATAAGTATTCAGACCCTTTGTTATGAGACTTCTCATCCTTGAGATATTTGTACAACTTGATTGGAGTCCACCTGTGGTAAATTCAATTGATTGGACATGATTTGGAAAGGCACACACCCGTCTCTATAAGGTCCCACAGTTGACAGTGCATGTCAGAGCAAGGTCGAAGGAATTGTCCATAGAGCTACGAGACAGGATTGTGTCGAGGCACAGCTCTGTGGAAGGGTACCAAAAAATGTCTGCAGCATTGAAGGTCCCCAAGAACACAGTGGCCTCCATCATTCTTAAATGGAAGTAGTTTGGAACCACCAAGACTCTTCCTAGAGCTGGCCGCCCTGCCAAACTGAGCTATTGGGGACGAGGGGCCTTGGTCAGGGAGGTGACCAAGAACCCGATGGTCACTCTGACAGAGCTCTAGAGTTCCTCTGTGGAGATGGGAGAACCTTCCAGAAGGACAACCATCTCTGCAGCACTCCACCAATCAGGCCTTTCTGGTAGAGTGGCCAGATGTGTCACGGTTTCGGCCGAGGCTGCTCCTCCTCCTGGTTCGGGCAGGCATCGGCGGTCGTCGTCCCCGGAGTACTAGCTGCCACCGATCTATGTTTCATGTTCGTTTGGTTTGGTCTTGATGTTGTACACCTGTGTCTAGTTAGTCCTCATTAGTGTTCTATTTAAGTCTCGTTGGGTGTGTCTGTGTTTGTGTGTGATTGTTCCTGTCGTATGTTTGCTTGTCGATTTCCTTATTCGCTTGGTTGAGCTTTACTCCACTGTGTTGGAGCGTTTTACGCACCTGTGTAGTGCGCCTTTTGTTTGTCGCCTACGTGCGTAGTTTCGCCTTCGGGCAAGTTTGTTCTGTTTTCCTTGTTGGATATTCCACTAAAGTCTTTTGGACTATACTTCGGTGTCCTGCGCTTGATTCCACCACTACACCCACCTACAGCATTTATGACAAGATGGAAGCCACTCCTCAGTAAAAGGCACATGACATTCCGCTTGGAGTTGCCAAAAGGCACCTAAAGACTCTCAGACCATGAGAAACAAGATTCTCTGGTCTGATTAAACTAAGATTGAACTCTTTGGCCTGAATGCCAAGCGTCACGTCTGGAGGAAACCTGGCACCATCCCTATGGTGAAGCATGGTGGTGGCAGCATCATGCTGTGGGGATTTCTTTCAGCGGCAGGGACTGGGAGACTAGTCAGGATCGAGGCAAAGATGAACGGTGAAAAGTACAGAGAGATCCTTGATGAAAGCCTGCTCCAGAGCGCTCAGGACCTCAGACTGGGGCGAAGGTTCACCTTCCAACAGGACAACGACCCTAAGCACACAGCCAAGACAACACAGGAGTGGCTTCGGGACAAGTCTCTGAATGTCCTTGAGTGGCCCAGCCAGAGCCCGGACTTGAACCCGATCCAACATCTCTGGAGAGACCTGAAAATAGCTGTGCAGCGACGCTCCCCATCCAACCTGACCGAGCTTGAGAGGATCTGCAGAGAAGAATGGGAGAAACTCCCCAAAAACAGCTGTGCCAAGCTTTTAGCGTCATACCCAAGAAGACTCAAGGCTGGAATCGCTGCCAAAGGTGCTTCAACAAAGTACTGAATAAAGGGTCTGAATACTTATGTGAATGTCATATTTATTTTATTTTTATTTTATAAATTAGTTTCAAAAAATTAAAACCTGTTTTTGCTTTGTCATTATGGGGTATTGTGTGTGGATTGATGAGGGGGAAAAAACAATTTAATCAATTTTAGAATAAGGTTGTAACATAACAAAATGTGGAAAAAGTCAAGGGGTCTGAATACTTTCTGAAGGCACTGTATGTAAATGTAAAATATAATGTGCTGTGTAAAGAGAACCTACTGTATTGCATGAATGAAATAAGCCAATAGACAGGCTACACAGTAGGCAGTAACAGGAGTTTGTGTATCCTGTAGTTCACCTTTAGAGTTCCTAACATTACTCCTTTGTTCTTAACATTACACTAACCTTAAAATACATTCAGTAACATAGTGATGTAAAATAAAAGGCACACCCCTAATATACTTGCATTTCCTTGAAATGCAATCAAAATGTCATAGTTTGGTGAGAATTCTGTATGCTAAGAGCGTAAAAAGGCACATTTATCTCTTTGCCCCATTGACAACAGCTCTAGAAATACAATTGTAAACAACCTCCCCCCTCAAGTGTGGCTCTGTAACATAACCACAACAACTAAGCATGGATATTGGACAATTCCAGGTGTTCACCAGAGCTTCTCATCTAAATGTGTGTGTATTTCCATCATAGAGCCAACATGATCTCAAAAGCTTTAGTAAAGCTCAAAATCGTAATGTTACTGGAAACACATGAGGCCTGTGACAGTCTGCATAGAGCACACTGAAGGTATCATGGCATGGCATAGCCTTACTTGACAAACAACCCCCTCTAGGGATCCTGAACAGTATATGTTCATGATTTGAATGACTGTTTCTCTCCGAATGACAGATTTGTCATGATTACATGGCATGATAAATACTTCATTAATGGCCCTAATTACAATTCTAGCATTCTTACTGATGATTACAGACAACTGTGTTTCCTCATTCACTTTCACTAGACTCATCAGCCTCAGGACTGTATGACTTGTGGTTCTGTTGCGTCCTGCTAAGTTGTTGAAGGTCATCTTCATCATTTGGAAACTTGGTAACACTTTACTCAGCACGAACAGGTATAATGATTAATGGTGCAGTTATAATGCATTGTAAGAGGTAAAACTTGACTTACAAGTCATTACGTTCTGTTATTATCACGTCAGAAGGATCCTGACCAAATAACATTTTTTAGAGACATATATTATAAGCCTCAGGTAAGACATAAAGATGAATACTTGATTATAACAAAAAATAAAGGTTTATACATGCTTTTTACTCAATCTGAACATAAAAAGGCAAGCTTTTAAACTAAAGGCATACAGTGAGCCGTACAATGTACATTTGAGCAAAACTTTGCAATGTGTTTTAGAGAGGTAAAAAATATCTTGACAGCAATAGATTAACAATAGGCTTAGTGCAGGGGTATTCAACTCTTACCCTACGATGTCTGGAGCATGCTGGTTTTCTGTTCTTCCTGATAATTAATTGCACACACCTGGTGTCCCAGGTCTAAATCAGTCCCTGATTAGAGGGGAACAATGAAAAAATGCAGTGGAACTGGCTTCGCGGTTCAGAGTTGAGTTTGAAGGGCCTAGTGCATTTCTTCAGCCTTTCCTGAAGCAATATGTTTAAAAGGCTGGAGTATCATTGTACCGTGGGTCCCCCGGGATTGAACTACCAGAGGTAAAATACATCTCTGTACTGTTTTTCTGTGTACACAATGGCTGAGCGAGAGTTGTTGTGTGTGATGAATAGAGGATAGCTTTCTGCAGCAAGAGCGAGAAAATACTCTGAATAGGCGGTCCAGGCAGAACACCCCAAACAGAAAGGCACCATGTCTGGAGGTCAATTTTAGATACAGTATTGAGATATATTAAAGGGGAGGTCAATTCCATTGAGACATCCCTTTAACAAAGTAATTGGTAAGTCCACCCCTTTATAAAGGTTATAAGAGTTCCCCCCTGACATTTTCAATGCACTGCTGATACAGAGAATAGAAGGAAAGTAGAATACATTTTTATTCAGTATTATGTAAATGTGAAGATAGTACTGTATCTGGTTCAACAGGTTAATTAATAATTTAACTGACATCATCTTATGAAATCCGCAGAAGTGATTATATCAGTTTGACAGTAGTTGAGCGTGGCTCTGTATTTAGAAAGAAAAAAGTTCAAACTAAATTAAAGTTGTATTATGCTAACTCTGATCTTGAAAGCACAGGAACATTAAATTGCACACCAATTTTTTTTTAGCTGAGGTGTAGGGAAATCCGACGGTTTAAAAAAGCTGTAAAAAAGAGATGCCGAAAAAAGAATAACAAGAACAGAATAAAATGTAAGCCAAACCATATTTGCTTAAAAAGTCTACTAATTTAGTAAGGACAGACTTTGGTGGTAAACCAGAATCACTCCATACACGAAGGACCTGAAATAATATGTAGTTATGCATGTGCATATGGGGGAATCTACATAAATGGGTAAAGAGTATGTGTTGCTGTCTTACCTTTTCCATAGATAGACTGCTTACAGGAAAGGAAACCAATATGTCATTTTGTAATTTGGGTGAACTATCCCTTTAACTTCTACAACCTGTAATTTGTGTTTCGGCCCAATGGCCAAGGCAGTAAGACATCAGAATAAATAGGTATATATAATATCATACATGTAAATGTCCATTGGACAGTAGAACATATCCCAGGTTGTGCTTTCAAGGCTTATAGTTTGCTAAAGGTTTAAGTAAAGTATAATGATTGGCCATGGAGACTAACATCTTTCCCTGTAATATTAGCAGGTGGAATATGGGATGTGTGAATGGCTGTTTCACCTGAGTCTTACAAATGTTGGCTATTGGTCTATACATGTTCGTTATCCCTTTTATTATGCACCTGCTGTATAATCTCTATGCAAATCTGGAGGTGATTTGCATCTCTCACTTTGTGTTTGTGGCATGTGTATTTATAAGGGTCTACCTGTAAAGAGTGCACAGTAAAATGTGAAATTGGTTGGAAAACAGTCTCCCTGCATCTCCACTATATCTTAACCTTTTATTTATATACATATGAAGAGCCCAATTTATGAATTCAAGGTGTTGTTTTCATTAACATTCTATGACATATGTGAGGATTACAACCAGGTAATACATAATATGTTAATTAGCAATGACAATGATAGGCAAGTATAATATATATCTATACAAGGTTTTGACTTAAATCATATTTATTCTGGGTTCAAGCACATGGCACTACGTGAAAATAATGCTAATTATAGTTTTATTACTGTAGGGCTTCTAAAGTCTAATCCTCTGAAGCCACTTTGAAAAGCCAGAGAGAGTTGGTCTGCTGAAACTGAATGGGAAGATAGTGGCTTGCGAATGTATTCACCCCCCTTGGCATTTTTCCTATTTTGTTGCCTTACAACCTGGAATTAAAATGGATTTTGGGGGGGTTTGTATCATTTGATTTACACAACTTGCCTACCACTTTGAAGATGCAAAATATTTTTTGGTGTGAAACAGACAAGAAATAAGACAAAAAAACAGGAAACTTGTGTGCATACAGTGAGGGAAAAAAGTATTTGATCCCCTGCTGATTTTGTACGTTTGCCCACTGACAAAGAAATGATTGGTCTATAATTTTAATGGTAGGTTTATTTGAACAGTGAGAGACAGAATAACAACAAAAAAGTCCAGAAGAACGCATGTCAAAAATGTTATAAATTGATTTGCATTTTAATGAGGGAAATAAGTATTTGACCCCCTGTCAATCAGAAAGATTTCTGGCTCCCAGGTATCTTTTATACAGGTAACGAGCTGAGATTAGGAGCACACTCTTAAAGGGAGTGCTCCTAATCTCAGCTTGTTACCTGTATAAAAGACACCTGTCCACAGAAGCAATCAATCAATCAGATTCCAAAGTCTCCACCATGGCCAAGACCAAAGAGCTCTCCAAGGATGTCAGGGACAAGATTGTAGACCTACACAAGGCTGGAATGGGCTACAAGACCATCGCCAAGCAGCTTGGTGAGAAGGTGACAACAGTTGGTGCGATTATTCGCAAATGGAAGAAACACAAAAGACCTGTCAATCTCCCTCGGCCTGGGGCTCCATGCAAGATCTCACCTCGTGGAGTTGCAATGATCATGAGAATGGTGAGGAATCAGCCCAGAACTACACGGGAGGATATTGTCAATGATCTCAAGGCAGCTGGGACCATAGTTACCAAGAAAATAATTGGTAACACACTACGCCGTGATGGACTGAAATCCTGCAGCGCCCGCAAGGTCCCCCTGCTCAAGAAAGCACATATACAGGCCCGTCTGAAGTTTGCCAATGAACATCTGAATGATACAGAGGAGAACTGGGTGAAAGTGTTGTGGTCAGATGATGCCAAAGAGCTCCATTTTGGTCTCAACTCAACTCGCCGTGTTTGGAGGAGGATGAATGCTGCTTATGACCGCAAGAACACCATCCCCACCGTCAAACATGGAGGTGGAAACATTATGCTTTGGGGGTGTTTTTCTGCTAAGGGGACAGGACAACTTCACCGCATCAAAGGGATGATGGACGGGCCATGTACCGTCAAATCTTGGGTGAGAACCTCCTTCCCTCAGCCAGGGCATTGAAAATGGGTTGTGGATGGGTATTCCAGCATGACAATGACCCAAAACACATGGCCAAGGCAACAAAGGAGTGGCTCAAGAAGAAGCACATTAAGGTCCTGCAGTGGCCTAGCCAGTCTCCAGACCTTAATCCCATAGAAAATCTGTGGAGGGAGCTGAAGATTTGAGTTGCTAAACGTCAGGCTCGAAACCTTAATGACTTGGAGAAGATCTGCAAAGAGGAGTGGGACAAAATCCCTCCTGAGATGTGTGCAAACCTGATGGCCAACTACAAGAAACGTCTGACCTCTGTGATTGCAAACAAGGGTTGTGCCACCAATTACTAAGTCATGTTTTGCAGAGGGGTCAAATACTTATTTCCCTCATAAAAATGCAAATCAATTTATAACATTTTTGACATGCGTTTTTCTGGATTTTGTTGCTGTTATTCTGTCTCTTACAGTTCAAATAAACCTACCTATATAATGATAGACTGATCATGTCTTTTTCAGTGGGCAAACGTACAAAATCAGCAGGGGATCAAATACTTTTTATCCCTCACTGTAACTATTCACCCCCCCCAAAGTCGATACTTTGTAGAGCCACCTTTTGCAGCAATTACAGCTGCAAGTCTCTTGGGGTATGTCTCTATAAGCTTGGCACATCTAGCCACTGGGCTTTTTGCCCATTCTGTGGGCTAGGCCATTCCAAGACATTTAAATGTTTCCCTTTAAACCACTCGAGTGTTGCTTTAGCAGTATGCTTAGGGTCATTGTCCTGCTGGAGGGTGAACCTCTGTCCCAGTCTCAAATCTCTGGAAGAGTGAAACAGGTTTCCCCCAAGAATTTCCCTGTATTTAGTGCCATCCATCATTCCTTCATTTCTGACCAGTTTCCCAGTCCCTGCCGATGAAAAACATCCCCACAGCATGATGCTGCCACCACCATGGGGATGGTGTTCTCGGGGTGATGCGAGGTGTTGGGTTTGCGCCAGACATAGTGTTTTCCTTGATGGCCAAAAAGCTCAATTTTAGTCTCATCTGTCCAGAGTACATTCTTCCATATGTTTGGGGAGTCTCCCACAAGGCTTTTGGCGAACACCAAACATGTTTGCTTATTTTTTTCCTTAAGCAATGGCTTTTTTCTGCCCACTCTTCCGTAAAGCCCAGCTCTGTGGAGTGAACGGCTTAAAGTGGTCCTTGGGACAGATCATCCAATCTCCACTGTGGAGCTTTGCAGCTCCTTCAGGGTTATCTTTGGTCTCTTTGTTGCCTCTCTGATTAATGCCCTCCTTGCCTGGTCTGTGAGTTTTGGTGGGCGGCCCTTTCTTGGCAGGTTTGTTGTGGTGCCATATTCTTTCCATTTTTTTATAATGGATTTAATGGTGCTCCGTGGGATGTTCAAAGTTTCTGATATTTTTTTATAACCCAACCCTGATCTGTACTTCTACACAACCTTGTCCCTGACCTGTTTGAAGAGCTCCTTGGTCTTCATGGTGCCGCTTGCTTGGTGGTGCCCCTTGCTTAGTGGTGTATACTGAGATCATGTGACAGATCATGTGACACTTAGATTTCACACAGGTGGACTTTATTTAACAAATTATGTGACTTCTGAAGGTAATTGGTTGCACCAGATCTTATTTAGGGGCTTCATAGCAAAGGGGGTGAATACATATGCAAGCACCACTTTTCCGTTATTTATATTTTAGAATTTTTTGAAACAAGTTATTTTTTTCATTTCACTTCACCAATTTGGACTAGTTTGTGTATTTCCATTACATGAAATCCAAATAAAAATTAATTTAAATTACAGGTTGTAATGCAACAAAATAGGAAAAACGCCAAGGGGGATGAATACTTTTTCAAGGCACTGTATTTACTTATCTTCTTATGTACATGTATGCAGTTCTCATTAATTACTATACAGTATATGTTGCAGAGAAGATATGATTGGTCTAAGGATATTGTTTTTCTGCATATTTATAGAGCCAAATATATTGATAAAAGTCACCTTGTCTGAGAGAGACGTACAGTTGAAGTCGGAGGTTTACATACACCTTAGCCAAATACATTTAAACTCACAATTCCTGACATTTAATCCTAGTAAATATTCCCTGTCTTAGGTCAGTTAGGATCACCACTTTATTTTAAGAATGTGAAATGTCAGAATACTAGTAGAGAGAATTATTTATTTCAGCTTTTATTTCATTCATCACATTTCCAGTGGGTCAGAAGTTTACATACACTCAATTAGTATTTGGTAGCTTGCTTTTAAATTGTTTAACTTGGGTCAAACGTTTCGGGTAGCCTTCCACAAACTTCCCACAACAATAACTTGGGTGAATTTTGGAACATTCCTCCTGACAGAGCTGGTGTAACTGAGTCAGGTTAGTAGGGCTCCATGCTCGCAAAAGTTTTTTCAGTTCTGGCCACACATTTTCTATAGGATTGCGGTCATGGCTTTGTGATGGCCACTCCAATACCTTGACTTTGTTGTCCTTAAGCCATTTTGCCACAACTTTGGAAGTATGCTTGGGGCCATCCATTTGAAGACCCATTTGCGACCAAGCTTTAACTTCCTGACTGATGTCTTGAGATGTTGCTTCAATATATCCACATAATCTTCCTTCCTCATGATGCCATCTATTTTATGAAGTGCACCAGTCCCTCCTGCAGCAAAGCACCCCCACAGCATGATGCTGCCACCCCTGTGCATCACGGTTGGGATGGTGTTCTTCGGCTTGCAAGGCACCCCCTTTTTCCTACAAACATAACAATGGTCATTATGGCCAAACAGTTCTATTTTTGTGTCATCAGACCAGAGGGCATTTCTCCAAAAAGTATGATCTTTATCCCCATGTGCAGTTGCAAACCGTAGTCTGGCTTTTTTATGGCGGTTTTGAAGCAGAGGCTTCTTCCTTGCTGAGCGGCCTTTCAGGTTATGTCGATATAGGACTTGTTTTACTGTGGATATAGATACTTTTGTACCTGTTTCCTCCAGCATCTTCACATGGTCCTTTGCTGTTGTTCTGGGTTTGATTTGCACTTTTCGCACCAAAGTACGTTAATCTCTTGGAGACAGAATGCGTCTCCTTCCTGAGCGGTATGATGGCTGTGTGGTCCCATGGTGTTTATACTTACATACTATTGTTTGTACAGATGAACGTGGTACCTTCAGGCGTTTGGAAATTGCTCTCAAGGATGAACCAGACTTGTGGAGGTCTACCATTTATTTGGCTGATTTCTTTTGATTTTCCCATGATGTCAAGCAAAGAGGCACTGAGTTTCAAATTATGTCAATTAGCCTATCAGAAGCTTCTAAAGCTATGACATCATTTTCTGGAATTTTCCAAGCTGTTTAAAAGGCACAGTCAACTTAGTGTATGTAAACTTCTGACCCACTAGAATTGTGATACAGTGAATTATAAGTGAAATAATCTGTCTGTGAACAATTGTCGGACAAATGAATTGTGTCATGCACAAAGTAGATGTCCTAACCGACTTGCTAAAACTATAGTTTGTTAACAAGAAATTTGTGGAGTGGTTGAAAAACGAGTTTTAATGACTCCAACCTAAGTGGATGTAAACTTCCGACTTCAACTGTACATGGTTATCAAAACGTCACACCATGGTAAGCCGACACGAAACACAGCCCTTATTTTAAGTGTTTCTAAAATTCCCTATGGGAAAAATGAATGGTGGAAAAATGATTGAAACCATTTCCCTGTTTGACTGATAGGTTTTATGGGTATTATGACACCTCAACTGTGGGGCTCTATCCCGTAGGACAGATGTAGGCCCAAAACATGGGCGGACAGTAGGCCCCAGGGATTGTGAATATGTGTGCATTAGTGTAAGGGTTGGTGTGAGGTGTGACCCAGGTGCGGTGCAGGATAAACAGTAGGCAGTAGGCAGAGATGGTGAAACAACGATCTTTACTGGTGGTCCCAAAGCCAGGATACAAAATAACAGACTTAACACGATAAAAGAAAGGTGGAGCAAATAAGTCTCCAAAAACAGGCTGACAGCCAAAATACGAAATAGTAACTGTGACTGAAATAATGAAAAAACAGGGAGAACACTTCGAGTACCTGTACATACTTCTCCGATCAGACACTGATTAGTACTGCTGAGCATAGAGAAACTAGCAGAGAAAACTGAGCAAGGGAACACAGGGAAGTGAGGGCATAGATACACAGGTGAACAGGTAGACACAGGTGACACCAATAGGATCATGATTAGTCCAGACTGTGAGTGAGGAGGTGCCTAAGGTTGTCGGAGGACAACTAGTGGATCGCGCCGGAACTGCGACCCCCTCCTGTAACAGTACCCCCCCCCCCCGAGGAACCGCACCTGCATGGTTGGTGGAAGTTGCAGGCGTAAGGCCGCCGGACCACTCTGAATGACCCGACAAACTGGGGGGACAGCTTCCTGGTATCCAGGAGAGCCACACCCTCTGCCCCGGGTGAAAAACTGGGGCCGGGCGACGCGTGTGGTTGGCCTGATGTTGAGACCTGACTGAGGCCCGCTTAAGCGTCGCGGCGACAGCGACTGATGTGGGCCCCCTCCTCCTCTTACTCGGGGAATAGGGGTGGTTTGTACCCATATTGGCACCGGAAGGGGGACAGGCCGGTGGATGAGCAGAGAAGGGTGTTGTGGGCGTACTCCGCCCACGCCAGTCGCTGTATCCACGTAGATGGGTTGCTGGAGGCGTAGCACCTCAGCACCCCCTCCAGATCCTGGTTGACGCGCTCCGTCTGCCCGTTTGACTGGGGAAGGAAGCCGGAAGACAAGCTGACTTAGGCGCTGAGGCAGGTGGCGAACACCTTCCAGAGCCTTGAGGTGAACTGAGGGCCCAGATTCGACATCAGATCTTGGGGAAGGCCATGGACCCGGAAAATGTGCTGCACCACTAATTTAGCTGTCTCCCGGGCCAACGGGAGTTTGAGAAGGGGAATGAAGTGGGCAGCCTTCGAAAACCGGTCCACAATGACCAGGATGACTGTGTATACATCAGAGTGGGGTAGGGCGGAAATGAAATCCAGCAAGATGTGGGACCAGGGGCGCTTGGGGATAGGCAGGGGTCAGAGCAGCCCTGCCACGGGCTGACGTGAGCTCTTCTTGCGCGCACACCGGGCAAGCAGCCATGAAGACGCGTGTATCCCCCTCAGCTGATGGCCACCAGAACCTTCTACGCAGGAACTCCAACGTCCTGGCACTCCCAGATGGCTGGTGAGGTCAGACGTGTGTGCCCACTGAAGCAGTCGCGAGCCCGCCGCCTTGGGTACGTACATCCTCCCCGATGGACCTCCGCCCAGATCGGGCTCCCGCCATAGCGCTACTCTGACCAGCCTATAGATTCCCCACGAAACTGGGGCAGCAATCAGGGCATTGGGGACATTGTTTCGTCCCTCTCCACCAGGTCCACGGGGTCGAACTGCCGGGAGAGCGCATCAGGCTTGGTGTTCTTCGACCCTGGACGGTATGAGATCGTGAACCGGAACCTGATGAAGAACAACGCCCACCTGGCCAGGCGCGAGTTGAGCCTCTTGGCCCCCTGAATGTAGGCTAAGTTCTTATGGTCAGTCCATACGACGAATGGATGCTAGGGAGCTAAAATTACGAATAAATCGCCCATAATAATTAGCGAACTCTAAAAAACATTGTAGTTGCTTGAGCGAAGAGGGCTGGGGCCAATCCAGTACGGCTCTGACCTTGGCTGGGTCCATCCGTAGGTCCCCCTGGGTGACGATGAACCCCAGGATGGAGACTGTCTCCGTGTGGAACACGCACTTCTCCGCCTTAATGTAGAGCTGGTGACGGAGAAGGCATTGGAGGACCTGCCGAACGTTCTGCTGGTGTTCACTCATGTCCTTTTGAAAATATTAGGATGTCATCCAAATACACGAAGATGCTGTAGTCGAGGAGGTCCCGGAGCACGTAATTAACATTTACATTTACATTACATTTTAGTCATTTAGCAGACGCTCTTATCCAGAGCGACTTACATTATCTTTTTATTTTTCATACTGGCCCCCCGTGGGAATCAAACCCACAACCCTGGCGTTGCAAACGCCATGCTCTACATCCCTGCCGGCCATTCCCTCCCCTACCCTGGACGACGCTGGGCCAATTGTGCGCCGCCCCATGGGTCTCCCGGTCGCGGCCGGCTACGACAGAGCCTGGATTCGAACCAGGATCTCTAGTGGCACAGCTAGCACTGCGATGCAGTGCCTTAGACCACTGCGCCACTCGGGAGTGGTGCAGTGGAACCAACGCCTGGAACACCGCAGGCGCGTTGGCTAGATCGAACGGCATGACTTGGTACTAGTAATGCCCACTGGGTGTGTTAAAAGCCGTCTTCCACTCGTCCCCCTCCCAAATCCTCACCAGGTTGTAGGCATTTCGTAAGTCCAGCTTGCTGAAGACCCGGGCTCCCAGCAAACTCTCAAATGCCGTCGTCATCAGGGGGAGTGGGTAGCGGTTCTTAACCATTATGTCGTTGAGTGCCCGGTAATCAATGCACGGCCACTGCCCACCGTCCTTTTTCCCCACGAAGAAGAAGCCCGCGCCCGCGGGTGAGGTAGAGGGGCAGATGTGACCCTCGACGAGTGCCTCGTCAATATACTCCCTCATGGCCAGCGTCTCCGCCCGGGACAAGGAAAACAATCGCCCTCGTGTGGGCATGTAGCCCGGCAGGAGATCGATAGCGCAGTCGTATGGCCTGTGAAGAGGTAGGCCCTTGGCACGCCTCTTACTAAACACCTCCCCCAGATCCCAACACTCCTGGGGAATGCCTGCCAGGTCTGGGCCGGTGACGGAGTCTGTAGCCGCCCTGCCAGTGGCAACCGCCGCTAGGGTGGTAGGCAGTTCGGAGTGCGGGACTTGGGAAGAGGTGAGGACTGGTAGGTGGTCTGGGACGGTGGTTTGGGCTGATGAGTG
Source organism: Coregonus clupeaformis (assembly GCF_020615455.1). Classification (NCBI taxonomy): domain Eukaryota; kingdom Metazoa; phylum Chordata; class Actinopteri; order Salmoniformes; family Salmonidae; genus Coregonus; species Coregonus clupeaformis. The sequence goes on along the minus strand of NC_059204.1, from coordinate 1,910,654 downwards.
GTCGGTGGAGACCTGAACAGGACATGGGCGGAGCCTCCCTCCAGGATGAGCCGCCCGTGGACCAGTCTATCCGGGGTTTGTGGGCAACCAGCCAGGGGTGCCCGAGGACAAGGGGATCCTCCGGAGAGTCCACAATGAAAAACTGGATATCCTCTCATAGCCACCCTGCCACCCGGACACGCATGGGGACAGTGCGCCGGGTGATGAAGCCCGACCCCAACGGCCGGCCAGCCATCCAGGCTCATGACTGGAACCAGTTTGGAGAGGGAGAGTAACAGAATGCTCCACCCTTGGGCCAGCCCCGCGTCCATCAGGTTTCCCGCGGCTCCAGAATCCACCACAGCGTGGGCCCACTGAACCCTGACGTGGAGAAAAGTCTGGGAGTCTCTGGAGTTGGGGTTTCAGTTCCGGCTCACTAGCACCCCTCCCGATATTAGCGAGCCCTCCCGTTTCCCCGGTCGCAGTGGTGACCTACCTGGCCGCAGTACAGGCAACGTCCCTGGCGCAGACGACTCTGCCTCTCCATCCTGGACAAGTGCGCCGCACCCAGCTGCATAGCCTGCTCCTGAGGCATCTCCTCCCTGAATCGGCGGAAAGCGTCCGGGCTGATAGGGGGACGCGGCGGCGTCATCCCTCTCTCGTGCGCCCTCTCACGACGCCGATTGTCTACCCGCACAGAGATGTCGAAAAGGACGTCCAGTGCTCAGGCAGCTCCCTGAAGGAGAGTTTGTCCTTCATCCCCTCCGATATCCCCTGCGCGTAAAGGACGACCAGGTCGGCCTCCTCCCATCCTGCCTCTCGAGCACGGTCCGGAACTCCACGGAGTAGTCCGCCACCGAACGTTCACCCTGCCGACAAGCCATGAGCCGCCTCCCGGCCTCGTGGCCCGACACAACACGAGAGGTGTCGAACACCTTGCGTAGCTCCCGGGTGAATTGGTAGGAGTTGGAGCATGCCAGAGTTTGGCTCTCCCACTCCACGGTAGCCCAGGAAAGGGCCCGACCCGTCAACAGAGTGATGATGTAGGCCACCCGGCCCTGCTCCATCGGGAAGGAGGAGGGTTGAAGGCTGAATACCAGGGAACACTGGGTGAGGAATTTCCTGCAGACCTCTGGACGTCTGTCACACCCCTCCAGAGGTGGTAGGCTGGGTTCCCGCGATGTCGCAGGCGAGACTGGAGATGCCGCTTCCGCTCCGCCGGCTGCCGGGGCTGGTCGGGTGTCCATCCGGCTCTGCACAGCGATCGTCAGCTGGCGGAGATTCTCTGTGATCTGCTGCAGGCTGCGGTCGTGTTGGTTCAGCATAGCTCCCTGCGTTGCCAATGCACTCCGATACTGTGCTGCCTCCGCTGGGTCCATATTGGCTCAGTTTTCTGTAAGGGTTGGTGTGAGGTGTGACCCAGGTGCGGTGCAGGATAGACAGTAGGCAGAGATGGTGAAACAAGGATCTTTACTGGTGGTCCCGAAGCCAGGATACAAAATAACGGACATAACACGATAAAAGAAAGGTGGAGCAAATAAGTCTCCAAAAACAGGCTGACAGCCAAAATACGAAATAGTAACTACGACTGAAATAATAAAGAAACAGAGAGAACACTTCGAGTACCTGTAAATACTTCTCCGATCAGACACTGATTAGTACAGTCGTGGTCAAAAGTTTTGAGAATGACACAAATACTAATTTTCACAATGTCTGCTGCCTCAGTTTTGATGATGGCAATTTGCATATACTCCAGAATGTCATTAAGAGTGATCAGATGAATTGCAATGAAAATGAACTTAATCCCCCAAAAACATTTCCACTGCATTTCAGCCCTGCCACAAAAGCACCAGCTGCCATCATGTCAGTGATTCTCTCGTTAACACAGGTGAGAGTGTTGACGAGGACAAGGCTGGAGATCACTCTGTCATGCTGATTGAGTTAGAATAACAGACTGGAAGCTTTAAAAGGAGGGTGGTGCTTGACATCATTATTCTTCCTCTGTTAACTATGGTTACCTGCAAGGAAACACGTGCCGTCATCATTGCTTTGCACAAAAAGGGCTTCACAGGCAAGGATATTGCTGCTAGTAAGATTGCACCTAAATCAACCATTTATCGGATCATCAAGAACTTCAAGGAGAGAGGTTCAATTGTTGTGAAGAAGGAGTCAGGGCGCCCAAGAAAGTCCAGCAAGCGCCAGGACCATCTCCTAAAGTTGATTCAGCTGCGGGATTGGGGCACCACCAGTGCAGAGCTTGCTCAGAAATGGCAGCAGGCAGGTGCGAGTGCATCTGCACGCACAGTGAGGCGAATACTTTTGGAGGATGGCCTGGTGTCAAGAAGGGCAGCAAAGAAGCCACTTCTCTCCAGGAAAAACATCAGGGACAGACTGATATTCTGCAAAAGGTACAGGGATTGGACTGCTGAGGACTGGGGTAAAGTCATTTTCTCTGATGAATCCCAATTCCGATTGTTTGGGGCATCCGGAAAACACCTTGTCCGGAGAAGACAAGGTGAGCGCTACCATCAGTCCTGTGTCATGCCAACAGTAAAGCATCCTGAGACCATTCATGTGTGGGGTTGCTTCTCAGCCAAGGGAGTGGGCTCACTCACAATTTTGCCTAAGAACACAGCCATAAATAAAGAATGGTACCAACACATCCTCCGAGAGCAACTTCTCCCAACCATCCAAGAACAGTTTGGTGACGACCAATGCCTTTTCCAGCATGATGGAGCACCTTGCCATAAGGCAAAAGTGATAACTAAGTGGCACGGCGAAAAAAACATCAACATTTTGGGTCTATGGCCAGGAAACTCCACAGTTCTTAATCATATTGAGAATTTGTGGTCGATCCTCAAATTCTGACAAACTCCAAGCATTGATTATGCAAGAATGGGCTGCCATCAGTCAGGATGTGGCCCAGAAGTTAATTGACAGCATGCCAGGGCGGATTGCAGAGGTCTTGAAAAAGAAGGGTCAACACTGCAAATATTGACTCTTTGCATAAACTTAATGTAAATGTCAATAAAAGCCTTTGACACTTATAGAATGCTTATAATTATATTTCAGTATACCATAGCAACATCTGACAAGATCTCATAACACTGAAGCAGCGAACTTTGTGAAGACCAATACTTGTCATTCTCAACTTTTGTACTGTACTGCTGAGCATAGAGAAACTAGCAGAGAAAACTGAGCAAGGGAACACAGGGAAGTGAGGGCATAAATACACAGGTGAACAGGTAGACACAGGTGATACCAATAGGATCATGATTAGTCCAGACTGTGAGTGAGGAGGTGCCTAAGGTTGTCGGAGGAGGAGGACACCTAGTGAATTGCTCCGGAACTGCAACCCCCTCCTGTAACACATTAGGCTATTAACTTTCCAGTGTTTTCGATATTGTATGTATTGTAGTGTATTGTTTTGTGTATTTGTATGACTGCACAAAATGAATTTCCATGTAAAAGGACAATAAAGTATATTGTGTCGTATCATAATGTAACATAGGCTATGCCGGAGTTAAATGTTTTCTTTCAAGGACTTTGAAGATCATCCACATTTATTTTGGGGAAAGTAACTATGGGAGATGTATTCGATAGCTCAGAAAGGGCGAAACACAACGACACTGAGGCACAAACACTAAAAGGAGTGATAATTGGTTGCCAGTGTTATCAATCATCTAATCAAATCAGATCAGCTCAAGGATTTGTGTTCACTGAAATTATTTTTACACCGAACTCAGTTAGTGTTCAAATTACAGTACATGAGTGTTGAAATAAGATATATTATCAAGTCAACATAATTTGTTTTGCCTTACTCTGGAGATAATTTGATATAGAAATGACTTTACACACTTCCTCATGTCTAGTAAGATTTTAAAAGGTGCCCAAAGGTGCAGCTGAAGCCATACATGTCTGTATAACATATTGATGACAAAGCCAAAACAATACGAGAAGCTAGTAAAACACCACATTTTCCAGCTTGGAACTATATTCCCTCAGCATCCTTTGAATTCTTATCAAAATGCTGTAATCACCATTTCCAACTATGTATTCTGAATCTGGCAATAAACCACTGTGGGTGTCTAGCAATAGACCTGACTCAGCCGTTTGCAAAGGGAGGAGCAATAAATATGAAATCCACTATGGACTGAATAAAGTTAACTGAAATGAGAATGAAAATCCTTGAGAACATTGGAATGTCTTCTCATTTCAGGAAACGGTGAGAGGCAGGGACATTGGATGCTGCCCGGGATGGTTGTGATTGATGGATATGGATGTATCATAGTCCTAGTCCCAATCTAAAATGTATTTATCACCTAACCCACTATTGCTACAGTTGAAGTCGGAAGTTTACATACACCTTAGCCAAATACATTTAACATCAATTTTTTTAATCCTAGTAAAAATTCCCTGTCTTAGGTCAGTTAGGATCACCACTTTACTTTAAGAATGTGAAATGTCAGAATAATAGTAGAGAGAATGATTTATTTTGGTAGCATTGCCTTTAAATTGGGTCAAATGTTTCGGGTAGCCTTCCACAAGCTTCCCACAATAAAAAAGTTGGGTGAATTTGTCCCATTCCTCCTGACAGAGCTGGTGTAACTGAGTCAGGTTTGTAGGCCTCCTTGCTCGTACACGCTTTTTCAGTTCTGCCCACACATTTTCTATAGGATTGAGGTCAGGGCTTTGTGATGGCCACTCCAATACCTTGACTTTGTTGTCCTTAAGCCATTTTGCCACAACTTTGGAAGTATGCTTGGGGTCATTGTCCATTTGGAAGACCATTTGCGACCAAGCTTCCTGACTGATGTCTTGAGATGTTGCTTCAATATATCCACATAATTTTCCTTCCTTATGATGCCATCTATTTTGTGAAGTGCACCAGTCCCTCCTACAGCAAAGCACCCCCACAGCATGATGCTGCCACCCCCGTGCTTCACAGTTGGGATGGAGTTCTTCGGCTTGCAAGCAGCCCCCTTTTTCCTCCAAACATAACGATGGTCATTATGGCCAAACAGTTCTATTTTTGTTTCATCAGACCATTTCTCCAAAAAGTACGATCTTTGTCCCCATGTGCAATTGCAAACCATAGTCTGGCTTTTTTATGGCGGTTTTGGAGCAGTGGCTTCTTCCTTGCTGAGCGGCCTTTCAGGTTATGTCGATATAGGACTCGTTTTACTGTGGATATAGATACTTTTGTACCTGTTTCCTCCAGCATTTTATTATTTTATTTATTTATATCTTCACAAGGTCCTTTGCTGTTGTTCTGGGATTGATTTGCACTTTTCGCACCAAAGTACGTTCATCTCTAGGAGACAGAACGCGTCTCCTTCCTGAGCGGTATGACAGCTGCGTGGTCCCATGGTGTTTATACTTGCATACTATTGTTAGTACAGATGAACGTGGTACCTTCAGGCGTTTGGAAATTGCTCCCAAGGATGAACCAGACTTGTGGAGGTCTACAATTGTTTTTCTGAGGTCTTGGCTGATTTCGTTTGATTTTCCCATGATGTCAAGCAAAGAGGCACTGAGTTTGAAGGTAAGCCTTGAAATACATCCACAGGTACACCTCCAATTGACTCAAATGATGTCAATTAGCCTATCAGAAGCTTCTAAAGCCATGACATAATTTTCTGGAATTTTCCAAGCTGTTTAAAGGCACAGCCAACTGACCCACTGGAATTGTGATACAGTGAATTATAAGTGAAATAATCTGTCTGTGAACAATTGTCGGAAAAATTAATTGTGTCATGCACAAAGTAGATGTCCTAACCGACTTGCTAAAACTATAGTTTGTTAACAATACATTTGTGGAGTGGTTGTAAAACGAGTTTTAATGACTCCAACCTAAGTGCATGTAAACTTCCGACTTCAACTGTATTTTACCTGCTTTGATTCTAAATGCATGCTGTTTTTATTATACATAAAACAAAAATCCTCAGTAGAGCTTTGATACAACTCTAATGAAAGCGCTATACAAAATAAATGTATTGTTATTATTAATTATTATCTTGGCTTCAGAAACATGTGCATTCACTACATTTTGTGTGCTTGTTCGGAGATGTATTATTCAGACATTTACTGAAGCAATTGATATCTTTAAAATATATATATTTAAATATACTTTATGCCGAAATGCATTTCTCAAAAATGAACGTTGTGTTTTTTAGATAGAAAGATGAAAAGTGTGTTTATCCACACACTGTGAATAGTCCTAGAGTGTCTTATTCAAATGAAGCACCTCAAAATATGCTGACTTGATCTAGTGTCTAGAAAAGTAGATTGGCGGTATAGGCACATGTAGGCCTATATTGCCTAATTTCCATATTTTATTACAATATTTCAGAAAAAGAGAAATACAAAACAATCTCACATTTGTATCTACATTCAACAGGTAAACGTTCATAAAAAATATGTAAAGAGTAAAAATGTCCCTATTAGGTTGTGCACCTGACTTTAGCCTAAGCAGTATCAAATTCAGGTTACCTGTAATTATGTCATCCTAAAGTACTATGCCTTCTGATGATATTTTAAAAAACTTTCCAAATGGCAGCAAATGTGTTATGATAGATTTTGATCAAGAAATCTTTCAAATGTGAATGTACATGTATATTTCAGACTCCATCACATCAATAACGAAAGGTATAAAATCCATAACGGTTGTTTTTTCTCTCCAAAATAATAATTGAAATGACAGTATTTTCTACATTATTGTCTTTGTGTTCAGCCAAGTCTTTGCTTCGAAATGGCTATTTATGTTTTAACCTAAGACTTACAAACTCAGAGTTTTGCTAGTATGTTCAGTCTCCCCAAAAAGCTTGTCCATTTCATATAACATCCATAACACCTGTTAGTTTTCTTCTATTTCTTCAACATGACAATATTTAGAAGACCCATTTCGAGGACGTTATTCTCCCCACATGGTTAGCTGTCATAATGCAATTATACGTTTTGCAATGTTGAGGCTATGTGCTACTATGTTATCTGGACACATTTTGTAAGTATAATCATGTAATATCAATATAATTATATGAGCATGTAGAGTAAGGCCCCATACTCAAATGAGATAACTAAACCCTAAGGGCCATTTTCCCAAACCATATTAAGTCGAGTTCTGGGGTTGTATGTATCAAGCGTCTCAGAGTAGAAGTGCTGATTGAGGATCAGGTACCCCTTGTCCATGTAATCTTTTAATAATTATGATCTAAAAGGCAACACTGATCCTAAACCAGCACTGCTGCTCTGAGACTATTGATACATATAAGGCCAGGATAAAAAAATTAATAGAGTATTAATATACCTTAATGTTTCCTTGGTTACCTAGAGATACATTTTTCATTCAATTGCAGATGGGGTATTTTGACATGCAATTTAACTTGTGAGTTAAAACGTTAATCTCCAACACTTATAAATGAGAACCTGCATGTGGTTTTCAGAACACCGGTTAGGAATATTTGGGCCTTTCCATGTATAATTTACATTTAATTATGTTAGCTTTAACTGACATTTTAATGTGAAATGATTAATAGCACACCATTAGCTCTGTAATGCTAAACTTCTGAAAGCGAAAGCATCTGGGGTGTAATATGATTTGCGATGTACTGTACACCACGGATGGAGGCCTCTAACTTTACTAATGGCCTATAAGTATAAACTGAATGCAATGTCTCCCTACACACCAACATTTATGGCATTATTTTAACCTTCAAGGTTGTTTGAGATAAGAACTTTGCAAGTGGCGCTTCATTCATCGTGCTTATTTTCTCTAACTTGGTATTTGCGCGTTAAAAACGATTTGTCATATAATACAATTGGGCAGTACATTTGTCTCCATAAAGTATATTTAGGTTAATAAAGTCATCTGATAAGAAGGGAAAGTGTTTATTTTTAAGACACTAGAGCAGGAATCATTGAGATTGAACAGCTTCCAAAGACTATTCAAGCATCGTTATAATGTGGAGGGCTATATGGCCAATAGAGGTGGTAAAATATAGGCTTTTCTGACCAGATGGGATTCTGTAAGTGAAGGAGAGGGTTGACAACTGCCACTTACGCATGAAGGGAACTAGGAGTATTTCGTAGTTAGGAGGGAGAACAACAAGGGAAGGAAAAACAAGTGTTTTAAGATTGAAGATTCTTAACGTCATAATAAGTTGTCCTCTGATGAGGGAGGGTGATGGTGAGTTTATGATTTAGACCATATACAGTGGGGAGAACAAGTATTTGATACACTGCCGATTTTGCAGGTTTTCCTACTTACAAAGCATGTAGAGGTCTGTAATTTTTATCATAGGTACACTTCAAAAATCCAGAAAATCACATTGTATGATTTTTAAGTAATTAATTAGCATTTTATTGCATGACATAAGTATTTGATACATCAGAAAAGCAGAACTTAATATTTGGTACAGAAACCTTTGTTTGCAATTACAGAGATCATACGTTTCCTGTAGGTCTTGACCAGGTTTGCACACAGTGCAGCAGGGATTTTGGCCCACTCCTCCATACAGACCTTCTCCAGATCCTTCAGGTTTCGGGGCTGTCGCTGGGCAATACGGACTTTCAGCTCCCTCCAAAGATTTTCTATTGGGTTCAGGTCTGGAGACTGGCTAGGCCACTCCAGGACCTTGAGATGCTTCTTACGGAGCCACTCCTTAGTTGCCCTGGCTGTGTGTTTCGGGTTGTTGTCATGCTGGAAGACCCACAACCCATCTTCAATGCTCTCACTGAGGGAAGGAGGTTGTTGGCCAAGATCTCGCGATACATGGCCCCATCCATCCTCCCCTCAATACGGTGCAGTCGTCCTGTCCCCTTTGCAGAAAAGCATCCCCAAAGAATGATGTTTCCACCTCCATGCTTCACGGTTGGGATGGTGTTCTTGGGGTTGTACTCATCCTTCTTCTTCCTCCAAACACGGCGAGTGGAGTTTAGACCAAAAAGCTATATTTTTGTCTCATCAGACCACATGACCTTCTCCCATTCCTCCTCTGGATCATCCAGATGGTCATTGGCAAACTTCAGACGGGCCTGGACATGCGCTGGCTTGAGCAGGGGGACCTTGCGTGCGCTGCAGGATTTTAATCCATGACGGCGTAGTGTGTTACTAATGGTTTTCTATGAGACTGTGGTCCCAGATCTCTTCAGGTCATTGACCAGGTCCTGCCGTGTAGTTCTGGGCTGATCCCACACCTTCCTCATGATAATTGATGCCCCACGAGGTGAGATCTTGCATGGAGCCCCAGACCGAGGGTGATTGACCGTCATCTTGAACTTCTTCCATTTTCTAATAATTGCGCCAACAGTTGTTGCCTTCTCACCAAGCTGCTTGCCTATTGTCCTGTAGCCCATCCCAGCCTTGTGCAGGTCTACAATTGTATCCCTGATGTCCTTACACAGCTCTCTGGTCTTGGCCATTGTGGAGAGGTTGGAGTCTGTTTGATTGAGTGTGTGGACAGGTGTCTTTTATACAGGTAACGAGTTCAAACAGGTGCAGTTAATACAGGTAATGAGTGGAGAACAGGAGGGCTTCTTAAAGAAAAACTAACAGGTCTGTGAGAGCCGGAATTCTTACTGGTTGGTAGGTGATCAAATACTTATGTCATGCAATAAAATGCAAATGAATGACTTAAAAATCAAACAATGGGATTTTTGTTTTAGATTCCGTCTCTCACAGTTGAAGCATACCTATGATAAAAATTACAGACCTCTACATGCTTTGTAAGTAGGAAAACCTGCAAAATCTGCAGTGTATCAAATACTTGTTCTCCCCACTGTATACAGTACATCAAAGTTTAATTTATGTTTTGTTTGTCCATTTTGTGAGACATTTAATTTGATGTCATCACATCCATAACTCTAGAATTGCCCATGATCAAAAGAGACCACCATCAACCAACCAGGAACCGGGCTGCTAATAAATGAAGGGGTCAAACTGTTCTGTTTTCTGGTCTCTTAGTAAACTAAGCACAGCATGGAAATCGCAAACAACCGTGCACTGCTAATGTTAAACTACTAGCCTTAATAAGGGCTAAAATTGCCTTATGTCTCCAGCTCCTGTGCCATTACCTCTTTCTGATATGATTAAGATACTTAATTAAAAGGAACACCTTCCTAATATTGAGTTGCACCCCTCCCTTTTGCCCTCATAACAGCCTCAATTCATCGGGCATGGACACTACAAGGTGTCGAAAGCATTCCACTGTTTCACACAGTTGTGTCAAGTTGTCTGGATGTCCTTTGGGTGGTGGACCATTCTTGATACACTTGGGAAACTGTTGAGCGTGGAAAACCCAGCAGCGTTGCGGTTCTTGACACAAACTGGTGTGCCTGGCACCTACTACCATACCCTGTTCAAAAGACACTTCAATCTTTTGTCTTGCCCATTCACCCTCTGAATGACACACATACACAATCCATGTCTCAATTGTCTCAAGGCTTATAAATCCTTCTTTAACCTCAAATCAAATCAAATTTTATTGGTCACATGCGCCGAATACAACAGGTGCAGACATTACAGTGAAATGCTTACTTACAGCCCTTAACCAACAGTGCATTTATTTTAAACAAAAAAGTAAGAATAAAACAACAACAAAAAAGTGTTGAGAAAAAGAGCAGAAGTAAAATAAAGTGACAGTAGGGAGGCTATATATACAGTAAAATAAAGTGACAGTAGGGAGGCTATATATACAGGGGGGTACCGTTAGCATAGTCAATGTGCGGGGGCACCGGCTAGTTGAGGTAGTTGAGGTAATATGTACATGTGGGTAGAGTTAAAGTGACTATGCATAAATACTTAACAGAGTAGCAGCAGCGTAAAAAGGATGGGGTGGGGGGGCAGTGCAAATAGTCCGGGTAGCCATGATTAGCTGTTCAGGAGTCTTATGGCTTGGGGGTAGAAGCTGTTGAGAAGTCTTTTGGACCTAGACTTGGCACTCCGGTACCGCTTGCCGTGCGGTAGCAGAGAGAACAGTCTATGACTAGGGTGGCTGGAGTCTTTGACAATTTTGAGGGCCTTCCTCTGACACCGCCTGGTATAGAGGTCCTGGATAGCAGGGAGCTTTGCCCCAGTGATGTACTGGGCCGTACGCACTACCCTCTGTAGTGCCTTGCGGTCAGAGGCCAAGCAGTTGCCATACCAGGCGGTGATGCAACCAGTCAGGATGCTCTCGATGGTGCAGCTGTAGAATTTTTGAGGATCTGAGGACCCATGCCAAATCTTTTTAGTCTCCTGAGGGGGAATAGGCTTTGTCGTGCCCTCTTCACGACTGTCTTGGTGTGTTTGGACCATGATAGTTCGTTGGTGATGTGGACACCAAGGAACTTGAAGCTCTCAACCTGTTCCACTACAGCCCCGTCGATGAGAATGGGGCGTGCTCAGTCCTTTTTTTCCTGTAGTCCACAATCATCTCCTTTGTCTTGGTCACGTTGAGGGAGAGGTTGTTGTCCTGGCACCACACGGCCAGATCTCTGACCTCCTCCCTATAGGCTGTCTCATCGTTGTCGGTGATCAGGCCTACCACTGTTGTGTCGTTGGTCAAACTTAATGATGGTGTTGGAGTCGTGCCTGGCCATGCAGTCATGGGTGAACAGAGGGTACAGGAGGGGACTGAGCACGCACCCCTGAGGGGCCCCCGTGTTGAGGATCAGTGTGGCAGATGTGTTGTTACCTACCCTTACCACCTGGGGGCGGCCCGTCAGGAAGTCCAGGATCCAGTTGCAGAGGGAGGTGTTTAGTCCCAGGATCCTTAGCTTAGTGATGAGCTTAGAGGGCACTATGGTGTTGAATGCTGAGCTGTAGTCAATGAATAGCATTCTCACGTAGGTGTTCCTCTTGTCCAGGTGGGAAAGGGCAGTGTGGAGTGCGATAGAGATTGCATCATCTGTGGATCTGTTGGGGCGGTATGCAAATTGGAGTGGGTCTAGGGTTTCTGGGATTATGCTGTTGATGTGAGCCATGACCAGTCTTTCAAAGCACTTCATGGCTACAGACGTCAGTGCTACGGGTCGGTAGTCATTTAGGCAGGTTATCTTAGAGTTCTTGGGCACGGGGACTATGGTGGTCTGCTTGAAACATGTTGGTATTACAGACTCAGTCAGGGACATGTTGAAAATGTCAGTGAAGACACTTGCCAGTTGGTCAGCACATGCTCGGAGTACACGTCCTGGTAATCCGTCTGGCCCTGCGGCCTTGTGAATGTTGACCTGCTTAAAAGTCTTACTCACATCGGCTACGGAGAGCGTGATCACATAGTCGTCCGGAACAGCTGGTGCTCTCATGCATGCTTCAGTGTTGCTTGCCTCGAAGCGAGCATAGAAGTGGTTTAGCTCGTCTGGTAGGCTTGTGTCACTGGGCAGCTCGCGGCTGTGCTTCCCTTTGTAGTCTGTAATAGTTTTCAAGCCCTGCCACATCCGACGAGCGTCAGAGCCAGTGTAGTATGATTCAATCTTAGACCTGTATTGACTCTTTGCCTGTTTGATGGTTCGTCGGAGGTCATAGCGGGATTTCTTATAAGCGTCCGGGTTAGAGTCCCGTTCCTTGAAAGCGGCAGCTCTACCCTTTAGCTCAGTGCGGATGTTTCCTGTAATCCATGGCTTCTGGTTGGGGTATGTACGTACGGTCACTGTGGGGACGACATCATCGATGCACTTATTGATGAAGCCAGTGACTGATGTGGTGTACTCCTCAATGCTGTCTGAAGAATCCCGGAACATGTTCCAGTCTGTGCTAGCAAAACAGTCCTGTAGCTTAGCATCTGCGTCATCTGACCACTTTTTTATTAGCCGAATCACTGGTGCTTCCTGTTTCAGTTTTTGCTTATAAGCAGGAATCAGGAGGATAGAGTTATGGTCAGATTTGCCAAATGGAGGGCGAGGGAGAGCTTTGTATGCGTCTCTGTGTGTGGAGTAAAGGTGGTCTAGAGTTTTTTCCCCTCTGGTTGCACATTTAACATGCTGGTAGAAATGAGGTAGAACGGATTTAAGTTTCCCTGCATTAAAGTCCCCGGCTACTAGGAGCGCTGCATCTGGATGAGCGTTTTCCTGTTGATTAATGGCCTTGTACAACTCATTCAGTGCAATCTTAATGCCAGCATTGGTTTGTGGTGGTAAATAGACAGCTATGAAAAATATAGATGAAAACTCTCTTGGTAAATAGTGTGGTCTACAGCTTATCATAAGATACTCTACCTCAGGCGAGCAAAACCTCGAGACTTCCTTAGTATTTGATTTTGTGCACCAGCTGTTGTTTACAAATATACAGAGACCGCCACCCCTCGTCTTACCGGAGCCTGCCGTTCTGTCCTGCCGATGTAGCGTATAGCCTGCTAGCTGAATGTTGTCATTGTTGTCGTTCAGCCACGACTCCGTGAAACATAAGATATTACAGTTTTTAATGTCCCGTTGGTAGGATAACCGTAATCTTAAATCGTCAATTTTATTCTCAAAAGATTGAACATTGGCTAATAGGATTGATGGGAGAGGCAGTTTACTCGTTCGCCGTCGGATCCTTACAAGGCACCCGGATCTGCGTCCACGATATCTCCGTCTCTTCCTCACGCGAATGACGGGGATCTGGGCCTTGTCGGGAGTCTGTAGAATATCCTTCGCGAACGCCTCGTTGAAGAAAAAGTCTTCGTCCAACGCGAGGTGAGTAATCGCTGTCCTGATATCCAGAAGCTCTCTTTGGTTATAAGAGACGATGGCAGAAACATTATGTACAAAATAAATTACAAATAACGCGGAAAAACACACATAGTAGTACAATTGGTTAGAGGGCTGTAAAACGGCAGCCATCTTCTTCCGGCGCTGTCTCCTCCCCTTCATCTACACTGATTTGAAGTGGATTTAACAAGAGCCATCAATAAGGGATCATAGCTTTCACCTGGATTCACCTGGTCAGTCTACGTCATGGAAAGAGCAGGTGTCCTTAATGTTTTGTACACTCTGTGTATATGGGACGATCCAAATACAGTATGACCACCACATGTTGCATGTACAGCAAAACAACCTTCACCAGAACAAGCTGGCTCTGGATACGCTGGTCCATTTGAACGTTAACATCTTTTGATAAATCCTAACAGAGCAGAGAAAATATCCTTCTCAGCAGAATCTGTCGCTTTGGAACTTTTCCATCAAGCCTAACCCAAAGACTGCCATGCTCTCTCATCGCTGTGTCTCTTTCCACTGCCGTGCACAAGAAGATCTCCTTTGGTCTTGTTGAAATATATCTCAGCCGACAGATGCTCCCGTATGCTCGCTTTGTGAATAATATGAAACATACCTTTACTTTTTGTATGGATCTCCCTATATTTATACCTAATAATATATCTGGGGAGTCGGTGATCCGACAATGGGAGACCGAACACAGGTTCAACATTCAGAGCAGACACTCTCATTGTCTGTGTCCCAACTGGCACCCCATGCCCTTTATAGTGCACTAATTCTGAGGGCCCATAGGGCTCTGGTCAAAAGTAGTGCACTTTATAGAGAAAAGGTTGCCATTTGGGATGCATCCACTGTCAAGTCATGGATGATGGAATAGGTGATTTTGATTATGCAACGGTTTTGCCTGACTGTTTTACCCAAAACTAACTGTAATGGTGTTGAAGTAGATTATAATATCTTGTTGAGAGATGAGCCAAATTCCATTGGGATCAGTATGGCTTGAAGGAATTGATTTTTTACCATCTGATCCTTGCTACGTTAGAGATAAATATCCAAGTGTGAGCACCATATTCTAGGTATTTGCCCAAGATATTCAAGAGTTTCAGCGTCGAACATGGCTTTTGTTGCGTCTGACAGCTGTTTGGTTATGACTTTGACAACCTCATTGTTATTCCATGTTTGGGTTTGTGTCTCTATCCACTCATCTCCCTCAGGGATTAATTAAGAAGTCCTCTTTTGTTAGTTATTTTGTACATTACCTCAAAGGGCATAAGGCGTAACCATAGACACAACACTCTCCACACTGATATGTAGATAATAGACAACAGTGACCTGAAATGAAAACACCAGATAAAAACATTGGTGTGATGACCAGATCAGCAGATTGTGTTGCAATAATGCATCTATGTCAACAAGCCCCTCTCAAGATATACTGCAGTTAATAAGCATGAAATTGAACATTTTTAAGTCTGTTGATATTTAACAAGAAATTATTTCCCTGTATCTAAAGCGAGACGATTAGAACATAACCAAACCAAAAAACGTGGATGGATGGCAGAATTCACACAAAACTGAAAGCACAAATCACCGCATTTAACCACGGCAAGGTGACTGGGAACATGGACGTATACAAACAGACCAGCTATGACCTCCATAAGGCAATCAAAGACAAAATGACACTATAGGGACTAAGTGGAGTCACAATTCAACGGCTCAGACACAAGACGTATGTGGCAGGGACTGCAGACAATCACGTATTATAAAGGGAAAGCCAGCCACGTCACGGGCACGGGCACCGACACCTCGCTCCCGGACGAGCTAAACACCTTCTTCGCCTGCTTGAGCCGCCGACTTGGGCTCCCGACACTCACGAGGACTGTGTGCTCTCGTTCTCTGTGACTGACGTGAGTAAGTCATTTAAGCGTGTTAACAATGGCAAGGCTGCATCCCTAGCCGTGCCTCAGAGCATGTGCAGACCAGTTGGCTGGAGTATTTACAGACATATTCAATCTCTCCATATCCCAGTCTGTTGTCCCCACTTGCTTCAAGATGACTACCATTGTACCCAAGAAAGTGAAGGTAACTGAACAAAATGACTATCGCCCCTGAGCACTCACTTCTGTCATCATGAAGTGCTTTGAGAGGCTAGTTAAGGACCATATCACCTCCACCCTACCCATTAAACCCCTACAACTCATCCAGAATGCCGCAGCCCATCTGGTGTTCAACCTTCCCAAGTTCTCTCACGTCACCCCCCTCCTCCGCACACTCCACTGGCTTCCAGTTGAAGCTCGCATCCGTTACAAGACCATGGTGCTTGCCTATGGAGCAGTGAGGGGAACGGCACCTCCGTACCTTCAGGCTCTGATCAGTCCCTACACCCAGGCGAGGGCATTGCGTTCATCCACCTCTGGCCTGCTGGCTCCCCTTCCTCTGCGGAAGCATAGTTCCCGCTCAGCCCAGTCAAAGCTGTTCGCTGCTCTGGCACCCCAATGGTGGAACAAGCTCCCTCACGACGCCAGGACAGCGGAGTCACTCACCACCTTCCGGAGACATTTGAAACCCCACCTCTTTAAGGAACACCTGGGATAGGATAAAGTAATCCTTCTACCCCCCAAAAAAAAAAAAAAAAAAAAAAAAAAGTATAATTGGAAAGTGGTTATCCCACTGGCTATAGGGTGAATGCACCAATTTGTAGTCGCTCTGGATAAGAGCGTCTGCTAAATGACGTAAATGTGCCCTTGAGCAAGGCACTTAACCCTAATTGCTCCTGTAAGTCGCTCTGGATAAGAGCGTCTGCTAAATGACTAAAATGTAAATGTAATGTAAATGTACCCGATACCCTAGACCCACTACAATTCGCATATCACCGGAACAGATCCACGGACGACGCAATCGCCATTGCACTGCACACTGCCCTATCCCACCTGGACAAGAGAAATACCTATGTATGTAAGAATGCTGTTCATCGACTACAGCTCAGCCTTCAACACCATAGTGCCCTCCAAGCTCATCACTAAGCTCAGGTGCCCTGGGTCTGAACCCCTCCCTGTGCAACTGGGTCCTGGACTTTGACGGACCGACCCCAAGTAGTGAAGGTAGGCAACAACACCTCCGCCATGCTGATCCTCAGGGGCCCCACAGTGTGCGCAGCCACCTCCTGTACTCCCTGTTCACTCATGACTGTGTGGCAACACGTCTCCAACTCAATCATCAAGTTTGATTATTACTAACAACACTGAGACAGCCTACAGGGAGGAGTTGAGAGCCCTGGTGGAGTGGTGCCAGGAAAATAACCTCAACTTAAACTACAGGAGACAGCAGAGAGAGCACGCCCCCATCCACATCAACGGGAATGCAGTGGAGGGTCAAAAGCTTCAAGTTCCTCGGCGTGCACATCACTGACAACCTGAAATGGTCCCTTCACACAGACAGCATGGTGAAGGTGGCGCAACAGCTCCTTTTCAACCTTAGGAGGCTGAATAAATTTGGCTTGGCCCCTAAGACCCTCACAAACCTCTACAGATGCACCATTGAGAGCATCCTGTTGGGCTGTTTCACCGCCTGGTACGGCAATTGCTCCATCCGCATAGACAGGGCAGTGCGGTCAACCTATCACATCACCTGGGGAACACTGCCTGCCCTCCAGGACATCTACAGCACCTGGTGTCACAGGAAGGCCAAGAAGATCGTCAAGAACCTCAGCCACCCGAGACAAGTCCTGTTCACCCCGCTACCATCTAGAAGACAGTAGAAGTGTGTCAAAGCTGGGACCGTGAGACAGAAACAGCTTCCAACTCCTGGCCATCAGACTGCTAAACATTCACCACCGCCCAGTACCCTGCCCTGAACCTTAGTCACTGTTCTAGCCGGCTATCACCTGGTACTCTACCCTGCACCTTAGAGACAGCTGCCCTATGTACATAGTCATTGAACACTGCTCACTGGTCACTTTAATAATGTTTACATACTGTTTTATCCACTTTATATGTATATACTGTATTCTAGTCATGGCTCATCCTATATAACTACTGCTGTACACAACTTTTCTATTAATATACTGTCCTTACTCTTTTTACCCACCATTATACAGTGGGGGAAAAAAGTATTTAGTCAGCCACCAATTGTGCAAGTTCTCCCACTTAAAAAGATGAGAGAGGCCTGTAATTTATCATAGGTACACATCAACTATGACAGACAAATTGAGAAAAAAAAATCCAGAAAATCACATTGTAGGATTTTTAATTAATTAATTTGCAAATTATGGTGGAAAATAAGTATTTGGTCACCTACAAACAAGCAAGATTTCTGGCTATCACAGACCTGTAACTTCTTCTTTAAGAGGCTCCTCTGTCCTCCACTCGTTACCTGTATTAATGGCACCTGTTTGAACTTGTTATCAGTATAAAATACACCTGTCCACAACCTCAAACAGTAACACTCCAAACTCCACTATGGCCAAGACCAAAGAGCTGTCAAAGGACACCAGAAACAAAATTGTAGACCTGCACCAGGCTGGGAAGACTGAATCTGCAATAGGTAAGCAGCTTGGTTTGAAGAAATCAACTGTGGGAGCAATTATTAGGAAATGGAAGACATACAAGAACACTGATAATCTCCCTCGATCTGGGGCTCCACGCAAGATCTCACCCCGTGGGGTCAAAATGATCACAAGAACGGTGAGCAAAAATCCCAGAACCACACAGGGGGACCTAGTGAATGACCTGCAGAGAGCTGGGACCAAAGTAACAAAGCCTACCATCAGTAACACACTACGCCGCCAGGGACTCAAATCCTGCAGTGCCAGACTTGTCCCCCTGCTTAAGCCAGTACATGTCCAGGCCCATCTGAAGTTTGCTAGAGTGCATTTGGATGATCCAGAAGAGGATTGGGAGAATGTCAGATGAAACCATAATAGAACTTTTTGGTAAAAACTAAACTCGTCGTGTTTGGAGGACAAAGAATGCTGAGTTGCATCCAAAGAACACCATACCTACTGTGAAGCATGGGGGTGGAAACATCATGCTTTGGGGCTGTTTTTCTGCAAAGGGACCAGGACGACTGATCCGTGTAAAGGAAAGAATGAATGGGGCCATGGATTGTGAGATTTTGAGTGAAAACCTCCTTCCATCAGCAAGGGCATTGAAGATGAAACGTGGCTGGGTCTTTCAGCATGACAATGATCCCAAACACACCGCCCGGGCAACGAAGGAGTGGCTTCGTAAGAAGCATTTCAAGGTCCTGGAGTGGCCTAGCCAGTCTCCAGATCTCAACCCCATAGAAAATCTTTGGAGGGAGTTGAAAGTCCGTGTTGCCCAGCGACAGCCCCAAAACATCACTGCTCTAGAGGAGATCTGCATGGAGGAATGGGCCAAAATACCAGCAACAGTGTGTGAAAACCTTGTGAAGACTTACAGAAAACGTTTGACCTGTGTCATTGCCAACAAAGGGTATATAACAAAGTATTGAGAAACTTTTGTTATTGACCAAATACTTATTTTCCACCATAATTTGCAAATAAATTCATTAAAAATCCTACAATGTGATTTTCTGGATTTTTCTTTCTCATTTTGTCTGTCATAGTTGACGTGTACCTATGATGAAAATTACAGGCCTCTCTCATCTTTTTAAGTGGGAGAACTTGCACAATTGGTGGCTGACTAAATACTTTTTTTCCCCACTGTATGTATATATATTTACATTCCTGTCTCTGACATTACTCGTTCTGATTTACATTTGCATTTTAGTCATTTAGCAGACGCTCTTATCCAGAGCGACTTACAGGAGCAATTAGGGTTAAGTGCCTTGCTCAAGGGCACATCAACACATTTTTCACCTAGTCGGCTCAGGGATTAGAACCAGCGACCTTTCAGTTACTGGCACTACGCTCTTAACTACTAAGCTACCTGCCGCCTATATTGCTAGGTATTACTGCACTGATGAAGATAGAAACACAAGCATTTCGCTGCACGTGCGATAACATCTGCAAATCTGTGTACAAGACCAATAAACTTTGATTTGAGATTTGTTCACTGTAAGCCTTGGCATTTTGTATGCTAATTTGCTCTCTAACAAACCAAACCTATAACTGGCTGATGATGCAAAAAAAGGAAATGTTTGTTATGAAGCAATAGAGGAGAGGTTAAGGGAAACAAGATCTTAGCTAACGGAACAACTCACTATCGTCTAAAATGTAGCACCTAATTTGCCATGTCAAGAAACTGTCAAGAAACACATCCTGTGGGTACTCAGCTAATGAGTGCAGGACTTGTTGTTTTGAACCATGAACAGACATCTGAACCTTTCCAGTCCTATTTTGTACAGATATCCAACAGGTAGCACTTTTTTAACAAGCAATTAAAAGGTGTTACTTTACACAGCGTAACGAGATGTTAAATTAGCCATTAAACTGGCAGGTTTTGTTTTAAAAAACCTATTTGTGGATTTTCTTGAGCAATGCCATTATATTGCTGTCTGTAAGCAAAATTGGGTGTTTCAAATCAATATTATGTGTGTAGTATGACTTTACCTTAGAGATTGACATACAGTGCCTTCAGAAAGTATTCACAACCCATGACATATTCCACATTTTGTTGTGTTACAGCCTGAATTCAAAATTTATGAAATAGATTTGGTGAAATGGGTGAGAATTTTTTTCTCACCCATATATCTACACACAGTACCTCATAATGACACAATGAAAAAATGTTTTTAGAAATGTTAGGAACTTTACTGAAAATGAAATACAGAAATATCATTTACGTAAGTATTCACACCCCTGAGTCAATACATGTTAGAATCACCTTTGGCAGCAATTACAGTTGTGATTATTTACGGTTAAGTCTCTAAGAGCTTTGTACACCTGGATTGTACAATATTTGCACATTATTCTTTTACAAATTCTTCAAGCTCTGTCAAGTTGGTTGTTGATCATTGCTAGACAGCCATTTTCAAGTCTTGCCATAGATTTTCAAGCCGATTTAAGTCAAAACTGTAACTAGGCCACTCAGGAACATTCAATGCGTCTTGGTAAGCAGTGTATATTTGGCCTTATGTTTTAGGTTATTGTCCTGCTGAAAGGTGAATTTGTCTCCCAGTGTCTGTTGGAAAGCAGACTGAACCAGGTTTTCCTCTAGGATTTTCCCTGTGCTTAGCTCTATTCCGTTTCTTTTTATCCTAAAAAACTCCCTAATCCTTGCCGATGACAAGCATACCCATAACATGATGTAGTCACCACCATCGGTGGTTCTCAGTGATGTGTTGTGTTGGATTTGCCCCAAACATAACGCTTTGTATTCAGGACATAAAATTCATTTCTTTGCCACATTTTTGCAGTTTTACTTTTGTGCCTTATTGCAAACAGGATGCATGTTTTTGAATATTTATATTATATACAGGCTTCTCTCTTTTCACTCTATCATTTAGGTTAGTATTGTGGAGTAACTACAATGTGGTTGATCCATCCTCAGTTTTCTTCTATCACAGCCATTAAACTCTGTAACTGTTTTAAAGTCACCATTAGCCTCATGGTGAAATCCTTCCAGTTTCCTTCCTCTCTGACAACTTAGTTAGGAAGGACGCCTGTATCTTTGTAGTGACTGGGTGTATTGATACACCATCCAAAGTGTAATTAATAACTTCCCATGCTCAAAGGAATATTCAATGTCTGCTTTTTTAAAAACCCATTTACCAATAGGTACCCTTCTTTGCGAGGCATTGGAAAACCTCCCTGGTCTTTGTGGTTGAATCTGTGTTTGAAATTCACTGCTCAACTGAGGGACCTTACAGTATGTGTGGGGTAAAGAGATGAGGTTGTCATTCAAAAATCATGTTAAACACTAATATTGCACACAGAGTGAGTTCATGCAACTTACTTGACTTGTTAAGCAATTGGTTACTCCTGAACTTATTAAGGCTTGCCATAACAAAGGGTTTGAATACTTATTGACTCAAGACATTTCAGATTTTCATTTTTAATGAATTTGTACACATTTCTAAAAACATAATTCCACTTTGACATTATGGGGTATTGTGTGTAGGCCAGTGACACAAAATATAAATGTAATCTATTTTAAATTCAAGCTGTAACACAACAAGATGTGGAAAAGGTCAAGGGATGTGAGTCCTTTCTGAAGGCACTGTATGATCCCAAAATTCCATCAGTGAAGCAAAATTGCACAGGAGGGACATTCTCAAGCATACTGTACTGCAATGCCATCCAAGGTTACTGACATTTGGTACATAATTTCGAGGATAAAAAGAGACACATGGTGTCTACATATTGTGAGGACCTGTACTCCATAGGCATCCAGAGATTACTTTGTTGCATCCCAAATGGCACCCTATTCCAGACCCATAGGGCTCTGGTCAAAAGTAGTGCCATTTGGGACGCACACTCCTAGAAAATCTCAGAGTCGCAGGATGGCAATGGCAATACTGAAACATGACAACTGGGTGGCCCTGGGTGAGGATTGTATTCTGAAGGTTATGGGGTAAATCCATTTGAATTCAATCACTTTTTGACAGCATCCCTTTTGATTTAAACAAAACATTCAAGTCTCCCGAGTGGCGCAGCAGTCTAAGGCACTGCATCTCAGTGCTTGAGGCGTCACTACAGACCCGCTGGTTCGATTCCAGGCTGTATCACAACCGGCTGTGATTGGGAGTCCCATAGGGCGGCGCACAATTGGCCCAGCGTCGTCCGGGTTTGGCCGGTGTAGGCCGTCATTGTAAATAAGAATTTGTTCTTAACTGACTTGCCTAGTTAAATAAAGGTTAAAAAATAAAGGTGCTCAATGTTGACCCATTTTGCATACCCCACCATACTGAGACCTCCATGTCTTCATCACTGGAAAATATAAAACGGTTGAGTTTGATATTATTTAAAAGCTTAGAAACAGGGTTGTCAAACTATTTTATAATTTCCAGAATAGATTTTTTATATATATTTTTTATTATAAAAAAAAAAAAATGTATCTACATATTCGCTCGCGTATGTTGTAGATTAGACCTTACTTTACACAATCTGAGGTTTTTGTGTTGTGCCCGCCACCGGTTGAGCCACAACATAATCTTGAATACAGAGTGGGTGTGATTTCAATCATAGAAATATAATTAATCAGTTCAGACCACTGCAATTTAGCTGGTACACCATTGTCACGATTGTTGAGAGACAGGTCAGACCAAGGTGCAGCATGGTATGCGTACATGTTTATTAAGACGAATAAACACTTGACAAAATAACGAAACCGTGAAGTCCTATGGGCTATACACACAACAAGCCTAACAGGAACACAAACAAGATCCCACACCTAAGGTAGGCAACCAGGCTACTTAAGTATGATCCCCAATCAGAGACAACGAGCGACAGCTGCCTCTGATTGGGAATCACACCCGGCCAAACATAGAAATATCAAACTAGATCTACAACATAGAAATACAATAACATAGATCTCAACAGAAACTCACACCCTGACCCAACCATCAAGAGTTCTCTAGATCAGGGCGTGACAACCATTGAAATGTAAATTGATTTGAATTTTGAAATTCCAATTACTACCACAAAGATGAATGCCGGTCCACCGTTGAATGTCAACTTAAATGGTAATGTCTATTCTATTATCTATAGGTTTCCTATGGAGGATTGACAGTATAATTTAAAACAGATATTCCCATTCAAGTTAACATTCTCTGATGTGCCTCCAACCATCTTTGGGGTACCATTTGAATGTAGAAATTTCTATTTTATTCCCATTTTAATACTTTTATCATCCAAAACATGACAACCACCCTGTATTCAAGAGCATGTTGTGTCTCAACCGGTGGCGGGCACAACACAAAAAACTCAGATGATGTAAAAATAGAGTCTAAGCTACAACATATGCGAATATGAAAAAAAATTGGAGTTCACGCGTTTTTAGATAATATATTTTTAAGGTTAAAAAAAGGAACATTTTTATATATATAAATATTTTAAGACATTAGACACTAGTTTGACAACCCTGTTTTTAAGCTTTTAACTGATATCAATCTCCACCCTTTATCTTTTCCAGTGATGAAGACATGGATGTCTCATGGTATGGTGGGGTATGCAAAATAGGTCAACTTTGAGTTCCTTTATCTCTTGAATGTTTTGGCATTCAGGCCCAAAAAGTCACTCTCTGAGCACTTCTACAATGGGCAAATATGTATGGAAGGTTTCATTCAAATCAAAATGGGTGCTGTCAAAAAGTGATTGAATTAAACTAGATTTATCCTATGGTTACATCCCAAATGGCACCCTATTCCCTACATAATGCACCACTTTTAACCAAAAGTATTGTATTATGTAGGGTATAAGGTGCCATTTGGGACACAGACTGTCACTCTAGTGCTATTTGGCCAAAGCTTTCGAGCCGAGGGAATGATGTAAAGGTTACCTAATCCAGCTGCAGGAGAGGGAGAGTGTGATTGCGAGAACACAACTTGCATGTTAATTACATAACAAATCCAGAATACTGAAGTTGTTCCCAGAGAGCAAAAGAAAGCAGTGAAATTGTTCAAAGGACTAGACAGCATAGTCCCACCTGGGGTGCAAATAGAATAGAATTGCAGAGCACATGGCCCATAGTGTATTGTGTAGTATTTATGTTTTCATGTGCAGTATCTTCTCTTGTACTGTGATTGTACTCTCAAACATTGGTGGAACTTATAACAGAAATAACATGAAATACCCATGTTATTACAAAGCAATATCTATATAATTAAATACTATGCATGTAAAAGGGTTGCATACTTCTATGTACTCTGATAATTCTAGAAAGCACTAAAAGCCTTCATGTGCCATGAGACAAGAACAGTCAAGAACATTCAAGAAGAGTGAAGCATCTGAACATTGGACCATATAACGCAACCTGGTCTCAGAGCATTTCATATTATTCTGTATGTAAATCCGAGTCACTCCATTTCGTATGAGAAGTTACAATTTACAATTCGTATTATATGTTGATAATTTGCAAAACGTACAATATGTTACGAATTTTCAAAACGTATGATACGTTACGAATTCACTAACGTTAGCTAGGCTAGAGGTTAGGGTTAAGGTTAGGAGTAAGGTTAAAGGGATAAGGTTAGGGTTAGGGAAAGGGTTAGCTAAAAGGGTTAAGGTTAGGGTTAGGTCAAGGGATAGCTAAAAGGGTTAAGGTTAGGGTTAGGTGAAGGGTTAGCTAAAAGGGTTAAGGTTAGGTGAAGGGATAGCTAAAAGGGTTACGGTTATGGTTAATGGAAGGGTTAGCTAACATGCTAATAAGTATAGTAGTAGCAAAGTTGTTAAAAAGTTGCTAATTAGCTAAAATGCTAAAGTTGTCCGTGATGAGATTCAAACTCGCAACCTTTGGGTTGCTAGATGTTTGCATTATACACTCACCCATCCAGCTTTCATTTTTGCCTTAAGTAACCATCTGTCTTATGTAACCATACCAAACGTAACATATTATACTAAATGGAGTGTCTCGGATTTATGTACAGAATAATACCTGAGATCAGACTGTATAGCGATGATGATGATGACCATTGTGACCTGTCGGGTTCATATAGACATTACATAAATAGGAACCCTGTAGCTTGGAATCCTTTACGCTGAGTTCAGGGTTAATAATACAACTGGGAAACGAAGGCCTAAGCCTCACTGTTATGATGCAACAAATTCAAAGTGAGACATTATCTTCAATGAGCCCTCACATTTAATTTCAAAGCTTTTTTCCTGATTACGCGGCCAACTGTATGGTACAGCAGTAAAAAAGAACTCACAAATGTCTCAATTATATATTTCCTCACGCAAAACACATTACTGAATGATAATAATGCATTTCATGTTATCATGGCTTGTGGACAGCTATTCAACCCCTCTGACATCATAAGGCCTAAACACTTAAAAATAACTACATTTGAAAATAGCTATTGATCGCTATGACACAATTATCTTGGCCTGCGTTTGAAACAGGCCGGCTCCCCATTCTTGTCCTCTGTCATGTCATTGTGTTATCTCAAAGTGTTATTGATTGTCTTTGAGCCTTAAAAGGCATATTATATTACAAATTCATATTGCTGGCTCCTTGCTAGAGCAAAGCGTTTGTGTTGTTTGAAGGGATTGATGGTAAATGAATGACAAATCATATTTTGTCTGCCTGCTCACGTTCTTTCCCACCTGCCTACTTACAATATTGTTTTGGTCGACAGATACAGTAAATCTGCATGACCTAAAAGTACTGCTTGAGTGGTCCTTCATAGAATACATGTATATGAATACAGTGTTCTATGGTATAGTCTGGCAAACATACTACAGTAGAAGTATTTAACTACATTTTTGGATCTCGAAGGGCCTCTATAGCGAAAAATTCTTGCAACGTGAAACAGTATAATACCAAAGGAGCATAACAGCATAATAAACTACAGTAGGCTTATTTAACCTTGTCTTTACTCAGTCTATATTACATTTACATTTTTGTAATTTAGCAGACACTCTTATCCAGCGCGAATTACAGGAGCAATCAGGCTAATTCAAATCTGGACCTCAAAGCCAATTCCACTGCTGATTTCAATTATTTCCCCCTAACCAGGGACCGATTTAGACCTGGTACACAAGGGGTGTAATCATTAGTATAAAACGTTTTGCAACGGAACCCCTTTTCTCCATACGGAAATCGTATTGCAATGAAAACTAGAGTTTCTATTGAACAAATTCAGGTGGGTTCCTCCCCGTTCCGTTCAGTTTGCTTCTGTTTGGTTTGTTTGGTTCCTAATGAGTACACCCCAGGTAGGTGCAAGTTAAATTATCAGGTTGAACAGAAAACCAGCAGTACTATATCAGGGTTTCCCAAACTCGGTCCTGGGCCCCCTCTACCCTGAGTACATGTTTTGGTTTTTGCCCTAGCGCTACACAGCTGATTCAAATAACCAACTCATCATCAAGCTGTGTAGTGCTAGGGCAAAAAACAAAATGTGCACCTAGGGAGGGCCCCACGACCAAATTTGGGAAATCCTGGTCTATATGTTAATGGATGTACATGGTATTGTGTAGCCGACAGGTGCATACGTTTCTATACTGCAGCTATGTGATGCTATAATACTAGTTAATTACAACTAAGGCTCACCTACAATGTTTGGCAGTGCTAACATCCTGTTGTTCCGCGCTGCACAATGGACGTTCTCTTTCTTGGCCTTGAAGCAAAGGGGAGAGGTAAAAAGGAGCGCATTGCGCTTGCAACTGGGACTCGTTCCTGGTGGCCTTTCAAATATGTGATGCGAACAATTAATTACTGCGAAAACACGCAATGACACATTTCATTAACATTCAAAGCATTACCCGGCCTGCGCTCAGAGCACAGAGGCTGCTGTACCGTCACAACTCTGCCAGGGAAAGGACAAGCAGCTGGGACTCTGCCAAGCCCCAAACCCCAAGACGACTTTGTCTCCATTTCAGGAAAAGAATGAACAAATATAAAGTCACTTCAAGGTCTACTCCTAGGGCTGGATTCAATCCGTATCGCCAAAGTATCGCCAAAGATCTGCGTTAATGCAGTCTTACTGACTGCGGGTACATTGCCTTTAATTCTCAATCACGCTATAAAGCGGCTCTTCAGCGCTACGGATTGAATAGAGCCATAGTCATCTTAGGAAAATATAAAACAATGGAAGATGGAAGATGAAGATCGGTCTGGAAATGTTGTGGTTTTTCCACGCAGATTCTCATTAAGATGCAAATGTTATTTTTGATTGTTCAGCTATAATGGTTCTCAGATGGAGCAGCAATAATGCTAGTTGAAGTGTGTTGAATAATGAAACATTGAATTGTGTCCTTATGAAGATGGTGTACGTGTGGTGACGGAATGCAAAGAAAACACTCAGAATAGGGCCTCCAGAGTGGCGCAGCGGTCTAAGGCACTGCATTGCAATGCTTGAGGCGTCACTACAGACGCGAGTTCGATCCCAGGCTGTGTCACAGCTGGCCGTGACCGGGAGACCCATGAGGCGGCGCACAATTGGCCCAGTGTCATCCGGGTTAGGGGAGGGTTTAGCCGGCCGGGATTTCCTTGTCCCATCACGCTCTAGCGAGTTCTTGTGGTGGGCGGTGTTTCCTCCAACACATTGATGCGGCTGGTTAAACGAGCAGTGCGGCTTGGCAGGGTCATGTTTCGGAAGACGCATGGCTCTCGACCTTCGCCTCTCCCGAGTCCGTAGGGAATGTTGTAGCGATGGGACAAGACTGTACCAATTGGGGAGAAAAAGGGGTAAAACTACCACAAAAAAAAACACTCTGAATGACCATATATATTTTTTTACTTTTCTAACTGAAAAGCCGGGGTACTGCAGGCTCTTTTTTTCACAAAGCAGGATCCCCCATTATAGGCAATCTTTGTGGTCAATATTTGTGTAAATAAAATACAATTTGAAGACAATTGTAGTACCAATAATTTATTCTATTACCACAGATTTATGTCCTTGAACCGATTATTTAAAAAGAAAACGCATACAGAAGAAGGATAATTGAGTTGCTACCGGCAGCCTGCAGTACCCCGGTCTGCATTCAACTTGACATACTCAATGAGAGGGGGCAGCACTGAGCTAGCCTGCAACCTCACTTCCTGGAGTAGCTCAAACTGCGCATGTTATGTCTTGAGAATCTCTCCCATGAAACACCATCTTAGCAAGCTAAAACCGACTTCCTAAGCTTCATCAGGGATCCCAGCCACCCCAGCCATGCCTTGTTCTCTCCGCTTTAATCACTCAGATGCGGGCAGTACAGGAGCATCATGGCAAAAACTGAAAGACTGGCCAATAGTTTCTACCCTCAGACATGCTGGTGTGATGTCATCGATGGATTTGTCCATATTTATAAGGAGTTGGGATGAGACAGACAGGCAGGCAGCTTTTCTCAGCCAGTCGAAATAATGACTCAGCATCATTTTTATGTGTACATTCGGAAAGTATTCAGACCCTTTGACTTTTTCCACATTTTGTTACGTTACAGCTTTATTCTCAAATAGATTACATTGTTCCCCCCCCCCCTCCCCTCATCAATCTACACACAATACCCCATAATGACAAAGCAAAAACAGGTTTTTAGAAATTTTAGCCTAAAAGAATAAATACAATTTGTTATGAAATATCACATTTAAATAAGTATTCAGACCCTTTACTCAGTACTTTGTTGAAGCACCTTTGGAAGTGATTACAGCCTTGATTCTTCTTGGGTATGACGCTTCAAGCTTGGCACACCAGTATTTGCGGAGTTTCTCCCATTCTTCTCTGCAGATCCTCTCAAGCTCGGTCAGGTTGAATGGGGAGTGTCACTGCACAGCTATTTTCAGGTCCCTCCAGAGATGTACCATCGGGTTCAAGTCCGGGCTCTGGCTGGGTCACTCAAGGACATTCAGAGACTTGTCCCGAAGCCACTCTTGCGTTGTCTTGGCTGTGTGCTTAGGGTCGTTGTCCTGTTGGAAGGTGAACACCCCAGTCTGAGGTCCTGAGCAGGTTTTCATCAAGGGTCTCTCTGTACTTTGCTCCGTTCATCTTTGCCTCGATCCTGACTAGTCTCCCAGTCTCTGCCGCTGAAAAACATCCCGACAGCATGAGGCTGCCACCACCATGCTTCACCATAGGGATTGTGCCAGGTTTCCTCCAGACGTGACGCTTGGCATTCAGGCCAAAGAGTTCAATCTTGGTTTCATCAGACCAGAGAATCGTGTTTCTCATGGTCTGAGAGTCCTTTAGGTGCCTTTTGGCAAACTCCAAGCGGGCTGTCATTTGCCTTTTACTGAGGAGTGGCTTCCATCTGGAAGCCATGAAGGCCTGATTGGTGGAGTGCTGCAGATATGGTTGCCTTCTGGAAGGTTCTCCCATCTCCACAGAGGAACTGTGGAGCTCTGTCAGAGTGACAATCGGGTTCTTGGTCACCTCCCTGACCAAGGCCCTTCTTCCACAATTGCTCAGTTTGGCCGGGCGACCAGCTCTAGGAAGAGTCTTGGTGGTTCCAAAACATCTTCCATTTAGGAATGATGGAGGTCACTGTATTCTTGGGAACCTTCAATGCTGCAGACATTTTTTGGTACCCTTCCCCAGATCTGTGCCTCGACGCAATCCTGTCTCGGAGCTCTATGGACAATTCCTTCGACCTCATGGCTTGGTTTTTGCTCTGACATGCACTGTCAACTGTGGGAACTTATATAGACAGATGTGTGCCTTTCCAAATCATGTCCAATCAAATGAATGTACCACATGTGGACTCCAATCAAGTTGTATAAACATCTTTAGGATGATAAATGGAAACAGGATGCACCTGAGCTCAATTTCGAGTCTCATAGCAAAGGGTCTGAATACTTATGTAAATAAGGTATTTCTGTTTTTTATGTCTAAAAACCTGTTTTTGCTTTGTCATTATGGGGTATTGTGTGTATATTTATAAGGAAAAAATATAATTTTATCAATTTTAGAATAAGGCTGTAACGTAACAAAATGTGGAAAAAGGGGTCTGAATACTTTCCGAATGAACTGTATACACACACAAACACACACACACACACACACACAATGGTCTTTATTTTAGTTTGCTTTTTAAATGTGTTCCAGAAGATATTGGGTGAAAAATAGCTCTAATTTAGCCAGGTTTCCAGTTCGGATGGTGAATCAGACAGGGTACCTACCATATGTGCTTTTGAGCCAGCATGGTCCTTCGAGCCAAATCACATCTGAGAATAACCAAATCTCATGCAGGAGTGGGCTGGGTTTCGATGACAGTGGCCAGTTCTTACCACTGACGGTAAAAGCCCATTTCTGCTTGCTCCGGCGATGCGATCTGGAGTCTCCGTACCAAGGGTGTGATGCAATTGCAGAGCCTCCGGAGGCTTGCAGAGGCCAAATCGAGCTCCGTACTGCATCGCCGTGCTCCTTCCAAATGTTTTAACAATGCGGAGGGCTCCGTATAGCTCTGCATTGACATGATTGCTTGACGGTAGGTGGGGGCGGGAGGTCCTGTATAAACACAAACTCACTTTCTTGACAACTTCCTTCACAACAGCTTTGCTCTGTTCTGCAAAGCGTAAGAAGTATGAATGCCCTAACTTCTGCAGAGGCTGTATCACAGTAAATGCTGTATGGCCACTACAGTTGTCGGATTGACCATGCAGAATCTTTTAGATAGGGGTGCAAAGGCATGTACCACTAATGTAAACTAGGGATGGTCAGTTCAGACCAAAGGCTAATTCAGGAATAGCCTTTCTCATACTGGGTTCACAAAAATAGGAGGTCCCCGTATGTTTTGTAAATGAACATTTTTATAATTTTTTACTGAAAATATCTTCATTCATTTGGAAACAGCCTGCATGGAAGTCAGAAAATATTAATTCAAGTCAAAGACTAAGATCCGGTTTGTGCCCACTGCCCAATGTCATGGCTCTCGTATAGAGAATCAATTTTCACCCAAACAGATTTATACTAGCCACCGAAGGAGAAACAAAATAATCATTTTGATTTGTGCCAGCGCAATGGTCTTTATGTAACATGCTTAATAAATCTCATAAACCATAATGAAAGTGAACTCTTGCATAAAAAATTCGACATACTCAGTTTTTATGTTTTATGAGGTACTGTTTTATGTCTGCACCATGATCAGATTTATGGAAAGAGGTAAGAACACTTGATTTGAACAGAAAAAACAACATTCATGGCTCACAAATCGCAAGGCTTTACTCATATAAAAATGAACTTTGCCCTGTATGTTCAACTAATTAAAATGATCTCTGTGTGTTTTAATGGTTTCCCATAGAATAATGCCCCACCAAGGCTTCAAGTGCAACGCGATCCAACAAAATGATATTATCTGATATTCACAAATTCAAAATTATAGTCAAAACACAAATTAACCCTTTGGAAACCATTTTTTAAAGCTGATTATTGTTTTTTTTATGTTCAAAGGCTGATCAAGTGATCTCGCTGAAAATATTCAGCCGTTTCTAACTGTTGCCGCTTGTAGAATGAGGATTTAAATTGGAAACCAGGAAGGCCGCCCATCCATCACAATTACCTGATTTTCCATTGAGACCTTCGTAATCATGATGGATTGCCTTCCCAGCACTCAGTCCATGGTCCTGTCGAGTGGCCTGTGTCAGACATGTTTGCACAATCATCAATCTGAAAGGCTGATAGACAAATTATGTCTTAAACGTTGGCCTGTCATGATCTGTCTTCCCTTCTGACGGAGGCAGTCTTTAGACTTTCAAAGACCACACAACTTTGCCCTCAGGGAATTTACTGGATCAATTGAATTCTGATTTAAATTCAGTGGTGTGAAGCTATATAGCAGTAATCATGTCAACCGTCATTTAGCCTCCAAATTTCAGAGCTGCAAGCCTAAACAACTTGCTTTTCAGGTGTGTGTGTGTGTGTGTGTGTGTGTGCACGCACACGTGCATATGTGTGCGTCCACTTGGTTATCCTTTTGTTTGAAGGATTTTCTTACCATACAGTACACAACTATTCAGTATGCAAGTGTGCAGGGCACAAGTCTGCAAATCAAGACAACAGGAGTAAACACTCTTGAGGAGGCATTGTTATTGCTCGTGATGCCATTATCTTTTATGATGGACATTCTCTTGTACTTTGACTTCAGTGACATTGTGTTTCTTTGGTTGTTGTTGTGCTGAGTACCTCTTTTCCTCATGCATCTTATTAAGATGGAAAGGGTCACGCTTAATTGTGCACTCCTGGCATGCACAGCCAGGGCTAGTCCCAAGGGAACAGCACAGTGTGTTTCTCCAAGAGAAAGAGATGCTGAATGGGGGGATTTTCCACACCTCCGCCACTATAGCCGAAGACTGTACTTCCCTTCCTGGATCTTTTCGACATTCTCTCAGCTTTCTCTCAACGTTCAATTTCCTAACTGAGAAACCAACTCAGCTTGACCCTGTGAGGCGTGCAGAGGGGGATGCTGGGACACAAACATGCACCTCACACAGATAAGCTTCGACCACAGCCTTCGATTCCTGTACTCTAAATGTCATTACCCGCATGTACAGAGAGTCGTCACTGCTTTCCATGCAAGGCAAGCGGCCAAGCAACAGAAAGCATATATCCTGTATGCAACAGAGTCTAACACCTTTCCTCGCCACCTTTGGTATCTCTTTGAAAAGGGCACCATCTGGTCGTGTTACCAGGAGAGATGTAGCCAAAGCATACACTATCGTGTCGGAGCTACGTGACTATCGTGACTGCTTCATGTTGAATTAATGAGGCTTATAACCAGAAGATTCCCCCGGGGGATGGAGATTGTGCATATGGCACAGCATCCAACCCATGGATGCACATCTCTGCTGCGTCCCAAATGGCACCCTATTGTCTATATCAAGGGTCTCCAACAGGTAGATCATGAGCTACCAGTAGCTTGCAGGCAGCCCACCTACTAATAGCTCGCCAATCAATTCTGAAACATAAAGCTCCCGGCTACTATCCAATCAAAGGCACATTGACATAATCCCACTCCTGGTTAGCCACTATTAGCTTAAAAAGCCAAACGGCCAAATATGCCAATTAATTTCCAGTAATATTGTCCCTGTCTGTCTGTTTGGTGCGCATGTTTGTCTATCACTCTGTGTGTAGCCAGTTAGCAATGCTAATGATAACCGTCATGAGGGTAGACAAAGACTTTACCTAAAAACCTTCTCAATTAAATGTTAACTGCAAATTTAGGCTTACCTGACAGAACTATATCATGATTATTTGTATCAATTGGGTGGCCAATGGATGCTGAGGCACACTGTCATTCTTTATCAGTGACTGGCTAAATGCCCCCCTGCACTCTGTCTTCTCTCATTTCCATGAATCATTAACTCTCACTTCGGCTGCTGAAAGTCAAGTAACTTGCATAGAGACAGGGGAGGAAAGAGAGAGGGAGGGAACTGGAGTGAGATTTGTCACTTTGGATGCATATCGACTTGTTTTCACAGCAGAACACAAAGAAAATGAGCTTCAGTGTTTTATGTGGAGATGGCTCTTGTGGTATCTCCGTTTTATTTTTTTTATTTTTTTAAATCAGACTTTGATCTATTATCAAAATGGGTAAAAATAGGAAAAGTACATGATGATAGTTGAGCTCAATATTTGGGTGCAGATGCAAAGTTTGGTAACAGAATGACAGCACAAACTGTAATTATGTTACCAAACTTTGCATCTGCATCTATTCTTGAAGTAAATTTGTTTTTGTAAAATGTTCTGTGGAAATTGTTAAAAGTAGTCCTAGTGCATAGAGTTGTATGGTTTGTTTAACTTTGCAATCATTGGTTTTTGTTTGACATATATTTTAAAGTGAAAAGTCTGAGTCTCAGTATAATTATTTTACTGTGGATATTGCTCATGAGCGTCTCACACTCAGCAAGTTAGGCGTCAAGCGTAGCAGGCCAGTTAGTGTATGCATTGTCTTCACTTAGTCTTCTATTTCATTGCTAGTCTTTGTATTTAGATCCCTCCACCTATCTAAATAGCAGAGGTGTGAGCATCAACTCTCTCTACTCCCCAAGTGACTCCCTAGACTTCTTACTGCTGCAGGGTTGCCTTTAATTGCAGCCATAATTACTTGAATCTTAAGAAATAAAATAACATTACCTCATTTATTCACAAAAAAGGGCAATGGTCCGGTTTGACTGATTGAGTCTACTTCTCCAGGGGCAAGAGGAGGCTGATCCACTGACTAATGGGTATTCCACACGAGATAGGCCCAAAGATATTTCTGATGTTTTGGATCTTCAAGAAATGAAATCCATAAAAAGGTCATTTGGGGGAAGGATTATGTGGCATACCTTTGAAGTCTGTATCCAAAATTATTATTGAGAAATAACTAAAGTTAGAAATGTGTAACATCTTTTCTGGAATGCCCCTAATGCATTCTGTGCTCCACTTACATCCAGTAATGCCAGGGTAGAAAATATGTGTCCTAATCTGGACACCATCATAGGGCAAAACAAATGGTCATCCTAATTATTTGTTTAAGGAACTTTAAGGGACTTTATGTTTCTGGCTACATTTTGTCCCACCATGTCGCTGGAGACCTTTGCGACTATAATTGCTTTTGCTTTTGCCAAGTCACAGCTTTATCTTGTTTCGCTGGAACTTTTAAAAACATAAAAGGTATAACACTATGAACATGAAAAGGAGAACTTTCAGTCAAGTTAAGGTGGGAGAAACAACAGATGTGATGGGCCACCAATTTTTGGAACATATTAGATTTCTATGTTCAATCTCTTAATTAAAGGCCCAGTGCAGTCAACATTTGTCTTTTATATAAATGATGTACAATAGCTGAATAAACTAACACTGTAAAGGTCTGACAACTGACATCAGCATTATTTCACGGTAGTTGATTGTTGAAAATACTGTACATTACCTTTTCAGCAGGTTTTACATGGGTGGGGCTTAAAAAAAAATCTATGACCAATAGAAAATCGTCTGCTGCTGATGTTTGCCTGATTAGCCAATAGTATCAGTGTCACTACAACCCTGATGTTTTGTAATACACAAATTTCACCTCCACTCTATATCCAGAGAGTTCCGTTTTTCAGCACAGACAATGAAAGTTTGAAAGGAGTTAATTATCATTATGCATTGGTCATTAATCATATTGAAAGCCACAAGTTGTGACGGTTCTATCCCTGAGGCTGACAGGTCTAGAACCCACAGGTCTGACAGGGCAATTCCACTGTTACGGAATGTAGCTGCTTTTTGTCACGACTTCCGCCGAGGCTGCCCCCCCTCCTGGTTCGGGCAGGCTTCGGCGTTCGTCGTCACCGGAGTACTAGCTACTGCCGATCCCATTCTCATCACTCCACTTGTCATGTCTTGTCAATCACACACCTGGTGCTCATTCCCCTAATTAGTAGGTGTATAAGTGTTCCCTCTGTTCCCCTTGTCTTTGTGAGTGATTGTTTGTTGTGAGAGCGTGTAGCTCGGTTAAGCTACTATTCACAGTGTTTATGCCAAGGTGGATGTTTTCCCTTGTAATAGTTTCGTTTGACGCTTTGGGCATTTGATTTATGTAAACGGAATAAACTCATTTTTTACCCCAATTTCTCATGGCTGCAGAGGGTTCTTACGGGGTGGTCGCGTGAGTGTCCAGGTGTTTCCGTTGGTGCAACCACGGTGGAAAGTACAGACGGTACCCCCACCGTGCGCATTTCCCCCGAATACCATGATCTGGCGCTCGCGTTTTCCAAGACGCAAGCGACTAAATTAGCACCTCATCGGGAGGGGGATTGCACGATAAACCTTCGGGTAGACGCTGTACCTCCCAGGAGTCATGTGTATCCCCTGTCGCAGGCTGAAACGGAGGCTATGGAAACATACGTCACCGAGTCCCTGCGCCAGGGGTATATACGTCCCTCCACTTCACCTGCCTCCTCGAGTTTCTTCTTTGTGATGAAGAAAGATGGCGGTTTACGCCCGTGCATTGATTATCAACCACTGAATAAGGTGACTGTACGATTTAGTTATCCTCTTCCCCTCATTCCTTCAGTGATTGAGTCAATGCATGGGGCCCGCTTTTCACCAAATTAGACCTCAGGAGTGCCTACAACCTGGTGCGTATTCGGGAAGGGGATGAGTGGAAAACAGCATTCAGCACAACCTCAGGGCATTATGAATACCTGGTGATGCCCTAAGGTTTGATGAATGCTCCATCCGTTTTCCAATCCTTTGTGAACAAGGTGTTTCGGGACATGCTTGGTCGCGGTGTGGTGG
Source organism: Coregonus clupeaformis (assembly GCF_020615455.1). Taxonomy (NCBI): domain Eukaryota; kingdom Metazoa; phylum Chordata; class Actinopteri; order Salmoniformes; family Salmonidae; genus Coregonus; species Coregonus clupeaformis. Next base: position 1,874,249 of record NC_059204.1, on the reverse strand, counting down.
TCTACATCGATGACATCCTGGTGTATTCCGCTATGCGCGCCGAGCATGTGTCCCTGGTTCGCAAGGTAATGGTCCGACTGCTGGAAAATTATCTTTATGCCAAGGCAGAGAAATGTGGTTTTTCCAGCAGTCAATCTCCTTCCTCGGATATCGCATTACCACCACAGGTGTGGAGATGGAGGAAGACCGCATTGCAGCCATGCGTAATTGGCCGACTCCAACCACGGTAAAGGAGGTGCAGCGCTTCCTTGGCTTTGCCAACTACTATCGAAGGTTTATTCGGTGCTTTGGCAAGGTCGCAGCTCCCATTACCTCCTTGTTGAAGGGTGGGCCGTCCCGGCTCCGCTGGTCTGCTGAGGCTGATTTGGCCTTCAGTAGATTGCGGGGTCTGTTCACCTCAGCCCCGGTACTGGCTCACCCCGATCCATCACTACCGTTCATAGTGGAGGTGGATGCGTCCGAGGTAGGGATAGGAGCTGTCTTATCCCAATGCTCAGGCACGCCACCCAAGCTCCGTCCCTGTGCCTTCTTTTCTAAGAAACTCAGCTCGGCGGGGGCAGAACTACGGCGTTGGTGATCGGGAGCTGCTGGCTGTTGTCCGAGCTTTGACGGTGTGGAGACATTGGCTCGAGGGGCGAAACACCCTTTCCTCGTCTGGACAGACCACCATAACCTGGAGTACATTCGGGCAGCGAGGAGGCTGAATCCTCGCCAGGCCAGGTGGGCCCTCTTGTTCACCCGGTTTGATTTCACACTCTCATACATTCCGGGTACGAAGAACGTGAAGGCAGACGCACCGTCTCGGCTGTATGACACAGAGGAGAGGCCCAGAGACAACACCCCCATACTCCCGGCCTCATGCATTGTGGCGCCGGTAGTATGGGCGATGGACGCAGATATAGCGCAGGCATTACGCACAGATCCATCTCTAGGAGTCTGAGGTACGGGATGTTCCTCCACCTCCTCTGGACATTGAGGGGGCCCCGGCGTACTCGGTTCGTTCCATCCTGGATTCGAGGCGTCGGGTGGAGTGGGAGGGGTACTGTCCGGAGGAACGGTGCTGGGTCCTAAGGCGGGACATCCTCGATCCCTCCCTGTTGAGGGATTTCCACCGTCGCCATCCGACTCGCCCTGCTCCGCGTCCTCCTGGCCGTCCCCGTCCCCGAGGCACTGCTGGAGCCGTGCGTCGGGGGTACTGTCACGACTTCCGCCGAGACTGCCCCCCCTCCTGGTTCGGGCACTAGCTACTGCCACTAGCTACTGCCGATCCCATTCTCATCACTCCACTTGTCATGTCTTGTCAATCCCACACACCTGGTGCTCATTCCCCTAATTAGTATGTGTATAAGTGTTCCCTCTGTTCCCCTTGTCTTTGTAAGTGATTGTTTCATTGTGAGAGCGAGTAGCTCGGTTGAGCTACTATTCACTGTGTTTATGCCAAGGTGGATGTTTTCCCTTGTAATAGTTTCGTTTGACGCTTGGGGCGTTTGATTTATGTAAACAGAATAAACTCTGGACTTCGGCATTTTACCTCCTGCGCCTGACTCCTTCATTCACACCTCGTCACACTTTTTCACTTTAAAATGTCTGCTAAACAAAAACCATTGATTTCAAAGTTTAATAAACAACACAACTCAATGCACAAGGACTTATTTTAACAATTTACACTGAAATGTTCCAGTAAATGTGTTTTGGTCAAACTGTGCAGATGCATTGTTTGGTAACAGAATTATGTTACATTTCAACTACTTTTCAATGTCCATGGACATCCGGTGTCGGTCCGTGCTCAATGGGTAAGGATGCTGGTTAGAGTAAATGGTAAGAGAGGGGGCTCATGGGTAGGTGTCTGTAAGAGCTGGGAGAAGTGACATTAACTGGAGAGAGAGAGAAAAGAGAGAGGGAAAAGAGAGAGAGAGAGAGAGAGAGAGAGCGAGGGGTTGTCTAGACTGTTTTTACACATGCTTTGACCACTAGACGACAGAAAGAAAAAAGTTATGAGCTCAACATAACAGTATGCCAGTGGAAGGGAGGACTGTAGCAGGTGACACAACTGTGGTTTGTGACTACAATTACATTTTAGTCATTTAGCAGACGCTCTTATCCAGAGCGACTTACAGGTGCAAATAGGGTTAAGTGCCTTGCTCAAGGGCACATTGACAGATTTTTCACCTAGTCGGCTCGGGGATTAGAACCAGCGACCTTTCGGTTACTGGCACAACGCTCTTAACCACTAAGCTACCTGCCGCCCCAACTATGAATTCCCATTGTAGCCAATTCAATTGCAGTAATTCCGTTACAGATTTTTCAGAATTCTGTTACCGATTTGTTAACTGAATTTCATGTTTTAATCACTTAACAAGTTATAAACCAAATAGATATCAGTAAAAACACTATAACTAAATTGGTAAGTTTACCTTTACTTGTTACAGTGAGGGAAAAAGTATTTGATCCCCTGCTGATTTTGTATGTTTGCCCACTGAAAAAGAAATGATCAGTCTATAAATTTAATGGTAGGTTTATTTGAACAGTGAGAGACAGAATAACAACAAAATAATCCAGAAAAACGCATGTCAAAAATTTTATAAATTGATTTGCATTTTAATGAGGGAAATACAGTGGGGAAAAAAGTATTTAGTCAGCCACCAATTGTGCAAGTTCTCCCACTTAAAAATATGAGAGAGGCCTGTAATTTTCATCATAGGTACACGTCAACTATGACAGACAAATTTAGAATTTTTTTTCCAGAAAATCACATTGTAGGATTTTTTATGAATTTATTTGCAAATTATGGTGGAAAATAAGTATTTGGTCACCTACAAACAAGCAAGATTTCTGGCTCTCACAGACCTGTAACTTCTTCTTTAAGAGGCTCCTCTGTCCTCCACTCGTTACCTGTATTAATGGCACCTGTTTGAACTTGTTATCAGTATAAAAGACACCTGTCCACAACCTCAAACTGTCACACTCCAAACTCCACTATGGCCAAGACCAAAGAGCTGTCAAAGGACACCAGAAACAAAATTGTAGACCTGCACCAGGCTGGGAAGACTGAATCTGCAATAGGTAAGCAGCTTGGTTTGAAGAAATCAACTGTGGGAGCAATTATTAGGAAATGGAAGACATACAAGACCACTGATAATCTCCCTCGATCTGGGGCTCCACGCAAGATCTCACCCCGTGGGGTCAAAATGATCACAAGAACGGTGAGCAAAAATCCCAGAACCACACGGGGGGACCTAGTGAATGACCTGCAGAGAGCTGGGACCAAAGTAACAAAGCCTACCATCAGTAACACACTACGCCGCCAGGGACTCAAATCCTGCTTAAGCCAGTACATGTCCAGGCCCGTCTGAAGTTTGCTAGAGTGCATTTGGATGATCCAGAAGAGGATTGGGAGAATGTCATATGGTCAGATGAAACCAAAATAGAACTTTTTGGTAAAAACTCAACTCGTCGTGTTTGGAGGACAAAGAATGCTGAGTTGCATCCAAAGAACACCATACCTACTGTGAAGCATGGGGGTGGAAACATCATGCTTTGGGGCTGTTTTTCTGCAAAGGGACCAGGACGACTGATCCGTCTAAAGGAAAGAATGAATGAGGCCATGTATCATGAGATTTTGAGTGAAAACCTCCTTCCATCAGCAAGGGCATTGAAGATGAAACGTGGCTGGGTCTTTCAGCATGACAATGATCCCAAACACACCGCCCGGGCAACGAAGGAGTGGCTTCGTAAGAAGCATTTCAAGGTCCTGGAGTGGCCTAGCCAGTCTCCAGATCTCAACCCCATAGAAAATCTTTGGAGGGAGTTGAAAGTCTGTGTTGCCCAGCGACAGCCCCAAAACATCACTGCTCTAGAGGAGATCTGCATGGAGGAATGGGCCAAAATACCAGCAAGAGTGTGTGAAAACCTTGTGAAGACTTACAGAAAACGTTTGACCTGTGTCATTGCCAACAAAGGGTATATAACAAAGTATTGAGAAACTTTTGTTATTGACCAAATACTTATTTTCCACCATAATTTGCAAATCAATTCATTAAAAATCCTACAATGTGATTTTCTCGATTTTTTTTTCTCATTTTGTCTGTCATAGTTGACGTGTACCTATGATGAAAATTACAGGCCTCTCTCATCTTTTTAAGTGGGAGAACTTGCACAATTGGTGGCTGACTAAATACTTTTTTTCCCCACTGTAAGTATTTGACCCCCTCTCAATCAGAAAGATTTCTGGCTCCCAGGTGTCTTTTATACAGGTAACGAGCTGAGATTAGAAGCACACTCTTAAAGGGAGTGCTCCTAATCTCAGTTTGTTACCTGTATAAAAGACACCTGTCCACAGAAGCAATCAATCAATCAGATTCCAAACTCTCCACCATGGCCAAGACCAAAGAGCTCTCCAAGGATGTCAGGGTCAAGATTGTAGACCTACACAAGGCTGGAATGGGCTACAAGACCATCGCCATGCAGCTTGGTGAGAAGGTGACAACAGTTGGTGCGATTATTCGCAAATGGAAGAAACACAAAATAACTGTCAATCTCCCTCGGCCTGGGGCTCCATGCAAGATCTCACCTCGTGGAGTTGCAATGATCATGAGAACGGTGAGGAATCAGCCCAGAACTACACGGGAGGATCTTGTCAATGATCTCAAGGCAGCTGGGACCATAGTCACCAAGAAACCAATTGGTAACACACTAGGCCGTGAAGGACTGAAATCCTGCAGCGCCCGCAAGGTCCCCCTGCTCAAGAAAGCACATATACAGGGCCGTCTGAAGTTTGCCAATGAACATCTGAATGATTCAGAGGAGAACTGGGTGAAAGTGTTGTGGTCAGATGAGACCAAAATTGAGCTCTTTGGCATCAACTCAACTCGCCGTGTTTGGAGGAGGAGGAATGCTGCCTATGACCCCAAGAACACCATCCCCACCGTCAAACATGGAGGTGGAAACATTATGCTTTGGGGGTGTTTTTCTGCTAAGGGGACAGGACAACTTCACCGCATCAAAGGGACAATGGACGGGCCATGTACCTTCAAATCTTGGGTGAGAACCTCCTTCCCTCAGCCAGGGCATTGAAAATGGGTCGTGTATGGGTATTCCAGCATGACAATGACCCAAAACACACGGCCAAGGCAACAAAGGAGTTGCTCAAGAAGAAGCACATTAAGGTCCTGGAGTGGCCTAGCCAGTCTCCAGACCTTAATCCCATAGAAAATCTGTGGAGGGAGCTGAAGGTTCGAGTTGCCAAACGTCAGCCTCGAAACCTTAATGACTTGGAGAAGATCTGCAAAGAGGAGTGGAACAAAATCCCTCCTGAGATGTGTGCAAACCTGGTGGCCAACTACAAGAAACGTCTGACCTCTGATTGCCAACAAGGGTTTTGCCACCAAGTACTAAGTCATGTTTTTCCCTCATTAAAATGCAAATCAATTTATAACATTTTTGACATGTGTTTTTCTGGATTTTTGTTGTTGTTATTCTGTCTCTCACTGTTCAAATAAACCTACCATTACAATTATAGACTGATCATGTCTTTGTCAGTGGGCAAACGTACAAAATCAGCAGGGGATCAAATACTTTTTTCCCTCACTGTACTTCTGTGTACTTTTATTATCCTCCCTCCTCATGAGGCAGAGAAATTAGAAAACATCATAAAGATATGTGGGTTTTTTGTAACGAAAAAACATGGCACAGTTTCTTAAACTTACACAATGAAAATAATTTATCCAAAACCAAATATAAGTGTTGATATTAGTTGGCAGGGGTCTTTACTTCAACATTAGTGTTTTGATGTATTTCTAATTAATACCTTAGAAAACATCTACCAGGAAAAAGTCTAAGACCCCATTTCCATCTCTTTGACCAGCAATCAAAGCCCTTGCTTATTCCAAATTTTTAGGATGGGAAATGGTTGAAAAATGTATCTATGCCTTCATTTCTCAAAAATATAGAATCTTAGCTTTCAATTAACACCCAATTGGATATGCTCCTATTAGATGGAAATGCGCCTTAGCATTAGGGAAACTCCATTCTGCCACAACAAACTGCACAACAACTCGACCATGATTATCGGATTATTTACAGCCTTGCAATTAAATGGTCCTCTGTAGCTCAGCTGGTAGAGCACGGCGCTTGTAACGCCAAGGTAGTGGGTTCGATCCCCAGGACCACCCATACACAAAAATGTATGCACGCATGACTGTAAGTCGCTTTGGATAAAAGCGTCTGCTAAATGGCATATTATATTATTATATAAATGGTTTCACAGTGTATTAGGCTAATAAGTGTAAAGATACACAGCAAAAGAACAGGTAGGGATTCTAAGCTGCCCGTTTCAATAAAAAATATGAATAGGATATGTTTTGCCATAGACCAACAACATGCCTTCTGAGATTGTTACTGGATTTTCATATAAAATGATTACATCAGTCTGACTGACACAGCAGCCCGCTATTCTTCATCTTCTTGTCACCACCTCAAGGCAACAGCATGAAGCATTATCCAGATTCATTTAGGGATGTAAGCTGGAGACACAAACATTTTAACATTCAATTGGACATGGAATGAGAGAGGCTGTATATCAAGTATTCTGCAAGAATTCTTGATGTTAAACCACCTTAATTCACAATGAGTACAAATTAAATCCCGAAGGTATTTCCAGATTAAATGCAATAGGCACATCATGGAAGGGGGGACTTGAAAGTCAGAGTAAATAGTGAATGTTAGATCTGCAGTAATTCCCACTGCCTTTGTATTGATTGTTAACAGGTAAGTGCATGCATAGTAAACATTCTTCCCTATAAATCAGCCAAGAATTTGGAGAAGCTTACAGCGCCAAATGCTATACCTTATTTGAGTTAAGGAAGTTAGCATTCAGGATTATTGATGAACTTGTGTGTGTGTGTGTGAGGGGGGGGGGGTTCTTCTATCCTTGTGAGGACCTAAAATCCCCAAAAGTCCCCACAAGGATAGTAAAGCAAGGAAAATTCTCCATTGTGGGGACATTTCCCCATGAGGACAAAGACTATTTTAAGCTAAGGGGTTAGGTTTAGAGTTAGGGTTAGGGTAAGTGTATGTGTGTATCCAGTTGCCTGTCACAACTTTTCTTAAAGGTGCCTATTAATCCTTAATTCCAGTGCTCTAAACAGAATGATTTATTGAAATCTACTCAGTTTCATAGGACCTCATTTAACGGCAGAATAAAAATGTGACTCCATTTTGTGCTTAAAAATTGCCACATCTAACACCACATTTCAGCAGTAAAGGAGTTGATGAAAAACTATAGCTAATTTTCAGCGCTCTCCATTTTCACTGGCATTGTTCGTTAGTGGAGAAGAATGACCTGTCCGTGAGCGAGATCGTTATTAACAAAAATAGGTCCCAAATGGCACCCTATTCCCTATATGCCCCCATAGGGCTCTGGTCAAACGTAGTGCACTATATAGGGAATAGGGTGCCATTTGAGACGCAACACAGCTATCAGAAACAACGCTTCAGAAATCCACTGGGTAAAGATGGGTAATGATGTTGTGGAGAATTAGAGAAGAATTAGAGAAGCCACCAGTGCTGGTGATTGGTAAGTGGCTGGAACAAGCTGTCAGAGCTTTGGAGCATAACACATCCATGAGGTTGTGCACCATGTTATATAAAGTATATATTAGTATATAGAACCCACATACATACACACACATGCATACTGACGCCACACACACACACACACACACACTTTCACACTCACCACATACGCTGCTGCTCCACAAACTGTACGCTGCTGCTACAGCTCAGTCTATTATCTATCCTGTTGCCTAGTCACTTTACCCCTACCTACATGTACATAGCTACCTCAATTACCTGGTATCCCTGCACATCGACTCGGTACTGGTACTCCATGTACAAGCCATGTTATTTTTACTCGTTATTGTTATTCGTTATTCACTGTGTATTTATTCCTCATGTCACTATTTCAATGTTTTATTTTTTTTTATCTTTATCGATCTCTGCATTGTTTGAAAAGGACCTGAAAGTAAGCATGTCACTGTTAGTCAAGGGACGATTACAACCTTCTATGAAAGGCCGCGTGTGTGTGTGCATGCATGCCTGTGTGTATTTTGTCTGCCTGTGTTTGTGTGTGCACATCTGTGTGTTGCCGCACGTGTGTAATCTCCCGCACCCAGAGAATGAATAATTCATCGATATGCCAGCCCATGCATCTCCAATGTGTTGCAGCACGTGTGCTTATAGCTATGCTGATTAGTTGACGTGGCTATGTATTGCACCACCACCAAAGCCGTGAAGTGCTTCACATTTGTATATGTCTCCAGGGCATGGTATTGGATGACAAAAAAATGATTTACCAATTACGTCCATGGGAGGCAGAGTTAAATGGATTCAATTAAGTGAGCGAAGACTCCGAGCAAAGTAATTAGAGGCGCGGATGAAAAACAAATAATTATGACAGACAGTGTACCAACTGCTCCTCAGCATCTTGTGTTGTCCCCGCCAGGTTTGATGACAGAATGGACAATGTCATTTTCAAGTGTGCATTATACAAATTCCTACTGTACAACATGAGCTGCGTTCAGCTGTTTTAGATGTCAGATTTATCCTATCTCCATTGGTCAGATAATGTATAACTGACGTCAATGTCATATCATGACTGGCACCTAACACGGTTGACAGTGTATTTTGGTTAGTGGAAATACCTGAGCTTATCCTTCTAAGTTACCTTGAGTTGGTCCATTCTGATCTCAAGGTTACATCTTTGTTAATGCACTTTATTGGTTTGAGGTCATTGAATATATACAATGGATCTCAATTTGTTATATCACATTACCCATATCTTAATGTGGGTTTGGACATAAAATCTAGGAGAATATTTTACAGTTAACAATACAAACATCGTGGAGGCCTGGGTAATCTGTAAATATCAATACATTATAATGTCCAGGATTATGATTAAGCCTAGTCCTGGACTAAAGAGCTTTCTTAATGGAGATTCTCCATTGAAAGCACTTTTTAATCCAGGACTAAGCTTACTCTGTCTGGGAGACCAGACCCTAGACATTGAACTGTTGTCCAAATGCATACTGTATGTATGACTTAAAGTTTTCTGTTCTACCATGAATGAGGTGAGCAGATAAAGTAGGCCATAAAAACTGCTACCAAAATAACTTAAAGAAACTATTGCTCGGTAGGAATTACTACAGATACAAGAAATGTCTTAGGGGAAAAAGTAACCGTTCCCGAATGGGCTCATTTTGACTAGAAAGCTGGTGCTGAGGAGGATTCCTGTCCAACTCAGCAGGGGTACATATCACCTCGGAAAAATGCCTAAACGAGGACATAAGTGTGACATAAGTAGCTAGTCAGAACTTCTTCTAGAACCTACCAGTCTTAAGTATATTTATAGACCCTATGTGTGGCTGAATAAATATTTTATCAGCCCTGTAGGGATATTCTAAAGAACCACAGCCTACATTATTTTAGGACACCTTAGAAAAGACTATAAACATATTTCAAGCAGGTAAATGTATCGCAGAATGGCCATGACTCTTACATTAAAAATCCATGTTACTTAAAGACACAGATCATCGTAAGGTATACATTTTTGTTCTGTTGCCATTTAGGGATCAGACTAACAAAATGCAACAAGCATTCCAGAGAGCACAGCCGGTGCAGTGATTCAATAGGTCAGAACCCATGTGGATTGCCAATAACATTCACACAGCTTTGATATCCACTGAAGATTTTTTGTTCTGTTTGTTTACTGTGGTGGCTATTGTTCCATTTATCTATTCACCCCTTTTGATTGGATACCCAGAGTTATTTACAACTTGACAAAGGTGGTTTTCAACAAAACATACTATGTTTCCTCATCTGCTCTTTTTATTTATAGGCCCTAATAATATGATGGCTAATTAGCGGCTAACTACAATGAAGACGCCATGAAAATGAAAATACCACTGTACTCTATAACTTGAGGTTCGATTTTCAGCATAATCTCAACGTGAAATAAAAGCTGAAATGTAAGCCTGTGTGGACTTAAAGGCACACAATGTAACTATCAATAATTGACTGTTGGCCTATAGGCTAACACTCATCAACTTAGAAAGGTTGAAAAGCAAAATGTATTTGAGGCATCTTTCAAGTTGGTTCTTTCTTTTATTGTCTTTCATTATCAACTCATCCCTAGTGTGTTGAAGACAACAAAGCCATCAATATGGGACTCAAAGCAACACAGCCCACGGACTGTAGAGTAGATTGTTAGGCTTTTTGCACCAGTTACTGGAGCAGTCAATTCCCAAATGCATGTCAATATTCTAACACTTGCTAACCACAGATTATTTTAAAAGTAGCATGTGTTCGTTAAAAACTTTAACTGCAAAATGCCTATATTAAATCCCATCCGTATTCAGAAGTTACCTGTCGGTTTTTACAACTAACTTAGAAGTACAGTGATGTACGTTATTTTAGTTTGGATGTTGAGTCACAGGTGGTGATGGTTACCTGGGGGGTATTCTATTCATTAGTGCACACCGTTGCAAAACGTTTTGCAACTGAAAATGTTGTGTAACAAAAACTAGCGTTTCTTAAATGGACAAATTCAGGGTTAGTCCCGCCCCTTTTTGGATGTTTGCTTCTGTTTGGTTTGTAGTGAATGCACCCTTGTAGGAAAACAAGAAGGAACATGGTCAAACCTTGACTATTCCATACACTGTTCCTCCTGCAATGAATCGTAAATGAATGTAAGAAAATTGTTATTGAAATCAAAATACTACTCATATTACAGAGAAAGTGGTAAAGCTTCATATTACACACATTGATGGACTAAAAACCTACAGGACGGTAGCTCTCCAGGAACAGGGTTGGGAGCCCTGAGCTAAAGACTTTTGATGGATACATCATTAATCATTATCATCTTGAAAGGTGATGAAATGTCCTTTAGTTGCAATCGGTCATAGGACAAAACTCAGATGCAAAGCATGGCGACAGGACATTTCTCAGCAAAAAAAAAACTAAAACTAAAGTGTGCTCCAAAACTTTTTGACTTCATGCCTCCAATATCGGGCGCTTTTGCGATCTCATTTGCACTCCATCACACTATGGACTATGAATACTGAGGCAGAGTTCGACTGCAGAGGCACACACATATGCTTTCTGATTATCTCCCACAAGAGTCTTTGACTGATGGTGTCCACTCCTGATTCAGAGTCTGATGAAGATGGGTGTCAGTCGAGGGAAAGAGTGATCACTTCTGTACGAGAACAGAGTCCTCGCTGAGCCTGCCTCTGTGATGTATTATTCTAACCAAAATAGGTAATTTCAAACCGTGGACCTTTCTTTACAGAACCTAACAATCCTGACAATGATATGTCCTTGAAGAGAGAATTTTTCCCGAATCGTCCTAGAAATAGTAATTTATCGGTGTTCATTGATTCCACAATGAACACAGAGAATAGTATTTCTATGAAGATGCAAGGATAATGTACTGTACAGTACCTGACAGTAACAACAACTGCAACTGAGCTGACAGAGAAACAATGCTTAACCAAGCTCTTCTTCAAAATAAAATGCAGCATATAAACCTGCTAAATATGTCCTAATGACAATATGCAGGACAATAAATGGGAGGGGAACACTAACCAACTTGCATAAACCACAAACTTGTCCGAAATAACATGCAATAACAGTGTCTTGATAGCAAAAACAGTGTTTCAACATAAGCAACAAAAAATAATTCAATCAACTGAGCGAACAGTCAAGAAAGCAAATCCTAAAATGTAAAAACCTTAGTCCTACCAGAACCTATTGTTGAGTCTTTGAATGGAAGACCAAGTCCAAGTTTAGCCCTACTGCCGCCAAATGGCGCTATTGTTCCTTATGTAGTTTGTCATCTGACAAGCCCGTGACACACTTGGGGAAAATATTTTTATTTAACCAGGTAGGCCAGTTGAGAACAAGTTCTCATTTACAACTGCGACCTGACCAAGATATAGCAAAGCAGTGCGATAAAAACAACAACAACACAGAGTTACATATGGAATAAACAAAACGTACAGTCAAAAACACAATAGAAAATCTATATACAGTGTGTGCAAATGTAGTAAGTTATGGAGGTAAGGCAATAAATAGGCCATAGTGCAAAATAATTACAATTTAGTATTAACACTGGAGTGATATATGTGCAGAAAATGATGTGCAAAAAGACATACAGTGGGGAAAAAATGTATTTAGTCAGCCACCAATTGTGCAAGTTCTCCCACTTAAAAATATGAGAGGCCTGTAATTTTCATCATAGGTACACGTCAACTATGACAGACAAAATGAGAAAAAAATTCCAGAAAATTACATTGTAGGATTTTTTATGAATTTATTTGCAAACTATGGTGGAAAATAAGTATTTGGTCAATAACAAAAGTTTCTCAATACTTTGTTATATACCCTTTGTTGGCAATGACACAGGTCAAACGTTTTCTGTAAGTCTTCACAAGGTTTTCACACACTGTTGCTGGTATTTTGGCCCATTCCTCCATGCAGATCTCCTCTAGAGCAGTGATGTTTTGGGGCTGTCGCTGGGCAACACGGACTTTCAACTCCCTCCAAAGATTTTCTATGGGGTTGAGGTCTGGAGACTGGCTAGGCCACTCCAGGACCTTGAAATGCTTCTTACGAAGCCACTCCTTCGTTGCCCGGGCGGTGTGTTTGGGATCATTGTCATGCTGAAAGACCCAGCCACGTTTCATCTTCAATGCCCTTGCTGATGGAAGGAGGTTTTCACTCAAAATCTCACAATCCATGGCCCCATTCATTCTTTCCTTTACACGGATCAGTCGTCCTGGTCCCTTTGCAGAAAAACAGCCCCAAAGCATGATGTTTCCACCCCCATGCTTCACAGTAGGTATGGTGTTCTTTGGATGCAACTCAGCATTCTTTGTCCTCCAAACACGACGAGTTGAGTTTTTACCAAAAAGTTATATTTTGGTTTCATCTGACCATATGACATTCTCCCAATCCTCTTCTGGATCATCCAAATGCACTCTAGCAAACTTCAGACGGGCCTGGACATGTACTGGTTTAAGCAGGGGGACACGTCTGGCACTGCAGGATTTGAGTCCCTGGCGGCGTAGTGTGTTACTGATGGTAGGCTTTGTTACTTTGGTCCCAGCTCTCTGCAGGTCATTCACTAGGTCCCCCCGTGTGGTTCTGGGATTTTTGCTCACCGTTCTTGTGATCATTTTGACCCCCACGGGGTGAGATCTTGCGTGGAGCCCCAGATCGAGGGAGATTATCAGTGGTCTTGTATGTCTTCCATTTCCTAATAATTGCTCCCACAGTTGATTTCTTCAAACCAAGCTGCTTACCTATTGCAGATTCAGTCTTCCCAGCCTGGTGCAGGTCTACAATTTTGTTTCTGGTGTCCTTTGACAGCTCTTTGGTCTTGGCCATAGTGGAGTTTGGAGTGTGACTGTTTGAGGTTGTGGACAGGTGTCTTTTATACTGATAACAAGTTCAAACAGGTGCCATTAATACAGGTAACGAGTGGAGGACAGAGGAGCCTCTTAAAGAAGAAGTTACAGGTAGTTGAGAGCCAGAAATCTTGCTTGTTTGTAGGTGACCAAATACTTATTTTCCACCATAATTTGCAAATAAATTCATTAAAAATCCTACAATGTGATTTTCGGGATTTTTTTTTCTCCATTTGTCTGTCATAGTTGACGTGTACCTACGATGAAAATTACAGGCCTCTCTCATCTTTTTAAGTGGGAGAACTTGCACAATTGGTGGCTGACTAAATACTTTTTTCCCCCACTGTACTTGGGTGCAAATGAGCAAAATAAATAACAATATGGGGATGAGGTAGTTGGGTGGGCTAATTACAGATGGGCTGTGTACAGGTGCAGTGATCGGTATGCTGCTCTGACAACTGATACTTAAAGTTAGTGAGGGAGATAAGAGTCTCCAATTTCAGAGATTTTTGCAGTTCGTTCCAGTCATTAGCAGCAGAGAACTGGAAGGAATGGCGGCGAAAAGGAGGTGTTGGCTTTGGGGATGACCAGTGAGATATACCTGCTGGAGCGCATACTACGGGTGGGTGTTGCTATGGTGACCAATGAGCTAAGATAAGGCAGGGATTTGCCTAGCAGTGATTTATAGATGACCTGGAGCCAGTGGGTTTGGCGACGAATATGTAGTGAGGGCCAGCCAACGAGAGCGTACAGGTCACAATGGTGGGTAGTATATGGGTCTTTGGTGACAAAACGGATGGCACTGTGATAGACTACATCCAGTTTGCTGAGTAGAGTGTTGGAGGTTATTTTGTAAATGACATCGCCGAAGTCAAGGATCGGTAGGATAGTCAGTTTTACAAGGGCTTGTTTGGCAGCATGAGTGAAGGAGGCTTTGTTGCGAAATAGGAAGCCGATTCTAGATTTAACTTTGGATTGGAGATGCTTAATGTGAGTCTGGAAGGAGAGTTTACGGTCTAACCAGACACCTAGGTATTTGTAGTTGTCCACATACTCTAAGTCAGACCCGCCGAGAGTAGTGATTCTAGTCGGGCGGGTGGACGCAAGCAGCGTTCGATTGAAGAGCATGCATTTAGTTTTACTAGTGTTTAAGAGCAGTTGAAGGCTACGGAAGGAGTGTTGTATGACATTGAAGCTCGTTTGGAGGTTTGTTAACACAGTGTCTAATGAAGGGCCAGATGTATACAAAATGGTGTCGTCTGCGTAGAGGTGGATCTGAGAGTCACCAGCAGCAAGAGCGACATCATTGATATACACAGAGAATAGAGTCGGCCCGAGAATTGAACCCTGTGGCACCCCCATAGAAACTGCCAGAGGTCCAGACCACAGGCCCTGCGATTTGACACATTGAACTCTATCTGAGAAGTAGTTGGTGAACCAGGCGAGGCAGTCATTTGAGAAACCAAGGCTATTTAGTCTGCCAATAAGAAAGCGGTGATTGACAGAGTCGAAAGCCTTGGCCAGGTCGATGAAGACAGCTGCACAGTACTGTCTTTTATCGATCGCGGTTATAATATCGTTTAGGACCTTGAGCGTGGCTGAGTGCACCCATGACCAGCTCGGAAACCAGACGGAGGGATTCTAAATGGTCGGTGATCTGTTTGTTAACTTGGCTTTCGAATATGCATACTGTCCTAATAAAACACACTTTTCCACCAACATGCTTGAGTGGCTAATGCTACTTCCGGATGATGCGCACTTCGTTCAGCCAATTAGGTTGCAGCAGTCGGTTGTTTACCCCTGGCTGAACATGGTGCACAACATCCAAAAGTAGCATTAGCCACTATCATGGTGGTGGAAAATTGTGTTTATTAAGAGAGTACACATGATTTCCCTGTTTTTTTTTAGGTTGGTGCCCCATTAAATCGAGTTAAAGAGGAAACCAATGCCTTTGCAGCCTGACTGGAGGATGTTTTTTGTACAAACCAATTGCTGGGGGACACGAGTGTATCACAGGCTGGGCAGATTACAAACAACGTAAGGAATATTAGCGCCATCTGGCGGCAGTAGGGCTAAACTTGGACTTGGTCTTCCATTCAAAGACTCAACAATAGGTTCTGGTAGGACTAAGGTTTTTACATTTTAGGATTTGCTTTCTAGACTGTTGGCTCAGTTCATTTAATGTTTTTTTTTGTTGCTTATATAAAATCAACACATTATTTTCATAGTTTAATCATTTCATAAGTGTTTCACTTTTCTTTAGGTGGCAATGTTTCACTTCATGCTTTCATTGTAACGAATGTTACAACACGAGTACTAATTCTGGGTCTTTCACAGATTTGTCATTTAATGAGAGCCCATATAAGGAAACCTAGAATACAGAATGTCAATCAAATATTGTTTTTCACTAAACCGTTACCGTAAATGTAATTAGTTTTGTTGATTTCACTTTGAATTGACATTAGTTGACCACTAAATCAAATGGACATCGAAACCAGATGTTGAACTGACATCTGTGCCCGGTGGGTAGTCATCCCTGACCTTTTCCAGCACCTTTCCTTTATGAAGTTGATACCGAATTAGCGGTTTCCAAATTCTCTTTTCAATATTATTTCATGTGAATGACACTGCCATCTGAACCACACATAAAAAATAATTGCAGATGTTGGAAATGGAATACGGCTTCCATTTTGCATGAGAAGTATTTTAAAACGCAAGCAGAATCTTCAAATGTGTAGACCTTATCTGCGATTACTTAGAGGACTAGAGCACAAAGGCAGTGACACAAGCCAGTTTTGACAAGAGGCCAAATAAAACCTCTGAGGACGTCAGCGGATCTAAGGGAAACTGACAGGGCAATTGCAAGCCATAGGGTGACTGTACTGATTCCACACCTAGCACTTTAATAAAGCCGTCACGGCCTCTAAGGTCCCCCCTTCAAATCCTCATGTCAAACCCAGGTCCACTTCAGAGGGGTTAGTATATTTCTTTATTATTTGCCCCCTCCTACGTTACCTCTCAAGTCCTGATAGCTTAGGGTCTAGCTTAGTCAATAACCCCTTTGGGGAGAAAAACTCTGGAGGACCAACAACTTTGAGTTGTGTATTCCTGACGAAGCTATCAGTCATTGCTGCAACTGATTCAGATAGTGGATCCATGTTGTCCCTCGAGCTCCCCGTTTCAGTTGTTACGTTCCCTAAAGACAAACCTAGATGTGGTCGCTCAACAGAAAAGGGAACTAACAAAAGGAGTCACTTCAACCATACCAAAACAGAAGGGGTTTCAAACGTGTTTCTGAAAGATTAAAATTGGCAACGCAACTAAAAAAGGGTCCCAAAAGACGGCCCCCATGGATGCCTACTAGATTTGTCTCAGAAAAAAACTACACCGAACAAAAATATAAACACAACATGTAAAATGTTGGTCCCATGTTTCATGAGCTGAAATAAAAGATCCCATAAATTTTCCATACGTACAAAATGTTATTCTCGCAAATGTTTTGCACAAATGTGTTTACATCCCTGTTAGTGAGCATTTCTCCTTTGCCAAGATAATCCATCCATCTGACAAGTGTGGCATATCAAGAAGCTGATTAAACTGCATGATCATTACACAGGTGTACCTTGTGCTAGGGACAATAAAAGGACACTCTAAAATGTGTCACACCACACAATGCCACAGATGTCTCAAGATTTGACGAGCCTGCAATTGGCATGCTGACTGCAGGAATGTTCACCAGAGCTGTTGCCAGAGAATTGAATGTTATCTTCTCTACCATAAGCCGCCTCCAACGTCGTTTTAGAGAATTTGGCAGTACACCCAACCAGCCTCACAACCGCAGACCATGTGTATGGCGTTGTGTGGGCGAGCGGTTTGCTGATGTCAACGTTGTGAACAGAGTGCCCCATGGTGGCGGTGGGGTTATGGTATGGGTAGGCATAAGCTACGAACACAATTGCATTTTACCTATGGCAATTTGAATGCACAGAAATACAGTGACAAGATCCTGAGGCCCATTGTGAGGCCCATTATTTTTTAAGGTACTGTATATGTGACCAACAGATGCATATCTGTATTCCCAGTCATGTGAAATCCATACATTAGGGCCTAATTTATTTATTTCAATTGACAAATTTCCTCATATGAACTGTAACTCAGGAAAATCTTTGAAATTGTTTCATTTATGTTTTTGTTCAGGACAAATGAAAAACCCACACCAATTTAGGATAGGGAGTAACAAAGAATATTGACCAAGCCAAACAAAGAAAAATGCCAGATTCATGCTTCATTTGGCTACTTCAAATGGAAACGTTAATGTGAGGTGTAGCTCCCCCAACATCTCCTCTCCAACTGATGCACTGGGCCAGGAGGTCTTAAATACCAGCTGGGCCAGCAGAGGTGAAACACATCCAGACTAACAAGATTACTCATTGGCCCAGCGCAGGTGAAACACATCCTGACTAACTTGCTAACCAACATCAAAATAGAGAGAAAACCCAAAGCCTTATAACACCTTCCCCCTTAAGATAACACATACACTACATGACCAAACATATGTGGACACCTGCTCGTCGAACACCTCATTCCAAAATCATGGCCATTAATATGGAGTTGGTCCCGCCGTTGATGCTATAACAGCCTCCACTCTTCTGGGAAGGCTTTCCACTAGATGTTGGAATATTGCTGCGGGAACTTGCTTCCATTCAGCCACAAGAGCATTAGTGAGCTCGGGCACTGATGCTGGTCGATTAGGCCTGGCTTGCAATCGGATCTCCAATTCATCCAAAGGTGTTCGATGGGGGTTGAGGTCAGGGCTCTGTGCAGGACAGTCAAGTTCTTCCACACCGATCTCGACAAACCATTTCTGTATGGACCTTGCTCTGTGCATGGGGGCATTGTCATGTTGAAACAGGAAAGGACCTTCCCCAAACTGTTGTCACAAAGTTGGAAGCACAGAATCGTCTAGAATGTAATTGTATGCTGTAGCCTTAAGATTTCCCTTCACTGGAACCTAGCCCGAACCATGAAAAACAGCCCCAGACCATTATTCCTCCTCCACCAAACTTTACAGTTGGCACTTGCATTCGGGCAGGTAGCGTTCTCTTGGCATCCGCCAAACCCAGATTCATCAGTCGGACTGCCAGATGGGGCAGCGTGATTCATCACTCCAGAGAACACGTTTTTACTGCTCCAGAGTCCAATGGCGGCGAGCTTTACACCACTCCAGCCGACGCTTGGCATTGCGCATGGTGATCTTAGGCTTGTATGCGGCTGCTTGGCCATGGAAACCCATTTCATGAAGCTCCCGCGAACAGTTCTTGTGCGGACAATGCTTCCAGAGGCAGTTTGGAACTCGGTAGTGAGTGTTGCAGCCGATGACAGACAATTTGGATTCAGCACTTGGCAGTCCCATTCTGTGAGCTTGTGTGGCCTACCACTTAGCGGCTGAGTCGTTGTTACTCCTAGATGCTTCCACTTCACAATAACAGCACTTACAGTTGACCGGGGCAGCTCTAGCAGGGCAGAAATTTGACGAACTGATTTGTTGGAAAGGTGGCATCCTATGACGGTGCCACGTTGAATGTCACTGAGCTCTTCAGTAAGGCCATTCTACTGCCAATGTTTGTCTATGGAGATTGCATGGCGGTGTGCTTGATTTTATACACCTGTCAGCAATGGGTGTGGCTGAAATAGATAAATCTACTAATTTGAAGGGGTATCCACATACTTTTGTATATATAGTGTATATACCCATGTATTTGTTGGACAAGTTCTCATAACACAAGAAAAGGAACTCCCAATTTGTAACACGATCAACTTAAAATGCGTTGCTCTGTGTGACCGCACGGCTTTCTCCATTTTAAACATGTTGTTGTAAGTCGCTCTGGATAAGAGCATCTGCTAAATGACTAAAATTTAAATGTAAAATGTTTACTAGCTGTCAACACCCCAATCGAATAGTAAACCGTACCAGACAAAACAGCAACTCCTTTTTTAAATAAAAAAATACAAATTTAGAAGATAATATAGCCACCTAAAGCTCAGAAGTTTGAAAACAGAGGGAAAATGTTGCTTCTTATATTTTCTTATTATACTAAGAACTAGCTCAACCAAAACAAAACGTACATCTCCAATACAGCAAAAACGTGCAGTGAAAACACAATGTGTGCCAGGTCTACTCAATGGCTTAATGCAGAACACACATTGTATTGACTGCCCCCTCGAAAGACAATCAGTCACAAAGCTGTCCTTACCACGGACATGCCGAATTTCAAGGGAAAACTCCTGCAATATCCGACTCCAGCGAAGGAGTCTGTGATTTGTGAAACTAGTCTTTTGCAGGAATACCAAAGGATTATAATCGGTATAGACAACCAGTAGGGTAGAGACCGACACACAAACCTTAAAGTGCTGAAGAGCCAGGATTAATGCAAGTGTTTCTTTCTCGATGGTGGAGTAGTGTTTTTTAGGCAAACTTCTTCGAAAAGTACCCACAGGGTGCTCGATATCGCTGTAATCTTGGTACTGGTCAAGTCGATAAGTGGGGCAACAACGTGGGAAAAGTTATTGCAAAATGCCAGGTAGTAGACAGCCATCCCGAAGAATCGGTGCAGTTCCTGGCGAGAAGTTGGCACAGAAAGGTTATTGATGGCCTCCACCTTTGCCATGACTGGCCAGACTTTTCCTTGGCCCACCATCTTTGAGGTACTTCACTGTTGCTTGGGTGATTTCACTTTTTGAAAGGTTAACTGTCAAGTTGCCAGATGCAAATCGTTCGAACAGACTCCTAATGTTCTGAAGGTGTTCTGGTCAGGTGGCACTAAATACTGCCACATCATCCAAATATACCTCAGTATTGTCCAGTCCATGTAGAACGATGTGCATAAGCCGAACGGAAGACGAAGGTTGGTAAACAAACCATCAGAAGTGATTAAAGCAGATAGCTCTTTGGGGCGTTCAGTTAAAGGGACCTGCCAATATCACTTCATCAGATTGAACTTGCTAACATTCTTAGCAGCACCGACACAGTCCTGGGCAAAGGGTATGAGATTTGGCTTAGTAACGGCATTGAGTTACAGATTGAGCGAAAATCTGAACAAAAACACAGAGACCAATTCGCCTTAGGTACAGTTGAAGTCGGAAGTTTACATACACCTTAGCCAAATACATTTAAACTCACAATTCCTGACATTTAATCCTAGTAAAAATTCCCTGTCTTAGGTCAGTTAGGATCACCACTTCATTTTAAGAATGTGAAATGTCAGAATAATAGAGAGAATGATTTATTTCAGCTTTTATTTCTTTCATCACATTCCCAGTGGGTCAGAAGTTTACATACACTCAATTAGTATTTGGTAGCATTGCCTTTAAATTGTTTAACTTGGGTCAAACGTTTCGGGTAGCATTCCACAAGCTTCCCACAACAATAAGTTGGGTGAATTTTGGCACATTCCTCCTGACAGAGCTGGTGTAACTGAGTCAGGTTAGTAGGCATCCATGCTCGCAAACGCTTTTTCAGTTCTGCCCACACATTTTCTATAGGATTGAGGTCAGGGCTTTGTGATGGCCACTCCAATACCTTGACTTTGTTGTCCTTAAGCTATTTTGCCACAACTTTGGAAGTATGCTTGGGGTCATTGTCCATTTGAAGACCCATTTGCGACCAAGCTTTAACTTCCTGACTGATGTCTTGAGATGTTGCTTCAATATATCCACATAATTTTCCTTCCTCATGATGCCATCTATTTTATGAAGTGCACCAGTCCCTCCTGCAGCAAAACACCCCCACAGCATGATGCTGCCACTCCTGTGCTTCACGGTTGGGATGGTGTTCTTCGGCTTGCAAGCCGACCCCTTTTTCCTACAAACATAACAATGGTCATTATGGCCAAACAGTTCTATTTTTGTGTCATCAGACCAGAAGACATTTCTCCAAAAAGTATGATCTTTATCCCCATGTGCAGTTGCAAACCGTAGTCTGGCTTTTTTATGGCGGTTTTGAAGCAGAGGCTTCTTCCTTGCTGAGCGGCCTTTCAGGTAATGTCGATATAGGACTTGTTTTACTGTGGATATAGATACTTTTGTACCTGTTTCCTCCAGCATCTTCACAAGGTCCTTTGCTGTTGTTCTGGGTTTGATTTGCACTTTTCGCACCAAAGTATGTTAATCTCTAGGAGACAGAATGCGTCTCCTTCCTGAGCGGTATGACGGCTGCGTGGTCCCATGGTGTTTATACTTGCGTACGATTGTTTGTACAGATGAACGTGGTACCTTCAGGTGTTTGGAAATTGCTCCCGAGGATGAACCAGATTTGTGGAGGTCAACAATTATTTTTCGGAGGTCTTGGCTGATTTCTTTTGATTTTCCAATGATGTCAAGCAATGAGGCACTGAGTTTGAAGGTAGGCCTTGAAATACATCCACAGGTGCACCTCTAATTGAGTCAAATGATGTCAATTAGCCTATCAGAAGCTTCTAAAGCCATGATATCATTTTCTGGAATTTTCCAAGCTGTTTAAAGGCACAGTCAACTTAGTGTACGTAAACTTCCGACCCACTGGAATTGTGATACAGTGAATTATAAGTGAAATAATCTGTCTGTAAACAATTGTTGGAAAAATTACTTGTGTCATGCACAAAGTGGATGTCCTAACCGACTTGCCAAAACTATAGTTTGTTAACAAGAAATTTGTGGAGTGGTTGAAAAACGAGTTTTAATGACTCCAACCTAAGTGTATGTAAACTTCCGACTTCAACTGTATAAGCATGAAATCCACCCCACTACAGTGTGTCTCTCTCTTTTCAGGATTCACTCGATAGGCATGCTATTTCAATGGGGCAGAGTCCCCAACGTCAATGTCATGCTCTAGTACATTTGTCTGAGTTGGCACATCTGAAAATACACCCAGATATTCTAAAAACAGTGCAGCTATGTTGCCTTTATCCTATGGAGACAAGTGTGCAAAATAGCCATCAAGGTTTTCCAGAATCTTTGCGTTACTCAACGGCACCACAAGCACATGGCGTATTAGGAAGACTAGAGTTACGACAGTGACGGCAGTGGCCACAGGCTACCGGTTCCGACAGACTTCTCCAACCGATCGCAATGGGTGAAGTATGGCTTCAACATGTTGACATAACACAGCCTGGTTTTCTTTCTGCGCTCCGGTGTTGTGATGAAGTAATCCAAATTACAAAAACAAATCTCTACGGGGTAAGGGCCTTAAAAGCAAGCTTGCATCGGTGACCCCAGAACGGGCAACAAAACCAGGACTTGTTCACCCACATCAAAAGTGCAACTTCGGGCCTTTCGATTGTACCAGATTTGTATTTTCGTTTGCGCCTTCTCCATATTCTCACTGGCAAACTCACAGGTGCGGTGTAATCTGTATTGAAAAGCGCTTACTTGCTCCAATAGATTTATTTTAAAGTTTGAGGTGTTGTCCTGTAACAACCTCTCTCTAAGCAATCTCCATGGACCTCTGATATAATGTCCAAACACAAGCTTTTTCGGACTGAAACCGAGACTCCTGAACAACCTCCCATGCTGCAAATAGCACTATAGTAACCCCTTCATCACGGTCTTTCTCGAACTCAAAGAAGTAAGCTCTCAACAAAGACTTCAAAGTCTGATGAAATCTCTCAAGAGCGCCTTGAGAATTCTAGTGGTAGGCACTAGAAGGGAAATGGGTAACATGACATTACATTTTATGTTGGTCTGATTGCAGAAGCCCAAACATTGAAAATATTTTCACAAGGGCCTTAACAATACTGGGAGCCGTGATGGTCATCAGTGGAATGTCCTCAGGGAAACGAGAGGCAGCACACATGATGGTCAAGAGAAACTGGTTACCACTCTTTGCTTTGGGCAAAGCACCTACACAGTCCACCAGAACACTGCTGAAAGGATCACCAAAAGCAGGTATAAGCTGCATAGGTGCAACCGACACAGTTTGTTCGGTTTAACTGTCAGATGGAAAACAGGATTTACAGTAAGCCATAACATCCTGTTTCAGATGAGGCCAGAAGAAGTTCTCAAGATACGCTCATACGTCTTGTTGACCTCAAGATGGCTTGCCATACTACCATCGTGAGCCAACCTAAGTATATGTTGTCGGAGTGTAACTGGAATGACAATTTGAGATACACTGGGCCAGAAGTGGCGTGGGAACGCCATTTACTCATCAGAACACCATCTCTGTCATAAATGCAATCAAACTCCTCCTCTCAACAAAAAGAGGGGAGAGGGAAGCATGTTCAGCAATCATCTGCTTCCTAGACATCGAAGTGTCAACTGTAGGGACCCTCTCTTCTTTCAGAGGTCCTACCAACTCGCTCACCTTTGGGGTTTTCAAAGGAGAGGTCAACTCAGGAGGTTTATCGAAGTGGACCACACATAAACGGCCCAGACAGATCAAACATGGTGGGATCGCTGACATCCTCCTCAACACTAGACTTGCTCTCTGCAATCATCTTTGACATAGCACGTGTAACAGCACACGCTGGAACACTCTGGTATTTCTCTGATAACCCATCAGGTTCATCTACTCTGGGCACCTTACAAACGACAAGATTTAGCACAACCTTCCCATCAGCCAAATCATTTCCCAAAATAAATGAACCCCTTCACAGGTAGACTAGGCCTCACTCCAATGACCACGGGACCAGAAACAAGATCAGTCTCGAGTTCCACATTATACAAAGGAACTTCCATGCAGCCCATCTCCACGCCTTGGACTAACACACTGTAAACAGTTGCAGAAGTGTCAGACAAAGGCAAAACACGCTCCAAAATGAGGGACTGGGCTGCCCTAGTGTCCCGCAGTATCTTCACAGGCTGCTTAACAGCATCATCACCTCTGCAGAGACACAAACCCATTAGGAAAAAAAGGTTCATACAAATCTGATCCAAAATCTTGTTTAGAAGATAAACCACTCCCAACCAGAGGCTTAATGGGCTGGAGGGCTCCCACAAGAAGAAACAGCTTTTTCCTCACTCTCATTTTTCCGTTTCAACTTAGAACACAGAGACAAATATGGCCTTTCTCATGGCAGTAACGACAAACTGGGGAAAAAGACTGAAACCTTGTAGAAGGAGGTTGCTTCTCTGGAAAAAAATTTTGTGGGGATAAGGTGCCTTGCTTGTGAAGGTAGTTATGTGTGAACGAACTCAGCTGCAAGGAATGCAGCTTTCTCAAGAGTGAGATCCTTGTGCTCATTAATATTGGTAGCAACCCTTTCGTGAAGGTAATTTAACTGCTCAAGTGTCTTTAAACCCTCAAGATCCTTGACCGCTTGAGAAGCACCCCACTGATCAAAATAAATGCTTCCCTTGCGAATTTGTTTTTCGCAACTTACCGAACTGTTGTCGGTATACCTCTGGGACCAACTCGTAAGCGTGAAGGATAGCAGCTTAAGCTGAACTCTGATCAAGAGATAAAGCAGCGTTCACTTTGAGCTTTTCCCACAAGACTACTTTGGAGGAGTAGTGACCAGATCTCGCGTGGCAATCTACTCAGAGTAAAATACACTTCCACCTCTTTTTCATTGAAAGGAGGTAAGAGAGAGCTATTCCGACCAAGATCAAACTATGTTGAGGGGTCAAGATGGCCTGACTTGATTCGGAGTGCTTCCATGCACCCATGCTTGCCTCCACCCAGTACCCTGCCCTGAACTTAGTCACTGTCACTAGCCAGCTACCCCCCGGTTACTTAACCCTGCACCTTAGATGCTGCTGCCCTATGTACTGTACATAGACATGGAATCACTGTGTAGCGGGTGATTTTAGACGGAGTCAGGCGCTGGAGGGTAAATCCCAGAATAAATGGTTTATTCGGCAATACAGCAATGCGTAAAACACTCCAGTGCGGTAAATATGGCGAACTGGAGAAAACAAGGCACACGGGTGAATATCCCGGCGATACAAAACACAATATAGCTCCACCGAGCTATGGTGAACTCCACAATAAACAATCACACACAAAGACATGGGGGGCATAGGGAATACTTATACAGGTACTGATGAGGGGATATGAACCAGGTGTGTGTAATAAACAAGACAAAACTAATGGAATGATGAGATGAGGAGCGGCAGTGGCTAGAAGGCCGGTGACGACGAACGCCGAAGCCTGCCCGAACAAGGAGAGGAGGCAGCTTCAGAGGAAGTTGTGACTACTCCCCCAGCCGGTCCTGGCAGTAGGACCGCAGGAACCTACCCACATCCTGATTCACCCGTTCCACCTGCCCATTAGACTCGGTGTGAAACCCAGAGGTCAGGCTGACCGAGACCCCCAGACGTTCCATGGACGCCTTCCAGACCCTGGACGTAAACTGGGGACCCCGGTCAGACACAATGTCCTCTGGCACCCCGTAGTGCAGGAAGACGTGAGTAAACAGAGCCTCCGCAGTTTGCAGGGCCATGGGGAGACCGGGCAGAGGAAGGAGGCGGCAGGCTTTAGAAAAGCGGTCCACAACAACCAGGATAGTGGTGTTACCCTGAGAGAGGGGAAGATTGCTTAGGAAGTCAATAGATAAGTGGGACCATGGCCGTTGAGGAACTGGTAAGGGGTGTCTAGGTGCCTTACTCTGGGCGCACACTGAGCAGGAGGAGACATACACCCTCACATCCTTAGCCAAGGTAGGCCACCAGTTCTTCCCGGTCAGACAGCGCACTGTACGGCCGATGCCTGGGTGACCAGAGGAGGGGGACGTGTGTGCCCAATAGATAAGACGATTGCGGACAAAAGATGGCACATTCCGCAGCCCAGCCGGGCACTGAGGTGGAGATGGCTCTGTGCGTAACGCCCGCTCTATGTCCGCATCCACCGCCCACACTACCGGCGCCACAATGCAGGAGGCCGGGAGTATGGGGGTCTTGTCTATGGGCCTCTCCTCTGTGTCGTACAGCCATGACCGTGCGTCTGCCTTCACGTTCTTAGTGCCTGGTATGTAGGAAAGCGTGAAATCAAACCTGGTGAAGAACAAGGCCCACCTGACCTGGCGAGGGTTCAGCCTCCTCACTGCCCGGATGTACTCCAGGTTATGGTGGTCAGTCCAGACGAGGAAAGGGTGTTTTGCCCCCTCGAGTCAGATACCTCCACGCGGTCAGGGCTCTGACAACAGCCAACAGCTCCCGATCACCAACGTCGTAGTCTTCTCCGCCGGGCTAAGCTTCTTCGAGAAGAAGGCACAGGGGCGGAGCTTGGGTGGTGTGCCCGAGCTTTGGGACAGTACAGCGCCTACCCCTACCTCGGACGCATCCACCTCCACTACAAATGGCAATGATGGATCGGGATGGGCCAGTACCGGGGCTGAGGTGAACAGAGCCCTCAGGTTACTGAAAGCCCTGTCAGCCTCAGCAGACCAGCGGAGCCGGGACGGCCCACCCTTCAACAGAGAGTTGATGGGAGCTGCGACCTTGCCAAAGCCCCGGATAAACCTCCGATAGTAATTGGTAAAGCCAATGAAGCGCTGCACTTCCTTCACCGTGGTTGGAGTCGGCCAATTCCGCACAGCGGAAATGCGGTCTCCCTCCATCTCCACACCTGAGGTGGTGATGTGGTATCCGAAGAAGGAGACGGACTGTTGGAAGAACAGACACTTCTCTGCCTTGGCATATAGGTCATGTTCCAACAGTTGGCCCAGCACTCTGTGAACCAGGGACACATGCTCGGCGCCAGAATATCATCAATGTAGACCACCACACCGCAACCAAGCATGTCCCAAAACACCTCGTTCACAAAGGACTGGAAGACTTATGGAGCATTCATCAACCCGTACGGCATTACCAGGTGTTCATAATGGTAATTGGCCAAATCGAGTTATTCGGGGGGAATGTGCACGGTGGAGGTAGTGTCTGGACTTTCCACCGTGGTTGCACCAACGGACACAGCTAGACACCTACCCTGACACTCTTTGAGACCTCCCCGTGAGAACCCTCTGCAGCCATGAGAAGGTGGGGTCGTGTAGTGCTAGCCAGGGAAGGCCCAACACAACAGGGAAATCAGGGGACACAATAATAAAAAAGGTGATTTGCTCCCTATGGATCTCCTGCATATTCATCGTGACTGGTGCTGTAACCTCCCTAACATAACCTGACCCTAATGGTCGAATGTCGAGTGCTTTGATGGGCAATGGAATGGGTAGGGGAACCAATGTGATACATAGACTATTAGCTAAAGACCTGTCAATGAAGTTCCCAGCTGCGCCTGAATCGTCCAGCACCTTACACTGGGGACCTACCGAGTAATCAGGGAAGGTGACGTGTATGGTGAAGTGCGCAGCAGAGGGCTCTGAACAAGTGTGTGTTTGCACTATCTGGGGTGACTCGAGAGAGCCCTGCCTGCCACCTCCAGACACAGAAGAACTCTGACAACAGCGTGCAGCAGAGTGTCCTCTCTTGCCACAAGAGTGACACTGGAGCTGTCGTCCTCCGTTCTCCTGGATCGCTGCACCACCCAGCTCCATCGGAACGTAATCCGGGTTGAAGGGGGGTGAAACGGGCAGGCCCCTTCCAGGATGTCTTCTTGAAGCCAGCAGGTTGTCCAACCGGATGGCCATGTCCACCAGCTGGTTGAAAGTACACGTGGTATCCCGACAGGCTAGCTCCCTTCGGACGTCCACTCACAGGCTGCACCGGAAGCGGTCGATGAGGGCCCGCTCGTTCCACCCGGACCCAGCCGCTAGAGTTCTAAACTCCAGGGCAAAGTGCTGCCCGGTCCTCGTCCCCTGCCTCAAATTGACCAGCCGCTCGCTTGCCTCTCTTCCTTCGGGATGGTGATCGAAGACTGCCCGGAAGAGGCAATCAAACTCCCCGTAGTTGTCCAACGCGTCACCTCCTTCACTCCAGACCGCGTTGGCCCACTCCAGGGCTTTCCCAGAGAGGCTGGAGACGAGGGCGGACACCTTCTCCCGCTCTGATGGAGCCGGGCTGATGGTGGAAAAATAGAGGTCCAGCTGCAGGAGGAATCCCTGGCAGCGGGCCGCTGTGCCATCGTACTCCCTCGTTGAGATAGGTGAATACCTCTGGGCGCTGGGGTGTGGGTGGCTGGATCCGGTATCTCAGCTGGTCCCGAAGGGTCGGGTTCTCTCCTCTCCAGGCGTTGGACGACCTGGAGAACCAGATCCATCGCTTCGCCCAAGCTGGCTAACATATTGGAATGCTCCCGGACCCGCTCCACGACTCCAGGCATATTCCCCTGCTGACTCCATGCTGTTGGGTGTGTGATTCTGTAGCGGTTGATTTTGGACGGAGTCAGGCGCTGGAGGGTAAATCACAGAATAAATGGTTTATTTGGCAAGGCAATACAGCGGTACGCAGCAATGCGTAAAACACTCCAGTGCGGTAAATACGGCACACTGGAGAAAACAAGGCACACGGGTGAATATCCCGGTGATACAAAATACAATATAGCTCCACCAAGCAATAGTAACCTCCACAATAAACAATCACACACAAAGACATGGGGGGCAGAGGGAATACTTATACAGGTACTGATGAGGGGATATGAACCAGGTGTGTGTAATAAACAAGATAAATGGAATAATGAGATGAGGAGCGGAAGTGGCTAGATGGCCGGTGACAACGAACCCCGAAGCCTGTCCGAACAAGGAGAGGAGGCAGCTTCGGAGGAAGTCGTGACACACTGGTCACTTTAATAATGGAACACTGGTCACTTTAATAATGTTTACATACTGTTTTACTAATTTCATATGTATATACTGTATTCTACTGTATTCTAGTCAATGCCACTCCGACATTGCTCGTCCTAATATTTATATATTTCTTAATTCCATTATTTTACTTTTAAATTTGTGTGTATTGTAGTGAATTGTTAGATACTATTGCACTGTTGGAGCTAGGAACACAAGCATTTCGATACACCCGCAATAACGTCTGCTAAATACAGTGGGGGAAAAAAGTATTTAGTCAGCCACCAATTGTGCAAGTTCTCCCACTTAAAAAGATGAGAGAGGCCTGTAATTTTCATCATAGGTACACGGCAACTATGACAGACAAAATTATTTTTTTGTGATCATTTTGACCTCACGTGGTGAGATCTTGCGTGGAGCCCCAGATCGAGGGAGATTATCAGTGGTCTTGTATGTCTTCCATTTCCTAATAATTGCTCCCACAGTTGATTTCTTCAAACCAAGCTGCTTACCTATTGCAGATTCAGTCTTCCCAGCCTGGTGCAGGTCTACAATTTAGTTTCTGGTGTCCTTTGACAGCTCTTTGGTCTTGGCCATAGTGGAGTTTGGAGTGTGACTGTTTGAGGTTGTGGACAGGTGTCTTTTATACTGATAACAAGTTCAAACAGGTGCCATTAATACAGGTAACGAGTGGAGGACAGAGGAGGCTCTTAAAGAAGAAGTTACAGGTCTGTGAGAGCCAGAAATCTTGCTTGTTTGTAGGTGACCAAATACTTATTTTCCACCATAATTTGCAAATAAATTCATAAAAAATCATACAATGTGATTTTCTGGATTTTTTTCCCTCAATTTGTCTGTCATAGTTGACGTGTACTTATGATGAAAATTACAGGCCTCTCTCATCTTTTTAAGTGGGAGAACTTGCACAATTGGTGGCTGACTAAATACTTTTTTTCCCCACTGTATGTGACCAATTAAATTTGATTTCATTTTGATTTGATGCTTTTTCCTATACGTTCTAACTCAAGTTCCCTTCTCTTGTATTCAAATCTAATATCTCTTGCTCCAATTTTCCCTTTAGTTCTACCTCCCGCAGTTGCACGTCAACTCTACTACCGGTAGCGCCCATTTCATAACCCTCTCTCTCCGGGAGGACTTCCTTCTCCACCAACGCAGCACCAAGTAACTCTTTGACTACTGCTTTTGAATTGGCAGATGTCACAATGCTTTGCAATGATGATCAGATACACCTTCGTATACTCATCTAGTATCTCCCAAGTAGGGTTCCCACAAATGCTTCCAAATCAATGTCCATGGTTTGCCTTTGTGCTTATGTAACCTTCAAACTTATTTCACCAATCTTATAACCTCTATGTTGGTTGTCAGTGACAGAATCTCTACAATTGTAACGACTTCCTCCGAAGCTGCCTCCCCTCCTTGTTCGGGCAGTCTTCGGCGTTCGTCGTCACCGGCCTTCTAGCCACTGCCGCTCCATATTTCATCATTCCATTTGTCTTGTCTTGTCAATTACACACACCTGGTTCATATTCCCCTCATTAGTACGTGTTTAAGTGTTCCCACTGCCCCCCTTGTCCTTGTGGGAAAACACTTTAGCACTTTAGTGAGCAGGCCTTTCTAATTGACCTGGCCCGGGTATCCTGGATGGATATTGACCTCATTCCGTCAGTAGCCTGGTTGTTCTTTAAAAGTGCTTTCCTCTCCATCTTAAATAAGCATGCTCCATTCAAAAAATTCAGAACTAAGAACAGATATAGCTCCTGGTTCACCTCAGACTTGACTGCCCTTGACCAGCACAAAAACATCCTGTGGCGTACTGCATTAGCATCGAACAGCCCCCGCGATATGCAACTTTTCAGGGAAGTCAGGAACCAATATACACAATCAGTTAGGAAAGCAAAGGCTAGCTTTTTCAAACAGAAAACACTGTCACCACTGATAAATCTACGATAATCGAGATATTCAACAAGCATTTTGCTACGGCTGGCCATGCTTTCCACCTGGCTACCCCTACCCCGGCCACCAGCTCTGCACCCTCCGCTGCAACTTGCCCATGCCAAGCAAATTGGATGTAGTCTATCCCAGTGCCATCCGTTTTGTCACCAAAGCCCCATATACTACCCACCATTGTGACCTGTATGCTCTCGTTGGCTGGCCCTCACTACATATTCGTTGCCAAACCCACTGGCTCCAGATAATCTATAAATCACTGCTAGGTAAATCCCTGCCTTATTTAGCTCATTGGTCATAGCAACACCCACCCGTAGTATGCGCTCCAGCAGGTATATCTCACTGATCATCCCCAAAGCAAACACCTCCTTTGGCCGCCATTCCTTCCAGTTATCTGCTGCTAATAACTGGAACGAGCTGCAAAAATCTCTGAAGCTGGAAACTCTTTTCTCCCTCACTAACTTTAAGCATCAGTTGTCAGAGCAGCTTACTGATCACTGCACCTGTACACAGCCCATCTGTAATTAGCCCACCCAACTACCTCATCCCCATATTGTTATTTATTTGCACATCATCTTCTGCACATCTATCACTCCACTGTTAATACTAAATTGTAATTATTTTGCACTATGGCCTATTTATTGCCTTACCTCCATAACTTACTACATTTGCGCACACTGTATATAGATTTTCTATTGTGTTTTTCTATTGTGTTTTTAACTGTACGTTTTGTTTATCCCATATGTAACTCTGTGTTGTTGTTGTTTTTATCGCACTGCTTTGCTTTATCTTGGCCAGGTCGCAGTTGCAAATGAGAACTTGTTCTCAACTGGCTTACCTGGTTAAATAAAGGTTAAATAAAAAAATAATTAAAAAAAGTGGGTGATTGTTCATTGTGAGGATTAGTAGCTTGGTTGAGCTCAGTATTTTGTATTGCCGGGGTATTTTCCCTGTGTGCATGTTTGTTCCAGTGCGCCTGTTTTGCGCACTGGACTGGTTACGCTGGATTACGGAATAAACTCTGTATACTGTGATACATGTTGGAGTCAGGGTAGCAGCGTCGTCGGGTAAGCTTGGCGTCAGGTAAGTTTGGCTTTATACATAGCTTGGGCTTTGTCGAGTAAGGCTTAAACTATGTATTTAGATTGTAGTTAGGTATTGTAGGTAGGTATCGTGGGTTGTTGTAGGTAGTTGTTGTATGTAATTATTGTAGGTTAGTATTGTATTCGTCGGTGCTGGGTGTAGCACGAAGCTAGCTAGCTAGCTAACTCACCACCTGGACTAGCTGGCGAGTAGCTATTAGCAACGGTATAGTTGTTTCACGCCTGAGAGTGCCTGTAATTACGCCAGCTGGCTGCCTACAATAGTTACATACAATAACTGCCTACCATTCAGCTGTTTTCTAACCTCATTGTCTGAACCGTTAACGTTAGGTAGCAAGTGGCTACTGTGCTTGAAAATTAGCAAGCTTGTTGCAACCTGGATAGCTACTTGTAAACAATAGCTGGAACGACCGAGCGAACAGACGCGAACTGGCTGAGTCAATTCAGTGGCTAGCTTTGCACTTGGCTAGCTAACAGTAGCTGCTAGGGGTAAGTCATAACCTACACTTGTGTTTTGTTTTTTACATATTGATAGCCCGAGTCGCTCAAGGAATTCGGGACATGGGTGACTAGTTAACGTTAGTTTGGCTCTCTCTGTGTGTTCGTGCCGTGAAAGGAGGGGTTCTTCTTTGTCTGAAAGCAATGGCCAGCTAGTTTGCTAACTATTCTAGCTAACTAACTGGCTGAATAAGTTGATGATGGACTCGCTCAAGCTGTCGGGACTAACCACAACGTTAGACATGGACACGAACGATCTGCTTGTGTGTTGATACACTGGTGGTTGTTGTGGCTGAGTATTGGCGCTAAACCCTGCTGCTGGAGACCGGCATGCTAGCTGGCTGTGGCGTCTTATGACGAGGTGCCCGGACGTTTTTCACGGAATAATACTGCACCTAGTTAGCTAGCTGAATAAACTAGGTTAGTCTATTCCTAGAAAACATTGAACCGCTTTAGTTTACAACAATTATAGTTTCTGAGGTGGAAGTTGGGAGAGTTATATTTGGGAGTTGTGGTGAGGGAGGCCCCGCTCTCTCCTTTCCCAGATGTTTAGTTCATTTTATTCTGATCTCCTCTGCATTATTGTAGCCATCTGCTGCAGCCTGTCAACTATGCCTCTGCCTATCCCTGTTCTCTCCTCTCCGCACAGGCTACACAAACGCCCTCACACCGCGTGGCTGCTGCCTCTCTAACCTGGTGGTCCCTGCACGCACGACCCACGTGGAGTTCCAGGTCTCAGGCAGCCCTCTGGAACTGCCGTTCTGCTGCCAACAAGGCAGACTTCATCCCAGCCTATGCTACCCTCCAGTCCCTCGACTTCTTGGCGCTGACGGAAACATGGATTACCACTGAAAACACTGCTACTCCTGCTGCTCTCTCCTCGTCTGACCATGTGTTCTCGCATACCCCGAGAGCATCTGGTCAGCGGGGTGGTGGCACAGGAATCCTCATCTCTCCCAAGTGGACATTCTCAATTTTTCCCCTGACCCATCTGTCTATCTCCTCATTTGAATTCCATGCTGTCACAGTCACTAGCCCATTTAAGCTTAATATCCTTGTCATCTATCGCCCTCCAGGTTCCCTTGGAGAGTTCATCAATGAGCTTGACGCCTTGATAAGTTCCTTTCCTGAGGATGACCTCCCTACGTCTACATTTGACTCATTTCTCTCTGCCTCCTTCTTTCCACTCCTCTCCTCTTTTGACCTCACCCTCTCACCGTCCCCCCCTACTCACAAGGCAGGCAATACGCTTGACCTCATCTTTACTAGATGCTGTTCTTCTACTAATCTCACTGCAACTCCCCTCCAAGTCTCCGACCACTACTTTGTATCCTTTTCTCTCTCCCTCTCCTCCAACACTACTCACTCTGCCCCTACACAGATGGTAATGCGCCGTCGCAACCTTCGCTCTCTCTCTCCCGCTACTCTCTCCTCTTCCATCCTATCATCTCTTCCCTCTGCTCAATCCATCTCCCTCCAATCTCCTGATTCTGCCTCCTCAACCCTCCTCTCCTCCCTTTCTGCATCCTTTGACTCTCTATGTCCCCTATCCTCCCGGCCGGCTCGGTCCTCCCCTCCAGCTCCGTGGCTTGATGACTCATTGCGAGCTCACAGAACAGAGCTCCGGGCATCTGAGCGGAAATGGAAGAAAACTAGACTCCCTGCAGACCTGGCATCTTTTCACTCCCTCCTCTCTACATTTTCTTCATCTGTTTCTGCTGCTAAGGCCACTTTCTACCACTCTAAATTCCAAGCATCCGCCTCTAACCCTAGGAAGCTCTTTGCCACATTCTCCTCCCTGCTGAACCCCCCCCTCCTCCCTCTCTGTGGATGACTTCGTCAACCATTTTGAAAAGAAGGTTGATGACATCCGATCCTCGTTTGTTAAGTCAAATGACACTGCTGGTCCTGCTCACACTGCCCTACCCTATGCTTTGACTTCTTTCTCCCCTCTCTCTCCAGATAAAATCTTGCGACTTGTGACGGCAGGCCGCCCAACAACCTGCCCGCTTGACCCTATCCCCTCCTCTCTTCTCCAGACCATCTCCGGTGACCTTCTCCCTTACCTCACCTCGCTGATCAACTCATCCTTGACCGCTGGCTATGTCCCTTCCGTCTTCAAGAGAGCGAGAGTTGCACCCCTTCTCAAAAAACCAACACTCGATCCCTCCGATGTCAACAACTACAGACCAGTATCCCTTCTTTCTTTTCTCTCCAAAACTATTGAGCGTGCCGTCTTTAGCCAACTCTCTTGCTATCTCTCTCAGAATGACCTTCTTGATCCAAACCAGTCAGGTTTCAAGACTGGTCATTCAACTGAGACTGCTCTTCTCTGTGTCACAGAGGCTCTCCGCAACTGCTAAAGCTAACTCTCTCTCCTCTGCTCTTGTCCTTCTAGACCTGTCTGCTGCCTTTGATACTGTGAACCATCAGATCCTCCTCTCCACCCTCTCCGAGCTGGGCATCTCCGGCGCGGCTCACTCTTGGATTGCGTCCTACCTGACCGGTCGCTCCTACCAAGTGGCGTGGCGAGAAGCTGTCTCCGCACCACGTGCTCTCACCACTGGTGTCCCCAGGGCTCAGTTCTAGGCCCTCTCCTATTCTCGCTATACACCAAGTCACTTGGCTCTGTCATATCCTCACATGGCCTCTCCTATCATTGCTACGCTGACGACACACAACTAATCTTCTCCTTTCCCCCTTCTGATAACCAGGTGGCGAATCGCATCTCTGCATGTCTGGCAGACATATCAGTATGGATGACGGATCACCACCTCAAGCTGAACCTCGGCAAGATGGAGCTGCTCTTCCTCCCGGGGAAGGACTGCCCGTTCCATGATCTCGCCATCACGGTTGACAACTCCATTGTGCCCTCCTCCCAGAGTGCGAAGAGCCTTGGCGTGACCCTGGACAACACCCTGTTGTTCTCCGCTAACATCAAGGCGGTGACCCGATCCTGTAGGTTCATGCTCTACAACATTCGGAGAGTACGACCCTGCCTTACACAGGAAGCGGCACAGGTCCTAATCCAGGCACTTGTCATCTCCCGTCTGGATTACTGCAACTCGCTGTTGGCCGGGCTCCCTGCCTGTGCCATTAAACCCCTACAACTCATCCAGAATGCCGCAGCCCGTCTGGTGTTCAACCTTCCCAAGTTCTCTCACGTCACCCCGCTCCTCCGCACACTCCACTGGCTTCCAGTTGAAGCTCGCATCTGCTACAAGACCATGGTGCTTGCCTACGGAGCTGTGAGGGGAACGGCACCTCCGTACCTTCAGGCTCTGATCAGTCCCTACACCCAAACGAGGGCACTGCGTTCATCCACATCTGGCCTGCTGGCTCCCCTACCTCTGCGGAAGCATAGTTCCCGCTCAGCCCAGTCAAAACTGTTCGCTGCTCTGGCACCCCAATGGTGGAACAAGCTCCCTCACGACGCCAGGACAGCGGAGTCACTCACCACCTTCCGGAGACATTTGAAACCCCACCTCTTTAAGGAATACCTGGGATAGGATAAAGTAATCCTTCTACCCCCTAAAAAAAACAAAAAAAAAAACATTGTAAAGTGGTTATCCACATTGGCTATAAGGTGAATGCACCTATTTGTAAGTCGCTCTGAATAAGAGCGTCTGCTAAATGACGTACATGTAAATGTAAATTTACCCTCCTGCGCCTGACTCCTTCAAATCAAGCATCACAACAATAAGTGTTTTTTGAACACTCATATCTGGCACAGTAGAGCTTCAGAGTTGGTGATTAGAGCCACTGCAATAATCCTGAGACTACTATAATCCTGGGAAAGAAGATGCCGGATGAGCCCTCAATTTGTTATGTTCCCTAAAGACAAACCTAGATATTGTCACTCAACAGAAAAGGGAACTAACAAAGGAGTCACTTTGAAAACCAAACCAAAACAGAAGGGGTTTCAAACAGGTTCTAAAAGACACCCATGTGCCCACTGAAAGTTGGCAAAGCAACTAGAAAAGGGTCCCAAGACACCCACAGTGGATGCCCACTAGATTTGCCTCAGGAAAGACAAACTCAACAGGGAAAACTGCCAGATTCAGGCTTTGTTTGGCTACCTAAAGTGGAAGCACTAACGTGAGGTGTAGCTCTCCCAACATCTCCTCTATAACTGATGCACTGGGCCAGCAGGTCTTAAATACCAGATGACCCAATCAGTGTGCACCGCAGATAACGTGCTAACATGCTAACCAACCTCGAAATGAAGAGAAAACTCAAAGCCTGTAACACAGGCCATCAATCAAGATCACTATAGTGCTGTATCAGTATATGGCAGTGGAATATGTCATTTGACTGTGGTCTGGACTTAAATAAGAATGGGGATAGAAGGTTACGTCCAAGCCCCTTGTATTCAGACAACCCCAGTCTGGGTTCAGCCGGTGTGCTGTAAGACCTGCTCCTTATCAGCTCCTTCAGTGGGATAACAGAGAAAAGTGCAGTCACTCACATCCTGGGAATCAAGTAAGATGCTTAACTGTGTTGCTATGTCCTAATACCCATACTTGCGTCCTAAATGCGTAGTAGGCCATTTGAGTAAGCAAACAAAAATTATGTTTAATAGTATGCGACGTTTTGAAAATTGAGGATATTTTAAATGCCCTGATGTCATACTCAATTCAGCTTTGACAACAGCTGATCAATTAGATATGGGGATGGGCTATCGAAATCAACAAATAGCGGGAAACAACGCAATCGCGCATGACGCATTCTCAGTATGCGAAAATATCATATTTTATAGTATGGGAATTTTTTGAAAAACAAGTATTGTTTAAATGCCAGGATGTTAGACTAATTTCGGCTCTTCATCTAGTAGAATTCGATGCACACTTTTCCACAATGCACTGGAAGAGGTGGGCTGCAAGTGATAGGCCCTAGTTCTCTTCAAGTAGCCAAACAAGAAAACTAGGCTACTTAATTGGGAAGATGCCGAATAGTGAAGCTTCTGAGGTGGCACCAGGGACTCGGGATGTGGCTGCGTTATTGATGTAATGTTTATCAGGCCTTTGATTTTAACATATAGGTTGTTTTAGTTTTGTAGGCTAGGCTACCTATTTAATTATTACATGTATGGATCAAGCCTTAGCAGTCATTCTGATCTCGTTCCCAATTATCAGTGCTTTAGTTTATTATGTTGCTGTCAACCGCTTCTGAATTTGCGATGCACCCGACTGTCCACGTTTCTCTGTGCAATAGCTATTTGAAAAGTATTTGTGTGTACTAGGCTATTTGATATAATTTATATATGTTACAGCACTTTGGTTTCACTAATACTGTAAATATGTTGAAATGGAACCAAATTATCAGTTTCTGTCTTCAGTCTTTTTTAAATAGGATAGATTGTCTATATGGGCTATGGTATAGGTTGAATGTGATAGTCTGCCTATAACCAGCCTCAGTAGGACTATAACTCCATTTCTATTCTATTCAGAGTTTAGAGAAATTAATCAAACTGGAAAGGACCTATTATCAGGCTGTTTACTGTGATGCATGTCTGTTGAATTTGGAAAAATCCAGCTGCACTCGGCCCCGCCCCACCTATTTAGCCAGTCAGGAGCCACTACTGCGTTGCGGCTGTGGCATACATTTTACTAAACAGTACGTGCTAAATAATATGCGACTATGAGTACATAGTATGCAGTTTAAGTATGTAGTACGCTAGTATGGGTATTCGGACACAGATTTGCTTAGCTGTAGAGGGGGCTTTGAGTCCAAATTGTTGCAGGTTCTACAAATTTTGCCATTACTTATGCCATGTTAATATGATATCTGAGTGAGAGTGACTAACAAAATCAATGGGGGCCCCCTGGGCACGTGCCCTGCGTGCCCTGTTGGTAATTCGGCAATGATTACTACACATTTAGATAGCTGGCTAGACACATTTTTTAAAAATGTTAACTGACATGGGCTAATAGACTGACTCTCAGTCTATTAGCCCAGGGGGTTTCGAAATTGCACCTTGTGTATTCTACTCTCAATAGTACAGTAAGTTGAGACCCCGACTGAGTTCCACCTAAAATAATATACTGTATATATAAATATATAGATTTTTTTTTAAATTATTACCGGTGTTCTCATATGTAGCTACGGCCCTGAGTAGGGCGGCAGGCTCCAAGCAGCAGCACATGAAATGAACATTCCCACATGTAATCCAACACAAATAAATGACTAGACATTCAGCTCAGACACAATCTACATCAACAGCCTCTGAGCAAATTAATACCCAATTAATGCATGTTTGCCCGGAAATCATGAAGCTAGTTCACAGCAATGATGTCTGGAAATAAGTCTGTCATCATTGAGCTCAGTATGGAAGCTTTAATAATGCTCAATTTACCATCATGGTTATTCATTTGGAAACCATTAGTAACCAAATAAGACCCTTCAAGTTGATTCAAACAATGCCATTGTCTGCTAACAAGTATTTGTCACATTGGCTGACAGGTTCGCAGCATCATTACACATCATTAAACACACTGCTGATTACCTCGTGCCGTCACCTCGTTTGCATAATAACACATCTAATTATTCACTAAAGTCCTTCCCTCCTGTCCTCTCCGATTCTCATTTGCCTCATTGCCATGTGTTAATTAGGAACTAACTTATGGCCTGGTGGCACTTGTCCGCGAGTGTTGACAGGACATGAAAGCAATCTTGTCGACAGTTGACAGGATCATGGAAAGACGAGGGGGACTTTGGCAGGTCCCGAATCAAGGACCGCCTCAGACCTATTTATGGAAAATGCGCATTTAAGCCAATTATGCACTGCGCCAAATTTAATTAAATTGTTGACAACTATCTGTTGTCAGCGAGGCCCCGAGACAAAGGTATCTTGTGATGGAACGGGGGACTTAGCTACTTTTGGCAATGTGACATTTTTTTATCTAGCTTCTTGTGAGATTGGAAATTCAATATATTGTGATGGAAGCGGGAAAGCTGGCAATATGAATACCCCAGAACATCCAGTTCGGTCTGAACGATTGCCTGTCAGTTTGAAATGGGGAATATTTCATGAAACGAGGCATGTAACTGTGTAGAACGTGGTATGATGCCGTGCATGCAGAGGTGCACGTATTTCCATGTGAGCAGCTCTTGACTGATGTTATTTAATTCCAAATGATGGGTACTACCATCTCACTGTCGAGGAGTGGTGGGAAGCCGAGATTTCCCTTCTCCCCTGCGACTGCTCTATTTGTTTATCTTTGCTGCCTGCAGTCTGGCATCCAATCTATCAAAAGTACACATCTCAGGGATTGCTTCCATCACTCAACCTTGTCTAGAGCTGATCTGAATACAGCTATCTCACCAGAAGTGATTTCTCAGATGAGGGAAACCGTAGCCAGAAAAAAAGATAAAGGATCCTTTTCAGGTTTCAGAACATCAAGGACGGAAGTCTTTCATATTGAAATCATGAAAGACACCCTGACATTTTATTTGTCCCTTTGTGGCTTAATATATGAAATAAAGCTTAAACATCCCAATGTATTGTTGGATCATTGCAAACAGCACAAAGGACTGTATGTAGGTACTGTGCAATATTGTATACCTTCACTGTATTTGTAATTCTACCTTCAGTCTGCAGTCCCACTCAGAAACCCTTAAAGCAAAACACAAAATATCATGGAAAATCCAGAAGAAAAAATTGTTGTGTGAGGCAGTAAGCATTATACAAGGTCTTTCCGACCCAAAAGCAAGAGAGGCGGATAATATATGGCCCCTCTCCATTAAAACAGCACGATTCACAGTTAGCCTGAATTAATTCATCATGCTGCAGGGTCCTGATCTAAATGCAATTTGTTTTGAGCGGGTAATGTTCCTTGGTGAACATTCATCACTGTAGATTTCAGCACAAGTTTGTTTAGCTCTTTTAGGAACTTCATATTTCATCTGGCAGTATATATAACAGGCTTGGCTTATCATTAAGAGAAATAACTCCTAGCCGTTATCATTGATTAAGCTGATACAAATACAGTAACGCCTCACCAATGTCCACAGTGGCATAAAAGGAAAAAAGACTGATTACCTGGGAGAGGAATGTTTTCCTGTGATGTGCTCAGAGCTTTGAAGTGTATGGTTTTTATCACCGTCTGTGAGCGAGTTGCTTCTTTGTAACGATGACTTTTACATTTGTCTCCCTTCCTCATAATAAGACAAATAGGCCTTCCGTTTGGCTTTGTATAATCCATTGGATAGGCTCCGGAACCGTTCCAGAACTATTCCAAAGATAGATTATGGTCTCTTGAGTTGAACTTGGAATTTGGGCAATAAGTAGTATGGCATTTCAGGATCATGAGGAGACTTGACATTTGAATTTATCATCCTGACATCGAACAATGCATCTTATTACTTGAGTAGGCTATATTTGCCAGGTCTCATAGTATTATCGCTCAACCACGCTAGAGTTCAGGGAGGTTCAGCCCAAGAGAAAGTTATAGGGTGGTCGGAGGCCGCATCGGATTCCGTGGGAGCCTACATAAACGTTGACATTTCTTTAAACGAAGTGACCTATGTATGGTCGTTGGCGATGACAAATTGATTTAGCCCATATGATCCCATGGAAGGTTGAAAGTAAAGGAGTGCTAATACATTCTCTCTGGGGAGGAATTGTCTCTGCGTTACTTATGACCTCCAGAGTGCTTCCTGTAGCTTCAGACTATTTTAAGTCATACTGTTGGGGTAAGCTGTTCATTGGCGTTGTCTCTCTTCCTGCACTTATGATAGGTTACATTTTTACATTAGATCAGATATATACTGAACAAAAATATAAACTCAACATGCAACAATTTCAACGATTTTACAGAGTTACAGTTCATATAAGGAAATCAGTCAATTGAAATAAATAAATTAGGCCCCAATCTATGGTTTTCACATAACTGGGCAGGGGCACAGCCGTGGGTGGGTCATGGTGACATGATGATCGATGCTTGAATGCCATTTGACAAATACAAACATTCTCGCTCTTATCCATAATAATCTCATCATGTAGATAGCGAACCCACATAGCCTACCCGCACTGTATATGCCAGCTTTTGGCTAGAGCGCAGGTGCCAAGACCAGAGTAGTCACATTTGCTATTTAACACAACAGTTTTTGTGACAAAACTATCGGTATATAGATTTTTATTCGGTAAATGAAAACTTAGTGCACACAAAATGTAGTTTTTTGCTTATGTCATCATGCACTGATTTTGATCCGCA
Source organism: Coregonus clupeaformis (assembly GCF_020615455.1). Taxonomy (NCBI): domain Eukaryota; kingdom Metazoa; phylum Chordata; class Actinopteri; order Salmoniformes; family Salmonidae; genus Coregonus; species Coregonus clupeaformis. The sequence continues at coordinate 1,832,352 of NC_059204.1, read as the reverse complement.
ACAAGTCCATTTGATGAAAACATACCACTGCAGATTCTAGAATATTCGCATGAAAATCTGTCAATAATTGGATGGAAACCTAGCTACTAATTCAATGATTTGCTATCCATTTATTTACCGTAATGTTGGTTGAAACATTGTCATTTCAATATAAAACATGGGCAATGTTACAGTTTGACACTGTTCACATGCGTTCTGGAACATTAAGGGACTACTGGGACTTGTCATTGTCCAATAAAAAAGTTCATTTTGTTTGTTTAATTTTTTTCCAAGTTTTTTGCACCAATGAACCGGTGGTGATCTTTTACATGGTGAAGAACAGGAAGCCACTAAAGCCTGTAACCTCCAGGTAGATGCATGTAGGCCACACCTCCCACCTCCAACTCAAGGACAACTGCATTAGATTTATACTCATAACCACCAGCAAACTCATAATCATATGAGCAGTGGTGTAAAGTACTTAAGTCGTTTTTTTGTCTATCTGTACCTTACTTTATGCCAGGGGCATACCCTAGCTATCCGTAAATAAATAAAAATAAGAAAATGGTGCCGTCTGGTTTGCTTAATATAAGGAATTTGAAATGATTTATACTTTTACTTTTGATACTTAAGTATATTTAAAACTAAATACTTTTAGACTTTTACTCAAGTAGTATTTTACTGGATGACTTTCACTTTTACTTGAGTCATTTTCTATTTAGGTATCTTTACTTTTACTCAAGTATGACAATTGGGTACTTTTTCCACCACTGCACATGAGAACATTACACTCTGGTCATTCTTGTACAATATCACAACCATTACATCTCTACCACTGGACTTGCAAGCAGTGAATCTGAAGTGTAGTAGCAGCCTCTCACTGGTGTGGTGAAGATACCTGCCTGAAGAAAAACAACAAATAATGTGTGTAAATGCTTGTGACAGTCTTCAAATGTCTCATTGCTGTTTTACTAACTCAAAAGTGTTCCCAGGCCAGATCTGCTCTAAGGGCAAAATTAATTTTAATGGCCTTATGAAAGGTTGGGCTTTATGAAAGGTTGACCAAGTCCCATGGACCCAGCTATACTGGAGTGGAAGCATTATTAATGGTAGAGGTAAAGCAGAGCATTGTTTGGCATTAGTCTAGAGGGAACAGAGGTATTTTCATTATGTCTGCATCCCAAATGGCACCCTATTCCCTATATAGTGCACTACTTTTGACGAGGGCCCATAGGGCTCTCGTCAAAAGTAGTGAACTATATAGGGAGCTATTTGAGACTCACTTTATGTGTAGACATAAATACAACTCTTCAATCTCAATACGTTTAGCGGCACATCAGTATGTTTGCTCTCTGGTGATTACATCTAGATTAATGAATAAAATCATTGGGATTTTCAGTTCATTACTCTGGTGAATGTCATTGTGAGGTAGGCAAACATTTGAGAGGTCTTCTATTGGCCCCTGAACATGTAATGTATTGCTCTAGCTGCATTGCCATTCCAGTTCTGTTTATAGTACCGGTAATTTGTTCTTTTTGTTCACTCTTTATAGTCAATCTCTAGGCACTTCTTGTAAATCAAAAGGCACAATTTGTCTTCCTGGATAAGGCAAACAATAAAAGGTAAATTGGTTGCTAGGCTGAAGCATGGCGCCACTTGAATCCAGATTAGTTACATATACACAGAGATTACTCTTGACACCTGCACATAATGTTGAGCCCAACAGGCAGTCTGGTGGCATTTCCAAATGCTCTCCTGAAGTCTTTGGATTCTGCCAGATGGCAACATTAAAATAACATAAATCCTCTTAACCACTCAATTACCTGTAAGCTACTGGCTTGAGGTATGTTTAGTGTGTGTGTGTGTGTGTGTGTGTGTGCGTACGTACGGAGGTCTAATTTCAACTACCTTCATCCAGACTCAATTTTCATGTTATATTGCACATCAGCAAACAGATCAAATCAAGGCCCGGTAGGTAACGCGTTTACAGAGCATTCAATTCCACTGTCACAAGGAAAGTGAAGTGGGGTAGAAAAACAAACTACCGCCTTTACAGCAAATCTACTTATTCAGAAGGACGACGCAGAGCGCCAGTCGCTTGGCTCGCAATGTCTACAGAGGGTTCCATTACCTGAGGAGCGAGATTAAATGATGGATGCACTCAAGAAGGAGGGCCAGTAACATTTTAATAAGAGCTTAGAAATCCAGGAGTAGCTCTCAGGGAGAGGCCTTGCTCAGGGGAGAATGACCTCTTAAAGATAGTGGCTGCCAACTCCAACTGCAGCAGCTCACTACTTTGCCAAGAAGCAAAGTTCAATTTCTAAAAGCCCATGACGCATTTATAAATGCCCGGCCACTTATAGTGTGTAGACCTCATATTAGCTCTCCATCTCCCTCCCTCCCTTCTCTTTCTCCCTCATTTTCTTCACTCCTCGGTTTTGTGGCTAATAGCTTCATTAAAGCGAGGATCAATAAGTTAATTTCATTCACTGCACACATCTCTGAGTATTAATGGCTTAGTCTGGGCTATGACGGGAGCAGCTGTTTTAGAGATTCTAACCCGTCTGCTAAGCCCTGGTTAAAGGGTAGCACTCCTTCCCCCACAGTGGGGTTCGGTTTCCCACAATTACACAACACCGCTCTGTTGTGATTTAGGGGGTGAATGAGGGTAGAATAATGCATTGGCTCTTGGCCTCTTATGAACTACAACTGTGTGATGACCCAGTAGCAGAAGAAGCAGTCTGGGTTTATTCTGTGGCTAGGAGTCCCTGAGAAAGTATTGGACAATGGATGAAAGGGGGCACACACTGATTATAAAAACAACCACAATTTTGGCTTCCAGAATACTTGAGAGTAAATGAAAGAATGTACATATTTTCATGTCATCTTTGGATGTATAGCTTGGTCAAATACATGGGGGAAGACAGTGGAGTTATATTATCTTGACAAGATCGACCAACCTTCTAAAAGACGCAATACCAACTAAGGCTACTATACAGTTGAAATATACAAGCGACTCGGGACGAAAGCACCAGCTCCCGAGTTTTCACCCATATGGCCGACAAGCAATTTACAGTGCCTTCAGAAAGTATTCACACTGCTGTGTATAGACCCATAAGTTTAATAAATTGTGACAATAAAATAATAACACAATTTATAAGCAATAGAATGGCAAAAATCTTACAAGACTTGATATATATCAATCAAACAGGGTTTATTACAAATAGACACTTACAAACAAATACAAGAACATGTTTCAGTTTAATACAATATGCAAAAAAACGAGATATAGATTTATCAATAATGGCTGTTGATGCTGAAAAGGCTTTCGACCATCTTGAATGGCCTTTTCTATATCAAAACTTTGGAATCTTTCAACTTTCCAGCCGAAATAATACATTTAATAAGAATGTTGTATAAATGCCCTAAAGCAAAAATATGCACAAATAATACATTATCTGATGAAATTGCTTTAGAAAGGGGCACAAGACATAGATGTCCCCTCTCCCCCCTCATGTTTGCACTGGCAATGAACCGTTTGCAGAAAGAATTAGACAGGACCAAAACTTAACAGGCATCAGTATTTTATACTTAATCCAGTTGAAGCTAATGCATAGTATTGATTATACAAGAGACAAAATTCACAAATTCTACAGCACAACGGCAGAGTTATGTCATAAGTGTAAAACTAATAATGACTCAATAATCCATACTTTCTGGAATGGAAGTTATGGGCGGAGCTAGAAAGTTGGCTGCCAGAAGTATTACAATATAAACATACTTTTAATCCATCTGTCTGCATATTTCAAGACATGGCATAAGGGGGTGTAGTGAGATACCCGATGGGTTGGACGATTCTCTTCTCATCACTTATCTTGAAAAAACGTATAGTAAAAAGTTGGAAATCAATCAATCCACCATCATTAACACAATGGAAAAATCGAATGCTTTATTATTTAAATATTGAAAGTGCGTGGGCTACGGAGAGAAACAAAATGGTGCAGTTTCAGGCCATGTGGCAGAAAGTGATGCGGGCGCTGGAGATGGGGGTGTGTGCTAGTGGGTCTGGGCAGGTGTGATGTAGTTGATGTTGTATGATGTTGTCGTTTGTATGTTTTGTATTCTTTATAAAAGATAAAAAAGGCCAGTGGAAAGGCCAGTGACAAAAATCTCAATTTAATCCATTTTAAATTCAGGCTGTAACACAACAAAATGTGGAAAAAGTCAAGGGGTGTGAATACTTTCTGAAGGCACTGTATACTGATTCATGGTCCCCCATGTCTGTCCATTAAACATTTACTTTAATAGGCAGCAATAGGCAGCAATAAGTATAGGCAGCAATAAGTATAGGACAGAGCAAACTGTCGGTTGAGCCAGACAATTCCAGAGACGACATATCAAACCAGTGGAAACAGCAGACAAGGAGGATATAAAGTAGAATTATGCATGTGCAATAATGAATGCAGTCATAAAGTTAGAATATTAATTGCTTGAATACAGAGACAATCTCAAGGTGACCCCACTCCAACTCATTCTAATTCCATGATTAAAGGTAGACTCAGTGAAATGACGTTACCATGAGCAGCACCACAGATATTGAGATGAGCGAGATGCAAGACTTTGCTCTCACACAGTCACACACAGTATCTGCGCATGTGCACTGGTTCGCTTCACGCTGTTAGAGCGCGGTAGCCAGGGCACCAAAACAGTGAAATTGACTCCCTAGGCTGTTTACGTTCTGCATCTACGTCACTTTCTGCATCTACATTCTCCTTTTTGCTCTACGACCTCCACAAGTGTCAGGTGAGTCGTCTGAAGTCGGTACAGCCGATCTGCCCACTTCTGTCTGTAGCATCCAAACCGTTTGGGCTACACACTAATTTGACCCCTCTGTGCAAAACTGAGACTCTCACGACCATGTACATGTCGGTTGTCCTGTCTCACAAGACTCGTCTGAAGGTCCCCCGGTACTAGTTGAAAACATTTATGGAAGTATATATGGAGACTGTTTAATGCCAAAAATATGGGGTTAAATACAGTGCCTTGCAAAAGTATTCAACCCCCTTGGCGTTTTTACTATTTTGTTGCATTACAACCTGTAATTTAAATTGATTTTTATTTGGATTTCATGTAATGGACATACACAAAATAGTCAAAATTGGTGAAGTGAAATGAAAAAAATTACTTGTTTCAAAAAATTCAAAATAATAAATAACGGAAAAGTGGTGCGTGCATATGTATTCACCCCCTTTGCTATGAAGCCCCTAAATAAGATCTGGTGCAACCAATTACCTTCAGAAGTCACATAATTAGTTAAATAAAGTCCACCTGTGTGCAATCTAAGTGTCACATGATCTGTCACACGATCTCAGTATATATACACCTGTTCTGAAAGGACCCAGAGTCTGCAACACCACTAAGCAAGGGGCACCACCAAGCAAGCGGCACCATGAAGACCAAGGAGCTCTCCAAACAGGTCAGGGACAAAATTGTAAAGAAGTACAGATCAGGGTTGGGTTATAAAAAAATATCAGAAACTTTGAACATCCCACGGAGCACCATTAAATCCATTATTAAAAAATGCAAAGAATATGGCACCACAACAAACCTGCCAAGAGAGGGCCGCCCACCAAAACTCACGGACCAGGCAAGGAGGGCATTAATCAGAGGCAACAAAGATACCAAAGATAACCCTGAAGGAGCTGCAAAGCTCCACAGCGGAGATTGGAGTATCTGTCCATAGGACCACTTTAACCCGTACACTCCACAGAGCTGAGTTTTACGGAAGAGTGGCCAGAAAAAAGCCATTGCTTGAAGAAAAAAATAAGCAAACATGTTTGGGGTTCGCCAAAAGGCATGTGGGAGACTCCCCAAATATATGGAAGAAGGTACTCTGGTCAGATGAGACTAAAATTGAGCTTTTTGGCCATAAAGGAAAATGCTATGTCCGGCGCAAACCCAACACCTCTCATCACCCCGAGAACACCATGTTTTTCATCAGCAGGGACTGGGAAACTGGTCAGAATTGAAGGAATGATGGATGGCGCTAAATACAGGGAAATTATTGAGGGAAACCTGTTTCAGTCTTCCAGAGATTTGAGACTGGGACAGAGGTTCACCTTCCAGCAGGACAATGACCCTAAGCATATTGGTAAAGCAACACTTGAGTGGTTTAAGGGGAAACATTTAAATGTCTTGGAATGGCCTAGTCAAAGCCCAGACCTCAATCCAATTGAGAATCTGTGGTATGAATAGTTATGCACGCTCAAGTTTTCTTGTTTGTTTCACAATAAAAAATATTTTGCATTGTCAAAGTGGTAGGCATGTTGTGTAAATCAAATGATACAAACCCCCAAAAAATCAATTTTAATTACAGGTTGTAAAGCAACAAAATAGGAAAAATGCCAAGGGGGGTGAATACTTTTTCATGCCACTGTACATGTAAAAAAAAATATATATATCATGTTTCCTGATCTTTCTTATATCTCTCAGATATAGGAGAGACACTTTAGAACAAACTTTTTGCGGGACTATCTGTTGTTCCATGTAGTGAATCTGTTATGCGTTGGTATTGGCTAATAGCAGTAAGGCCAAAACTATTATTTCCCAATGGATGTCAGCATTATGTTCACATTTTAGTCATATAGCAGACGCATACATTTTTGTACTATAATAGTTTTTTGTACTCGTCCCCCATGGGAATCAAACCCACAACCCTGGCATTGCAAGCACCATGCTCTACCAACTGAGCCACATGGGACGTTCAAATGTATTTTTCATCTGACTACCCCCATTCAAACAGGCTAAGTAGAAATTCCATCTTTGTCTGGGGAAGAGGAGCAAATGATATGATGAGCGATTGCAAACATATCTAAATGGCTGTTACCCTGGGTCCCAGCCCTGTATTGTAATTCATTCCAACATCGCCGAGGTAAATATGTGTGATAATGAGTTCAATGCGCCAATATTTGGAGGGAGACCAAATGTCTGTTTGCAGAGATGTTTGAAATCCAATCCGACAGCTATTCAAACTTTATTCTCTTCCCAAAACTCACGTATGAATTACGGGCCTTTCTCTTCTTTCTGAAGCATCGCTTGTGTGTTGGTTAAAGCTGATCTAGGTCTAATTTATGTAAACTTTTAGCGTTCTTTCTACCCCTCTTTGCTTACCCAGTGTTGTGCCTTATTAGCCACTCTCTGGGGACATGGGGTTCCAAGGACGGAGGGATTCGAAGCATTCATTACATTGATATCAAAGCTAAAGTGGGCAGTGCTCTGTTGAAGTGTTGTGCTGAGAGGAATGGGTAAACTCTCTGTTACCCAGTCTTCTCCAACCAGCCTACAGGGACAGGGAGAGGGAGAGAGTAAGAGAGACAGACAGACAGACAGACAGACAGAGAGACCGAGGGAGAAAGGGGAATGTAAAGTCTGTGCTGTCCATACTTCCCGGAGGCTACAGACACAGAGAGAGAAAGAGGAGAGAAAGAAGGACAGAACGAGGGAGAAAGAAAAGAGAGAGAAAACATTTTGATGGAGATATGGTTTCTTTGACCCTCAAAACGTAGGTGGACTTGAAACTGTGCTGAAAGGAGCCGGGGGCCTCAAGACAGGATATGATGAGAGGATCTGAGTCAAGGTCTTGGAGCTGTCAGTGTGAGGCGCGACAAGGCTCGGAGGAGATGAAACTCTGCTGTCGCAGCGTAATGTGTTTAGACAGGGACAGATGTGATGCCGGTCACCAGAGATTCAGTGACTTTAGTTGTTTGTGGTGCACATTGGCTCGTTGGAGAGCGTTCCTAGTACGATATGCTCTAGTTTAGAGCTGGTGATGGGGTCACGGACTCCAACACAACTCACTTGAATTGGGCTTCTATGTGTGACCACTTACACTTGATCATAAATGTCATGAATAAACCATTTTATAAGTTATAAATGCTAATGAATTGTAATGCTTATGTTTATAAATGTTTATATATGTTTGAATGTTTATAAATAATGCTTTTTTAAATGTACACCATTAACCAATATTTTCTTAATGCAGCTTCGTGAAAGTGATTAGCGTTACCAGTGCACCTATTGGTCTTGGTCCTTTGAGATTTTAAATGGCACATTCAGTAGCTTTTCTTGCCCTGTGGTAGCAGAATAAAGTCTACACTATTTAGATCCTCCAGTCATAAAACTCAAACTTCAATCAGGAAGCTAAATAATGATAACTCAGGTTAAAGACTGAATTATAAGATATATGCATCAGGTTTTCCATGCACAGCAGGGTGAGTAATGATCCAGTTGTGTCTTGTGGAAAATACATACTCCCCTAGACCCATCATACTAAACACATCGGCCGTGTAGCGAGAATCGAGAATAATTTAGGCAAAGTGAAATGTTTGACAGCAGAGGAGCTTGAATATCCTAACTGTCTTCGCTTGCTCCACAGAGTTGCCTTAACCTCACTAAAGCAATGTATTTTACCTTGTAATGAATCAATGAATTCCTTACATTGCCTAGCAACTCTCCAACCTTAACAGCTTTCTTACCATTGACATTCAGGTGTGTGCATTTCAGGAAAAAATATATGTTATAGTACTCTGAGGTTCATGCCACAATTGCAAAGGTCTGCGAACTATGTCAAGAGCGCAAGTTCAAAGAGGGCACAGTTTCTGGTCTGACTACACCACCAAAGCAGAACACACCAAACTAAAGTGCCTAGATTGAAGCCACTGAGGCAGTGGAGTATACTTGATGGTACTAACGTTAAATCAAATCAAATCAAATCAAATTTTATTGGTCACATGCGCCGAATACAACAGGCGCAGACATTACAGTGAAATGCTTACTTACAGCCCTTAACCAACAGTGCATTTATTTTTAACAAAAAAACTAAAAATAAAACAACAACAAAAAAAAGTGTTGAGAAAAAAAAGAGCAGAAGTAAAATAAAGTGACAGTAGGGAGGCTATATATACAGGGGGGTACCGTTGCAGAGTCAATGTGCGGGGGCACCGGCTAGTTGAGGTAGTTGAGGTAATATGTACATGTGGGTAGAGTTAAAGTGACTATGCATAAATAATTAACAGAGTAGCAGCAGCGTAAAAAGGATGGGGTGGGGGCAGTGCAAATAGTCCGGTTAGCCATGATTAGCTGTTCAGGAGTCTTATGGCTTGGGGGTAGAAGCTGTTGAGAAGTCTTTTGGACCTAGACTTGGCACTCCGGTACCGCTTGCCGTGGGTAGCAGAGAGAACAGTCTATGACTAGGGTGGCTGGAGTCTTTGACAATTTTGAGGGCCTTCCTCTGACACCGCCTGGTATAGAGGTCCTGGATGGCAGGAAGCTTGGCCCCAGTGATGTACTGGGCCGTACGCACTACCCTCTGTAGTGCCTTGCGGTCGGAGGCCAAGCAGTTGCCATACCAGGCGGTGATGCAACCAGTCAGGATGCTCTCGATGGAGCAGCTGTAGAATTTTTTGAGGATCTGAGGACCCATGCCAAATCTTTTCAGTCTCCTGAGGGGGAATAGCCTTTGTCGTGCCCTCTTCACGACTGTCTTGGTGTGTTTGGACCATGATAGTTCGTTGGTGATGTGGACACCAAGGAACTTGAAGCTCTCAACCTGTTCCACTACAGCCCCGTCGATGAGAATGGGGGCGTGCTCAGTCCTCTTTTTTTTTCCTGTAGTCCACAATCATCTCCTTTGTCTTGGTCACGTTGAGGGAGAGGTTGTTGTCCTGGCACCACACGGCCAGGTCTCTGACCTCCTCCCTATAGGCTGTCTCATCGTTGTCGGTGATCAGGCCTACCACTGTTGTGTCGTCGGCAAATTTAATGATGGTGTTGGAGTCGTGCCTGGCCATGCAGTCATGGGTGAACAGAGAGTACAGGAGGGGGACTGAGCACGCACCCCTGAGGGGCCCCCGTGTTGAGGATCAGTGTGGCAGATGTGTTGTTACCTACCCTTACCACCTGGGGGCGGCCCGTCAGGAAGTCCAGGATCCAGTTGCAGAGGGAGGTGTTTAGTCCCAGGATCCTTAGCTTAGTGATGAGCTTAGAGGGCACTATGGTGTTGAATGCTGAGCTGTAGTCAATGAATAGCATTCTCACGTAGGTGTTCCTCTTGTCCAGGTGGGAAAGGGCAGTGTGGAGTGCAATAGAGATTGCATCATCTGTGGATCTGTTGGGGCGGTATGCAAATTGGAGTGGGTCTAGGGTTTCTGGGATAATGCTGTTGATGTGAGCCATGACCAGCCTTTCAAAGCACTTCATGGCTACAGACGTCAGTGCTACGGGTCGGTAGTCATTTAGGCAGGTTATCTTAGAGTCCTTGGGCACGGGGACTATGGTGGTCTGCTTGAAACATGTTGGTATTACAGACTCAGTCAGGGACATGTTGAAAATGTCAGTGAAGACACTTGCCAGTTGGTCAGCACATGCTCGGAGTACACGTCCTGGTAATCCGTCTGGCCCTGCGGCCTTGTGAATGTTGACCTGCTTAAAAGTCTTACTCACATCGGCTACGGAGAGCGTGATCACATAGTCATCCGGAACAGCTGGTGCTCTCATGCATGCTTCAGTGTTGCTTGCCTCGAAGCGAGCATAGAAGTGGTTTAGCTCGTCTGGTAGGCTTGTGTCACTGGGCAGCTCGCGGCTGTGCTTCCCTTTGTAGTCTGTAATAGTTTTCAAGCCCTGCCACATCCGACGAGCGTCAGAGCCAGTGTAGTACGATTCAATCTTAGTCCTGTATTGACTCTTTGCCTGTTTGATGGTTCGTCGGAGGTCATAGCGGGATTTCTTATAAGCGTCCGGGTTAGAGTCCCGTTCCTTGAAAGCGGCAGCTCTACCCTTTAGCTCAGTGCGGATGTTTCCTGTAATCCATGGCTTCTGGTTGGGGTATGTACGTACGGTCCCTGTGGGGACGACATCATCGATGCACTTATTGATGAAGCCAGTGACTGATGTGGTGTACTCCTCAATACTGTCTGAAGAATCCCGGAACATGTTCCAGTCTGTGCTAGCAAAACAGTCCTGTAGCTTAACATACGTTAGTGTTGCTAGCTGTGAATGCAGCATTCCATTCAATGCTTGGAACATGACAACTTAATATTCTAAACCATAAGATACTTTGTTTTTCAACAAATACCAGCAATACCAAGTCTTCTACACTCAAATTCACCAAGGGTTAAATATAATAGGCATTTCTTCAAACAAGAGGTATAAGCCTATATACAGTTCTTTGAGTTTGACACATTTTGTCACATAGGTGACATGAAATACATGCTCCATGGGGGGCTATGCAAATCAAATGTCATGCCATGATGCATGTACGTTGAGGCTATGCAAATATCGGAGGAAGAAAAGCTCCCTATTTTATGACTGGAAGCCTTTGCGAACATATGAAAAGTATGCATTATAAATAATGCATCACAAATAAAAAGGAAATCCAGATCAAATCCCTGTAGGATAAGTGATGTCCCAAAACTTTGATTTGAGACTAGAAAAGGGAAACATGTCCATCATGTCACATGGCACACGGTCACTTTATGGTGTCTATATGCATCTGCAAACATTGGTTGTTAAAATGATTCACCAATGTTTGCTCTCATGTCTGCTTTTAGTTATTTTAAGGTTTTAAAGTTGTGGTAACGCACGCATACATCAATATTGTATATCCTTTCCTTAACAACACGACACGGGCACTTTGCACCATGTTATCTAAAGTAGTAACATCAAATCCAGCATCTCAGAGGAAAATAGAATATAGAATAGCATATAGCACAAGACATGTTCTCTCACCAATGCATTTGTGTGGGTTGAGGTGTGGTATGGGAGTATGGTATGCTTTTTTGGGGGGGTTGAATGGCGCCACGCCACATTTGACTCAAAAAGCCATTTGATATCACAACATAGTCAAGGTCTTGTGTAAAATCTCCTAGGCATTTGGATAAAAATGTATCTTTCCAGCACTTTTAAAATAAGATTTGATTCAATATCATAACAGTGAAAAAAAATTCTCCAGAAAATCACAGATTATTTTATAGTGCTATTCTTTTTCCTAGATTTGTCACAGTAATGTGTGGTTCTGCCACAAACAGAATAATTTACAATAAAGGTTTGTAACATGTTACAATAAGGTTACATACATTAGTTAACATGAGTAAAGTATTAACAAATACATTGACTAAGCATGTACAATACTTGGGCAGAATTTTTTAATAATAATGAAGTAATTATAATGTAGAATTAGTTAATAGTTAACAAACGAAATGGTGCATAATAACATGAATTAGCATTATTTGTGTATTAGTTAACATGAACTAATGATTCTCAACTACATTGACAACACATGGACAATACTTATTTAGAATGTGTTAATAGTAAACGCAATGCAATCTCCAAAGGAAACACCTTACCTGGTCATAACTGCAGCCCCGTGTAGCTCAGTTGGTAGACCATGGCGCTTGCAATGCCAGGGTTGTGGGTTTGTTTCCCACGGGGGGCCAGTATGAAAAAAAAAAAAAATGTATGCACTCACTAACTGTAAGTCGCTCTGGATAAGAGCGTCTGCTAAATGACTCAAATGTAAATGTAAAATGTAACAGAGATAATTATGGTGTGTGGGGCTGTATGTGGTGCCTTCTGTAGATGACGGAATGTGTTGCCATTTAAATTATGGCATATTTTGCCATATGTTAACTGTCAGTCAAACTGTGCAAAAGTGAAACCGAAACTAACCTACATGGTTAAGTTTAGGTATTAATTCAGAGTGGTTTAGATAAAGGCTAAAGCTGCAATATGTGACTTTTTGGGCGACCTGACCAAATTCACATAGAAATGTGAGTTATAGATCTGTCATTCTCATTGAAAGCAAGTCTAAGAAGCAGTAGATATGTTCTATGTGAGCCATTTCAATGCTACCTGTTTTTAAGTTAAGTTTTTGCTTCTTTTACTTTTGGTTTTGTACACCAGATTCAAACAGCTGAAAATACAATATTTTTGGTTATGGAAAATATATTTCACAGCAGTTTAGATGGTACAATACACTATACTTGCTTGTTTTGTCACATAAACTGAAATTAGGCGAACTATTCGAATTTTAGCAACCAGGAAATGGCAGAGCAATTTCTGCATAGTGCATCTTTTAAGAGTTGGGATAGTGTTAAAACAGAAAAACAAAAATTATAAAACAAGTGCCTAGCACTGGGATTGAACCCGTGGTCCTCTGAGCTGTAGTTTACAGCAATCAGAGAACTCAATTTATGGTGGGGAAAAATTAACATCAAATGATCAAAGCAAAATTCAGTGAATGATAACCAAAGTTTTGCCCTTAATCAAGAGGGGCTGCCTCAATATTTAGTTTAAATGGATTGTAATCAGCATTTAAATCTTAACTGTGAAACGAGTAGGCATTAAAACATTTTCATGATCATTTTAGTTTGCATAAAAACGCTGCTCCGCTCTAATTCAATTTTATTTCATGACTCACGAGGCCTTAAAGCATTTCCCTTTCATTGCTGCCTATTTAGCCAATTATGTTGGATTTGTGACTTCTTTAACCTTAACTTACCTGCGTTTACATAAACATGTCTCAGAGAGCATTGCGGTGCCCAAAGAGTATGAGGTTCGCGCCAAGCATTTCAAGTATCTCGCGTCCCACAACAACAGACAGCTCTCAAATGTTGTAGAGCTTCAAAGATTGAGTTTCATTAACTGAATCTACATTTGGAGGGTACTCAACCCAAGTGCAGAGGAGGAATGATTCTGACACTGAAGTACAGGCTTTGCACATGGAGAACCATGACCTTGCAAATAAAGTTAACTTCAGACACAGAAAAGTATCTTGTCTGTAGTTTATTCAACATCAATCTGGAAAGCAAAGACTGAGGAGAAAAGACCGAAGGAGTCTCAATTGACCATAGCTAATGTTACAGGTCATATGCAATGCAAACAGCCCCAATCACATTAGACGAAGCACTTGTCAGGCATGGGAGATAGTCTTTGCACTTGAGATTTCTATGGAGCTATCCTAGTGTGTACGTCCCCACCATCTGTAGACAAAGACAGTCTCAAGACAATGCCCAAATGACACGTTTTTAAAATCCCCCCATCATGTAATTTTACTGCCAGGCTTACAAGTACAGCACTCTCCAATTGAAATAAACTTGACTCCAACAATGCCTCTGCAGAACATTTAAATCTGAAACGGCCAATGCCACATGGGATGCACATAATATGTATATCAGTGTCAATGCAATATACAAGACCTTATTAGGTGGAATCATATCACATTATCTCATCCTTGAGATGAAATTGCACACACTGAATCTTGGAACAATCACTTTGGAGCTTGCATTGCATGCAAAATGTATTTTTCCTAACTTCTCTTGTTTTGACACACACGCCTACACTTGTCAGAGACTGTTCTCACCCTGAATCAGATTGAGGTAATGAGCATTGCAAATAATGTTACGGGATAGGCTTACCAGTTGTTAGGGAGGATAGTGAGCTTCTCTAGAGAGAAAACATTGAGTGCCTGTTTAAGAGCGCTGGTCTCTGTAACCATGGTGACATTAGTTTCTCAAAGTGGAGACATTGGAGTTGGCGGAGACATCGCTCACCTAATTCTCTGAGTTCAGATAATTAAATAGAGTGCAGCCGGATTGGAAATGGTTCATGGTTTCGCAAAATGAGTTTACTTCTTTATTGGGCTTGAGTCAACATAATTGTTTGGAGAGAGCGTGCACAGGAGGTTACTTCCAGTCTAAATAGGAATCATAATTACTGTATCTCCCCCCCATAGGGCGCTGGTCAAAAGTAGTGCACTATATGGGGAATAGGGTGCCTTTTGGGACAAACCCTTACAAAGTAAAACACGTCAAATTTTCACATGTATTCAATTTAGTTCACATGTTAACACCACCTTTTCACATGTGAGGAAAATAACATGTTTTCACCTCACTTGTGAATTGCAGTTTCACATGTTAAATGTGGAATTGCAAGTTCACATGTGAAAATCAATCATGTGAAAAAAACAAATGTGTAGGTTCACATGTAAGAAAACTCCACGTGAAAATCTCCCTTTCACATGTGGAATTGCAAGTTCACATGTGAAAAACAATCACATGTAAAAATCTAATTTGCAGTTTCATTTGTGAAAAACTTTCACATTTTATTGTTTTTCACGTGAACTTGCAATTCCACGTGAAAGTGAGATTTTCACATGTCCGAAAACGACGTGTTTTTTTAACGTAATTTTGTCATGTTTTTTGGGGGTCAGGGAAGCCACTGTATACTTCCTCTTGCTCTCCATAGAAACTAATAAGAGATAGAAGTCAGTTCATCCATAGGAGGTCATATTCTACCACTGAATTCTTCTTCCCACCACAATGAATGGCCTCTGTATGTATTTTCATGTTAAAGGGGATAGTAGTATTTTATTAGGATCCCCATTAGCTGTTGTGAAAGCAGCACCTACTCTTACTGGGGTCCACACAAAAAATGAAACATGACAAGCAAGTGATGTTTAGGGAAAGAGCAATGTAAAATTCCATTAGGGGGAAAAGAAACACGAAAATACATTAACATCCTTGAGAATCCAAGTACTCTGCATTATGAGTGGGAAAGCTATGTATTTGTGCACGGTTAGGTTAACGCACGTGTAACCGAGGTGTTTGATTTGTGATGATAAATGGCTGAATGATATCACTCACCGCTGATTCATCGCTGCGTGTCCCGGTACAGAGAGATGAGGTTCTGAAATCAATACCCTCCTAACAACCAAATGAGCAAAAATGTTGGGCAACTCGTTTGTCACCGTGGGCCTCCCCTTAATGAACCGCTCAAACACAAGTAGCGTTCCGCCCGTGAGTAAAACGCAGGTAAAGAAAGGAGCCTGATGAGAAATTAGGAGAGTCATAGTTCCTCCTCACCAGGCCTGATTGGATTTTCAACCCCCCAGCCCCCCCCCGGCCACCTGTACCTGTCGACTGTCTGGCATAAATCACACAATACACCCAGCAACCCACTCTACGATATAGAACTTCAACTGAATAGATTTTCCCTCAGATACAGTACATGGGGGATGTCCACAACCAACCATGTCATCAATTATGGACCGGTTTTGCCAGGGGACCAGAAGTCAATTACTCTGTTTAAATTCAGGAAAGCTTGTTAATTCAGAAAAGAACAAAGTGAAAATGCGGATACACACACCAGTGCTCTGCTCTGTCGACTCAATAACCATGTGGGAACGCCAAAGAGCGCGGCATGTTTGATTAATGACTGATCTTTTATTAATAATATTTTCATTCCTCTAATGGAAATAGGAGGATGAATCTTGTCTTTGCGTGGTAAAATAAAAAAAGCCAAGCGGGCCCCGAGGAGCAGTATATTTTCGGGTCCCCGGTTGAAGCTTGTCGGCCATGTCGTCTCTGTCCCGCTGTGACCCTGTGTGTGGTCGAGCCAGAGAGACTCACAGTCCTTTTGCCTGGAGATGCAACGGTCCCGGCTCAGTGTCCACTGTTGATTTGCTGTCTCTTGGCAGCAGCACTGACTATTGGCAGGGAGTCTGAATTTGTCTCTCCTCGTTTGCTGTGTGGAGAGAGAAGCAAGACGGCATCTGCAGGAAAGGTCATGGCCACATCAGAGCAGGAGAAACCAAGTGTGTAATACAGGGCTATATACTGCATTTCGTCAAAAAATATGTTGTTTTGTATGGTTGTATCGTTCTATTTATGGATGTTAGACAACTGGGGCTTCAAAATGGCAGGTACACATCTCACTGAAGAGATGACCTAGCTATATAGTAGTATAGAGCCACTTAAGTTATTATCTTTGCTACTATGAGCAAGAAGTAAAAGATGCAAAGGGTTAAGTGACTGAACAGGTCAGGGTTATTCAGAGTTGGGCAGACATAAAGATAGAATTCAATCAAGTGGGTCATTGACTCAAGCCCGTTAGTGATCTAACCATGATGCCTTATCAGTAACCCTGTCCCCAACCATTTTCTACATACAGTGAGGGAAAAAAGTATTTGATCCCCTGCTGATTTTGTACGTTTGCCCACTGACAAAGACATGATCAGTCTATAATTTTAATGGTAGGTTTATTTGAACAGTGAGAGACAGAATAACAACAACAA
This sequence comes from Coregonus clupeaformis, assembly GCF_020615455.1. NCBI lineage: Eukaryota > Metazoa > Chordata > Actinopteri > Salmoniformes > Salmonidae > Coregonus > Coregonus clupeaformis. The sequence goes on along the minus strand of NC_059204.1, from coordinate 1,815,245 downwards.
AAATCCAGAAAAACGCATGTCAAAAATGCTATAAATTGATTTGCATTTTAATGAGGGAAATAAGTATTTGACCCCTCTGCAAAACATGACTTAGTACTTGGTGGCAAAACCCTTGTTGGCAATCACAGAGGTCAGACGTTTCTTGTAGTTGGCCACCAGGTTTGCACACATCTCAGGAGGGATTTTGTTCCACTCCTCTTTGCAGATCTTCTCCAAGTCATTAAAGTTTTGAGGCTGACGTTTGGCAACTCGAACCTTCAGCTCCCTCCACAGATTTTCTATGGGATTAAGGTCTGGAGACTGGCTAGGCCACTCCAGGACCTTAATGTTCTTCTTCTTGAGCTACTCTTTTGTTGCCTTGGCCGTGTGTTTTGGGTCATTGTCATGCTGGAATACCCATCCACGACCCATTTTCAATGCCCTGGCTGAGGGAAGGAGGTTCTCACCCAAGATTTGACGGTACATGGCCCCGTCCATCGTCCCTTTGATGCGGTGAAGTTGTCCTGTCCCCTTAGCAGAAAAACACCCCCAAAGCATAATGTTTCCACCTCCATGTTTGACGGTGGGGATGGTGATCTTGGGGTCATAGGCAGCATTCCTCCTCCTCCAAACACGGCGAGGAGGAGGAATGCTGTGTGGTGTCGAGACAACGATGCTGATATGCTGTGTAGACAAGAAATCCGCGGACACTACTTGATTATAAAGGTTTATTATATCAAAGGTTCCAGCGTCAATTTACAGATTTCTGCAGAAATCCGGAGAACAACTAACCCAATCTAAAAAGTATTATTCTCCCAGTCCTTTGTTGAAAACCTGATATGTATATCCTATGTAACATAAGATGGGTGTTTTGAATAGACCAATCCCTGGCTTCCATATATCCAAGTCTCCTCTGTTTCAGGGGGCCCCTATAGTAATGCTTTCCAGATGTTTCAGCAAGGCAAAGTAAAGTTCATCTAACACACCATTTGCAAACGTCAGCCAAAATTATAAACTGTTCAGATACTACATATTTCCCCCCTTCGAGACTAATTAAGTCTCGAAAACAAAAAGAATAGGATTATGACAAATAACAATTTTTCTTCTTGAGTAACTTTAGCAATAAAACAACATTTATGGAGAGTAAACACATTTTTATATAGACACATTTTTGTGGAGTGTAAACAAATTGTTATGGAGTGTAAGAGCGAAAAACCTGTCTGGCAGCTTTCATTCCAAATATCCATCAATCAATCAAGACAGGAAAATTCTCTCACGGCCCCTCTGCCCCAGGCGACCACCTAAGTACTCCAGATCAATTTATAAATCTTTATCAATGCTTTTTAAGCTATGATGCAATTGAATACACATGAAAACCTCAGAAAACAAAATACAATAAAAAATGTCCACATTCAGGCTGGTCGACCCATCGGACCCTCTTGTGGATTCTCTCTGTCCCTGCCTAGACCCAATATCCCTAAGCATCCACGAAAAAAACAATGTCACACCCTGGCTCTGGGACTCTATATGTTGAGCCAGGGTGTGTTCATTCTGTTGTGTTTATTTCTATGTTGGCTAGAGTGACTCCCAATCAGAGGCAACGAGTGTCAGCTGTCGTTGGTTGTCTCTGATTGGGAGCCATATTTAAACTGTCTGTTTTCCCTTTGTGTTTGTGGGTTTTTGTTCCGTGTTGGTCATTGTTACCGTGGACTTCACGAGTCGTTTCTTGTTTTGTTTATTGGTGTCTATTATCACTAAAGATAATAAAGTTAACCATGTTCGTTCATCACGCTGCGCCTTGGTCTATTCAATACGACGATCATGACAGAAAAACCCACCATACAAGGACCAAGCAGCGTGTCCAGGAGCAGGCAGCCTGGACATGGGAGGAGATATTGGACGGGAAAGGATCCTGGACTTGGAAGGAGATACAGGCCGGGATGGATCGGCGTCCGTGGGAAGAGACGGTGGAGGCGCGCCGTAGAGAGGAGCAGTGGGTCAACGTCGGACAGGCGAGAGGCAACCCCAGAAATTTTTTAGGGGGGGGCACACGGCATGGACGACGGGGCTGACGGAGGCAGAAAAGGGGCGTATTCAGAAGGCCACCAGGTTACGGGGGCCACTGGTCAAAGTAGAGCCAGTGGTGTGTGTCCCCAGTACGGTCCGGCCTGTTACGGCCCCTCGCACCAAATGGACGGTGTGCGTCGCCAGCCCGGTCCGGCCTGTCCCTGCTCCACGCACCAAGCCTACGGTGTGCGTCGCCAGCCCGGTCCGGCCTGTCCCTGCTCCACGCACCAAGCCTATGGTGTGCGTCGCCAGCCCGGTCCGGCCTGTCCCTGCTCCACGCACCAAGCCTACGGTGTGCGTCGCCAGCCCGGTCCGGCCTGTCCCTGCTCCACGCACCAAGCCTACGGTGTGCGTCGCCAGCCCAGCCCGGCCTGTCCCTGCTCCACGGACCAAGCCTACGGGGTGCGTCGCCAGCCCAGCCCGGCCTGTCCCTGCTCTACGCACCAAGCCTACGGTGTGCGTCGTCACCCTGGTAAGGCCCGTTGCTGCTCCACGCACCAAGCCTACGGTGCGCGTCGCCAGCCCGGCCCGGCCTGTTCCTGCTACTCGCACTAAGCCAGGCCCGTTCCTCCTCCACGCACCAAGCCAGGGGTGCGCGTCGTCAGCCTGGTAAGGCCCGTTCCTCCTCCACGCACCAAGCCAGGGGTGCGCGTCGTCAGTCCAGCACAACCCGTGCCTGGGTCACCGGTGCCTGGTAAGGTACCGGTCAACTGCTCCACTATGGAGCTGAAGCTAACCGCTCCTGCTAAGTCCAGTTCAGCTCCAGCCAGCGGGGCCAGACTGGACCAGGGGCGCTATGGGGGGTTTATTGGAGGGTGGGTGGCAAGGCCGGAGCCAGAACCGCCGCCGAGGAGGTATGCCCACCCAGCCCTCCCCTGTTTTGTTCAAGTTGAGGCGCGGTCGCAGTCCGCACCTTTAGGGGGGGGTACTGTCACACCCTGGCTCTGGGACTCTATATGTTGAGCCAGGGTGTGTTCATTCTGTTGTGTTTATTTCTATGTTGGCTAGAGTGACTCCCAATCAGAGGCAACAAGTGTCAGCTGTCGTTGGTTGTCTCTGATTGGGAGCCATATTTAAACTGTCTGTTTTCCCTTTGTGTTTGTGGGTTTTTGTTCCGTGTTGGTCATTGTTACCGTGGACTTCACGAGTCGTTTCTTGTTTTGTTTATTGGTGTCTATTATCACTAAAGATAATAAAGTTAACCATGTTCGTTCATCACGCTGCGCCTTGGTCTATTCAATACGACGATCGTGACAAACAAAAACATCTGAGGTCCCCACATGTACCTAACAACAGAAAACATCATTCTTTAAAAAATTAATACAGAAAGAATATGACACAAATTATGTATTACACATGCAAATATGTATATACAGTGGGGAGATCAAGTATTTGATACACTGCCGATTTTGCAGGTTTTTCTACTTACAAAGCATGTAGAGGTCTGTAATTTTTATCATAGGTACACTTCAACTGTGAGAGACGGAATCTAAAACATTGTATGATTTTTAAGTAATTAATTTGCATTTTATTGCATGACATAAGTATTTGATCACCTACCAACCAGTAAGAATTCCGGCTCTCACAGAACTGTTAGTTTTTATTTAAGAAGCCCTCCTGTTCTTCACTCATTACCTGTATTAACTGCACCTGTTTGAACTCGTTACCTGTATAAAAGACACCTGTCCACACACTCAATCAAACATACACCAACCTCTCCACAATGGCCAAGACCAGAGAGCTGTGTAAGGACATCAGGGATAAAATTGTAGACCTGCACAAGGCTGGGATGGGCTACAGGACAATAGGCAAGCAGCTTGGTGAGAAGGCAACAACTGTTGGCGCAATTATTAGAAAATGGAAGAAGTTCAAGATGACAGTCAATCACCCTCGGTCTGGGGCTCCATGCAAGATCTCACCTCGTGGGGCATCAATGATCAGGAGGAAGGTGAGGGATCAGCCCAGAACTACATGGCAGGACCTGGTCAATGACCTGAAGAGAGCTGGGACCACAGTCTCAAAGAAAACCATTAGTAACACACTACGCCGTCATGGATTAAAATCCTGCAGTGCACGCAAGATCCCCCTGCTCAAGCCAGTGCATGTCCAGGCCTGTCTGAAGTTTGCCAATGACCATCTGGATGATCCAGAGGAGGAATGGGAGAAGGTCATGTGGTCTGATGAGACAAAAATAGAGCTTTTTGGTCTAAACTCCACTCGCCGTGTTTGGAGGAAGAAGAAGTATGAGTACTACCCCAAGAACACCATCCCAACCGTGAAGCATGGAGGTGGAAACATCATTCTTTGGGGATGCTTTTCTGCAAAGGGGACAGGACGACTGCACCGTATTGAGGGGAGGATGGATGGGGCCATGTATCGCGAGATCTTGGCCAACAACCTCCTTCCCTCAGTAAGAGCATTGAAGATGGGTCGTGGCTGGGTCTTCCAGCATGACAACGACCCGAAACACACAGCCAGGGCAACTAAGGACTGGCTCCGTAAGAAGCATCTCAAGGTCCTGGAGTGGCCTAGCCAGTCTCCAGACCTGAACCCAATAGAAAATCTTTGGAGGGAGCTGAAAGTCCGTATTGCCCAGCGACAGCCCCGAAACCTGAAGGATCAGAGAAGGTCTGTATGGAGGAGTGGGCCAAAATCCCTGCTGCAGTGTGTGCAAACCTGGTCAAGACCTACAGGAAAAGTATGATCTCTGTAATTGCAAAAAAAGGTTTCTGTACCAAATATTAAGTTCTGCTTTTCTGATGTATCAAATACTTATGTCATGCAATAAAATGCAAATTAATTACTTACAAATCATACAATGTGATTTTCTGGATTTTTGCTTTAGATTCCATCTCTCACAGTTGAAGTGTACCTATGATAAAAAATTACAGACCTCTACATGCTTTGTAAGTAGGAAAACCTGCAAAATTGGCAGTGTATCAAATACTTGTTCTCCCCACTGTAAATCATTGCAAACACTGGTATGTAGTCCACTACACTGCATCTCCTCAGCAGTGTCGACTTTCAATGTAACGTCGATGATGGAATCTGAACATTTCCACACCTTCCTTGTTCCACTTCCTCCAGTCCATTCATATTGTCCATGTTTGAGTATTTGAATCCCACTCTACACATTCCCCCATATGCTTCTGGAAGAAAAGAAAACACCAACCAGTATCTTTTGCAAAAGAACACATGCAAATTAAAACATCAATATCAAAAATAATATAAGAATGATATATAAAATGAATCACATTCAATTTCCCCCCTTTGATTCATAAGAAAATACTAAATATCACAATAATATGTAAAGAAATGTGAAAAATGATCGGATATTCAACATTTTCTAGAGTTACTTCAACCCTAGTTTTCCTAACATTTTGGTCTGACTTTTTTATCCCCAATTTTTGAAAAATCAATTTCACTGATTTATCCACAAAACTCTTTCCCATTTTCTGAGGATATTAAATCGGGAAATCCCCACCTGCTTATGACTTTTTTACACAAAAACTTGGCAACCGATTGAGCGTCTTTTCGCTTGGTTGGACAGGCCTCCGGCCATCGTGAAAATCTATCTTTTCCCTTCAACTGGTTTTATCATATCAACAAAATCGATAACCAACTCACACATAGGACCTCTTGGTGTAGGAATGTGACCAGGAAGAACAGTCACACCCCTGCGAACATTATTTTTCAGACAGATTGTGCACCTGCCTATGACATAGTCAACCTTTTCAAGCAAATATGGTTCCCAAAAACCATACTCCTTTGTGATCTTTCTCCTAACCTCCCCCTTGCAACATTAGCTAACCCATGTGCTTCCTAAATCATCAGACCTAATAGGTCTAGAGTCGCTACTATCAACCCCTCATGGTTTCTCCAAAGACCAGTAGCATCTTTGACGGCACCTTGGTCTAGCCATAACTGTTTGTCGATCGTAGAAGCAGCTTCCTGCATCAAAATCACATCCTTAAGCGTAATTTTGTCTTCCAAGTCCACTCCATGAGTGACCAGACAAACCTTGCCCAATTTGTCCGCTCCTGTGACGGCTTTTGCAGCTTCATCAGCAGCTTTGTTCCCTTGTGTGACTTTTGACACATCGGTTTTATGAGCTGCACACTTAGCTATCGCTATCTCTTTAGGCTTCATCATAGCATGCAACAATTTCATTATTTGCACATGATGTTGTATTGGAGAACCATCCGTTTTCTTAAACCCTCGACCTTTCCACACTGCTCCAAACAAATGACATACACTATGTGCATATACTGAATCAGTATATATCGTCACTCGCTTTCCTTCTGCTAATAAACACGCTTCTGTTAGCCCCACAAGTTCAGCAAGTTGTGCAGACGCAGGCTGTGGTATTACTTCAGCCTTTTCAACAACAAATCCAGTTCCTTGGGCTTTAACTACTGCATAGCCAGCACACAATTTATCTCCCACACGATAACAAAATCCTTCAATTTGTGGTTCAATCCCTTGGATTGCTTCATCTTTCAATGGATACTGATTCTTCCAAGGAGGACTGGCTCCTGGTCGAAGTTCAACTTTCACCGGTTGGGCTGATTTCACAAGTCCAATATCGGTACTGTGTTGAGACCACAAACATTCTGGAACTTGTTGCAACATCTCCTCTTTCATAGGGTCTGAATCCATCTTCGCACTGCAAATAGATTCATGTGTCATCCGTACTGCTTGTGGCTGTCCTTGTCCTTGAGCCGAAATCATGATTTTGAGAAATCGCTGATCTTCACTCCTCCAAATCGCCAAATTCTCTTTCATCGGTACAAAAACAGCTTTCTCTGCTTCTGTCATCATTTCTCCTATTTGCTTCTGCTCATAGCCTTCAGAAACCAACAAGGTCACATGTGGAACACTCTTCTCAATCTCAAATTCTTTATCTAGATAATCGTCTGTGTTTATCTTCATAGCTGCTCCTTGTGGTCCTAAAATTATGCAACATGAGCTGAGTTGAACTTTCTTTGGTTGATGACTCAACCATTCCTCTGAGTTCCTGCTTCAAAAAATCTGCACTGAGATTTCCAATCCAAAATACTGAAGAAGAATCCATCTCTGTCGTCATCAACAATTGGTAAACCTTTTCTTTTAGCACTTCTACCAGACAGCCGTCTGGCGTACATTTTATTGAACAGTTCAATCTACACAATGCATCTCTTCCCAACAATGCAATAGGTGTATGTTCCGATACCAGTATGGGTATTGTAATTTTCTGATTTTTATAGCAGAGCTCAATTGGTTCCGTAAGAGGAATCAGCTGTTTCACTCCCTCAAATCCGATTGTCCTAATTAGTTGATTGGACATGGGAAGATGTGTAGCATCTTCAGGCCGAACACAGGTGAAAGCAGCTCCACTATCCGCCATCACCTCCAATGGTCGGTAGTTTACTTTCACCTCAATTGTTGGATCTTTTTCCGGTCCTGACGCTACCAGCTGACACCCCCCTTTCGGTTCTTCTGGGCACCTCTAGAATCCTTGCTCCGGGCCCCTATAAGGGTTCACCGGTCCTCCAGATGATCTTGACTGGCCCCTGTATCTTCCTCTGAAATTCCCTCTGGTGTTTCCAGAATGTTGTCAGGATGCACATTTGATGGAAACGTATCTTTCAGTGCTCTCCACAGCCGATTTCTACTTGCAGCTAACAACTCAGGATCATTCACCGCAGTCCCCACATATCGATGAAGTGCAGCTCTCTGAAAAATTTCTTCCAGACCTGGAATCCCAAGGAGATTAGCCAAAAGTATCTTAATGTCTCCTATGTCAGACTGTGTTCCCACCGTAATTTCTTCCAACTTTGAAATCCAAGGATATGCTCCATCTTGAAGAGTAGGCAGCTTCTGAAGTATATCTGACATATCGGTATTCTGCAAAGGCTTATACTCCAGGTTCTGTCCTCAAATTATCACTGGCATCATCTTCTTACTTGTGTTCCCTTTTCTTGGCCTCAATATGTACAGTGGGGGAAAAAAAGTATTTAGTCAGCCACCAATTGTGTAAGTTCTCCCACTTAAAAAGATAAGAGAGGCCTGTAATTTTCATCATAGGTACACGTCAACTATGACAGACAAATTGAGAAAAAAAATCCAGAAAATCACATTGTAGGAATTTTTATGAATTTATTTGCAAATTATGGTGGAAAATAAGTATTTGGTCACCTACAAACAAGCAAGATTTCTGGCTCTCACAGACCTGTAACTTCTTCTTTAAGAGGATCCTCTGTCCTCCACTCGTTACCTGTATTAATGGCACCTGTTTGAACTTGTTATCAGTATAAAAGACACCTGTCCACAACCTCAAACAGTCACACTCCAAACTCCACTATGGCCAAGACCAAAGAGCTGTCAAAGGACACCAGAAACTAAATTGTAGACCTGCACCAGGCTGGGAAGACTGAATCTGCAATAGGTAAGCAGCTTGGTTTGAAGAAATCAACTGTGGGAGCAATTATTAGGAAATGGAAGACATACAAGACCACTGATAATCTCCCTCGATCTGGGGCTCCACGCAAGATCTCACCCCATGGGGTCAAAATGATCACAAAAATCCCAGAACCACACGGGGGGACCTAGTGAATGACCTGCAGAGAGCTGGGACCAAAGTAACAAAGCCTACCATCAGTAACACACTACGCCGCCAGGGACTCAAATCCTGCAGTGCCAGACGTGTCCCCCTGCTTAACCCAGTACATGTCCATGCCCGTCTGAAGTTTGCTAGAGTGCATTTGGATGATCCAGAAGAGGATTGGGAGAATGTCATATGGTCAGATGAAACCAAAATATAACTTTTTGGTAAAAACTCAACTCGTCGTGTTTGGAGGACAAAGAATGCTGAGTTGCATCCAAAGAACACCATACCTACTGTGAAGCATGGGGGTGGAAACATCATGCTTTGGGGCTGTTTTTCTGCAAAGGGACCAGGACGACTGATCCGTGTAAAGGAAAGAATGAATGGGGTCATGTATCGTGAGATTTTGAGTGAAAACCTCCTTCCATCAGCAAGGGCATTGAAGATGAAACGTGGCTGGGTCTTTCAGCATGACAATGATCCCAAACACACCGCCCGGGCAACGAAGGAGTGGCTTCGTAAGAAGCATTTCAAGGTCCTGGACTGGCCTAGCCAGTCTCCAGATCTCAACCCCATAGAAAATCTTTGGAGGGAGTTGAAAGTCCGTGTTACCCAGCGACAGCCCCAAAACATCACTGCTCTAGAGGAGATCTGCATGGAGGAATGGGCCAAAATACCAGCAACAGTGTGTGAAAACCTTGTGAAGACTTACAGAAAACGTTTGACCTGTGTCATTGCCAACAAAGGGTATATAACAAAGTATTGAGAAACTTTTGTTATTGACCAAATACTTATTTTCCACCATAATTTGCAAATAAATTCATTAAAAATCCTACAATGTGATTTTCTGGATTTTTTTTCTCATTTTGTCTGTCATAGTTGACGTGTACCTATGATGAAAATTACAGGCCTCTCTCATCTTTTTAAGTGGGAGAACTTGCACAATTGGTGGCTGACTAAATACTTTTTTTCCCCACTGTATTTCCTCTCCAATTTTTGAGATTCTTTTTTCAGCAGTTTTTCCTTCTGTATCTTCAGCTTCGTGAGTTGTTCTTCCAATCCTCTTACTTCTTCTAAATTATTCGCCTTATCCAAGCATGATATGCATCGATCTATATCTCTTTCTATTTCTTCTGTGCTAGTCATTGTAGAATAAAATCCTCTTGAACATGAAGCACCTTTAATCTCCAAATCTTCATCGCTGTCTTCATCTTGACTTTCATCAGAGCTTGGATCTCTTGTATACTTCTCCTTCCAACTTCCATCACCCCTTCTTTCCGATCTGGCCAACCTCTGTCTGATCACAGGGTCATATCTACCCATGATCTCTTCTGAATCACTCTGATCATCATCATCATCATCTTCAAATTCCATCCTCCTGAACCTCGCTCTACCCTTAGTTTCCAGACATGTCGTTTTCTTCTTACTTTTGGAGTTTGGATTCATCTTTATGGTTGTGTTCTGCTTGTCCTCTCTCTTTTATTCGTTCATCTTCATCTCTGATGCAATAATCACCCTCCTGAATGATCATTAGAAGCTGAAGATAGACGTCCTTAAACTCTACTTCTTCCTCGTAAGGCGGGGGCCTCTTTGCTGAATCCGTATGTGAGTATTATTATTTATTATTATAGAAAGGTGTATTGACTTATGCCATTAGTTTTTCTGTTACCTTCGCCTCTTTTGCCATTTTCTCTATACCTCTGTCTCTTTAAAAAAAAAGTTTTTATATCTTTTATCAGTTTTTGTCAATGTCAGGCCAACGTTTATTCCATTTTCCAGATAATCTTGCAATACCATTAACTAATGGATTACTATTTTGTACTACATCAACAGGAGTAATTACTTTCATAGTTTTGATGTCCTTTTTCCCCATTGTAACAACTCTTTTATATTCCTTTATTGTGAATTATTGTATTATTATTATTATTTTAAACTAATTAATTTGTAAACCAAAAAATACTTTAAGCTATGTAGCTTATCATTCACTCCTATTTTTTCTATTTTTTTATTATTATTAATTTCTTAATTAATATATATATATTTTTAATGTATTATTATATATATATGTATATATATATATATATATATTTTTTTTTTTTTTTTTTTTATTCTACCAAGTTATTGATTAGTGGCAATCTTACCACATCCGATCAGGAAAAGGAAAGGAAACTAGTCAACTTCAGAGCAATCAAAAAAGAAAGACCTGCAATCCAGCAACACTACAGCACCCACCAACCAATTGCTTAATAAGCACCCAATCACTTTAATTTTACAGAATATTCTCAGTGCTGGATTTCCAACACAACTCTAATCAAAACAACTCATGCACAAAAAACCCTAATGTGCAATTCTCAATTACATCAATTGATCAGTCTGTTGCCAAGTCCCTGTCAAATGGTCACAACATGAAATATTCTATGCATACACAATGTATCTATTATATCCTGTAAGGGAAAGTAAGTTTGTGGATAGAACAGTACTGGCCTTAATTGGACTGGATCCGGGGCAGCACACGCTGTCGCGTGACGCACTGGTCAGCACCTCCTCTCTCTCTGTCTCCTCCTTCTCGTTTCTCACATCACAGAAGAACAAAAGAAACAGACAAGAATTTAGTTATTTTTTATTTTTTATTTTTTAATCCGTCAACATAACTCTTATTTATAAATTAAATGGATCTCAATGAAATAGTTTCATAATTAAGCAACAGCCACTTAACAAACAGAATACTTTATCCGTGTGTACTCAAAGTCTCCCCCTTTATTTTTTTCAGCTCTAAGTCTGCGTATCATAGCACACTCACTCCGCGCAACTCTAAATTCCTAAAATCCCACACATGCGCAGCTCATTCACCAGTGCGATTTCATGGTGAGAGGAGCTCCCGCAAGCAACTTTTCTCTAAGTCAAACAGCAGACAGACCAGCTGTCCCTCCGTTTTTTTCCAACACAGACAAACAGTAACACTGAACAAAACGCACAAACCAACACAAAACATAGAACACAAATCCTACTTAGAAGTTTCTTAACTTTATTATCTTCACTTTTTCTACTCTAATCTGCAGATTTATAGTTATTTTCTTATCCATTACAAATCATCTCTATACAATCATAACGTCCTCCCGGGGGGCTCATAGTTTTTTAACAATTCTGGAAACGTTCTCTCAAATGGAGACTCATAAGGTTTTAACCGTAACGTCCTCCCGGGGGGCTCATATATTTTTAACAATTCTGGAAACGTTCTCTCAAATGGAGACTCATAAGGTTTTAACCGTAATTAACATATTTCCTTACAAAAAACTAAAACCCCTGTTCTCAACCAAAACATATATATGTATATATCTCTAACATAAATATTATCGTAGCATGAGTTGACACACAGCTGGAACACAGCAGAGACCTCCCCATGTACACACACGCATAGGCTCTTTTTGTCTCACACACACACACATAAACTCCTCCTCCAAACACGGCGAGTTGAGTTGATGCCAAAGAGCTCGATTTTGGTCTCATCTGACCACAACACTTTCATCCAGTTCTCCTCTGAATCATTCAGATGTTCATTGGCAAACTTCAGACGGGCCTGTATATGTGCTTTCTTGAGCAGGGGGACCTTGCGGGCGCTGCAGGATTTCAGTTCTTCACGGCGTAGTGTGTTACCAATTGTTTTCTTGGTGACTATGGTCCCAGCTGCCTTGAGATCATTGACAAGATCCTCCCGTGTAGTTCTGGGCTGATTCCTCACCGTTCTCATGATCATTGCAACTCCACGAGGTGAGATCTTGCATGGAGCCCCAGGCCGAGGGAGATTGACAGTTCTTTTGTGCTTCTTCCATTTGCGAATAATCGCACCAACTGTTGTCACCTTCTCACCAAGCTGCTTGGCGATGGTCTTGTAGCCCATTCCAGCCTTGTGTAGGTCTACAATCTTGTCCCTGACATCCTTGGAGAGCTCTTTGGTCTTGGCCATGGTGGAGAGTTTGGAATCTGATTGATTGATTGCTTCTGTGGACAGGTGTCTTTTATACAGGTAACAAGCCCTTTAAGCGTGTGCTCCTAATCTCAGCTCATTACCTGTATAAAAGACACCTGGGAGCCAGAAATCTTTCTGATTGAGAGGGGGTCAAATACTTATTTCCCTCATTAAAATGCAAATCAATTTATAACATTTTTGACATGCGTTCTTCTGGATTTTTTTGTTGTTATTCTGTCTCTCACTGTTCAAATAAACCTACCATTAAAATTATAGACTGATCATTTCTTTGTCAGTGGGCAAACGTACAAAATCAGCAGGGGATCAAATACTTTTTTCCCTCACTGTAATAAGCAATTTATTTCAGGGGCATATTACCAGTTTTAATCAGAAAGTTCATGTCACAAATGTAGCTCTTCAATCAGTGGGGTTAACCTCTATCCTTATGCTTTTCATATTTTTATATATGGATATATGTCAGCCTTTTTACGTAACACCGTAACTGCATTAGAACTGTCAACACAAGTTTTGATGAAGTCCAACAATAATTATTACAAAAGGACATTTCTCTCTACCACCAAGAGGGGTGCCTCTAAAATGTTTTGCCCGCGAGGTGGGGGGTCCCCCAACCAAATCTCGCTTAAGGCCCCTAAAACGCTAGAAATGGCCCTGTTCACACACCTAATGTCTGCTACATTATTTCCCGAGATGTATTGATACAAAAACATTTGTGATTGCCAACAACAACATGAAATTGTACTTTCAGGGAAGACAGTCCCTACTCCATGGGTCGACAACAGGCTGCCAGCGTGCCAAAACTGCCTTGTGAGTGATTTTTTTTGGCCCTACAAAGATTTTAGTTTGGGATTTTTAAAGAAAAAATACTAAAATCACCAGGAATTGTTTATTTAGGAACTCTGTTCAAGTATTCCCATGAATAAAAAACAATACCTATGTGATTGTGTCTCAATGTAATCAAGGTATGAAATAATTGTCATTTTCAAATACAATCTCTTTTTGGGCTTAGTTGTGGTCAATTTGCAATATATTATGATAATTATGTTCCGCCCCCCCGACCATCCGCTCCAACAAAAATCGGCCTGTGGCAGAATCTAGTTTCCTACCCCTGCCCTAGTCTATGTGGATGGCAGTCGATTTGACTTGTGTTTGACTCACTGATGCACCATGTCTATTTTTAATGAGTGGAAACCCTAAAGCTTCCTGTATTTGCATATTTCCTATATTTGCATACAGATTGTTGCACTTTTTCGCAAGAGATTTTTATTACATAACGCTGAAAGCCTCAGACGGGAACTTCTGCCATCAGCAATATGACTGACTCCCAAATTGCACACTATTCAAGCCCTTTGAGATTCTATGAAAAGCACTATAGAATTGTAATAAATTATTATTATTGTTATTATTATTATTATTATTCAAAATGTAGTCCACAACTACCCTATGGGCCCTGGTCGAAAGTAGTGCACTACATAAGGACAACATGTAGTATATATGGAATATGGTGCCATTTGGGACCCAACCTTTGACCCGGAAACCATAATGCTGCCAACTGCCATCATTAATTAGAATTTTTAACCGCAATGTTTTAATGCAGTCCGAGTCATATTACTTGTGAGTTTGATGTGGGTTACTCCATCATGTTTGATGATGGTTTTAATCATGTTTTTAATGTATGTCTTCTGAGGCAATCAAATCTCACTCCGCAGCCACCAGCTAGATACTCTAATATGCTATCCATCATTGCAGTGCAGATATCTAAATAATGTTTCTATCCACCAGCCATCTGTCCATTCATCCATTTTGTTTGATCATTTGGAAATAAGGGGAAAACACAAAACAGATTGACTATTTCTATTATGAGCACCTAATTTATTCAGATTCTGTCTAGTTATTCTACATTAAACTTCACCAGAAACAAAGAGAGAGAAGAGTAAAATCAACTTTAAACAGTTATTTGAAATGCAAAGCATATGTCCGATACTAATTTATTAGTGGATGAGCATCAGACCTCAATCAAGCTCAATCAATTGCAGCTAAAGTAGGCCTATTAAAAAAAATACGAAGGCCATTTGAACTCAGGTCTGATATGCACAAAAGCTTAAAGCAAACCACAAACATATGACCAGTTGTGGTATTCATTCTGTAGTTACAGGAGTTCTATTTTTATTAAACCATCATTGGGGCACCGGCTATCATCACAGCAAACTGGGGACATTTATCACAATATTTCACCTCCCTGCTCGCCCCTCCAAAGGTCCTGCTCTGGCTCCCTATTTCCCACATTAAAGCAGAAAGACAAGTTAATGCCCCTGCCAAGGATGTCTGGGAAAGGAAGGTTTCCGTACAATTTGAAGATGCCAAGGATCGATAGATGATTTGATGGATGACTCAAAACAGAGGAAGGTCTAGCTTATTACTCTTCAGGGGCCACTCATTGGAGATGAGGCTTTGTATTTGGGATCGACCTACTTATTACCACTGTGGTGGATCAGAAAGACAGAATAAAAAAATAATAAAGGACAAAGCATTTACAGTATGCTATAGTAAGAAACAGAAAACTTAAGGAAACTATTGTATTGGTCCATTGCCCCAGAAAAGCTTAATCAAGCCCAGATAAAGTATTTGAAATTATTTCACATAGTATATGAACCCAGGTCAGGTAGGCTTTGCAGGCATTACCCATGGATTATCGTGAATAACCAACACCTATTAACAATCAGCATCCAGGATCCAAACTACCTGTTTTATAAGTGGACATTTTCTCCTCATATAGGGCACCAAATGTAGTATTTTGGGAAATCTGAGACATATTACAGAAACTCAGGTAAACCGTAAACTATACACAAGGCTTTCACGTAATGTGTAAATGTCAAACTCTCTACTCTGCTAATTGAATGAATTCTGCTCAGCTGCACTCAAATGAGCAGCCGAGACCCAATGCATCTGACTGTAGTAATGAGCTGACAGTGGTGGCAAAGAGAGGCACATTGATTCCATTTTGTGCTCGAGACAGGTGGATGTAGCTAGCCTGAGAGAGTTGTGAACACTGCTTGCCCATTTGGTTGAGTAGTGAGTCAACACTTATACAGATGAAACATGACACTGATGGATAATGCCAAAGTGGCCCAGCCAGCGAGAATGCTTAGTCATGTGGGAAGGTCCTTGGGTTTGTTGACTTGACATAAAAATATGACTCAACAGAATGCTGAGGCTACTTATCAATGGCGGTCCTCATATGGTTATGGGAGTCATTCGTCTGCCTTATTTATGACCCTGGATGCCTTCTAGGCCCTTCTAGTCTTTTTACCTTGACTCATCCTCACCATGTGGCGCAGTGGTCTAAGGCACTGCATCGCAGTGCTAACTGTGCCACTAGAGATCCTGGTTCGAATCCAGGCTCTGTCGCAGCCGGCCGTGACTGGGAGACTCATGGGCGGCGCACAATTGGCCCAGGGTAGGGGAGGGAATGGCCGGCAGGGATGTAGCTCAGTTGATAGAGCATGGCGTTTGCAACGCCAGGGTTGTGGGTTCGATTCCCACGGGGGGGCAGTATAAAAATATATGTATTCACTAACTGTAAGTCGCTCTGGATAAGAGCGTCTGCTAAATGACTAAAATGTAAAAATGTAAATGTAATGTACCTTGGTGGGCATCGATTCTTGAGATTTTCGAGAGACAAATTGATTTAGATGGGAAAATTGAAGACAGAAAAAGAGAAGCAAAAGCTCCAAATTATTGGGCTCATAAAATATAGAAAGAGAGACTGGAACATTAGTGTGTGATTTTGTGGTCTCCAGCTAGGATCTCTATGCCAGAGCTCTAACTGACTTTGTATACAGTGCAGACTACTGTCTGCCTCACCACAACTACTTGAAATGTGGTCCTCTGTAGCTCAGCTGGTAGAGCACGGCGCTTGTAACGCCAAGGTAGTGGGTTCGATCCCCGGGACCACCCATACACAAAAATGTATGCACGCATGACTGTAAGTCGCTTTGGATAAAAGCGTCTGCTAAATGGCATATTATTATTATTATTATTAAATGGTAGTTGTGGTGTTTTTTAATTTTAATTTTTTATTTTATTTCACCTTTATTTAACCAGGTAAGCCAGTTGAGAACAAGTTCTCATTTACAACTGCGACCTGGCCAAGATAAAGCAAAGCAGTGCGATAAAAACAACAACAACACAGAGCTACATATGGGATAAACAAAACGTACAGTGAAAAACACAATAGAAAATCTATATACAGTGTGTGCAAATGTAGTAAGTTATGGAGGTAAGGCAATAAATAGGCCATAGTGCAAAATCATTACAATTTAGTATTAACACTGGAGTGATAGATGTGCAAAAGATGATGTGCAAATAGAGATACTGGGGTGCAAATGAGCAAAATAAATAACAATATGGGGATGAGGTAGTTGGGTGGGCTAATTACAGATGGCCTGTGTACAGGTGCAGTGATCGGTAAGCTGCTCTGACAACTGATGCTTAAAGTTAGTGAGGGAGATAATAGTCTCCAGCTTCCGAGATTTTTGCCATTTGTTCCAGTCATTGGCAGCAGAGAACTGGAAGGAATGGCGGCCAAAGGAGGTCTTGGCTTTGGGGATGACCAGTGAGATATACCTGCTGGAGCGCATACTACGGGTGGGTGTTGCTATGGTGACCAATGAGCTAAGATAAGGCGGGGACTTGCCTAGCAGTGATTTATAGATAACCTGGAGCCAGTGGGTTTGGCAACGAATATGTAGTGAGGGCCAGCCAACGAGAGCGTACAGGTCACAATGGTGGGTAGTATATGGGGCTTTGGTGACAAAACAGATGGCACTGTGATAGACTACATCCAATTTGCTGAGTAGAGTGTTGGAGGCTATTTTGTAAATGACATCGCCGAAGTCAAGGATCGGTAGGATAGTCAGTTTTACGAGGGCATGTTTGGCAGCATGAGTGAAGGAGGCTTTGTTGCGAAATAGGAAGCCGATTCTAGATTTAACTTGGGATTGGAGATGCTTAATGTGAGTCTGGAAGGAGAGTTTACGGTCTAACCAGACACCTAGGTATTTGTAGTTGTCCACATACTCTAAGTCAGACCCGCCGAGAGTAGTGATTCTAGTAGGACGGGCGGGTGCAAGCAGTGTTCGATTGAAGAGCATGCATTTACTTTTACTAGCGTTTAAGAGCAGTTGGAGGCTACGGAAGGAGTGTTGTATGGCAGTGAAGCTCGTTTGGAGGTTTGTTAACACAGTGTCCAATGAAGGGCCAGATGTATACAAAATGGTGTCGTTTGCGTAGAGGTGGATCTGAGAGTCACCAGCAGCAAGAGCGACATCATTGACATACACAGAGAATAGAGTCGGCCCAAGAATTGAACCCTGTGGCACCCCCATAGAGACTGCCAGAGGTCCAGACAACAGGCGCTCCGATTTGACACATTGAACTCTATCTGAGAAGTAGTTGGTGAACTAGGCGAGGCAGTCATTTGAGAAACCAAGGCTATTTAGTCTGCCAATAAGAATGCGGTGATTGACAGAGTCGAAAGCCTTGGCCAGGTCGATGAAGACGTCTGCACAGTACTGTTTTTTATCGATCGCGGTTATAATATTGTTTAGGACCTTGAGCGTGGCTGAGGTGCACCCATGACCAGCTCGGAAACCAGATTGCATAGCGGAGAAGGTACGGTGGGATTCGAAATGGTCGGTGATCTGTTTGTTAACTTGGCTTTCAAATACTTTCGAAAGGCAGGGCAGGATGGATATAGGTCTGTAACAGTTTGGATCTAGAGTGTCACCCCCTTTGAAGAGGGGGATGACCGCGGCAGCTTTTCAATCTCTGGGGATCTCAGACGATACCAAAGAGAGGTTGAACAGGCTAGTAATAGGGGTTGCGACAATTTCTGCGGCTAATTTTAGAAAGAAAGGGTCCAGATTGTCTAGCCCAGCTGATTTGTAAGGGTCCTCTTTCAGAACATCAGCTGTCTGAATTTGGGTGAAGGGGAAGCGGGGGGGGGGGGGCAAGTTGCAGCTGATGGTGCAGAGCTGGTGGAAAGCATGGCCAGTCGTAGCTAAATGCTTGTTGAAATAGCCTCAGTGCAGTGGGCAGCTGGGAGGAGGTGCTCTTATTCTCCATGGACTTTACAGTGTCCCAAAACTTTTTGGAGTTAGTGCTACAGGATGCACATTTCTGATTGAAAAAGCTAGCCTTTGCTTTCCTAACTGATTGTGTATATTGGTTCCTGACTTCCCTGAAAAGTTGCATATCGCTGGGGCTATTCGATGCTAATGCAGTACGCCACAGGATGTTTTTGTGCTGGTCAAGGGCAGTCAAGTCTGCGGTGAACCAGGGGCTATATCTGTTCTTAGTTCTGAATTTTTTGAATGGGGCATGCTTATTTAAGATGGAGAGGAAAGCACTTTTAAAGAACAACCAGGCATCCTCTACTGACGGAATGAGGTCAATATCCATCCAGGATACCTGGGCCAGGTCAATTAGAAAGGCCTGCTTGCTAAAGTGTTTTAGGGAGTGTTTGACAGTGATGAGGGGTGGTCGTTTGACCGCGGACCCATTACGGACGCAGGTAATGAGGCAGTGATCGCTGAGATCCTGGTTGAAGACAGCGGAGGTGTATTTAAAGGGTAAATTAGTCAGGATGATATCTATGAGGGTGCCGATGTTTACTGATTTAGGGTTGTACCTGGTAGGTTCCTTGATAATTTGTGTGAGATTGAGGGCATCTAGTTTAGATTGTAGGACGGCCGGGGTGTTAAGCATATCCCAGTTTAGGTCACCAAGCAGTACAAACTCTGAGGATAGATGGGGGGCAATGTCCAGGGCACAGCTGGGGGCTGAGAGGGGTCTGTAGCAAGCGGTAACAGTGAGAGACTTATTTCTGGAAAGGTGGATTTTTAGAAGTAGAAGCTCAAACTGTTTGGGCACAGACCTAGATAGTATGATAGAGCTCTGCAGGCTATCTCTACAGTAGATTGCAACTCCGCCCCCTTTGGCAGTTCTATCTAGACGGAAAATGTTGTAGTTGGGGATGGACATTTCTGAATTTTTGGTGGCCTTCCTAAGCCTCAGACACTGCTAGAACATCAGGGTTGGCGGAGTGTGCTAACGCAGTGAATAACTCAAACTTAGGGAAGAGGCTTCTGATGTTAACATGCAAGAAACCAAGGCTTTTACGGTTACAGAAGTCAACAAATGATAGCGCTTGGGGAGTAGGAGTGATACTGGGGGCTACAGGGCCTGGGTTAACCTTTACATCACCAGAGGAACAGAGGAGGAATAGAATAAGTATACTGCTAAAGGCTTTAAGAACTGGTCTTCTAGTGCGTTGGGTACAGAGAATAAAAGGGGCAGATTTCCGGGCATTGTAGAATAGATTCAGGGCATTATGTACAGACAAGGATATGGAAGGATATAAGTACAGTGGAGGTAAACCTAAGCGTTGGGTAACGATGAAAGAGATAGCATCACTGGAGGCACCGATTGAGCCGGTCTCCGCGTGTATGTGGGGTGGGACAATGGAGCTATCTGAGGCAGGTTGAGCGGGACTGGGGGCTCTACAGTGAAATAGTACAATAAGAACTAACCGAAACAGCAATAAGCAAGGCATATTGACATGGGAGAGCGGCATAAAGCAATCACAGGTGTTATTCGAGAGAGCTAAGACAACAGCTGGTAATATCGACGAAAGTTTGGGCTGAGGCTAAACAGATCAACAGGATGGGGTACCGTATAAAGGAACAGTCCAGCAGGCATCAGCTGTATAGCTGAGTGATCATAAGGTCCAGTGAACAGCAATCGGTGAGTCCGGGAGCAGTTCGGTGGCTGCTACGGCACAGGCGAGCAGGAGGCACGGCAATTGATTGCGTGTGCTAGCGGGCCGGGGCTAGCAGATTGACAGTATTGACATTAAAGCTAAAGTTGAGGATTTGTACATCTGCTTAATAACATGGTTACAACTGGTACATCAGCTTCATAACATGGTAACAACTATCATGTGGAGGTCGTGGACTGTCTATGAAAGTTGAGAGGGGTTACATTTAATTAGCCCCATCCCTCAGCTGCATACTTAAATAAGTGGTGGGCAGCTGATTTGCTGTTTTTCGAATCAAAGACTGTAGCTTTAAGACATCAGTGTTGTAATGCAGTAAATATTTCTGCCATTGCATTAATTGTTGTATATTATACAATTATTATAAAAATGTATAACAATTTCCCATGAATGGAGAGCACAATTAATCCTCTGACGTGTTTTTGTCATGAAGTTTCAGTAATGTCCTCTTATATGAAACGGGAGAAAAACAAACCATTCTTCTTTCATATCTATTAAAATAATAATAATAAAAACGTGAAATATAGAGAGACAGAGGACATTATAACATTCTTTAATTAGGATAGGGGAAAACCTTGAGTCAGCATTAAGATCCCATCTTAGACAGATACTGTATGTGCCTCAGGGCCAAGCGAAGTTACCATCATCCCAGCTTTTCATTTTAACTACAGACAACAAACAGCATAGATGTTTCCTAATAAGATAGGTTCTCATCCCAGACTTATGAAAATGTTAATGGGAATGCTGAACCTGAGAGGATTCTGTCTTGTGGGCCACAGTATCTGTATATATATTGGAGAAGCTGGAGACTCATAGGGCAGGGGTTCTCAAACCTCTCCTCAGGGACCCCCAGCCATTCCATGTATTTGAACTATTCCACAGCTAGCACACCTGATTCAAATAGTCAACTAATCATCAAATCCTTGACTAGGAGAATCAGGTGAGTTAGTTCAGGGCTACAACAAAACTGTGAAACGTCTGGTGGTCCCCAAGGAGAGGTTTGTGAACCACTGTCATAGGGTATTTAATGACCGCAAGGCCCTTAAAGATGGCCCAGTCCATCACCGGGGCCATGCTCCCACCCATACAGGACATCTACTCAAAGCGGTACCTGAGGAAGACCTGCAACATCATCAAGGACCCCACACACCCCAGTCACGAACTATTCACTCCCTTACCGTCAGGCATACAGTATCCGAGCATTGGGTCTTGGACCACCAGGATCAGAGACAGTTTCTACCCACAAGCCATCAGAATGCTGAACACATTAACTGGACTGACCATCTGCACTGACTCTCCGCACCTTAGCACACATGCACTCACTCACACACACACACTTACATATACTGTACATTCATGCTATACACACATCACGACTGCTGCTACTAGACTTTTATTTATTATTGCTTTATACTGCACAATATAAAACATTTTGCGCTCCAAATCCCCTTCCCCCGACATGTGTAAATATTGTACTGTAAATAGTTGAGTGAGTAGCTAGCAATGACAAGATTTTCCAGATAACAGTCTAAAAAACACTTGAGGCTAAATAAATCAGATTCGACCATTGAGACACAAGTTACATGGCCAGGAATCAGATTTGTATCCGATTTCAAACCACCTTTGAATGTGATTTGAATCTGACTTGAAAATATCCGATTCCATGTGCTTTCTGGCTCTTCAGACTGCAGGAAAAATAATTGGATATCACTTCAAACTGCCAGTGTGAACAAGGCTTATGAAGCCTGATAAGAGAGGCTATATACTTGGCTTGCGAAAGTATTCACCCCCCTTGGCATTTTTCCTATTTTGTTGCCTTACAACCTGGAATTAAAATGGATTTTTGGGGGGTTTGTATCATTTGATTTACACAACATGCCTACCACTTTGAAGATGCAAAATATGTTTTATTGTGAAACAAACAAGAAATAAGACAAAAAAACAGAAAACTTGAGCGTGCATAACTATTCACCCCCCAAAGCAAATACTTTGTAGAGCCACCTTTTGCAGCAATTACAGCTGCAAGTCTCTTGGGGTGTGTCTCTATAAGCTTGGCACATCTAGCCACTGGGATTTTTACCCATTCTTCAAGGCAAAACTGCTCCAGTTCCTTCAAGTTGGATGGGTTCCACTGGTGTACAGCAATCTTTAAGTCATTCCACAGATTCTCAATTGGATTGAGGTCTGGGCTTTGACTAAGCCATTCCAAGACATTTAAATGTTTCCCTTTAAACCACTCGAGTGTTGCTTTAGCAGTATACTTAGGGTCATTGTCCTGCTGGAAGGTGAACCTCAGTCCCAGTCTCAAATCTCTGGAAGACTGAAACAGGTTTCCCTCAATCATTTCCCTGTATTTAGCGCCATCCATCATTCCTTCAATTCTGACTAGTTTCCCAGTCCCTGCCGATGAAAAACATCCCCACAGCATGATGCTGCCACCACCATGCTTCACTGTGGGGATGGTGTTCTCGGGGTGATGAGAGCTGTTGGGTTTGCGCCAGACATAGCGTTTTCCTTGATGGCTAAAAAGCTCAATTTTAGTCTCATCTGACCAGAGTACCTTCTTCCATATGTTTGGGGAGTCTCCCACATGGCTTTTGGCGAACACCAAACGTGTTTGCTTATTCTTTTCTTTAAGCAATGGCTTTTTTCTGGCCACTCTTCCGTAAAGCCCAGCTCTGTGGAGTGTACGGCTTAAAGTGGTCCTTTGGACAGATAATCCAATCTCCGCTGTGGAGCTTTGCAGCTCCTTCAGGGTTATCTTTGGTCTCTTTGTTGCCTCTCTGATTAATGCCCTCCTTGCCTGGTCCGTGAGTTTTGGTGGGCGGCTCTTTCTTGGCAGGTTTGTTGTGATGCCATATTATTTCCATTTTTAAAATAATGGATTTAATGGTGCTCCGTGGGATGTTCAAAGTTTATGATATTTTGTCCCTGACCTGTTTGGAGAGCTCCATGGTCTTCATGGTGCCGCTTGCTTGGTGGTTCCCCTTGCTTAGTGGTGTTGCAGACTCTGGGGCCTTTCAGAACAGGTGTATATATACTGAGATCATGTGACAGATCATGTGACACTTAGATTGCACACAGGTGGACTTTATTTAACTAATTATGTGACTTCTGAAGGTAATTGGTTGCACCAGATCTTATTTAGGGGCTTCATAGTAAAGGGGGTGAATACATGTGCACACACCACTTTTCCGTTATTTCTTTTTTAGAATTTTTTGAAACAAGTAATTTTTTTCATTTCACTTCACCAATTGGACTATTTTGTGTATGTCCATTACATGAAATCCAAATAAAATAAATTTAAATTACAGGTTGCAATGCAACAAAATAGGAAAAAAGCCAAGGGGGATGAATACTTTTGCACTGTATTTATGTTGCATGTACAGTATTACAAACCAAATCACATTTTATTCGTCACATGCGCCAAATACAATAACAGGTGTAGACTTCACCTTAAAAATGCTTACTTATGAGCCCTTTCCCAACAATGCAGAGTTAAAAAGTAAGACAATTGACTGCATGGCGGCACACTGACGCAGGAGGATCCTGCTCTCCAACTGGCTGCATGCCCTAATGGATGGCGCTGCCTACCTGTGAGCTACGTGGGAGAACTGTGCTACCAGCTACTGTTTGTGTGTGTGTGTGTGTGACTTTTTCTGTCAGTGTGACAATGGAACCAAAGGAGGCCTTTGTAGCCATTTGGCCTGTTCATTGTATAACAGTTTATTATGTTACTTCATTGTAATATTGTTAATTGCTATATCCAGATATTGTATTTTAATTACTAATCATTCCTCTTTATTATGTAATTTCAGAAGATCACACACACACACATTTAGAACCCCCACTGAATATAATTGTCAGTAAACATCATAACTGGAACTGGAGTTGCTGACATCTTTCTTACCGAAGATTGAGGCCAGCTTTTGTATGACTTGCAAAATGTACAAGTGGTCCTTGGAGTAGCCAAATTAGTACATCAGCTGCGCGATGGCATACTCCAGTTATTATGATGGACAACAACAGCCAACACAGAGTCCCCGTCCCAGCAGGGCCCGGCAGGTCCCGACACATCTGGAGGACTATGTGTTGAGCTTCCCTCCACATCACGATGTTCCACCAGCAATGATGGAGCCATCCTACATGACTACAACAGAGGCATCACTCCCCAGCCAGGGGACCTGCATCAACTATTCAACTCCCCAGATCCAGAAGAAAGAACACAAGGACAAGATATGGCGACGCATGGAGACATGCATTATAGACATGAGCAAGCAGATGAAGGAACTCTCAGTTGTTATGGGTAACACAGCATGAGTGCCCTACCCCCACTACACGTATCTCAGCAGCCCATGCCAATACCCCTCAATACAGCAGCCTCCTTCACCTGGAGCCTATCCCCATCCAAGCCCAAACACAGCCCAATTCACTCCCCAGTGAGAAATCTTACTGCTGCACAAGTTGAGCTGACAGCTAGTTCCAGCTCCTCAGCCGGAGCCCCAGCCAATCAAGCATGTCCGGCCAGCATCACCGATTAGGCCACCTCCAGGTCTAGGTCTAGGTCCAGCTCAGCCTTCCCAGACACCTCCATGTCCTGTACCACAGCCCCTAGACCCAGCGCAGCCTGCCCAGTCACCTCAGTACGGGCCACAGCCAGCTCCACAACCCAGACCACAACCAGCCCCTCAACCTGGGCCACAACTAGCTCTACAGCCACAGGCTCCTGCACCATAGCCTGTGCCACTGTCTCCCTATCCAGTGCCTCCTCCTGCACCCAGCATGATGGACATGGCCATTGCGTCATACTACAGTATACCCAAGCTTAAACTCACCATCTTTAGCTCCGGCTACTGCTAGCTGTGTGGAAGAGGCCACAAGCCAGAGGATTGTACCATTAAGAAATCCTGTCTAGCCTGTGGTGAGTTGCACCTGACTATTCTACACGACATGGCCATGACACAGAGCCAAGCCCAGACTGTCGGCACACTCACCACTAGCATTCACCTTAACCAGTCCAGCCACTCAGGTCGAGTCCTGCTGAAGTCATCCCAGTCCGACTCTGGAACAACACAAAGTCAGTTGAAACCTTCGCCCTACTGGATGGTGGTTCAGAGAGAACCGTCATTTTGCCGGAGGTGGCCCACCAACTCTGTCTACAGGGACCACAAGAGAAGTTGCCCTACAAACAATACAGCAGGACATCGTCCAGCTCAAGGACTCAACCGTGACTTTCCAAATAGCAGCATATCTAAGGCTTTCACAGCGGACAAACCATCTCTAGCTGAGCAGTCCTGTCCAGCTGCTGCTCTGAAGCGCCGATATAGCCAACTGAGAGGACTCCTACTCCAAACCTTTGATAGGGCCAGTCCCGGCCTTCTGATAGGCTCAAACAACACGCACTAAAATCACTCCTACTCAGCCTGTGTGCCCGGGCCCACTAGAGAGTCCCGTCGCAGTGTGCACTGCACTGGGATGGGCCGTCCAAGGCACTACCGACCACCTCCATGACTCAAGCCCTGAGCACCGGCCTCCTCCAAGATGCACCACTGCACTACCTCCGGGTTCCTCCAAGCCTGAGGACTCCAGTGCTGCAGTAAGTGGGCCCACATTCTGCGACATCATAGTAGTGGTACCAGACCCCAGCTACAAGACCAGCCAGCAGTGCCGTCATCGGGCACCTTCATCCTCTGTTCCTCCCCAGCGTCTGCCTAAGGCAGGCAGGAGACAGCAACACCCACGCAGACAGTGTGGACTCCTCCCACTTAATCCCAGACTTCCTAACACTGTTGCTGATGGGGCAGCCGAGTTTGGGAACAAGTCCTCCCCACACAGAGGAACTGTTTATCACAGCCCTTACTTATACCTGACCAGCTCTTGCGTTGGTTGAGTTAACCATGTACAGCCCCCCAGAATTCTGCAGGGACTTTAAGTTAAATTCCAAATACGTATTTGGGGGCAGCTATACAATATTCCCTGCCATTCTGGTTTATACTTCACTCACCTGTTTCTGGCGGCCATTTGCATATTCTCCAGTCAGAACCTGCCCGAACTTGTTCAGTGCAGCAGCGCATTTCCCCCTGGTGCCCACATTGCTTTGGTTGTTTCCTTACCGATAACTTTGTACACATGTGCGTTCATGCAACAGTAAGTACTTCATCATAATGCATATTTCCTTGTTGTATTTTGTGTTATGTTGTTTCTACTTTAGCAATACTTTATGGTATTTTTGCTGGTGGCCTCATGCCAACCAACTGGTACATGTACAGTATGGAGAATATGTAGGCTGTGTTCTTTATTATAAACCGGGTCGTTTGAGTCGTGAATGCTGATTGGCTGAAAGTCATGGTATATCAGACCGTATACCACAGGTATAACACAAAGTTACTTTTACATTTACATTTTACGTCGTTTAGCAGACGCACTTATCCAGAGCGACTTACAGTTACATTACATTATTTTATTTTTCATACTGGCCCCCCGTGGGAATTGAACCCACAACCCTGGCGTTGCAAACGCCATGCTCTACCAACTGAGCTACATCCCTGCCGGCCATTCCCTCCCCTACCCTGGACGACGCAGGGCCAATTATGCGCCGCCCCATGGGTCTCCCGGTCGCGGCCGGCTACGACAGAGTTCTAATTACGTTGGTAACCTGTTTACATAATAACAATAAGGCACCTCGGAGGTTTGTGGTATATAGCCAATATACCACGGCTAAGGGCTGTATCTAGGCACTCCACGTTGCGTTGTGCCCAAGAACAACCCTTGCCTTGGTATATTGGCCATATACCACACCCCCTCAGGCCTTATTGCTTAATAATAACTGTGGACACGCAAGGTACCAATTTCATATCCTTTATGGTATCCTTTTCCGTTCATGTGCTTATGTACAGTCCCCAACTAGTTCTCTAGCTATAATCTGTATGCTAGTGACTACGGAGAATTGCTAGCTTGCTAGCTTGTACTGGTAAGACTGCCTCTTCTGAAGTTGCCATGATGGCCCTTTGGCCTGTGTAGCCATCTGGCGTGTTCATTGTATAGCTCTGCCCTGCCCCCTTGTGGAGCTTTCCAGTTACTGTTTCCTATGTAAAGCATTTGCGCATTTATATCTGTCAGTGGCAATGCGATTTATTTACTGTTATAGCAGTTTATTATGTTACTTCACTGTAATATTGTTCATTGCTATATCCTGATATTGTATTTTAATTACTAATCATACACACACATTTAGAACCCCCGGTGAATATAATTGTCCTTAAACATAACTGGAGTTGCTGACATCTTAACGAAGATTGAGGCCATCTTTTGTATGACTACCAACATTTAGTGACGGTACGCTCCTTTACAACGTCCAATATTCACTGCAACTGTTTCAAATACAAACAACTGTCTTTCAAATAGAACTTTCACTATCCATTTATCAATGAGGAGGTTCACACATGGCAGCCCAGCCAGTGAAATAGCCTAAATATAGTCATTTGCAGTCCGGACTTGGGTCAGTACAGTTGTAATGGAGTGTCCTTCCCTCAGCCAAGGCAAGGATTTGAATTGCTAATGCTGAAGTAGAGAACCTCATATGCCGCTGCCAGCGTGATTTGTGCTGCTGCGTCTCTTTATAACCACTTACTCCTCATGCATAACACGGCCGTGGAAAGAAAACCGATTAGTATTAATTAGGGTTTCAAAATTCCAGGAATTTTCTATAAATTCGGTTGGAGGATTGCCGCGTTCAAACCAACTAAGAACTCGGATTCCCGGAAACCTCCAACCAGGATTTCTGGAAAACCAGGGAATTTATTTAAAGTTCAAGGAATTTTACAACCCTAGTATAAATGTTTATCTCGAAAGTTTGGGGCTATGATGATAGGGTGGCAGCGTCAATTAATTGGCGCAACAAACAAGAATGGAGGTGACAGAAAAGACTGAAAGATTGAAAAACACCATAGAAACAGCATAGTTCATGATTCATTTGAAGTGAAAAGAAGCCCATCCAGATTCTCTAATCATTTTTTTCAATGACTCATATTCAGCCAAAGGGAAGACATTCTGATGATACGGGTATTCAACAACGGTCTATTTATATTTGCAAACGTGTAGCGGCAACAACGATACATGGAATGGTATCCATGATAATCTGAGCAGCATGTTGCATCTTTGATGTAAGGGAGGGAATGCATCTCATTGCTGGTATATTTCAGTCTTTGATACAATGCTGCCCTCTACAGAAGAAGTAGGACCACATCACATACTACAGTTTCAATTCAGAGAAAACAAGATTCACATAGGTCTATTCAAGATAGTTTGCATGTTCGAAACACAATAACTGCCGCAATAGTGACATATGCAGTTAGTCAGGACCACAATACCAAGGGTTGTGTCATGGTCATCGTGTGTCCTGTTACTAATGTCGCGTTGAAAACAACTGAGAACTCGGAAAAATACGAGGTCAAATAATGTCAGTGATCTTCAGGTCGGAGCTCTAGAAAGAGGCCCGAGTTGGAATACCGTTCAAATCAAATTTTCCCAGTCGGAGCTCGTTCACTGTTGTTTTGAACGCGGCATAAACATACTAGTCATCTTACGAATATAAGTCTACTCGCCATGTCTGATTACCTTTTCCATAACCTATCTGAATGTATGCGTTTAACATGAAAAGGCAAGCAAGCTCACTGATTGCTTGCCTATCACTCACACCTGTGCGCAATCATCACTTACCAGAACCTGACCCAGTTGCTGCTGGACTCTAGGGATGGGATTTGTAATGTAGCCTTGGCACGAACTCCTTTCCTAACACCTCAAAGTAAAATTAATTATTTTCAACCGATTGCTAAAGAATAAGAACCAAAGATCATTTCATTTTCTTTAATGAAATTATGCTAATCAAGACTACAAACAAATGAGTAAGATGGGATTCATTTATCAGTTCTTTATTGCGGAGAACATTTTCAATATGCTTGCATACACCTGAATACTGAGTAAAATGTCACCTAACTGGATGTTGGACAGAAGAGCAGTGGAATTGGATGATCTAGGTTAATATAGCCTAAGCATGCCAAAAAAGAAAAATCAGGACTGGTCTTGATGGCTATGCTATTTTGACCTGATTGTCAGAGTAAAAGTGAATTGACCTGGGGTAATGTAATTTATTCTTCTGTTTTTAAACTTCTAGGGCAAAGCTGAGTGGTAGGCCTATACTACGATTGAAGCTAGATCTACTCAAGGTTTTATAAGGGTCTTTTCACACTTGGTCTCCCCCTTTCAACCAATTTTTGTGAAATCGTGCAGTTCGCTTAATTTGTGCAGTGTGAACACTCAAAGGATCTCAGACCCCTCAAAAGAGCACCCGAAGAGAATCAAACACCATCGAGAGGTGGTAAAAGTTTGGTTCGCTTGAATTCCACAGGCTGGTTCCCTTTTTTAGGGCAATGCGAACACATAGTTAGCCTCAAGTTAGACTGCCCCAGAGCTGGTTAGTTCTTAAGGATTCATTGCCATAGAAATTAACCTGGCTCAAAGATGAGCCACTTTTGTGGTACCGGTTATCCCGAGTTGACCAATGTTAACTGGCTAACTGCTCAAACCACATACTTAGTATTCGGCTCAGGTCAACAGTCCATGTAAGCTTTCCAAAAAATGCACAAATGCTTCCAAAGTTTGAGGATATCTCCATACCTCTAAGTGGGTGTAGCAAAGCATCAGGGTCTGCTAAATGATGTAAATGTATTCATAAAGCATCTCAGAGTTGGAGGGCTGATCCAAGATAGGTTTTGCCTTAGATCATTACATTTAAGTCATTTAGCAGACGCTCTTATCCAGAGCAACTTACAAATTGAATAAGATTATAGGCAGGGAGAACCTGATCTATATCAGCACTGCTACTTTGAATACAGGCCCAGCTTAGTCTGCATTAAGCGTGACAACTCCACTTGTTTCCCATCAAATTAGGTGAAACAAAAAATATGATTACAAATGGTTAAATTATAAATGCAGAAACAAAGGCAAACAGAAGTTTCTCTTCCGGGTTATGCTTCTTAATGAACTGGCATTTACGGACATATTTACGTTCCTTTACAGTGCTTTCATTACTGACAAATATGAAAATGACCAATTAAACAGACCCCCCCTCCCCCATTATAACACAATTAAGCAGGTACTCACTTTGCTACCATTTTGTATAGTATTTAATGTCTGTGTATACAGTGAGTTGCCTAAGTAGGACCTACATTGCTTTTCAACAGAAATATCACTAAAGTATTTGCATAATTTACCAATTTGAAAAACAAAAATCAACCACAGACATTAACCTGGTAATTACTAAAAGTGTTAATTAAATGCACTGTCAAAACTAGTGCTCCCGACATCTGTTCCCCGCCAGAGCTGCCACTTTTCATGGAGCATGTCAAAAGAGGTGTGGACACATCAGGCTGCTCCAAAAGAAAAGCACAATGCTTTTTTCAAGGTAAGGGTTCTGTCTAAAATGGCACCCTATTCCCTACATAGTGCAGTACTTTTGACCAGAACCCTATGGGCCCTGGTCAAAAGCAGTGAACTATATAGGGAACAGGTGACTAAACCAAGAGCTGGTGGAGCGCTACTACAGCAAAAAAAAGTCCACGACAAACCCCACATTATCAGTATGTGCAGTATTCTGCACACCGCACTTTGACATACTATCTGCGTCGCATTGAGTACTTAATAAGACCAACAACAAAAAATACCACATCCAAGTGGGAATGTGAATATGTTTGCTATGTTGAAGTAGTGACATTACGAGGAAACTGATTCAGGGTCAGTTTCACAGTCCAGAGTTTGACGCTCCTCCCTGGCTGGGGCCCTCCTGTTTGACCAGGCAGTCGGCGGTCACCCCCTGAGAGGACAGCTCGGACAGCACATTGTCCAGATAGTTGGGGTCCGGGTAGCCGTGGCCTGACACGTTGGACATCATCTCCGTCTTGTGGTGGATCTCGTTCCACACCACTGTGTCAGGCTCGCCCGTGGTGCTAGACGTGCCCACTGTGAAGATGAGGCGCCGTGTCCACGCTACCTTCAGCAGCTCAAGTACCTGACATGAAATAAAAAATGAAATTAGAGATGACATGCTCTGCATATTTATGATGTTTTAGATCTTCCTGAAATTAAATCCATAGAAAGGTCCTTTGGGGAAAGGATGGTTGGCATACCTTTGAAGTCTGTATCCAAAATGATGATTGAGAAATTGATTGAATTGGGACATTTTGGCATTACCCTGGCCTTATTTAAGACACTACAATTACGTAGACGCTACAAAGCCTGTCTTGGAGTCATTTGAAACCTTAACATGTCATCTGAAATATGAGTACTGTTTAGATTAAGAATAATTTCTTTACATTAATTTATGGATAATTAAAAATACATCTAAAAAATACCCCTATTGATTGTAAATTCTTACACATTTAATGAGAACTAAAATATGTGCAACTAGAAAATATTGTAATTTGACGATCCCCAACTATCCCCATAGATATCCAACAGCAAACTAACTTTGCCAAGGTCGCACACTGGCTGAAGCTTATTGGTGCTAGCTAGACCTACTTCAGAATCACCTTTATTGTATATTTATTTACACATCCCTAGAATGACTTGGTCAAATGGTGCTGCTAGCATAAGACAATATAGAGACAGAATACAGACAGAGGAATTTATATGAAGTGTAGATATATTATTGAAAAAATAATTGTGAACGTAGAACTAAGACATTCAGTTATAAAATAAATAACTTTCCTTTAAGTTAGTCTGCATTGTCTATATGTTATGGTAGAGGTATGTGCATTTGATTTCACATTGACAGAGAGGAGATCAGATATAGAAATGGATTTCCTTTGCAAATATATTGGGATGCATTATCAATATACCCACCATAAACACTTACCTCATACTGTACAGTAAATAAGCATTTAATAAATTAAGCCAACAGAACAATTTTGAGTAGCAGATTTGGTCGCAACGAGTGGCAAATCAAATTGGTAATGAGGAATTGGCACATTACATTCAAGGAAGACGTGTCACTTAAATCTCACACTCAGTGTGTTTTGACTGAAACTGCTTAAATCAGACTTCCTAGACTGTTTTGAGCACATACGAGGATTCGGGGCCATGTTCGGAAGAAAGTGGACTGAAACAGGGATGAACTACGTGCTTACCTTTCTGCCCTTGTCGTTGTCTGGGAGGAAGCAGAAGCGAGGGAAGCCTCTACAGGTGTATGGCTGCCCCGGGTTAGGGTGCTCTGGACCCTGGAGAGAGAAATAATATTTAGTCATTTATCCAGAGCGATTTACAGTCAATGTTTCATCTAAGCTGCGCAAGTGCGTGCAGTAGCCCCGGGGAGAACAGAGAAGCACAAGATTGAGTGAAGTTCAATGTTCTAGAGTTTTCCCTGTTAGTTAACACTATCAAGGTTTCCCTTTACTGTGGCAATTGTGATCGAAGCAACGCAATAGCCATTTTCAACGCAACATACCGAAACAAAACGAACTATGCAAGAGATTGTTGTAGGCAGAATGCATCGGAGTAGGATTATATTGCCCACGACTCAGCCCATACTCTACAAAAACCAGTACGGCATAACCAATCAGAGCTGCCGCAGGCCTATATGCAAATAGACCATTGCCAAATATGGATGTGCCATTTACTTTGAAATGGACTGTGTTTACAACTGACTATCCTACCGATCCTTGACTTCGGCGATGTCATTTACAAAATAGCCTCCAACACTCTGCTCAGCAAATTGGATGTAGTCTATCACAGTGCCATCCGTTTTGTGACCAAAGCCCCATATACTACCCACCACTGTGACCTGTACGCTCTTGTTGGCTGGTCCTCACTACATATTCGTCGCCAAACCCACTGGCTCCAGGCCATCTATAAATCACTGCTAGGCAAGTCCCCGCCTTATCTTAGCTCATTGGTCACCATAGCAACACCCACCCGTAGTATGCGCTCCAGCAGGTATATCTCACTGGTCATCCCCAAAGCAAACACCTCCTTTGGCCGCCATTCCTTCCAGTTCTCTGCTGCCAATGACTGGAACGAACTGCAAAAATCTCTGAAGCTGGAGACTGATCTACCTCACTAACTTTAAGCATCAGTTGTCAGAGCAGCTTACCAATCACTGCACCTGTACACAGCCCTTCTGAAATTAGCCCACTCAACTACCTCATCCCCATATTGTTATTTATTTTGCTCATTTGCACCCCAGTATCTATTTGCACATCATCTCTTGCACATCTAGCATTCCAGTGTTAATACTAATTGTAATTATTTTGCACTATTGCCTATTTATTGCCTTACCTCCATAATTTGCTACATTTGAACACACTGTATATATATTTTCTGTTCTATTTTTGACTTCATGTTTTGTTTACCCCATATGTAACTCTGTGGTGTTGTTTTTATCGCACTGCTTTGCTTTATCTTGGCCAGGTCGCAGTTGTAAATGAGAACTTGTTCTCAACTGGCTTACCTGGTTAAATAAATAAAAACTATTTAAACAGCTGTGGTCGTGAGTAGATGAGCTTGTTTTGAGATCAAAGCGAGAGCTGCATGTAGCCACGTGTGCACATTTTGTTCATATCCTTTGCTAGTTAGTGAGTCATTAGCCCAGTTTTAGATAATTTAGTCAGCAATAGGGGAGTGATTGCTTCCTACAAGAGCACAAAACGTGTACATTTCTAGACATCTTTGAAAAGGGAGTCAGGTAAAGAGCTTTTTTTTGTCTTAAAGGGGCAGTGTTGTATTTTGAGACAGATGAGAATACTGACATGAGGAGAAGGCACAGGTCCAATCCCTTGTCTGTATCTTTTGGCCCTTGTGAATCTGAAAGGTATGGTTTCAGTCAGAAAGAACCGCCAGAGTGGTAAGCCTTGTTTTTGTTACTGCTTCGCTGGAGCAAAAGCCTGCACCCACACCTGCCCTGGCAGGGGTAAGATAAGCCCACCCCAGACTCCGTGTGTTAATGAGTGAGTGAGTCTACCTGTATCCCAGGGGGTATGCTGTAAATTATCTGGATAGTTCCACAGTCTGGGTGGCCGGGGAGGGACTGGGCAATACTATAGATCTCCATCTTGCCCTTGGGCTGGGTCCCAGTCTTCTCGCCGTAGATCGTCTTGCATGAGGGGCACTGGAGGCTGCCATCCTGGAACAGAGTCAGAACCGCAGACTTTCATTAAAAATAACCAAAAGGCCCACGTTAGTGACTGTTTACACGCTAATGATAAAGAATCAAGTTGACAAATTGACAGTTTATTAAGTACTAGTACCGGGTCGGACCCACCATTGCCTCCAGAACAGCCGGAATTCGTCGGGGCATAGATTCTACTAGATATGGCGTTCAAACGTTTCACAATTGGTAACAAGGGACCTAACGTGTGCCAGGAAAACATTCCTCATACCATTACACCACCGCCATGGACTCTTGCTGCTTATGCCAAATCCTGCATAAAGCAACAAGAACCGGGATTAAATCGGTACAGGCAATGTTTTTCCACTCCTCAATTGTCCAGTGTTGGTGATCACATGCCCACTGGAGCTGCTTCTTGTTTTTAGCTGATAGGAGTGGAACCCGGTGTGGTCTGCTGTAATCGCCCATCCGTGACAAGGACCAACGAGTTGTGTGTTCCGAGATGCCGTTCTGCACACCACTGTTATACTGCGCCGTTATTTGCCTGTTTGTGGCCTGCCTGTTAGCTTGCACGATTCTTGCCATTCTCCTTTGACCTCTCATTAATGAGCTGTTTCCACCCACAGGACTGCTGCTGACTGGATGTTTTTTGTTTGTCTCACCATTCTCTGTAAACCCTAGACACTGTCATGCGTGAAAAGCCCAGGAGGCCGGACTTTTGAGATACTGGAACCGGCACCCCTGACGATCATACCATGCTCAGAGTTGCTTAGGTCACATGTTTTGCCCATTCTAACGTTCAACCGAACAGTAACTGAATGCCTCGATGCCTGCTTTATATAGCAAGCAACAGCCACGTGACCATAAACTAAAATGTTAGCCTGATTTCACCATATGTGATATTGTTTATTATGATATGTTGTGGGTAACACTTAACTTTTAGCCTGCAGGTATAATGCTTCAATACTGTAACTATTCCCCAGGTCTTTTTTTGTTTGTTTAAATGAGAATGTGTTCTCAATCAACTTATCTGGTCAAATAAATAGCATGTACAAGCCTTTATAGTCCTTATTATAAGGCTTATTTTACGTGAACGTCTATGTAGGACAATATGTGGGCTCATGTTGTCCAGGCCACCCATTGAATTACATTTTATTAGGATCTCTGTGGCGCCCACCTTGGTTCCATTGTTGTACATGGCCAGCATGCAGAGCATGTGCAAGGTGTGTCCACACTTGGTGAACTTGCCCACGGCGCCGGGCGGGATGGACTTGGCTCCCTCGGACACCACAGCATAATCCGACGGACACGACAGCCGGTCCATACAGATGATGCAGTCCTGAAACCACAGGGAGGATATATATATATATATATATATATATATACAGTGGGGCAAAAAAGTATTTAGTCAGCCACCAATTGTGCAAGTTCTCCCACTTAAAAAGATGAGAGAGGCCTGTAATTTTCATCATAGGTACACGTCAACTATGACAGACAAATTGAGAAAAAAAAATCCAGAAAATCCCATTGTAGGATTTTTAATGAATTTATTTGCAAATTATGGTGGAAAATAAGTATTTGGTCACCTACAAACAAGCAAGATTTCTGGCTCTCACAGACCTGTAACTTCTTCTTTAAGAGGCTCCTCTGTCCTCCACTCGTTACCTGTATTAATGGCACCTGTTTGAACTTGTTATCAGTATAAAAGACACCTGTCCACTACCTCAAACAGTCACACTCCAAACTTCACAATGGCCAAGACCAAAGAGCTGTCAAAGGACACCAAAAACAAAATTGTAGACCTGCACCAGGCTGGGAAGACTGAATCTGCAACAGGTAAGCAGCTAGGTTTGAAGAAATCAACTGTGGGAGCAATTATTAGGAAATGGAAGACATACAAAACCACTGATAATCTCCCTCGATCTGGGGCTCCATGCAAGATCTCACCCCGTGGGGTCAAAATGATCACAAGAACGGTGAGCAAAAATCCCAGAACCACACGGGGGGACCTAGTGAATGACCTGCTGAGAGCTGGGACCAAAGTAACAAAGCCAACCATCAGTAACACACTACGCCGCCAGGGACTCAAATCCTGCAGTGCGAGACGTGTCCCCCTGCTTAAGCCAGTACATGTCCAGGCCCGTCTGAAGTGCATTTGGATGATCCAGAAGAGGATTGGGAGAATGTCATATGGTCAGATGAAACCAAAATATAACTTTTTTGGTAAAAACTCAACTCGTCATGTTTGGAGGACAAAGAATGCTGAGTTGCATCCAAAGAACACCATACCTACTGTGAAGCATGGGGTTGGAAACATCATGCTTTGGGGCTGTTTTTCTGCAAAGGGACCAGGACGACTGATCCGTGTAAAGGAAAGAATGAATGGGGCCATGTATCGTGAGATTTTGAGTGAAACCCTCCTTCCATCAGCAAGGGCATTGAAGATGAAACGTGGCTGGGTCTTTCAGCATGACAATGATCCCAAACACACCGCCCGGGCAACGAAGGAGTGGCTTCGTAAGAAGCATTTCAAGGTCCTGGAGTGGCCTAGCCAGTCTCCAGATCTCAACCCCATAGAAAATATTTGGAGGGAGTTGAAAGTCTGTGTTGCCCAGCGACAGCCCCAAAACATCACTGCTCTAGAGGAGATCTGCATGGAGGAATGGGCCAAAATACCAGCAACAGTGTGTGAAAACCTTGTGAAGACTTACAGAAAACGTTTGACCTGTGTCATTGCCAACAAAGGGTATATAACAAAGTATTGAGAAACTTTTGTTATTGACCAAATACTTATTTTCCACCATCATATGCCAATAAATTCATTAAAAATCCTACAATGGGATTTTCTGGATTTTTTTTTCTCAATTTGTCTGTCATAGTTGACGTGTACCTATGATGAAAATTACAGGCCTCTCTCATCTTTTTAAGTGGGAGAACTTGCACAATTGGTGGCTGACTAAATACTTTTTTTCCCCACTGTATATATATTCAGGGGTGAAAGTATATTTAATTTATTCCCGTTACAGACCTACGTGTACTTGACATTTTTTTAATGGTCCTAAAAGTAAAGATTAAGGGTCGAGTTTAATGTGGGATAAACACAACCAGTCATGTCATCAGTTCGTCAAAAACAAAAAAATCACTTCAAAAGACTCCTGTAGGCTACCTGCGCACGTTCGTCCACTCAAATAATTCAAGCATCCAAACATTGCACTGTGCACCCGCCACAAAACATCAAAAAGTGTAGGCCTAATGACATTCAGCGATTGTCATTAGGCCTTCACTTGTAGCCTGCCTTGGCAAAATGTCTGTGTTCTCTTCGAACCACACCGCATTGGAGTCCATTCACACATTTTTCATGTGGTAATACAAAAAATGAGGGTGTAATAGCCTACATTTTTCCTGGCATCTTAGTTATTATTGTGATCATTTTCCGGTACTGCGTACCCCCACTATTTCATTTGCCGGGAATCTGTACTGGGCCATACCTACTTTCACCCCAGGATATGTTATACATGTAATTACAAGATAATAATTACAGGATCTGTATATGATATTATATCATGACTCTATAAATTGATGTTGGGATGACTTGGGGATATGGATGAGTATTGTTTATATTTGTATACAAAACTGCAGTTGGCTTGCTCAAACTGCTTTAGAAATAGGTCTTCATTTTAGAGCAATCATATTTCTTTCAAATTGCACCTTCTTTGCAAAATAAAATGTTTCTTCAATACAAATAAAATTAAGAGTGGTTTTGTATAAAAATCACCTGTGTCATATGAATGTACCATCTTCATGAAATGTTTTCAAATGTCAGAAACTACAGTGAGGGAAAAAGTATTTGATCCCCGGCTGATTTTGTACGTTTGCCCACTGACAAAGAAATGATCAGTCTATAATTGTAATGGTAGGTTTATTTGAACAGTGAGAGACAGAATAACAACAAAATCCAGAAAAACGCATGTCAAAAATGTTATAAATTGATTTGCATTTTAAATGAGGGAAATAAGTATTTGAACCCCTCTCAATCAGAAAGATTTCTGGCTTCCAGGTGTCTTTTATACAGGTAACGAGCTGAGATTAGGAGCACACTCTTAAAGGGAGTGCTCCTAATCTCAGCTTGTTACCTGTATAAAAGACACTTGTCCACAGAAGCAATCAATCAGATTCCAACTCTCCACCATGGCCAAGACCAAAGAGCTCTCCAAGGATGTCAGGGACAAGATTGTACACCTACACAAGGCTGGAATGGGCTACAAGACCATCGCCAAGCAGCTTGGTGAGAAGGTGACAACAGTTGGTGCGATTATTCGCAAATGGAAGAAACACAAAATAACTGTCAATCTCCCTCGGCCTGGGGCTCCATGCAAGATCTCACCTCGTGGAGTTGCAATGATCATGAGAACGGTGAGGAATATCCCCAGAACTACATGGGAGGATCTTGTCAATGATCTCAAGGCAGCTGGGACCATAGTCACCAAGAAAACAATTGGTAACACACTACGCCGTGAAGGACTGAAATCCTGCAGCGCCCGCAAGGTCCCCCTGCTCAAGAAAGCACATATACAGGGCCGTCTGAAGTTTGCCAGTGAACATCTGAATGATTCAAAGGAGAACTGGGTGAAAGTGGTGGTCAGATGAGACCAAAATCGAGCTCTTTGGCATCAACTCAACTCGCCGTGTTTGTTGGAGGAGGAATGCTGCCTATGACCCCAAGAACACCATCCCCACCGTCAAACATGGAGGTGGAAACATTATGCTTTGGGGGTGTTTTTCTGCTAAGGGGACAGGACAACTTCACCACATCAAAGGGACGATGGACGGGGCCATGAACCGTCAAATCTTGGGTGAGAACCTCCTTCCCTCAGCCAGGGCATTGAAAATGTGTCGTGTATGGGTATTCCAGCATGACAATGACCCAAAACACATGGCCAAGGCAACAAAGGAGTGGCTCAAGAAGAAGCACATTAAGGTCCTGGAGTGGCCTAGCCAGTCTCCAGACCTTAATCCCATAGAAAATCCGTGGAGGGAGCTGAAGGTTCGAGTTGCCAAGCGTCAGCCTCAAAACCTTAATGACTTGGAGAAGATCTACAAAGAGGAGTGGGACAAAATCCCTCCTGAGATGTGTGCAAACCTGGTGGCCAACTACAAGAAACGTCTGACCTCTGTGATTGCCAACAAGGGTTTTGCCACCAAGTACTAAG
This sequence comes from Coregonus clupeaformis, assembly GCF_020615455.1. Classification (NCBI taxonomy): domain Eukaryota; kingdom Metazoa; phylum Chordata; class Actinopteri; order Salmoniformes; family Salmonidae; genus Coregonus; species Coregonus clupeaformis. The sequence goes on along the minus strand of NC_059204.1, from coordinate 1,775,423 downwards.
TCATGTTTTGCAGAGGGGTCAAATACTTATTTCCCTCATTAAAATGAAAATGAATTTATAACATTTCTGACATGCGTTTTTCTGTTTTGTTTTTTTAATTCTGTCTCTCACTGTTCAAATAAACCTACCATTAAAATTATAGAATGATCATGTCTTTGTCAGTGCGCAAACGTACAAAATCAGCAGGGGATCAAATACTTTTTTCCCCTCACTGTATATGCAAACAAAAGCAGGTATAGTTTATTTCATGTTTACAGTGATTTCCAAAGTATCAGAATGGGGAAACATGACTGATTGTTCTGCAAGAGCCCTTCTTCAGTGATTGTTAAGTAAAAAGAGGGCGGGGAGAAGTTTTCCTAGGTACAGCTCTAAGGGAAACCTAACAGTAACCATTATGGAAAATGCAAAACTGACCGAAGATCAGCATCTAGGGGCAACTTCACCCTACCCCAATAGAAAGAAGCGAGGGAGGAGGGGGTCTTTGACATTGAAATGCATACCTCGTCTTGAGCAGAGGCCACTTCCTCCATGTAGCGGTGAATGACATCCTCTGGTTTCTGGGCTGGGGCTGAGGGGACAGCAGACAATGAACAGAGTTGGAGAGAAACCCACCAGACTAAAACCACACTCAGGCCCTCAATATACAGACCGGACACACTATAAACAGTTAGGAGGGATTATAATAAGATCAATTGTATGGAAAATGTAGTCTCTAGTATTGCTTTTTTAATCAATTTCAGTGGATGAAATGGTGGTAGCCTAGTTGTTTTGCAGTTTGCTATTGTACACATTATGTTCACAAAAATAATTGCCTAGATTTTATAGCATAGTTCATCCTAAAACATTTTAACTGACACTACACTTTTTGTTATATTTTATATTTCTGCAGAAATGACCGACTCATCCTGCAGATGGAGCCTACACACTTCACTGCAGCTCAAACTTTAGGCCGGCTTCGTTGGCAAATCTGTACCACGCAAAAGCACTGCTCGAAGATGTAACATGAGTCGACAGATTGAGGCACACAGTATTAATGCATGACAGTTATGGATGAATGGAGAGAAGAGGGTTAGAGATTGACACTTATCTTCCAATGTGCCAATAGCACCCTCTTCCTTCGTTAGGGGCTGTGGTGTCCCAAATGCCACCCTATTCACTACATAGGGCTCTATTCAAAAGTAGTGCACTATGGGCCCTGGTCAAAAGTAGTGCACTATGGGGAATAGGGTGCCATTTGGGATGCAACTTCATTGTTAGATTTGTGAGTATCAGTCTGTTCTGGAACAGCTGCAGAGTAGGTCAGCAAATCAGTGTTGAGTTCAGGGGTTCTGTTTTGAGCTGCAACCTTTGTAAATGTAACCAAACTGGATCACAAAAAGCAAGATTAGGGCCTAGTTCTGAAAGAAACACACCAATGTTTGTTAGCTAATGAATACTGTATCGACTGCCAAGCAACATCACAACACTGATTTGTGGATATGATATGAATGAGTCACAGATTGGCAAATTATTCGTAGAGACAAGCGAGCGATGGAATACGATAAAAGAGCGAGGACACCTAAGAGGAAAAATAAAAGGAAGCTATACAAGCCTGCAGAAAATCTAAACACTGCCTTTGATGCCATTCAGTTTGAGGACATTTTGAAGGACACAGTATTTGATTTTCAAGAATAAGTTTGATATTTGTACAACTTATTGATAGATGGTTCCTTACCCTGAAAGTAGTGTATGAGCCAGGAGAAAATGTAATCGATGGTTCGGGTTTCTTTAAACAGCCACTACAAAAAACTCTGCCAATTTTAGACACAGCTAGCTGAAAGTCAATGGGAGTGATAGGGACACCGTGCAATGTCCATGTTTTTTGCCAAATCACCTTTAAGTAAAGTCAAACCAAATCCAGTAGATTTCAGTTGCCCCAATCCCTCCCATTGATTCTAAGTATTGTGTATTGAATAGTGAGAGCCTAAAACTGAGAGAGAATATGAATTACTGCCTCAGATGTCGCCAAAGTTTCACAAGGCAGGCATTCGTTTTTAAACACAAGGGACATTTTATTTTTAATTGAACATACATAACAAGCCCAAGTATTCCAACTTTGGGATTTGGGACGACAACAATGGAAAGCATTGGATGTGACGAAGCACAGAGCTGGATGCAGGCCAATGGGGAGTTGGTGGGGGAAGGTGGCGTAGCTACCTGTCCTGTGCTGCCTCTTTGCCCTCCTAACCGAGCTGCTGCTGTGAGTTTTGGAGCCTGCGGGCCTGCTGGTGCTGCTGGGGGGAGGAGGAGCGGAAGAGGGATGTGGGAGGGGGGCACTCGTGAAGCGCACGCCGAGTCCCACTGCTGACATCAAAATGGAGGCCATGCCTGGAGTGGGAGGCCCCGGGGAGACATGCAGAGGGGGTGGGGTCGGGGGGGAGAAACCAAACAGATGAGACATGGTGGATAAAGCAGTGCGTGACTGGGGGGGACCTACTCAGGGACAAGAGGGCATTGTATTGGGAAGTTTGGTAGGCTTCCAGCCCCATCCTGCTTGGTACAGATAGATACAATTGGATTCAGGAATAAGAAGTCATCTGGATTTAGGGTTTGTAAAGACAATGTGTTGGACTAATATTTGGCAGTAATACATGTGGGCTGATATGTACTGCAATAACCGCACTGCTCTAATTGATTTCCTTTTAAAAAGCCCTATTGTTAGGTTCTGCCTCAATACTACATGGTATTGTATATATAAATATTTTTACAGTTATTTAATGATATGTAAAAATAAAAAAAGGAATATCAGCACAAATATGTCAAAGGAAAATCTTCAGAAAATGTCAAATTCACTTTACATTAGCCCTCCACAAAACATTTCAGCTAAAGCCCAACAAATATGTTCCTCACTGCTCAACACGACCCCTTGAACAGTCACTAACAAAAGAAGCTGAATTGCTGTCGGTATTGGTCAAACACACACAGATATTATCAATCTGACAGACTCCATTGCTAGCCTATCTGCTGGCTCAATGGGATAGTCCACTTTTTTGTAAAGTTTTAGCATAAAAAGCTAAACTGCTAGCTAAGAGATTCTGGACGTTCCTAAATAACCAGCTAACAAATAAATAAAAAACGGTTTGGATGAAATGACAACACCCTAGGTGTAATGAAAATTCGCTAGGCTACAAATATATAAAGTGAACTGGGCCTCCTGGGGGGAGGAGGAGCGGAGGAGGGATGCAGGAGGGGGGCACTCGTGAAGTGCAAGCCGAGTCCCACTGCTGACATCAAAATGGAGGCCATGCCTGGAGTGGGAGGCCCCGGGGAGACATGCAGAGGGGGTGGGGGAGAAACCAAACTGATGAGACATGGTAGATAAAGCAGTGCGTGACTCGGGGGGACCTACTCAGGGACAAGAGGGCATTGTATTGGGAAGTTTGGTAGGCTTCCAGCCCCATCCTGCTTGGTACAGATAGACTTTCTGAATCCAATGTTATCTAAGGCACTGCATTGCAGTGCTAGAGGCGCAGCAGTCTAAGGCACTGCATCACAGTGCTAGAGGTGCCACTACAGACCCTGGTTCGATCCTGGGCTGCATCACAACCGGCTGTGATCGGGAGTCCCATAGGACGGCGCACAATTGGCCCATCGTCGTTCGGGTTAGGGGAGCTTTACTTGGCTCATCGCGCCCTAGCGACTCCTAGTGGCAGGCCGGGCGCCTGCAGGCTGACCTCGTCGTCAGGCGAACGGTGTTTCCTCCAACACATTGGTGCGGCTGGCTTCCGGGTAAAGCGGGCAGGTGTTAAGAAGCGTGGTTTGGCGGGTCATGTTTCGGGGGACGCATGACTCGTCCTTCGCCTCCCAAGACCGTTGGGGAGTTGCAGCGATGAGACAAGATTGAAATTGGGGAGAAAATACATTTAAATTAAAGCGAACTAGCCCCTTTTCACTAAGCCCCCAAACCCCTGAGACTACCTTGGCAAATAAACACCATCATGGGCTGGGCAAACGACCAGAGCAAAACAGGGCCTGGTCTGTGGAGATTATGTACAGCGATAAACTGAGGTGCTAGGCTAGCTGTCCAGAGAGTCACAAATGACTTTCCCACCACCGACAGGAGCTATGGTCATTGCCATGAAATCAAAGGAGTTCTCTGCTTTAATGACTGATCAACAAAAGGTGTGCCTCTGAAATCTGTCAGGTCTATGAGATAAGCTTACTAAACCACACGGTTGCTGAACAGTGCTGTCGAATGTGTAGACCATTTCTGGTGTATCAGCCATCTTTGTTAAGACTTTAGCTTGCCATAGGCCACACATTTGGCTGAAACAAAGTAAGCTTACTAACATTGATTTTAGAACCACCAAGAAAAACAATGCTTTATCCAAACAGCTAGAATTCACATTGATGGTGACTGAAAAGAATCCAGGTAGTACCACCATGGTGGATGTTTGGATCAACTGTTTGGGACTGCTTTACCTGCAAGGGCTGAGCTCACACTGGTGGATCCATTCCGTTGCAGAGGGATGGTGGGGACACTGCAGCAGAGGAAACAGGAAAACAGACAATGAATCCATACACACCATTGCAGAAGCAATCAATTGAGAAACTGATGTGGTCGGTTCTCTGAAAGTTTGAAATCACTCTAGATCAGGGGTCTCCAACCTTTTCTAGCAGGAGAGCTACTTTAAAAAAAAAATATATATATAGATATCTCAAATAGTCACACATTCTTCCTCTCCCCTGCAACTCGTCGCTGGGTCCTTAGTTGTTTAACCATTATTTTACCAGGTATATTGATAGAAAACACACTAAGGGGGACCATATAAAAATCAGCCCCAAATTCTGTTTAATATTTTCCCAGTTTCATTTTTCCGTGGTTTTAAGTTTTTCACTCAGAATTACAATTGTTCATAGAGAATAAACTAAATTGGATGTTCTGAGTCCATGTCGATGCTTAAATCACATCAGAAGACAAATTTAGATTGAGTGCAATTCCCCTTTCAATTGTGCATCTAATGAGTGAGGAATGTGCCGTCTAATGTGCCGGTCTAGCGATGGTTCTGTACTGTTGCTGCTCATTTCATGGCAAAGTGTGCAAATAACAAATAGATACAAATGATATACTTCTGCCAGGCAAGCCTACTTTGCAGTTAACAATTAATTGAGAAGGTTTTGGGGAAAGCATTTCTGTCAACCCACAAGACGGTTATCACATCAACTGGCTACACACAGAGTGATAGACAAACTATAATAATAATAATAATAATAATAATAAGCCATTTAGCAGACGCTTTTATCCAAAGCGACTTACAGTCATGCGTGCATACATTTTTGTGTATGGGTGGTCCCGGGGATCGAACCCACTATCTTGGCGTTACAAGCGCCGTGCTCTACCAGCTGAGCTATCACCACACAGAGAGACGGGCAATATTACAGGAAATGTATTGGCAGATATTGTGTTAGGTTTGGCTTTTTAAGCCAATAGTGGCCAAAAGAGTTGTGGAAAAGTTGCATTGATTAGAAAGTAACTGGGAACTTGCGGTGTCTGATACTTGTGAGATTTGTTTATGACAGTATGCGGCACGCTACTCATATGTGGGCTGCGAGCTAGAGGTAGCTTGCGATTGACCTGTTGGAGACCCTAGATACTGCAGAATCTTTCCACTATATCTCCTATTTTGAACAGTTCTGTGCCCTGAAGCTGCAAGTTTACATGAGTAAATCAATCACGATTCTAAAACGTGTTGTTTTGCTGCCATCTCAAACTAACTAAACAGCAAGACAGAGGGAGTACAAATGGCCTTACTCTTGATAAATGATGGATGGGGAGCTAGCATGGCCTTGCTAAAACAGGCCTGCCTTGGTTCAGAGTTTAACCTGGCTTATGATCCCTAAAATCAGGCATTCCTGCGGTTCACTGTGCAGTATCTTTCCTCCTGGTTTCCTTTACTGTCATGTTCTGCTGACGCCTCTGTTCAGCAGAGCCCAAGAGAGTGGAGCAAAAGCTGAGACAAGCTCTGCTGCCAGTATTCCAGAACACACGCAGAGAGGGCCTACCGCAGTTATGCACATCCAGTGTGTCAGATACTTTTCGGTGTGCTTTTTCTCCAAGTTGATAAGGCTTTGGAGTACAATGTGAATGTTACAGTATGTTCAACATTGCTCCATGCTGCCATCTTTTTCTCACTCAAGTTATTTTAGCGCTGTGTGGCATCAGGGCTGTGACGAAGCGTTCAAAAATAGTGCCACTAAGGTATTCTTTAAAACAAAAATGCAATTTAACTGTCACAAGAATGACATACTAGTATGCACACTTTCTTCCCCGTGCTTTGTTCGTCACAAGGAGTGACAGCCTAGGCCTACTACTACCAGGAACCACATGGTGACACAACAATGAGAGGAAGTGTGTGAGATGCACCAGTTGATGTAATGTTACCCTTTCAACATCAGCTGGCTTTTTGACCGAGCAGAGCTTTGGGTCCCAAATCTGGTTTCCTATCCACTGCAAAACAATTCCGCGTAACCCCACTTCCTCTTTAGTGGACATCAATAAAATATCTTATCCTGCCGTTTTCAGGCAGTGTTTTTGAAGTGTTCAGATTTGGGACTCTATGACAAATTGTAACCCCAAACTATACCAATGTGTCAATTAGCTCAACATAAAATGATACAACATACATAAATCTGTTCAAAACAACAATTTGGTCTAAGTCTGCGTCTACACAGACAGTCCAATTCTGATCTTTGCCACTAATTAGTCTTTTGACCAATCAGATCAGTAATAATTGGGCAAAATATCAGAATTGGTCTGCCTGTGTAAACGCAGCCTTAATGTAATTCAGAGCCCCTACCAGTAGGCTATGCCTTACTCAACACAGAGTTACTCAAGAATGTAGTATAAATGGATAGGCTGCTAAATGAGCCGACAATTACTTTTCAAACAAAACCAGCCTACCTTAAGCCATTGGCACTGGTGGGGTAGGACAGTGGAGTTCCAGGGAACTGACTAGCGGAGGTTGACGGGGGCCAAGGGCCACCCCACGCCATGCCCCCCACAGAAAGAGGCCTCCTGGGGTAGGGCGAGTACACCGAGGTGGGGTGAGCTCCAGCCGCCCTGCTGGGGCCCTGGAAGCTGGGCAGGCTCAGCTGGCCAGAGGAGAAGGAGTGGCGTGAGCGGCTGGGCATGGGGCCAGTGCAACTGTGGCTCAGACACTGGTGGCAGGAGCAGGCCGGGCCCGAGTGGATGACGGAGGCGCCAGACGCCAGCGGGTAGGGGAAGTTACCCTGCCGTCGGACCTGCCGCCTGAAGCCTGTGGCCTTGTTGACCTGGGCCAGCGCTGTGAGGTCCACTATGTAGTTATAGCCATGTGAGGCCATGTCCGCCGTGGCCTGCCGTGCCAGGTAGCTGTGTTCTAGTAGGATAGAAGTGCGAGTCTCGTATGGAGTCCATCCTCCTTCGTCATTCGCCCACTCCCAATATACTCCGCTACCCAAGCCTGAGGACTGGGCAAACAATTGGCGGCGTACAGACCGCGTTTTCCCTGGAAAGAGAAGAACACAGTGAATTCATACTGTACTCATGAGGCAAATGTGTTTTGCACAGAAAATGATGCAATAGACATCACACATCAGTGAATGACAAACAGTTTATTATAGTAGTAGCTAGTGGTGTAGTTCATAGTGTCAGCTAAACATACCACACATCCTGTGCTATTGAGATAAGATTTCCTGCTGTTTTTCTCCCTTTTCCTCGCCACGTTTGTATCACAGGCTGCAAGTGTCAAAGGACATTTGGACTTCTCCAATAATCCCCACTTTCCAACCAAGAGACTTGGCTGTATGACTGCCTAATATCATGTCTGGATCACATTCCAGTTAGCCAGGTAACGTTAGCTAGCCAGCCAACTAGTTACCCAAAGAAAACGTTGACATTGCAGGAAAATAGGCTGTTCCCTATAGATGTTAGCAAGAGAAGTAATGCGATTATCTTTCGTTCACGGAGGCCAACAGCTGACCACAACAGCTAGCTAGCTAACGATGCGCTAGCTAGGGCACAACAAAGCCCGAAAGCTTCATTTGAGTTTTAATAGCTAGCTAGCTACATCACACACGGTGCAGTGCCAGTGGCTTAATTCCCTTACCTGTATCTTGGCGGAACTGGTTCAAGCTTGGTATGTCTATGAGATAAGGCGACAAGCTGGGGTCTGATTGTCCGAGGCTGATGCTGGTGGTGCCAGGACCCCCACCTCTGTGTCCCCGCGGAGAGGAGAAGTATTGTTCGATGTAGCCGCTCACCTGGCCGCTGTATGGTCGCCAGGAGCCAAGATCATCCTGCCATTCCCATACAACGACCATAGGCTGAGATTGTCCAGGTGCTCCCAAGGTCGGTGTAGAGATAGAGGGTCCATTTCTAGACCCATTTATCCCCACACAGGAGCTAGAGGCAGTGGCCATATCTTCCAGCTAGTAGCGATACGTCAAATTCAGTAAACGAAACGATAGCAAAAGCTGATGCTAGCTAATTCAGCTAACGTAGCAAGCTAGGTTAAGTAGCTATGTTAAGTCAGATGGACAAAACACGTTAACACTTCGCCAAACTACAGGACACCTTGCCAGCTACCCTATCAATAAATTGTAGCTATCAACCCTAGTTAAGTAGCTAACGTTACGCTATCAAAACATCTTCCGTTTACAAGCTGTAGCTAAAGTTAGCTAAACTAGCCAGCACGGCTAGCTTGGATTATTAAAATGCCCCATTTTTACAAGACGACTGATTCGAGATCAGGCTGCAAACATTCAAGCAAACTGTTTAAAAGCATTTTGGCAAACCTTGCGAAGCAATTAATCATTAGATGAGGAAATATATTGAGCTATGCTAGTTTGCTAATCATGCATTGCATTCCAACCAACTCAAACTGGCTAGCTACTAAACCAGCGATACACCAAGCTGTCTGAACAATCGTTGCTTGGCAAATGACGACATGTGAACATCATCGTATTTTTAAAGGTCCAATGCAGCCGTTTTTATCTCAATATCAATTCATTTCTGGGTAACAATTAAGTAACTTACTGTGATTGTTTTCAATTAAATTGATCAAAAAGATACATTTCTCAAGCAATAATTTAGCTAGGACTGTCTGGGAGTGGTCAGAGTGGCAGAAAGGTTTCGAACTCTCTTTCTTATTGGTCTATTAGCTAATTAACTGCCTGGTGATGTCACTACACAGGCCAAAACTCCATCCAACCAAAACAGGCTGAAATTTCATGTGGTCTTTTCAAACAGCTCTTAACACTAAAAGGGCATTATCATAATTTCACAATATTATTTCAACCTCAGTGTGGAAATATATATAAAACAAATTATGTTTTTGACTGCACTGGAGTGGTCTTAATAACTCTGTTGTCAAAATGGTCCTTTCAAACCTCAATCATTACATAATTTCATTTCTCTATGATACCATGACATTATGAAGGACACAATAATACGAAAGTAGTAGGTTTAAACTTTCTTTAGAATTTTTTTTTTTTTACTTGCATTCATAACACACAAAGTCACTGCAGTCCAATAAAAAGTGCAAGGCAACACATTTTATTTCAAAGGCCTAAATGGCATTAAGGTACAGCATATAAATACTGGTGAATCGAGAGACAGCTGTTACAGGATAACACAGACCATTCTTTCTTTAACACACATTACATTCATGTTGACTTAAAGATACATTTTACTTAGCACAGATGTGCTACAAACATAAAAGCCTAGCTGAGAAAATCTCAACTCCACGTACAAGTACTCAGCTAAAGAAAAGCTGTGACGAGTTTTACAAAATATGAAAATTTGTCTTAGATATAGTGCTATCACCTTGGGTTATTCCTATCACGGAGAATACCGGTATGCACACCTGAAGGCGAACATATTTCAGTTGATATACTTTGAGTTACATACAGTAGTAGTTAGTATTGTAGAGACATTTGATTCAGTACTTAGATTACTGAACATTTTAATTTACATCCCTGCACATGATGTTTGTTTTTTAATCTTCAAAATAAATAAATAAATAAATCATACAAACAAATATCTGAATGTTGTAAAGCCAGATTTATCCAAGACATTTGTGCTGTAGTTACACCCCATAACAAAAGTCTATGTTGGATCAGACAAAAATAGCCTAAAATGGTGAATACTTCAATGATTGTAAGTTCCATAAACTTAGTGCCATAACATAACCCCAGTTGGTTAGAATGACTTTTCTTTTGTAGAGCATTTTGAAAAAGGTGTATCAAGAAAGCACAATCAGGACTGTGGGGGAGAGCAAATGTATATAAACACTAGATTTCCGATGCAATGTATTGGCCAATGAGAGGCTTTGAAGCCACCGATCGGCCATATTGGTACACACCTCAGAAGAAGCAGTCCTTAATAGGTATTCAGTATTTCAATTAAAATGTTTCAAGGACAAAATTACATGTATTTAAGTATTTATTTTGTTGTTGTAGTGGGGACAGTAACAACTGTTCTCTCAAAAAATTATACTTTAAGGAAAATGTCTTTCTATATTTTGTTTAGCTCACATAATATAATTTAAAAGTATGCATTAAGGTGTCTGTAATAGAATAAACATGGGAAAAACGAATGTAGACATTCATAAATGCATTTATATCGCTTCCAAAATCTTTTTTTACAATGGTGGGGGAGTAGTAAAATGGAGGCTCAATGGCTTCAAAACAGCGCCCCCTGTCAGTCATCTAGTGTATATAAATCATTGAAGGAAACAAAATCAAAGAAAGCACTTATCTTGCAACAAATTATGCACAGATTCTATTGTTCCTCCTCACATTTCCACCCAAGCCACCATTTAAAAACACATATCCAAACCTATATTTTCAATCAGTCAGTAAAGTTTTTAAGCAACAGCACTCGGGCAAAGCTGAAACTTGGCGATGCGATTATAAGTATTGGTTTGATAAAGTCCTCTCATTATATCCTCTTCCTGTAGCAGAGTATCTGTTTTCTTCTCTTCTAGTATTTCACCTTTCCAGGGACTTGCCCATTCACTCCACTGTAGTCCACCATGTACATGGGCCATTGCTAAAAGGAGACAGAGACAAAGCAAAAGGAGGATACATTAGAGAGAGCATGAGGGAGGGGAGATCAGTTATACTGTTGCAGAAGCAAATTATGGTCCATCAATTACACAACCTTATTAGTGCCTTTTACAAATGCCTTTAATACCTACACATATAATATACATGTATAAATAAAGTCAACTGTATTAAAGTATAAAATCAGAGCATTTCCATTATGTATTTTGATAATGAAAGGGATAGGGGGATACCTAGTCAGTTGTTCAACTTAATGCATTCAACTGAAATGTGTCTTCCGCATTTAATGAATCAGAGAGGTGCGGAGGGCTGCCTTAATCGACATCCACGTCTTCAGAGCCTGGGGAACAGTGGGTTAACTGCCTTGCTCAGGGGCAGAACGACAGATTTTTACCTTGTCAGGTCGGGGATTCGATCCAGCAACCTTTCGGTTACTGGCCCAACGCTCCTACCCGCCAGGCTACAATAACCACAAAATACTGTACAACAAACTGTTATATAATAGCTTTGTTATTAGTACCACGTACCATCACTGGAATCTGATTGGTTGATACCCCTGACTCGGAGGGTAAGGACACTCGGCTGCTCTCCAGGACTCTTTTGCGCTTGCGTCGATTGGTAGAAACCTCTTTCCCTTCTTAACCCACAAAAACAACACAGCCGTTTTGAACATACTTCTAAAGCACGTGTCCTTATGGACCGCATTACTTTAAAAAAAAAAGAAATTGTCTACTGTAGAACAATCCTTACCTGTGTTACATGTTTGGGTGCATATTTCCGCAAAAGGCCTGTAGTAAAGAAAATTAATTAAAATAGGAATTTCAGTTCTGTAGATGGACAGAGAAGGGAGCCTGGCTTTTGCCCAAGAGTGAGTCTCCCTACTAGAATTTGAACTCGTACAGTTCTTCCATGTCCTTCTTTCACATTTTAGGCTTTTAATCCACAATCTGGGATATTTCTACAAACTCCAGATTGACACAATTATTACAATGACAAAGACACTCACTGTAGCTGGCTCTTGATGTTGATGGTGATATCATCTCGGGCTTGAAGGATCTTTTCCAGGCGGATTATGTCGTAAGTGTTGGGATTTCGGAAGGGAATATCGTCCGGAAGGCCACTAACTTCAACAGAGTCGGGACTGGCACGGATCAGCTTGTATGGGACTATGACAGAGCGGTCCAGGCCCAGAGCGTCACCTGAACATGAAGCTATTCAGTCAGTTTGGGCCGGATCTTAACTCCCAATAAGTTAGAATTTTCACTAAGTTATGCATTGATGTCAATGGGAGACTAAGTGAATATTTAACTTATGTGTGCCCTGTAGCTCAGTTGGTAGAGCATGGCGCTTGCAATGCCAGGGTTGTGGGTTCGTTTCCCACGGGGGGCCAGTATGAAAATGTACGCACTCACTAACTGTAAGTCGCTCTGGATAAGAGCGTCTGCTAAATGACTAAAATGTAAATGTGTAAATTGGGATTTACCCCTTTAGGAATAAATCACTAGCTGTTAATACTTTAGGTCTATTTTTTTTACTAAGGCTTATATAGACAAAGCAAACTGTACAAATGGAGGATATACACTGACCATATTTCTGGTTGAAGAGTTCTTTCACTTGCTCGCGGAGGATCACTTTCTCCCCCATGCGGTTGACCTCCTCGTCATCTGTCGGTTCAGAAGGAGAGGAGTCAAACAGAATTTGTGGGGACAGTTTAGCAGATTTTACAGTGCCTTCAGAAAGTATTTACACCCCTTGACTTTTTCCACATTTTGTTGTGTTACAGCCTAGTTTAAAATTGATTAAATTGAGATTTTTGGGCATTGGCCTACACACAATACCCCATAATGTCAAAGTGGAATGATGTTTTCATTTTTTAAAACCAATTACTTAAAAATGTATAGCTGACAGTGGTGTAAAGTACTCAAGTAAAAATACCTTAAAGTACTACTTAAGTCGTTTTTTTGTGTATCTGTACTTTATTTTACTATTTATATTTTTGACAACTTCTCCTGTTACTCCACTACATTCCTAAAGAAGATAATGTACTTTTTACTCCATACATTTTCCCTTACACCCAAAAGTACTCATTACATTTAGAATGCTTAGCAGGACAAGAAAATGGTCCAATTCACGCACTTATCAAGAGAACATCCCTGGTCATCCCTACAGCCTCTGATCTGGCGGACTCAGTAAACACAGATGCTTGATGTCTGAGTGTTGGAGTGTGCCCCTGGCTATCCGTAAATTAAAATAACAAGAAAATCATGCAGTCTGGTTTGCTTAATATAAGGAATATGAAATGATTTATACTTGTACTTTTACTTTTGATACGTAAGTATATTTTAGCAATTACACTTACTTTTGATACTTAAGTATATTTAAAACCAAATACTTTTAGACTTTTACTCAGGTAGTATTTTATTGTGTGATTTTCACTTTTACTTGAGTCATTTTCTATTAAGGTATCTTTACTTTTACTCAAATATGACAATTGGGTACTTTTTCCACCACTGATAGCTGAAATGTCTTGAGTCAATAAGTATTCAACGCCCTTGTTATGGCAAGCCTAAATAAGTTCAGGAGTAAACATTTGCTTAACAAGTCACATAATAAGTTGCATGGACTCACTCTGTGTTCAAAAATAGTGTTTAACATGATTTTTCAATGACTACCTCATCTCTGTACCTCACACATACAATTATCTGTAAGGTCCATGGGTCAAGCAGTGAATTTCAAACACAGATTCAACCACAAAGACCAGGGAGGTTTTCCAATGCCTCGCAAAGTAGGGCACCTATTGGTAGATGGGTAAAAAAATAAATAAAAATAGAACAGACATTGAATATCCCTTTGAGCATGGTGAAGTTATTAATTACACTTTTGATGGTGCATCAATAAACCCAGTCACTACGAAGATACAGGCGTCCTTCCTAACTCAGTTGCCGGAGAGGAAGGAAACAGCTCAGGGATTTCAGCATGAGGCCAATGGTGACTTTACAACAGTTACAGAGTTTAATGGCTGTGATAGGAGAAAACTGAGGATGGATCAACAACATTGTAGTTACTCCACAATACTAACTTAATGTCAGTGGTGTAAAGTACTTAAGTAAAAATACTTTAAAGTACTACTTAAGTAGTTTTTGGGGGTATCTGTACTTTAATTTACTATTTATATTTTTTGACAACTTTTACTTTTACTTCACTACATTCCTAAAGAAAATAATGTACTTTTTACTCCATACATTTTCCCTGACACCCAAAAGTACTCGGTACATTTTAAATGCTTAGCAGGACAGAAAATGGTCCAATTCACACACTTATCAAGAGAACATCTCTGGTCATCCCTACTGCCTCTGATGTGGCAGACTCACTAAACACAAATGCTTTATTTGTAAATTATGTCTGAGTGTTGGAGTGTGCCCCTGGCTATCCATACATTTAAAAAACAAGACAATTGTGCCATCTGGTTTGCTTAATATAAGGAATTTTTTTATGTGTCTTCCGCATAATTTTAAATTATTCATACTTTTACTTTTGATACTTAAGTATATTTTAGCAATTACATTTACTTTTAATACTTAAGTATATTTAAAACCAAATACTTTTACTCAAGTAGTATTTTACTGGGTGACTTTCACTTTTACTTGAGTCATTTTCTATGAAGGTATCTTTACTTTTACTCAAGTATGACAATTGGGTACTTTTTCCACTACTGCCTAATTTACAGTGAAAAGAAGGAAGCCTGTACAGAATACAAATATTCAAAAACATGCATCCTGTTTGCAAGAAGGCACTAAAGTAATACTGCAGATAATGTGGCAAAGCAATTCACTTTTTGTCCTGAATACAAAGTGTTATGTTCAGGGCAAATCCAATACAACACATTACTGAGTACCACTCTCCATATTTTCAAGCATAGTGGTGGCTGCATCATGTTATGAGTATGCTTGTAATCTGTAGCTCAGCTGGTAGAGCACGGCGCTTGTAACGCCAAGGTAGTGGGTTCGATCCCCGGGACCACCCATACACAAAAAAAATGAATGCACGCATGACTGTAAGTCGCTTTGGATAAAAGCGTCTGCTAAATGGCATATTATATTATTATTATTATAATCGTTAAGGACTAGGGAGTTTTTCCCAGGATAAAAAAAAAAATGGAATGGAGCTAAGCACAGGCAAAATCCTAGAGGAAAACCTGGTTCAGTCTACTTTCCACCAGACACTGGGAGATGAATTCACCTTTCAGCAGGACAATACCTTAAAACACAAGGCCAAATCTACACTGGAGTTACTTACCAAGAAGACAGTGAATGTTCCTGAGTGGCCGACTTACAGTTTTGACTTAAATCTACTTGAAAATCTATGGCAAGACCTGAAAATGGTTGTCTAGCAATGATCAACAACCAATTTGAGCTTGAAGAATAAAAAAAAAAAATGTTGCACAATCTAGGTGTGGAAAGTGCTTAGCGACTGACTCATAAAGACTCGCAGCTGTAATCGCTGCCAAAGGTGATTATTGACTCAGGGGTGTGAATACTTATGTAACTAGCGCCTAACAGTGCAGTAAATGTCAAGTACACAAATAATAAATAATCAAAAATTAGAAACAAAAAATCAAGAATGTCAGAACTAATCAAATTAACAACCCAAATAACACTACCAGTAATCCAAATGCAATATATGCGTATATACATATTTATAAAATAAATATACAGTGGGGAAAAAAAGTAGTGTGTTACTGATGGTAGGCTTTGTTACTTTGGTCCCAGCTCTTTGCAGGTCATTCACTAGGTCCCCCCGTGTGGTTCTGGGATTTTTGCTCACCGTTCTTGTGATCATTTTGACCCCACGGGGTGAGATCTTGCGTGGAGCCCCAGATCGAGGGAGATTATCAGTGGTCTTGTATGTCTTCCATTTCCTAATAATTGCTCCCACAGTTGATTTCTTCAAACCAAGCTGCTTACCTATTGCAGATTCAGTCTTCCCAGCCTGGTGCAGGTCTACAATTTTGTTTCTGGTGTCCTTTGACAGCTCTTTGGTCTTGGCCATTGTGGAGTTTGGAGTGTGACTGTTTGAGGTTGTGGACAGGTGTCTTTTATACTGATAACAAGTTCAAACAGGTGCCATTAATACAGGTAACAGGTGGAGGACAGATGAGCCTCTTAAAGAAGAAGTTACAGGTCTGTGAGAGCCAGAAATGTTGCTTGTTTGTAGGTGACCAAATACTTATTTTCCACCATAATTTGCAAATAAATTCATTAAAAATCCTACAATGTGATTTTCTGGATTTTTTCCCCTCAATTTGTCTGTCATAGTTGATGTGTACCTATGATGAAAATTACAGGCCTCTTATCTTTTTAAGTGGGAGAACTTGCACAATTGGTGGCTGACTAAATACTTTTTTCCCCCACTGTATGTATGCAGTGATAAGTGCACTGTATACTTTATTTTTGCTTGCTCTGGGCATCTGCATGCTCCTATTTAATGGATGCAATCATGACAGTTTCAAAACCAACTATTCTTACAGCTGTTACAGGCTTTGGTTTTTCCATTTAAGTTTTGGGTTTGGACTTCAGCACGTATAGCTCGTTAGCACGTAGGGCGCACCAATTGGTGTCACATCGTTGGTCAGTATGTGTTACACCTGTGCTGGTTGCCATCTGGTTAGTGGGAAGGTGTTTCACCTGTGCTGGCCCAGGTGCTATTTAAGAGTGGCTGCCCCAGAGCTCTAGTTGTCTTGATAGATGCGGAGGGTTAACACCTTTAGTTGGCTCTTCGTGTTTTGATTTGTAGACAAACAATCCTTTAGCGCTCACGGTGGGTGTCTTTCAAGTTCCAGTTGTTGTTGCTAGTCAACTTTTAGTGGACACCCCCATGAGTGTCTTTCAGAACCCCTCTTAAAACCCCACCTGTTTCATTTTGGTTGTTGGTCAGATGCTGTTGGTTGTTAGTTCCCCCTTCTGTTTGAGCAACATATTTGGTTTTCTTGCTGGGGAACGTAACAAAACTTAACACACCATCAAAATGAACAGGCAACACAATTAGAATGCTCACCACTTATTGAGGCGTAGGCCTTCTTCAATAAAGTGATCCGACGAGGTGCTAAGAGGGAGACAAATTTAATGTAATTTTTATATTATTACTACACTAGTAATATAAAACAAAGTTGGGCCTGAAACAAGATATCTCCTATCAAATCATGCTCTTTAATAGAAAATTCAGAAATATGAATTGAATATCCCATAAATATAGTGTTACCTGGTTTAGGGATGAGTCCTTGGAAAGGTCTGCAAGAGACAAACAAAGATGGAATCTTAACATCAGTAAACCAACTACCAGGGAGAAAAGAAAAGTAGCAGTATTTTGTCCCGAGGGTCGGTAGTTGAGTAGCCCTGCCGTATGCCTTATTTTCACAACCCCATGAAAAGGTGAAGGAAAACTACCCACCTGGTGATGGTGAAGCAGATCTTGTCAGCCACCGCCAAGATCCTCTCCAGGTTTTGCGAGCCAAAGGTACAGGGTTTCCTGAAAGGGATGCCAGGGGGCAGGCCCTCGATGATCACCGAGCCCGGGTTGCTCTTGATCCTCTTGTAAGGCACCTGGACTGGGTATTTGATGCCAAGTGCCTCCCCATACTTCCTGTTGAACAGGTCCTGGACCTGCTCTCTCAGGGTGTTGGCAATGTCAATCCTGGACAGCTTGGCCTCTAAGCTATCTGTCAACAGAACCATATGACGATATCAGATGAATGGATTAGTTTAATTTATTTCATAATATACACATTTGCAACATTTGGTATTTTTTGTATTTTATTAGGATCTCCATTAGCTGTTACAAAAGCAGCAGCTACTCTTCCAGAGGTCCACACAAAACATGACATAATACAGAACATTAATAGACAGAACTACATAAAAAAAAAAAAAAGGCAAAACGTAGCCTACATATCAATACATACACACAAACTATCTAGGTCAAATAGGGGAGCAGCGTTGTGCCTTGAGGTGTTGCTTTATCTGTTTTTTGAAACCAGGTCAGCTGCAGCTTAACTAGGTCTTTCCTTGCAGCACTCAACCGGACAATAATCAAGATAAGACAAAACTAGAGGTTGCAGAACTTGCTTTTTGGAATGTGGTGTCAAAAAAGCAGAGCATCTCTTTATTACGGACAGACCTCTCCCCATCTTTACAACCATTGAATCTATATGTTTTGACCATGACCGTTTACAATCTAAGGTAACGCCAAGTAATTTAGTCTCTTCAACTTGTTCAACAGCCACACCATTCATTACCAGATTCAGCTGAGGTCTAGAACTTAGGGAATGATTTGTACCCAATACAATGCTCTTAGTTTTAGAGATGTTCAGGACCTGTTTGTTTACTAGCCACCCATTCCAAAACAGACAACAACTCTTTGTTAAGGGTTTCAGTGACTTTATTAGCTGTGGTTGCTGTTGTGTATATGGTTGAATCATCAGCATACATGGACACACATGCTTTGTTTAATGCAAGCAGCAGGTCATTGGTAAAAATAGAAAAGAGTAGAGGGCCTAGAGAGCTGCCCTGCGGTAAACCACACTTTACATGTTTGACATTAGAGAAGCTTCCATTAAAGAAAGCCATTTGAGTTCTATTAGATAGATAGCTCTGAATCCATGATATGGCAGAGGTTGAAAAGCCATAACACATAAGTTTTTTCAACAACAGGTTATGGTAAATAATATCAAAGGCTGCACTGAAAAAATAAAAAAACAGTACAGCTCCCACAATCTTCTTCTTATCAATTTCTTTCAACCAATCAGTCATTTGTGTCAGTGCAGTATATGTTGAGTGCCCTTCTCTATAAGCATTCTGAAAGTCTGTTGTTAATTTGTTTACAGAGAAATAGCATTGTATTTGGTAAAACACAATTATTTCCAACAGTTTGCTAAGAGCTGGCAGCAAACTTATACAGTGGGGAAAAAAAGTATTTAGTCAGCCACCAATTGTGCAAGTTCTCCCACTTAAAAAGATGAGAGAGGCCTGTAATTTTCATCATAGGTACACGTCAACTATGACAGACAAATGGAGAAAAAAAAATCCCGAAAATCACACTGTAGGATTTGTAATGAATTTATTTGCAAATTATGGTGGAAAATAGGTATTTGGTCACCTACAAACAAGAAAGATTTCTGGCTCTCACAGACCTGTAACTTCTTCTTTAAGAGGCTCCTCTGTCCTCCACTCGTTACCTGTATTAATGGCACATGTTTGAACTTGTTATCAGTATAAAAGACACCTGTCCACAACCTCAAACAGTCACACTCCAAACTCCACTATGGCCAAGACCAAAGAGCTGTCAAAGGACACCAGAAACAAAATTGTAGACCTGCACCAGGCTGGGAAGACTGAATCTGCAATAGGTAAGCAGCTTGGTTTGAAGAAATCAACTGTGGGAGCAATTATTAGGGAAATGGAAGACATACAAGACCACTGATAATCTCCCTCGATCTGGGGCTCCACGCAAGATCTCACCCCGTGGGGTCAAAATGATCACAAGAACGGTGAGCAAAAATCCCCGAACCACACGGGCGGACCTAGTGAATGACCTGCAGAGAGCTGGGACCAAAGTAACAAAGCCTACCATCAGTAACACACTACGCCGCCAGGGACTCAAATCCAGCCGTGTCCCCCTGCTTAAGCCAGTACATGTCCAGGCCCGTCTGAAGTTTGCTAGAGTGCATTTGGATGATCCAGAAGAGGATTGGGAGAATCTCATATGGTCAGATGAAACCAAAATATAACTTTTTGGTAAAAACTCAACTCGTCGTGTTTGGAGGACAAAGAATGCTGAGTTGCATCCAAAGAACACCATACCTACTGTGAAGCATGGGGGTGGAAACATCATGCTTTGGGGCTGTTTTTCTGCAAAGGGACCAGGACGACTGATCCGTGTAAAGGAAAGAATGAATGGGGCCATGTATCATGAGATTTTGAGTGAAAACCTCCTTCCATCAGCAAGGGCATTGAAGATGAAACGTGGCTGGGTCTGTCAGCATGACAATGATCCCAAACACACCGCCCGGGCAACGAAGGAGTGGCTTCGTAAGAAGCATTTCAAGGTCCTGGAGTGGCCTAGCCAGTCTCCAGATCTCAACCACATAGAACATCTTTGGAGGGAGTTGAAAGTCCGTGTTGCCCAGCGACAGCCCCAAAACATCACTGCTCTAGAGGAGATCTGCATGGAGGAATGGGCAAAAATACCAGCAACAGTGTGTGAAAACCTTGTGAAGACTTACAGAAAACATTTGACCTGTGTCATTGCCAACAAAGGGTATATAACAAAGTATTGAGAAACTTTTGTTATTGACCAAATACTTATTTTCCACCATAATTTGCAAATAAATGCATTAAAAATCCTACAATGTGATTTTCTGGAATTTTTTCCTCATTTTGTCTGTCATAGTTGACGTGTACCTATGATGAAAATTACAGGCCTCTCTCATCTTTTTAAGTGGGAGAACTTGCACAATTGGTGGCTGACTAAATACTTTTTTTCCCCACTGTAGGTCTGCTGTTAGAACCGAGAACATTTTACAAAATTCAAACTTGCAATGCTTTTCTTTCATTATTAGTTTTTTTATGCATGAATACGATGGCTCACTGTTCGTTGTTGGCATTTCCTGCCTAAGTTTGCCCACTTTGCCAATGAAGTAATCATTAAAATAATTGGCAATATCAAATGGTTTTGTGATGAATAAGCCATCTGATTTGATAAAAGATGGAGTTGAATTTGTCTTTCTGCCCATAATTTCATTTATATCACTGATCTTGGCTTCATAATACAATATATGTTTTGTTGTTGTTGAGTTTAGTCACATAATTTCTCAATTTGCAGTAAGTCAGCCAGTCAGATGTGCAGCCAAATTTATTAGCCACTCCTTTTGCCCCATCTCTTTCAACCATAGTTTTTTAATTCCTCATCAATCCATGGAGCCTTAACAGTTCTAACAGTCAATTTCTTAACAGGTACATGTTTATCAATAATTGGAAGAAGCAATTTCATAAATTCATCAAGTGCAGCATCTGGATGCTCCTTATTAATCACATCAGACCAACAAATATTTTTTATATCATCCACATAAGAGTCACAGCAAAATCTTTTACACTATTTTAGGCCCAGCTTTCGGAACTTTGGCTTTCCTGGATATAGCCACAATAGTATGATCACTGCATCCAATGGGTACAGATACAGCATTAGAACAAAGTTCTACAGTATTAGTAAAAATGTCATCAACACATGTGGATGATCTTGTTCCTGTAGTGTTTGTAAACACCCTGGTAGGTTGATTAATAACCTGAACCAGACTGCAGGCACTGGTTACAGTGAGAAGCTTTCTCTTGAGCGGACAGCTTGATGAAAACCAGTCAATATTCAGGTCCCCAAGAAAGTAGACCTCTCTGTTTACATCACATACACTATCAAGCATTTCACACATATTATTTAGATACTGACTGTTAGCACTTGGTGGCCTATAGCATTTGTCTCTTCTATAGATAGCTTGACGCTGATTTGCAGCATACAAATAGCACTTCTCATTTTTTAGAAAAAGTGAACAAGCAAGAGGAAAAACAAATCCTAACCAGGACTCCATAGGTACTCCACTAACGATTGCTCAAAGTATAGGAGGGCAAAGTAATGTACTGATATTGACTCAAGTATTTGGTCTCCCTATTACCTGAGAAGCCTGGTCTTTTCGATTCGGCCCCTGCATCTTCTGTCAAAGCATCTTTGGAGTCGAGGTCTATGGAAAAGAAAATCAGCAGAGTTGTCTAAACTTGCAGTGAATACTGCCAGTTCACCAGACCTATCTAAAAGCCACATTGAAAAATATGTAATCCGAACCACTGGTTCAACCGTGGAATTACCAGTTAATTCTAATTAATTACAGCATTAATAATATTTAATTACAGAGTAAATTGTAATTCTATGGGCTCAACACTTGTAGGCTAAGGGTTGCTTGAAGAGGGCCTAAAGGACACAGTGGAGAACATTAAGGTCAAGATAAAACATTTAATCATAAGCAATTTCAAAATGATTTGGCTGCTGTACCCTGGGAGCTGATTTATCTAGAGGATGATTTAAATCAAGCTACAGAATGTCTTATTTGCTCACTGGGGTAATGGACCATCATGCCCCAGTAAGAAAGAGTACAGTTGGGGATCGTCCATCTCCATGGACTGATGATGAACTGGGTGAGGCATTTTCTCAAAGAAATATGGCAAAAGTCTTAGCAGCCAAATCTAAACTAGAAATTGATTAACAGAATTATAGAACACTATGTAATTATGCAGTTAAATTAAATCGTAAGAACTTTATTTTTACAACAATGCTTTTATTGATTGTAAAAATGATTCAAAAATGGTATGGAATACAGTTAAGGGCTTACTTGGTAAATCTATCTCATCATGCCCATCTAGTGTGGAGGTTGACGGGAGAACAATAACAAAATCAGCTGATATTGCCAATCATTTTGCTGATTTTTTTTTACAAAGAAAATCTATTTACTGAGCGATAATGTAAACACCCATTCTTCCAAACAAGCTATTGTCCAATAGATTGATGATCATATTATGAGCAAAAAACCCTGCTCTTTTCACATCAAATAAAATTTTATTTGTCACATGCGCCGAATACAACAGGTGTAGACCTTACCGTGAAATGCTTACTTACAAGCCCTTAACCAACAATGCAGTTCAAGAAATAGAGTTAAGAAAATATTTACTAAAGAAACTAAAGTAAAAAATAAAAAGTAACACAATAAAACTACATAACAATAACGAGGCTATATACAGGGGGTTCCGGTACCAAGTCAATGTACGGGGGTAGAGGTTAGTTGAGGTAGTTTGTACATGTAGGTTTGGGTAAAGTGACTATGCATAGATAATGGGCGGCAGGTAGCTTAGTGGTTAAGAGCGTTGTGCCAGTAACCGAAAGGTCGCTGGTTCTAATCCCCGAGCCGACTAGGTGAAAAATCTGTCGATGTGCCCTTGAACAAGGCGGGGGGGAGTCAATGTAAATAGTCCAGGTGGCCTACAAATGGTGTCAGTAGAGGAGGTGTTAAACCTATTGAAGTCATTACAAAATGGTAAATCTACAGCTTATGATCTTATGGACAATTCTTTACTTCACTATGCTTCTCCCCAGATTGCAGCTCCACTGAAATACATATTTAATTGGTCACTGGAAAAGGGGACATTTCCAAATGTATGGAAGCATGCTAAACTGTGTCCAATCCCGAAAGACAGCAAAGAACCCATTACTGTATTGAATACTCAGGGAGAAAAATATGTAGATTCACGCGCAGAGCGCGGCAGGTGTTTATTGCCCCTTCGCAAAAGGCAGGAATCGTGGTCACAGGCAGGCAATGGTCATGCAAACAGGCAGGAGAATCAAAAACTAGGACTGAAGGCTATAACTGCTTTTCACAAACGAGCTATGGATAATGGCAGGTTTGTGGGTTTACTATTTTTAGATTTTAGTGCAGCATTTGATTTAGTGGATCATTAAATTATTTTGACAAAATAATTGCATTATGGGATTAAGGAGGCAGCATTGAATTAGGTACAGTCATATCTAACAGACAGGAAACAGTCCACCTACTGTATATCAATGGGTCATTTTCTTCCCCTCATGCTTTAGACTGTGGAATACCGCAGGGCAGCTGCCTTGGGCCACTTCTTTACTTAATATATACCAACAACCTTCCTTATGCCTTATCTGAAACTCAAGCTACTATATTTGCAGATTATACTACAATTTATACAGCAAGACAATCGGTTCAACAGGTACAGCAAGCTCTACAAGTAGATCTGGGAAATATCAAGGAGTGGGTTTGCCAGAACAAACTTGTTTTGAACACCAAGAAAACCAAGCTTATGTTGGTCTGTTCCACCAGGAAAAGGCCAGAACAGCATGGGATACAAATAAGTATTGGGGGAGTAAAAATTGAGGAAGTGGCAGAAACCAAACTACTAGGGGTGCAGCTAGACAACTGCTTATCATGGTCATCTCAAATAACTAATATATGTAAAAAATAAATAAAACTGCATGTATGATCAAAAGGATAGCTAAATATTTACCGGGAAAGATTCTTAAACAACCCATGCATTAATTGGGAGTCAGGTGAACTACTGTTCTGTGGTCTGGGGAAATGCATCAGCAAGTGAAATTAGGAGGCTGCTGAGTGCACAGAACAAAGCAGCAAGGATTGTTTTAAGGTGGAGATATGGTTCTTCTGTTGTAGTCATGCACAATGCTCTTGGTTGGTCATCAATCAACAAGATAATTGAAAAAAAAACATGCTTATTTTATTTCACATTGTACACCATTTAAAACGGCCAAACTCCATTCACAACAGTATTCAGTTGGTAAGAGACAGACATTCAGTAAATACTATGAATGGATTGTCCAGACAGAATGAATGTGTTATCCAGACAGAAAAGAGAAATAGGCAAAATAACATTTTGATTCAGAGCAATAAAGAAATTGAATAATGTATCTGAGTAAACCAGAAACCTTTCAATATATAAATTCAAACAATACTTTAGAACCATTTAAATCTAACAAATTGGAAGGTTGTGCAGGACTATGGTAGATGAAGGAATCAATTGTTAGAGAATTGATTTGGTCAATATGTCAGTGTATTATGTCTGTTTGTAACAGTGTGTTATATGTGAAAATGTGATCGTATTATGAATTGTATTTTAATGTTTAAGGACTCTTGGAAGATTAGTCCAAATGAGGACTAAAAGAGATCCTAATAAAATAAAATGGCTGGGCTCATTTACACTTCAGGAATGAACCGACATTTAACTAGTTTTGTTTCTAAACTTACTTACTGTTTTTAATGGTAAAACATTCTACTAATTGTGATATAATAATTAAATCAGCTGGCAAAATGGAATGAAGATGTATTTACCTGAATCACAGGCCAGGAAAGGAGGCGGCTCTAGCTTCACTTGATCCGTTAAAAGTTCTGGCCTGGATAGGAAACCACAACAACACATGGTTAGAACTTCATAAAGAAAGAGAAACCTGTACACAATATGCTGCTGTTGTCCTTTATTCCTGCACCAACATATACAACGTTTCACCTATATCCTCTTCATACAACAATAATACACAGACTAAGGCCATGTTCCAGGCTGACTACATTTTAGATGCCTTCCATATCTCACAACGCCTGGACAGGTGTTGAACATATCAGTTAACCACATCATATTATATAGCAGTCTGATGCCGACTGCACAGTCGATGACGCAACCGTTGGTTGATGTAATACAACGTCAGCAATGTAGTCAGCCTGGAACGTAGTCAGCCTGTAACAACGTCAACAATGTAGTCAGCCTGGAACGTCAACAATGTAGTCAGCCTGGAACGTAGTCAACCTGTAACAACGTCAACAATGTAGTCAGCCTGGACCGTAGTCAGCCTGTAACAACGTCAACAATGTAGTCAGCCTGGACCGTAGTCAGGCTGTAACAACGTCAACAATGTAGTCAGTCTGGAACGTAGTCAGCCTGTAACAACGTCAACAATGTAGTCAGCCTGGAACGTGACCAAGACCTTGGGTGCGTCACAATGATCCCTCCTTCCTCCTGATGTGTGCACTCGTTCACTACTCCCCACAAATGTAAAAGCATTGGATTGGTGTAGGCATTAGCTTGGGGGTTCCCATATACCAGTCACTTCCTTTCATTTCATTTTCATTTACGTCATTTAGCAGACGCTCTTATCCAGAGCGACTTACAAATTGGTGCATTCACCTTATAGCCAGTGGGATAACCTTTCAAATCAATGAAGGGACGTGAACAAGTGCAAGCTTCCGGAGAAAGGAGAGATTATTGGGATGCACCCCTTGATTGACTTGCAGAGGTTCTCCCCCCCATGTGACAATGTATGATCTCTGACCTTTTGATGACAAACTGAATCTGACTGCCGACGGCCAGGATCTTGCGCAGCTTGGCTGCTCCGAAACAGTTGGGCCTGCGGAAAGCCACACCCTCCGGTAGCCCTGTGACACACAGCTCCTCTGGGTACATCTGAAACTTGGAGTAGGGCACCTTTGCAGGTTCAGGTAGTCCAAGGGCCTCGGCTACAGAAAGACAAGGAGAGAAAGAAAGGGTGGGATGGAAAATGGAGAGAGGAATACAGGTGAATTATTTTATGCAAAAGACTTTGCGGTTTAGTACTTAACTATTCCCAGGATAGTCAAATAGATTTTTAGGAGAATCATTGCTTTCTCTGTGACACCTTAAAAAGGCTAGAAAATGACGTGGCTGTGTAGAAACGGTTGATTAAGTCTGTGTACTTTATGATTTAGTGCTTGAGTCAGTTGCTCTTGCTTGGCCAGAGTCTGAACATTGAGCGTGCAGGTAAGTGCATTGGGCAACTTACCGTACTTAGTGCTGAATATGCTTTCCACTTGCCTCCGAAGCTGGAGGATCATTTCACCTATGTCCTCAGCGTGATTTCCTGTCACGAAAAATGCAAATGAAGGGAAATGTTTATGAGGGTTTCATTCAGAGCTGAAGGAAAGAACATGATTAGTGAATGTGTAAAAGTTACAGATTCCAACTGCAGTCTGAACCAACAATGGGGCCTGAAAGGTTAAAACAGTTGAACTAAGCTAATGAGGCATTTACACTGAACAAAAACATAAATGCAACAATTTCAATTTACTACAGTTCATATAAGGAAATCAGTCAATTGAAATAGATTTATTAGGCCTTCATTTATGGATTTCACATAACTGAGAATACAGATATGCATCTGTTGGTCACAGATACCTTTTTTTTTTTAAAGGTAGGGGCGTGGATCAGAAAACCAGTCAGTATTTGGTGTGACCACCATTTGCATCATGCAGCGCGACATCTCCTTCGCATAGAGTATATCAGGCTGTTGATTGAGGCCTGTGGAATGTTGTCCCACTCCTCTTCAATGGCTGTGCGGAGTTGCTAGATATTGGCGGGAACTGGAACACGCTGTCGTACACGTCGATACAGAGCATCCCAAACATGCTCAATGGATGACATGTCTGGTGAGTATACAGCCCATGGAAGAACTGGGACATTTTCAGCTTCCAGGAATTGTGTACCGATCCGTGCGACATGGGGCCGTGCATTATCATACCGAAACATGAGGTGATGGCAGCGGAAGAATGGCACGACAATGGGCCTCAGGATCTCGTCACAGTATCTATGTCCATTCAAATTGCCATCGATAAAATGCAATTGTGTTTGTTGTCCGTAGCTTATGCCTGCCCATACCATAACCCCACCGCTACCATGGGGCACTCTGTTCACAACGTTGACATCAGCAAACAACTCGCCCACACGACACCATACACGCTGTCTGCCATCTGCCCCCTATAGTTGAAACCGGGATTAATTGTGAAGAGCACACTTTACCAGCGTGCCAGTGGCCATCGAATGTGAGCACTTGCCCACTGATGTTGGTTAAGACCCTAGTGAGTACGACAAGCATGCAGATGAGCTTCCCTGAGATGGTTTCTGACGGTTTGTGCAGAAATTCTTCGGTTTTGCAAACCCAGTTTCGTCAGCTGTCCGGGTGGCTGGTCTCAGACGATTCCGCAGGTGAAGAAGACAGATGTGGAGGTCCTGAACTGGCGTGGTTACACGTGGTCTGCGGTTGTGAGGCCGGTTTGACGTACTGCCAAATTCTCTAAAACGACATTGGAAGCGGCTTATGGTAGAAAAATGAACATTTGATTCTCTGGCGACAGCTCTGATGGACATTCCTGCAGTCAGCATGCCAATTGCGCACTCCCTCAAAACTTGAGACATCTGTGGCATTGTGTTGTGTGACAAAACTGCACATTTTAGAGTGGCCTTTTATTGTCCCCAGCACAAGGTGCACCTGTGTAATGGTCATGCTGTTTAAGCAGCTTCTTGTAATGCCACACCTGTCAGGTGGATGAATTATCTTTGCAAAGGAGAAATGCTCACTAACAGGGACGTAAACAAATTTGTGCACAACATTTTAGAGAAATGTTTTTTTTGTGTATGGAACATTTCTGGGATCTTTTATTTCAGCTCATGAAACATGGGACCAACACTGTTGCATTTATATTTTTGTTCAGTATATAAATTACATTAATCCAGAATCAATTGGAAAGTGGAAAATAAATTATGTAACCATCACAGATAACACCTTTTAAAAATCAATCATTTGAAATGGAAGTTAGGCTTTGTCTATTGTAAGCCTACAGTGCATCCAACTGATAGATCTTAGGGAGAGGTTGTCCATCCTACTGTACCTTCAGAAGATCTTCGGAGGCCTTGGGAAGCTGGTTTAGGTGACAGTGCTTCAGTTTAAAGGAAGAGGGCAAAGAGGTGAGTAGGGTTGACAAGTTTCAAAGGTTTCACATAACTACTTTCAGTTCAGGCTACTGTATGTCGAGCCAAAATAGACTGTTTTTGAATGAGACAAAGCCCAAACTACAGTAGAACCTCAAAGATACAAACCTCAGAATTACAGACTGACCGATCAACCAAACCGGCAATATCAAACCAGGAGGACATGTATTAAATGCAAAAACAACACACTTCTGTAGGCTACAGACAAACGTAAATGTTGCTTATGCGCTAAAAACACATCTACAGTATCTGGTTAAATATTAGAAAACACATGTAAATACGCAATCAATATTTTCTCAAGGGCTTTAAGTGAATTTTTAAGTTTCGAACATTTCAGTTTTTCAGAATGACCACTATTTCCAAGCTGTTCGTATCGCTGAGTTCATACGGTAGCTCATTCATTCTTGTTTTATGATTGAGTTTTTTTTTAAAGAGTACTACTTCCAAAGTATGACTTCACATGTGCCATGGTGATAGGATGTTATCTGTATCTGTCTAGCATGACAATTGTGCATATTCATTGATAATAACTCAAAGATAATCTTATACATAATTTGTTTGTTACATATCTGGTAAAATGCTGTAGAAAAAATGGCATGATATTTAAATAAACACTGAATTCTAGTGTATATTTTCTGCACTTACCCGCGTTTTCTTCCTTCATGATCATTGATGGAAAAGAAAACTTTAACATAACATCAAAGCAACCAAATAAAACAATCTAGACTAGAGGTTAGTGTGGACACTTGAGTACCATTCCTTTTCTTTCATCTTCTCTACGAATCTTCAAATATTGAATAACTGGGTTATAACTCTAGCCTGGTGCCAGATCTCTTTGTTTTTGACAATGAGTGACAAGGAGTTGACGTGATAGCACAAACAGACTGGCACTCAGGCTAGTATATCTCTACAACTATAGCACAACTAAGAATTGAGGTTAAGAAAGAGAGTGGTCCTTTGTAGCTCAGTTGGTGGTAGAGCATGGCGCTTGTAACGCCAGGGTAGTGGGTTCGATTCCCGGGACCACCCATATGTAAAATGTATGCATGCATGACTAAGTCGCTTTGGATAAAAGGCATATATTATTATTATAGCATGTAGTGTACTCAAGTGTTCTAAGTTACCTCGTGCTACTAAACTACAATCAGGGCTTGGGGAAGGGTGTCTAGGCTGTGGGTGACTAGGGTAAGGGACATAATTATCTGTCTACTAAGCTGGGTGTTTAGGTGTCTTAAGGGGACTCTAGACAAATCACAGGACTGGTAGAGACAGGGAGCAGAAGAAACAGGCTAATTCTATAAAGGGTTGGGCTGAAAGGGGTTGAGACGAGAAGGTGTGTATGGTGCATATACTGTACAACCAAACCTGAGACAGAGTCCAGATGAAAAACATATCGCTTTAGAGAAACTCACAAACTGGACACAATAAACCCAGTTTTGGTAAATGCTCCAATTAAATAAATTAATACATTGAGGGTTGCTATTGCAGTGTTCTTACGAATAACATTTAGACTAGAAAACTGAAACTGCTCTGGATGTTTTGCAAAATGGTGTCATATGTTCCAATCCCAGTAAACAGATTTGATGGTGACCAATCTTTCTTTAAGCATGTTTTGTGGGAAAACAGGCTTGACTGTGAAAACTGTGTTTAATCTGAGGTATTGCTTATGGACAACAGCTCAAATATCCACCATCCATCAGATTCTAAAATCAAAATGACACATCCAATGATGAAACCAAATTAATATACCATCAAAAAGAAGATAAAAAAGAATAAATCAAACTGATGGACAGTGTGTCCAGAGCAGGGAGCCTATTACTTACTTACAGTGTGTTACAGGTTTGGCAGAGACTCTGTGGGTGGGAGGTGGGGCGTAAGGGGTGGTACTGGGTACTAGTGACTCGGGGTGGAGTACGAAGTGTGAGAGGGGGGCAAAGAGGCAGGGAGAGGGGAGTATCTGTGAAAAGTGGTTTCATACGTGTGCTGGTAAACTAGCTCCCTAACAGAGGGAGAGAGCTTGTTGGCAGTGGTGGACCCAGGGTGGCGCCGGGCCTGGGCTGTCCTGATGCAGCCGTGAGGTGGAGGAGACGTGGACGGAAGGCGAGGCTGCAGTTACCTGCGTGGGTCTCCAGGGGGCGGCGGGGAGCAGCCTGGGCCGGGGTGGCCACCACCACTGCTGCTGCTGCTGCTGCTGCAGCCGGGTCAGCATGAGGCTCACTCGGCTCCTCCACTGAAACACTGGCATCTGGGGGAGGAGAGACAACACATTGTTAGGGTACTGGGTGTCTTAGGGACAGACAGCACATTGTTAGGCTACTAGGTATCAAGACAGAGTCACCTGAGGGAGGACAGACAGTACCAGCCTGGTCCCAGATCTATTTGTGCTCTTGCCAACTCCACTGCTGTCATTGTCATGCCAAACATGTTTGGCATGACAGTGAGCGACAAGGAGTTGTCATGACAGCACAATCAGACTGGCACTCGGGGTAAGACTGGGTTATGGTAAAAAGCTAGAGTACTGGGCACCGGGGCAGGTTAACAGAAAGCAACTGTAGAGACAAATTCGGGGAGGGGTGAGAGTATAGGGTCAGGCAGGCTACAGAGTGGACCTTAGGGACATAGCAGGTAAGGGGAACTATTAGAGGTCATTGTAAAGAGGAAATAACATGCGTCAGGATCACAGCAGGTGCATGCATGCACACACACACACGTCCTAGCCCACACAGTCAAATCCAGCGGTATTGGATTCCTGCTAGCACGCCGCCTCTACTGCCTCTCAAAACACGACTCGCAACTCCCCAGATTTAATCTGGTTTAACAGCTAAAGCTATTTCAAAGGTAATATAATGACAAAGGTGCACCACTTACCTGGTACAGTCACCTGGATGATTTCCCCATCTGGGGGCTCCGTTTTTATCTTTTTCAAGGGAATACAATCTCCCGAAGGCCCTAAAGGGGTAAGAGTAAAAACAGTTAATATGGCAACGTGCATCCCAAATGGAACCCTATTCCCTATATAGTGCATTACTTTTGATCAGGGCCCATAGAGCTCTGGTCAAAGGTAGTGTACTATATATGGAATAGGGTGCCATTTGGGACATAACCAGATCTTCCTGACAGAAAGTGTGACATTTGAAATGCATCTATAAAAATCCAATGTCACACATTCTGGGAGGAAGATCTGTTCATTTTCAGACGGTTTAAGTTTTTCCTTTGCGATTCCCAAGGGGTTAAAGAGTGGATATTGATGTTAGACTACCGTAGAAAGGAGTGCCAACCTCAGTGTTCACGTCTTGGGTTCGCATTACAGTATTACTATAGTAGGCCATAGCATTGCCTTGTAGCTTACCTGTTCCGAAGTCAGCCAATGGACTCACACAAGAGCTTGTGGATCTAAAAAGGAAAACAAATCCTTTGAATGCACAACTTCGAATTATGACATCAAAATTAACTGGCATAGATAAATTGTGGTGTGTGTGACTTATTGTGATAAGTCAGGGTATGGCCTTCCATTACAAGTGATGGACACATAGCATTTACTGAATGGATCTATCAATATATCAAAATGGGTTGAAAGGGTTGTTTGTATTGTCTTCTGATCTAATTGTCTTTTATATCTCTGGATGCAGATTGGGTAAGACAGGTGAGGAACAGATTTCAAATAACATCTTGTGTCACTACACCCTCTACATTACTGACTGAGGCCTAGGTGTTGCATACATACCTGCTGCTGTGAGGATTGGTGACCAGCTCCAGTGCAGCTGATTGGACCCGGAGATTGTCAGGGAAACCGTCCTCGGAGGTGGAGCCTATGTCATGCTTGCCCTCTTCCTTGGCCACCTTACCAGCAGCTTTGTGAAACAACGTAACAGAATCAAATCAATCGATCAGATTACCCATGATGTACAGCAAGCTATTACAGCTAAACATACATGATATCAAAAGAACAAGGACATGGCATTGCTAAATGGCATGCTAAGGGCTTCTTTGGATATATATCAACAATGCATGATGAAAAAAATACTCATAAACTGGGTGGTTCGAGCCCTGGATGCTGATTGGCTGAAAGCCGTGGTATATCAGACCGTATACCACAGGTATGACCAAAAATGACTTTTTACTGTTCTAATTACGTTGGTAACCAGTTTATAATAGCAATAAGGCACCTTGGGGGTTTGTGGTATATGGCCAATATACCACGGCTAACGGCTGTATCCAGGCACTCCGCGTTGCGTCGTGCATAAGAACAGTCCTTAGCCGTGGTATATTGGCCATATACCACACCCCCTCGTGCCGTATTGCTTAAGTGTACTCTAAGTATTACCTGTGAAAATCCTTTCGTCAAACATTCTGGAATGAGAACAGAGAGGGTTGTTATTGTTAATCAATGTGATTATTGACATTGGTCACAGTCAAGTAGAAAGGGCCCCTGTAGTAAACTGTCAACAAGGGAACGAGATCAAAACAGACATCGCTGCACGGTCTGCAGGGTTCATGTCTGGGCCATCTTGAATAAACAACAATAACAACAACAAATATCAACAACAACACCAGGAGTGTATGACTCTTAGATAAAAATCTAATCTTCAATCTGCTCGAATTGTATTACCATTAATGACATGCCCATGTCGCATTATGCATGGGCTATGCGCTGATGGCGGTGTTGACTCAAACTAAGCCTGTCGCCCCAATCTAAATGTATTTCATCACGGGTTGAACAACAGCGAGATGTTGGCTCAATATGCCAGAGAGCAGGGGGCACCATACCGTGTGGTTCAGGCGGTGGTTACCAGTCAGCGGGGCATTGTCTATTGGAGGAGGGCAGGGAATTTAACCAACAGATGGCCTGGGTTGACACTTCTCCCTTCGTTGATTCAGTTTTCAAAATAGGAAATTATAGATAGATGACAGACGCTGTGTTAGCTCATCAAACAGTGATTCTCCTTAAACAGGGTCGTTTTCATTAGGGCATGTTTCTTACTGGACATCTGGAGTAGTAGTAGTTCTTCCCTGTTTCAGTCAGTTTTTTTCATTTAGTGCCTTATGACGAAACCCTGGTATGATGTGTTATGCAGCCCTGATATGGGTTCCCTATACACAAAAGTGCAATCTCTTATTTCTGAAGGGAAGAATGAGAGACTTCGCCGACTGATCTCAGATCGTCTTTACCTTTTGACTACAAAGCGGACCCCATGGCGCTCCTCCAGGATGCATTTGAGTTTGGGCACTCCGTAGGTGCAGGGCCTCTTGAAGGGGATGTTGTCTGGGATGCCGATGATCTCCACGGCCTCTGGGTCGCAGGCTATCTTCCGGTACGGCACTGGAACCATGTGGTCCAAGCCCAGGGCCTCCGCTGAAAATACAGGGGTTGTTAGAAATCATTGATGGACTTCAATCATGTGACCCTACAATACTGTCTTAATAAGGATGTACTGAATGGATGGATGGGTGGGTGGGGATAGATTTATAAGCAGTCATGACAGCTGAAAACAGACTAAACACAATCATTCTATAGTAAAGAAATGACTTGTGAAAAAAAGTGTTGAGAAAATGACAAATTGTATAAGGGACATTTTCCCAGAGAATCTCCATTGGACGTGCTTTTTGGACTAGGACTAACCTTAATATGGGTCTGGGAAAACGGAAAGGTTTTAAAACCCTACACGATTTTATCAGCTAATGACCTACAATAGGAAACCATGCTGAGAAAGAGCGGTTGACCATCTCACCATAGCGACTGTTGAACAGGATCTGCACACATTCTCTCAGTGTGTTTATGTCCTCAGTATCTCGAATGAACGAGTCCCATTTTTCTGTTGAGCACAAAAGAGAATAACGTAAACATACAAATGTGTGTAAAAAAACAGATAATAAAAATAAACTACGTTTTTCCACATGTATACTAACAGGGTTTTTTCTGGCTTTAAAGGGGGCTTAGGTGGTGGGCATCAGGGTTGGGGTCAATTCCTATTTAATCTGAATTTCCAATTAAATTATTTAATTCACTCATGAAGTGGAGGATTTATGTTGAATTCCATTCGAATTTCAACAATCTTCAAGTTATGGTATGTAATTGGAATTAGACTGTTTGCACTGGAATTCAATTTGAATTGTAAAAAATGTCATCTTTGGAATTCAATTGGAATTGAATATTTGTACATTTCCCAGTTAATGGAATGAATGCACTTAGTATCACAAATTGTCTGCATGATCTGTTTTAGGTAATTTCAACTTATATTCCTATATTTCAAGTATAGCTAGGCTGTATGAACAGTGACATGATCAGCCTGACCGCCTAAGGAAATTGTATTTGAATTTGTTGGGGATAATATTGAATTGGGAATTACATTTTTGGAATTTACCTAACATTGGAATGGAATTTACAGGTAAAGGGAATTGAATTAGAATTGCATTTGTGGAATTAACCATGTCAGGGGGCAGGGCACTGGGTGCAATATGCCTGTGAGCGTGGCACGGGCTGAATTCAGTATTCACTGAGGTCCAAGGGGCCTTACTCCAAATTGGGTATAGAGTACCACAGTAAGAGTCATAATACCCATAAAACCTAGCGGTCAAACAGGAAAATGGTTCCAATCGTTTTTCCACCATTCATTTTTATCACAGGGGATTTTAGAAACACTTAAAATAAGGGCTGTGTTTTGTGTAGGCTTACACTGGCGTGACGATTTGATACCCATGTAAATCTCTCTAGGACAAGGTGACTTTTACATTTACATTTTAGTCATTTAGCAGACGCTCTTATCCAGAGCGACTTACAGTTAGTGAATACATTATTATTATTATTTTTTTTAAATACTGGCCCCCCGTGGGAATCGAACCCACAACCCTGCCGTTGCAAACGCCATGCTCTATCAACTGAGCTACATCCCTGCCGGCCATTCCCTCCCCTACCCTGGACGACGCTGGGCCAATTGTGCGCCGCCCATGAGTCTCCCGGTCGCGGCCGGCTGCGACAGAGCCTGGATTCGAACCAGGATCTCTAGTGGCACAGTTAGCACTGCGCCACTCAGACTTTTATCAATATATTCACCTGTATTTACCCCCAAATGAAAAGCTAATTAGCTGCTAATGTGGCTATCATAAAGAACTACAAATGCCATGATGATCTGGACGAGACTGCAGAAGAGGCAAAGGTAAGAATCTCTGGATTAGCCATCTGTTAGCTAAATGTAGTAATGAATAAATTGGCTAAATTTCTTTAAAATTGATAATTCTGTGAACTGTCTTGTGCAAGTTTTTAATTGACACAATACCTGTTAGCAAAGGTGTCAGCTAGAGATGACGTGCAGGAGCTTGCAGGGATTTGTAGTTTTGCATGATGTCTACTTTGACGCTAATTAGCATTGTCGAATCAGAGTAAATAGAGTCGAATATATTGATAAAAGTCACCTTGTCCGAGAGAGATTTACATGGTTATCAAAACGTCACACCAGGCAGGGTAAGACAACACGATTGGAACCATTTCCCTGGTTGACTGCTAGGTTTTATAGGTATTATGACACCTCCACTGTGAGGCTCTATAATGCCTCACTGCCAAATTCTCCCCGACTGTATAGCTTTTATTTTGGTGATTGTTAGTTCTCAAAGACTACATTATATTAAAATGTATTGGTCCATTATCTTTTCTATATACTTTCTACCTGGCTTTAGTTGTTTAAATACTGAATGCGTTCATTATTACACTGTATGGCTTTTTTTTTTAAGTCTTAGGCAGCCCGCCCAATAATTTACTATGCAGACAAAACCCTGACAAAGTTGTATGAAAACATTGAAACTGCATTAAGAATATTGTGCACATTCTGTATTGACTCTTGGGTACCAGTCTTTCTGATTTAAAGGTAGAGTTGGGCCGACTTCCACAACAACTAAGATTAGGAGGTCGTGAAGCACACCCGTACACATTTGCAGATACTCTGTGTGAGTGTCTTGCATCACTCTAATCTGCAATATCTGCGTTTCATCTTGCTGCTCGTGGCAACGTCATATCACCGAGTCTCAGTTTGACCAAATAAATGTAAAGTTTCAGCAGAAACGTTGAGTGCTTTCAAAATCAAACAATAACCTTTTATTACAGTACAACAACATGATAGTGTTTTTGAATTAGAAGCAGTCAGGTAATCAGGCTAAGGGGTTATGATGCTAAACCAAGGTCTTGACTCTCTGCGGTGACTGAATATCTCATGGAGTTTTTTCACAGGCACCAGACGTGGAGAGCAAAGGTGTCCTGGCCTTGGGCCTGCTCACTCAGACTGACTCAATCTGCCCCAGTGAACAAGCATATCACTCTCCACATACCTGATTACCAAATACGCTACACCTTTTGAATTTCATGATGGAACAAAAATATAAACGCAACATGCAACAATTTCAAAGATTTTACTGAGTTACAGTTCATAGAAGGAAATCAGTCAATTGAAATAATTGAAATAAATAAATTAGGCCCTAATCTATGGATTTCACCTGACTGGGCAGGAGTGCAGCCATGGGTGGGCCTGGGAATATGCCCTCCCACTTGGGAGGCAGATCCACCCACTGGAGAGCCAATCAGAATGAGTTTTCCCCCAGAAAAGGGCTTTATTACAGACAGAAATACTCCTCAGCATTTGTGCACAACATTTTAGAGAAATAAGCTTTTTGTGCATATGGAACATTTCTGGGATCTTTTATTTCACTTTACATGTTGCATTTATATTTTTGTTCAGTATAGTTTCATTTATGTAAGATCAGAAAAATGATGTCAAATGTAAAAAATAATGAAGTTAAAGTAAAAAATGAAATAGTAGTCATTTCTCCATCATGTCATACAACATGACAGTATTGCATTATTTACTCTGCTCTGAAGCATATGGGAATGCAGCATTTGAATTGGGGCCTTACAAAGGAGAGGAGTCTATAACATGGGGTAAAATCCATTGGTTGATTGATATGATTGTTGACATACCCCTCCCCTTTAATAAACTGCATTGTGGGATTCAGAGGAAAAAATAGCAGATAAGTGAGCTGACAAGTCATTCTCTTAGACTGAGTCTGTACCCAGATCTACAGAATATACATTGTCTGGCAGGGGGGTGAGGTGAGCTCCCTAAAGACTGAACCCTGTTCCACACTATTGAGCTGAGCCAAACTGAGCCAAGCCAAGCTGTACCGGTTACACAACCACCATAGTTGCTGGAACCATGAACAATGTGAATGGAAAATATCAGAGCCGGCACAGACGGTTTGGGTCAAAACGATAGGCCTACAGGTGTGTGTCTATCTGTGTCCAGTCCCAGTTCAAGCCTACCTGACTTCTCATGTACAATGGAAAACAGGAGGCGCTTGGAGACGTGGATGCTGGGAGGGCTCTGGCCCAACTCCCCTTGGAGTCCTATCCACTCACCTGAACAGACAAAATGTCAGAAATTAAACATTGATAAACATCATACTCACGCTTTCACAGTCGAGCAAATCTTGAAAAATCTAAATCCCATAATCAAAAGCGATTCTCTATCAAATAAGTTATGTGAAATGACAGCCAGTAGTACAACCACTCACAAAAATGACAGGGAGAATAGTAACCACTCCCCTGCCAAATGAATGAAATCACAGACAATAATTAATGCGTAAAAAAGTGACTCAAAATGGTGAAGGGCTTGTCAGAAGTAACCTGGATATCCATCAACTGCTACCTCAGCAACAACTTGTTCCTGTGGGGTCACATATCTCTTACCATTTTCGGAACTGTCCTTGGCGGCCGTCCCTTTCTCCGCCCCTGCCGCCCAGGCCCCCAGGCGGTCTTTACCCAGGTTAAAGAGGGACGTGGGCTTGAGGTCCAGCTTGCCGTCGGGGTGTGGCTGGGAGGACATGGGCATTCCGTACAGGAAGCTGGAGAGCATGGAGTTGCTGGCTGAGACTGAAGCAGTGGACATTTCCTGGGCTGTGGCGGCAGGCTTGGAGGCCGGGCCGTGGTTGGCTAGGCTCTTGGTGGCGCCCGAGGAGGAGTTGTGGTTGCTGGCGCTTGACTTAGCCTCGCGCGAGGGCTCCTCTGTTGCTCTATAAACACATGAAGAAGAAGAACGTAACAGGAGAAGATAAATCTGTGTGTCCATGTGAAACCTAATTATGACACACCAATAGCAACTTGTCACAATGTGCCTTATTCTTGGCTATGTTCAAAAGTAATCTAGAATCAGGTCTCCTCCTATCGCCTAACCATGAAGTCAACAACAAGACCTGCCCTGTATCAATCCTAATTATGCTGCACACTTCTGCCATTTATGCATGGGAACAAGTCACGTAAGCGATTATATGTACGTTATGGAGTACTGTATGGAGTCCGGTCACCTTTTGACAGTGAAGTGGATGCGGTTGCTCTGCTCAAGGATCTTCATCAAGGTCTTGGTGTCATACTCGGCAGGTTTCCTCAGGGCGATCCCCTCAGGCAGGCCGTGCGCCACCACAGAGCTGGGGTCCTTCAGGATCCACTCATAAGGCACAGGGACCAGGCTACTCTTCCCAACGGCCTCGCCTGGAAAATCATCACATACATACAGCATATCAAATGACTAATGACTTGCTTTCAGTTGTGAGAAGGTAGAAATGAGAAAAGGACATGTCAAATGATTGACACATAGACACTGTAAAAATCAACATTCAATCACGTCTGAAATTTGATTTCAGTTATGAGAAGATTGAAATTAGAACTTTAAATGAGAAATTATAAATAATTCAGACGGCGCAGACCTATACAAATGATATATTTGTTCGGTGCGTTATGTTGAAGCCCTTACTGTAAAGCACACTGAAGACTTCCTCCACCATTTTCCTCAAGACAAAGATGTTAGAGTGGGCGTCTGTTGAGGCCCTCTGTTTGCCGTGCCTGCCCTCTTTGCCATGCTTGCTTGATTCATTTTCCTGGACTTTGACATGGGCATTCACTGTGGTCAGCCCTTGTAGACAGGGCATCTCTGAAAGAGTCAAGCATGAGAAACTTTTGGGATATATTTCTACTTTTCACCCTGTAGGTTTCACTCAAGGAAATTCTGGTTCTCACTTGCTTTAGAAGAAGTAACACTCTGGATAAGAGCATCTGCCAAATGACTCAAATGTAAATGTAAAACTAAAGATCGTCTTATTTAATTCCAAACCTTAATAGGCTCAGATAAAAACTACGTTCAGCTCCAAAACAACAGCAGGATCTGTGAGCAAAATGTAGTTGCATTTTTGATCCAAGTGAAAAATCTAGCCTAATCGTTAACCTGATTCATTTATTTTGCCCAGTACACAAGGAAGCACTCACTGCAAAACTTGTGGAAGTCTGTTTGTATTTCCCTCCGTGAGTTGAGGAAGACTCTTCCCTTCTCTGTTCCCACGGTGATCACGCTGTCCTCGTGCACGGTGACGCAAGCCACCTCGGCGTTGAGCTTTGACATGGCTGTGCACTGGAACACAGGTTAAAGACAAGGTCATAGGTAATCCACCTAACGGTCAGTGAATAAAGTCAAAGATTTGCTATTGCGACTGTGAAGCTCAGGGTACACTTATTCATTCAACATTTAGCCTATCATCCTATACACAGGTTGGTTGTTTAGCAACAAAACCGTTGCGTGCGCAACTATGGGGCAAAACAGACGGGTCTGGCTTAGATTGTTGACAACATGTAAACTATATTTATTCTCCAATGTTTATTGAAAACATAAATAAATGTGCACAGTGAGCATTTGTTGTCTCAAATACATAATTGCAGTTGTTGGTTAGCTAGCGATTTTTTTGCCATATTATAGAGTGGGTGAAAACGCACTTTGGTGTTGAAATTTTACTTCCATATGTAGTAATAAAATATATTTTAACCAAGGCAAATATGATTATTCATGTCCTGAATCATTCAGTGGGGTCTTTCTCTAACATATCATTAATATTATATTCAAAAAGTCGAATTTCGTAACCTAATACATCCGATAATAAGCACCGAACTCTTGACACAGCGGTGTAGGTTTCTCGTAACAACGTTTGAGGATTTTACATTTTGTGGTCGTCTTCAAAGTTCCGCGGGTCACAAAAAGCTAGCATGATACAAGCTGAATTAAATGTAATAGGCTTTGAAAATAAAAAGCTGGGTATACGCTCAGCGCTCCGTTGAAATTTCACAGAGATACGCTTGTTTTTGTGAGATATCTTCGAAAAATAACAGGAATTTAAAATGAATACGAAAAGCGTATGCTAAAATATCTCAATCGATAGCCATCTTACCTATATTGTTTCATGTCCTGCGGATTCGAGAAGAAAGATGACGAGTTCAACAGCAAAGTCAGCCTGTCAGGTAGCCAGTAGCATTAATTCTTGCACCGAATCCAGCCTAGCTGACGCAATGCAATATACCTGATTTTAGACCACTTTTTTTCACTGGCCTCCATTCTTTAAGTCACCCTAATTCTGGTCATCCTACAATGGTAAAAACTCAAATAACTTTTGAATGGATTGTGATAGAGACATGGGGTTTGGACCATTGGTTTTCTTAGAGGATTATCTACACAATTAGATAAGTTTACCCATTGGTCAAAATATGCGTTTTTGAAGAACAAGATAAAACTAGCTGAAACGAGCCACCTACGATTCACCACATGGCAGCTTCTTGTCATTGTTGCTAGCTATCTGGCCATCTAGAATCACAACAACACAGACTTCTGCCCCATTGACGCGTGCACATCGTTTTCGTGACGTTGTTTAGCTAACCCAGATATTCAATTACTCTTCTTCCGGCTTCCTCAGTGGTTCACTTCACAATGTTTTCTAAGGTCAATTTGTTTTTGTAAGGAGTACTAAGACTTACTAATCAATCTTTCATATGGTTTTCCGTGGCCAAATTAATAATGTGTGTGATTTGTCATACCACTGAGTCCAGCGCAGACACTAGGCTGGTGAGGATCTCCTGTCTGGCTGACACCTGTGGGACCCGCAGCTCAGCCCGGGAGTTTGTTCTTATCCCGTCACATTCCGACTTCCTCATCTGCGCCATTCCTCCACTTAGGGGACACAAAACAGAGAGCAAAGTTGAGTAATCAAGAAGATGAACCGAAACGGTCATTTGTGTGTGTCTGTGTAATATTCAATAAATGTGTATGGCGTCTCATCTGCATTCCACCAGTCGCTTATGGGAGCAGGGTGAAGTTGCCCATGACATTGATCTTGGGTCAGTTTTGCATTTTCCCTACTGATGGTTAAGGTTAGGATTGGGGAGGGGAACCTGATCCTAGATCTGTACCCAGGGGAAACTTCACCCTGGAGCTCGGTCTGAGTAAGACACTGAACAAGAATGATTAAGTTTTAACCCCGTCTGCAGAAAAGGAGGATGTGTATACATGGCATGTCCTGCCATTTAAGATAGCTAAAGCCTACAAATTAATGAGCAGTAATCAAATGCACATGACATTGATCTGGAGGGAATAAGGTGTCACTCTGCCATTCATTGCTTCAATACAACAACAACTAGCCCATTTTGTTTGATTCTGACAACAGGGTTAGGCTGCATTTTGAATTGTGATGAAACATGGCGGTTGGAGGGGGGAAGGGGTGTCATTGGGTTGGAGGGGGGAGGTTTCTTCACATTAAGAGGCTTTAAAAGTGCCGGTAATACCCTCCATGTTATGCTAATGCCCAAATCTGTCACAGACGTGAAAGTACCTAAT
Source organism: Coregonus clupeaformis (assembly GCF_020615455.1). Classification (NCBI taxonomy): domain Eukaryota; kingdom Metazoa; phylum Chordata; class Actinopteri; order Salmoniformes; family Salmonidae; genus Coregonus; species Coregonus clupeaformis. Next base: position 1,733,236 of record NC_059204.1, on the reverse strand, counting down.
TACGATAAGCCTTTGTCAGCCAGTTAAAGCTAGCTCAGATTATTTATTTTAATCCCTTCATCCTTAACTTGCTCTCCTTAGATGGCGAAGAAATTCTGTTTGCCCCCCCATTGGGCCTAATTTAAATGTCATTTGGAAAAAGGACGGCCGTGTAGGAGCGAACTTGTAATTAGCCTATTTGCAGGGGAATAACCTAACATTTTCATCACAAACATGTCAGCTGGCCACTACACACTCCGTGTCAATACAAAGTCAAGGAAAGATAGGGTAAATAAAAGAGGGCGGGAAAGAGTGGGGCATAAAAATAATAAAATCGCAATCCTAATTCCAGACCCTGCGTTCTCATGGCAACTGCAATCCGTCTCCTTGGAAACTAATCTTGAGGCATTTGAACAATGCAGCTCTGGCCTTTAATCTCTTCAGACACTGGGAGGCATTATCCTAGCCTCCGGGCAGCCCCAAACCACAGACTCAACACAGAGAGAGAGAGAGAGAGACTCAGCCCCCTCAAACGATTACGCCACTGAAATAGATGGCCTCTATCACTCCTATCTCTCTAACAAAAAATTAGACAAGGGGGCACCATCATTTTGTTAGCAGCCAGAGAATGCCACCACCAGTTAACTCAAAGGATGACATTTGTGGCTGCCAGTGGTTTGGCTACTTCAAATGCAATGTCACAAGCACAAACGTCAAAACAAAGAGCATAGACAATGACAAAAGCCACTGATGTTGACATTGAAAAATGCAAATGAACGAATATGGTTCAAGTTCAGCTACTAGAAGTCAACACAAATAACCTATTTGTGTAAGTGCATGTGACTGAAAGATCTTAAGGTTTATTGCTTTGGTCATTTACAATATGTATATATAGGAATACAAAAAGGCTATTCTAAAAAAAACTTTGCAGACTTTGACCATTGGCAAGGTTAAAACAAAAACAATGAAACTGGTTGCAATAGTAGCTTATCTCTACTTACAGCCAGTCATTTCAGACTGTAGGCTAAACATAGGCCCAAAATGCAATGATACCAACAGGCTACAGTACCGGTACTTAAAATGTGTTGCCTGTGCCTTGATTGTAAGATGAATTAGCCTAGACCTAAGAAACAAAAGGAACCACAACAGTATGGCTACACTTCAGAACACTTCCGTGGTATGTGAGTACACCCTGATCTTAAAATGATACAACTCTGCTCTGGCTGCCATGCTTAAATGCTCCAGCTAATGACATCCTAAGTCCTAACCCATTTGAGTCTCCCCTGAGGAAGCCGGCACTGTTATTTTTTTCATGCCAAGCAAACCTCTCCAGGCTACAGGGACAGAGCTTATCCTTTAGTTGTTGAATAATTGCCCAAGCGGTATTTAGCACAGACCTTTTGAAGACCACAACTGCATCTAAATTGTTGGGCTCAGTGCTGATCATTTACTTTTAATTGCATTGAACTCTGGGCATGCCAGGCATGATCCCAGAGGCTATAGGCCAGGGCTGCCCAACCCTCTTCCTGGAGATCTACTATCCTGTAGGTTTTCAGTCCAACCCTAATTTAGCGTATCTGATTCAGCTAGTTAAGTTCTTGTTGAACAGCTAATAAGTAGAATCAGGTGTGTTAAATTAGGGTTGGACTGAAAACCCACAGGATGGTAGATCTCCAGGAAGAGGGTTGGGCAGCCCTGCTGTATGCCTGCTAAACTGTATACATGCATCAGCTAGGCTATTATGCCTGCGTTGTGGGATAGGCCGAGCCATGAGAACATGTCCTCTGGTTGGGAGATCCAGCTAGTTCTGGAACAGTTCAACTACATGGAACGGCTTCAAACCTCTCCTCGGGGACCCCCAGTTGTTCCATGTAGTTGAACTATTCCAGAACTAGCACACCTGATTCAATTTATTAACTAGCATAATCATCAAGCCCTTAAATACTTGAGTCTCCCCGAGGAAGCCGGCACTGTTATTTTTTTCATGCCAAGCAAACCTCTCCAGGCTACAGAGCTTATCCTTTAGTTGTTGAATAATTGCCCAAGCGGTATTTAGCTAGAGATATTAGGATACAATGTTCTCAGAAGAAGGGGTATTGTGGTTTTCTGAGCTGATTTTGCACTAAGAGGCTTGTGGCGCTCGCTGCCATTGATACACGATACTTTGCTAATACCTCTTAAAAAGCCATTCCAGTCACAGACCTTTTGACGACTACAACTGCATCTAAATCGTTGGGCTCAGTGCTGATCATTGACTTTTAATTGCATTGAACTCTGGGCATGCCAGGCATGATCCCAGAGGCTGTAGGCCTACTTAGCTGTATATATGCATCAGCTAGGCTATTATGCCGGCGTTGTGGGATAGGCCGAGCCATGAGAACGTCTCCTCTGGTTGGGCAATCCAGCTAGTTCTGGAACAGTACAACTACATGGAACGACTTGGGGTCCCCGTGGAGATGTTTGAAGCCATTCCATGTTGTTGAACTATTCCAGAACTAGCATACCTGACTCAATTCGTCAACTAGCCTAATCATCAAGCCCTTAACTTCAATCAGGTGTGCTAGTTCAGGGCTACAACAAAATTGTGAAACGTCCAGCAGTCCCCGAGGATAGGTTTGAGAAAGTCTGGCCTAGACATAGCCAGGGGTGTCAAACTCATTCCACGGAGGACTGAATGTCTGCAGGTTTTTCCTTTCAATTAAGACCTACACAACTAGGTGAGGGGAGTTCCTTCCTAATTAGTGACCTTAATTCATCAATCAAGTACAAGGGTGGAGTGAAAACCTGCAGATACTCGGCCCTCCATGGAATGAGTTAAGCTATGTCACGTGTCAATCTAGATTAATTTTACCCAATAAATTACTGGGAGGTTCTACATATGGAGTGTGCGACTCTCTTTGTTTTTATAGCTTACAGTTTATTCACTGTTAGCCAGCACCTCTACTCTAAATAATTTTCTCTGGGTGTGTGCCAGCTCATGCTTTTTATTAGTCAATCTAGATTAATGACAGTAAGTATGCCTGCAATTCAACTAGCTAGGGCTAGGCTACATGAGGTGAAATAAAATATTGGGATCATTCAAAAATAGGAAAAATAATAAAGTCCTAATAATTGAAATGGACCCGTGGCTTTCACAAAATACATTTAAAATCAGTTACTTTGTTGCAGACTTTAGGTTAATTATTTGAAGTGACAACCTGTAGTGGGGTGAAGATCTAGCCAAAACATTTTGTCCAGAAGGTATGCTCTCCTAGTTGAAATGTCCATATATGCAATTGCACCTCAGTGAGCTTCAATTGAAATGGTTTAAAAACGTACCTCAATCCAGGGATAGGAGGTGACGCTGTACTCCTAATAATCCCACAACAATTTATGGCAAATCGAGAAGATTGAAATGCTGCTCGTTTTTTATAAACTTGCTTTTCCGTCAGCATGCTAGGCTATAGCTAATTTTAAAGCAGCTCATTTGATTTCATGAAAAATCATGAAAGAAAGCTACCTAGCTAATTAGTGGCGCAGTTACCTCCCAAGTGGCGCAGTGGTCTAAGGCACTGCATCGCTGTGCCACTAGAGATCCTGGTTCAAATCCAGGCTCTGTCGTAGCCGGCCGTGACCGGGAGACCCATGGGGCGACGCACAATTGGCCCAGCGTCGTCCAGGGTAGGGGAGGGAATGGCCGGCATGTAGCTCAGTTGGTAGAGCATGGCGTTTGCAACGCCAGGGTTGTGGGTTCAATTCCCACGGGGGGCCAGTATGAAAAAATATAAATAAATAATGTATGCACTCACTAACTGTAAGTCGCTCTGGATAAGAGCGTCTGCTAAATGACGTAAATGTAAAATGTGACACTATAGTTGGGGTGAGTATCTGCCGGAAGTGTTGTGGAATTAAATGGGCTGCATTTGCATTAGCTACCTAGAATGAGGACGACAAAAGCAGTTTAAAAATAAATTGCAGTATTTCAATATTCTCCATTTGCTGTAAATTGTTGTGGCATAATTAAGAGTACAGCAACACCTTCCATCCCTGGATTGAGGTAAATGTTCATACCATTCCACTTCAAGTTCACAGAGGTGCAAATATTGGCATATGGTTATTTTAACTATGGTTATTTTAACTAGGAGTGCATACTTTCTAGTAAATGTTTTGGATAGTGAAAATCATTAGTGCACGTGCATAGGCTAGGTGTGTGATACAAATAAATAAAACAATTACTAAGTGTTGCAAATGTTGAAGTTTGTATCTCGTTTTTAAGTCAGTGGCAGTGGTCAGCTCCCATGGGGGAAAAACTTGGTGGACAAGATCCACAAAAATGTTTTTATTTTAGCGTGCAATTTAAATTGTATTTGATAAAGCTCCTAGCTAGCTACCTTCCTATCACCTACTGGATAATGAGTAGGCTATATGGAGTTACCCTTGTAACATTTACTGAGACAGCATGGGGATTGGCTACTGTCGCTAGCTGCCTTTCTATACGTCTCAGGTAATGTCAGAAGACCTTGCATGCACTGGGATGTGGCTCTTAGGTTTAGTCATTTAGCAGGTAAACTGCATTTGAAGCTTGGCTCTTGGGTAAACAGCATGTGAAGCTTGTTTCACATGAATTTCAGTGATGTGTTCATGACATGAAAGTTAGCTAGTTAAAGTAGTTCGCTACTAGCTGCACGCCCAACTCCAGATTAGCTAGCTAGCTACATTCATTGGTGAGGTTTGCACCCTGACTGTGTGTAGCTAAAAGTAGAACGCAAAAGAGTTACGTTAGCTAGCTAAATGAGATCGGAAAGACCAAACCACTGATAAAAGCAATATCTTTGGTAAAACGGAGCATGACAGTTGTGAAAGCGTTTTTCAACCAACAATGAATGTGGTCTGGCTAACTGCCGTTAGCTAACTAGATCATTTTGACAAGATTGAACAAAACGCTTGCTGCTGAGTCTAATTTAATTAACTAGTTACTGTAGCTAGCTAAACTAGCAAGCTTCCACCAAAGTAAAATGGTTGGCATCCTCTTGAATAAGGTCTTAATGTATCCTCAACAAACTGTAATATGCCAACTGCAGGCAACAAAAAAAATGACCGGAGGGCTGCTAGCTAAATTAGCTAGGTAGCTTTCTTTCTTGCTAACGTTAGCTATCAAGCTAGCTACGTTTAGCCAAAACAAGACTCCTCGTATCAGTCTGCAGAATTTAGTTGCACAGTTGGCTCGCTGTGAATATAACGCTGTAACGTTACACATATCAAGTGCACATTTTAGCTAACTACATAAATGTAAATGAGCCCATACCATTTGTTTGCATCTAGCTAGATATATAGCTAAAGAAATCGCGAGATGATTCAATCGACGAATTAGCTAGCTAGCCACAATAACGGGTTAGCTAACTGGCCCATCTCCTCCCCCAGAATTATAATCTGTAATTTCACAATTTGTACAGTCATGAAGTCACGTGCTCACAAAAAACACGGTTTTATGTTCGAAGTTCATAAATATTACAAAATCATGAGGCATACCTTACCAAAAACAACGTTTAAATGTCGTTATGATGTCAATCCCGTAATAGGGTTATTCCCCGTTTAATCCAACCGCAACTGTAGAATTCCCATCTAAAATGTAGCATTATCGTGTTTTCGAAACCTTGTGATCTGAAGCATTATTGCACAAAATCGCTTGCAAAACGTTATTGCCGAGATTATTTGTCCATTTTCCCCGTTTCTTTTTCTTTTCTTTAACAGTGGAGTATGTCCCCTTTCCCCTTTCTTTGTTCTGTAATCCAGTAAAATTGAAAGTCATTCGCCTCCGCTAATCCCAGCCCAACTCAACAACAGCATCTATTGGCTGTAATTTACATATAGGATTAAGCAACCTCTGGGAAACCATGGGGGGAAACTCGTCCGGAGAGGGACGTGATGCGACAAACAGGATATTTCACTTTTCAGATTTAAACCTGTGGTAAAAACATACAAACAAATATCCCACTCAGCATTAAACATTTGACTAAATAGCCCTACAAAACATTTAGACTGGACTGCACCAAAATTAGTCTTACAACGAATTTATTAATATAATAATAATAATAATAATAATAATAATAATAATATTTATTATAATGCACAATGTATTAATTGCCAGGTTAATAATGTTGGTGCATTTTTGGAATTGACTCTCTACTATAGTGAAAAAGGGAACACCTAAATAATGCATTATGATAACAATACAATACCTCTGTATGATATCAAGAGTTGAATTGTGAACTATTTTGGTCAGCCACCTGAGCAGTGCCATAACTGTCCCTATGCATGTGATCCTGCTGGCTTTATTGGTTACATTGGCCAAGTGCATAAATCATGAATAGCAAGTTTACTTTGCCCCTAGTGTTTGAGAGCAGAATTTTTCTCTATCTGGTCCCACTTGTAGAAATACATTTCTGAAAACCTTCAAACCATTTGTTGCTACACATTTTTACCCCCTCACTTCACAGCCTCTATTTTGGAAAATGTTCCATGAATGATATACATCACTTCCACAAGTAAGCCAAATTATTTACACATTAGTCAGCAGTGGGAGCTTAGTGTTCGGTGTGTGTTAATGTGCATGTGCAGCCAGATTTATTTGTGAGTGATTGTCCTTAAAGGTAAATAAGTGTTCAATAAAGGCCTAACAAAACATCAGAAAATACCATAAAATGTCCACTTTAAATAAAACACCACAATCCTTTTCCCACATTGTTAATATTTAATGACTGAATCTCAGAAATCATTACAGCAATCAAGGGTATGAAGTGTTTCCCATCTGAAAAAAGGCAATATACATTATCCAATGACAGTTTGTAGCTTCAGTTTCGCTGAGCGAGGGCCAGCCCAACACTTTGTTCATGCAATGTCAATCCCAAATCTTACATTCCACATTACTCACATCAAGATAATGTTCTCCCAAAAACAGTCTGCATTTCAAATGGCACCATATTCCTTATAGAGTGCACTACTTTTGACCAGAGCCATAGGGCTCTGGTCAAAAGTAGTGCACTCTATAGGGAATAGGGTGCCATTTGAGACGCAACCAGAATATCAACCAATATCCCGTAAATACAGTAATGGACTACACTTAGAATCTCCCTGTTGGCTTGTTAAATGGAGATAATATCATTTGGAAGACCGTAATGTATCAATTCTGTACATTGTGATTAGGATTTGTTTAAACGTCATCCAGATGTGTGTTCTCCAACCAAGGGAGGGAGCAGATACAGTAGGTTTGCGTCATAAATGGCACTATATTCCCTCTTTATTTCACTACTTTTGACCAGGGTCCATAGGGCTCTGGTCAGAGGTTGTGCACTATATTGGGAACAGGGTGCCATTTGGGATACAACCAAGAACATTCCATTGTTTGGCTTGTGCTCCAAACAGCCCTTGAGTGGGCTAATCTAATCAAAGGACAAAGTGATCCCAAGGCATGGTCAAATGTTTTTAGATAAATGATCAACAATAAGAAGTTAATACTGGTATTTTTTAAACCCCTGTTTACGCAAACACTACAAAGTGGTGCGGTTTCCCACTATCTAGTGAAGCCATAGTGGAATTAATGGATAACTCAGTTCAAATTAGTGAACCATTAAACTGATAGCTATTTGGTGCACATACAGTGCAGAGTTGAATTGGTTCAGTTGGCTAAATACACGTTTACATTATGCACAGGTTCAGATAATGTAGCTATATTCACAACATCAGCCAAAATCCAGCAGCATAACCGTTTCATTCACGTTCGCTACAGAACAAGTGTCCTTGAACATAGAGGAGCTTGAGCAAATTGTTCTGAATGTCACTGGCCAAATCGAATCAGCTACAGTACTCTAAGAAGGATCAAAAGCAGTGTGGCAAATAAATAACAAAAAGTGGTGGATTGTGGCCAAATTCTTCTTCTTTGCTTTCAATCAGACACCAGAGTCATTTCATCCTCTGGAGTCACAATTCATAATTCACGAAAGAGTTTCTCATGATCGTAGGGTCATGAACTCTAATAAACTACCATAAAAGGTTATCCTATGTCCAATACCATCCTTGGAGGTAGTCTGCTGGGTAGGTATCAGTTTTCAAAAGTCGTACCGATAATTATTCACCTTCACGTCCATTTTACAGTATCTTAGATCTGTTTTAAGATTGGCTAATGGGAGATTTTATTTTTTGCAACAGATTAAATGTACATATTGAGATAGTCATTGTTTTGGTAGTAACTGTAAACAGAAAATGGTGTCTGGAGTCCAATGGAGTGCTAGTCCCAAGTCTTAACGTCGTATTTACTTATTTTTCTTTTAAAATGTAGCTCTGCATTTCCCCAATTCAAGATGGGCTCTTCTTCTCCAATATTAGTGTTGTTCCTGGGGAGGAAGCCATGAAATAAAAGTTCAAATAATGTATCAAATACATATCAGTCAGAATATTAATTTAGGGCACAGACGAAATGGAGATTCTCTATTGAGCATGCTTTTAAGTCTAGAACGGGTAGGCAACCCTGTTCCTGGAGTGCCGCAGGTACTGCAGGATTCTGTTCCAACTAGGCACTACGCCTGACCAACTGAGCTAATTGATCAGTTCAGTGATGGCCTAAATTCAACACAACTGGTCTTCTAGGCCGGTTAAATCAAAAACATGAAGTGCTTGCGGCACTCCAGGACTAGGGTTGCCTACCCCTGGTCTAGAACTAGGCTTTATCTGTGTTCGGTAAACCAGCCATTAATGTTGTATTTATGTAACTCATTGTGGGAATGGCAATAAAGAATAAAAAAGTGCAGCATGCATTCAGTAAACCTCTTGACAGTGAGTCTATATTTAACTGATCTATGGAGTTAAGATAAATGTAATTGATGTGACATATAACATGCGTGATTGATATAGGAGGTGTGGTATATGGCCAATATACCAAGGCTAAGGGCTGTTCTTATGCACAACGCAACACGGAATGCCTGCTGGATACAGCCCTTAGCCGTGGTATATTGGCCATATACCACAAACCCCTGAGGTGCCTTATTGCTATTACAAACTGGTTACCAATGTAATTAGAGCAGTCAAAATAAATGTTTTGTCATACCTGTGGCTGTCAGCCAATCAGCATTCAGGGCTCAAACCACCCAGTTTATAATGTCTGATATACCACGGCTTTCAGCCAATCAGCATCCAGGACCCAACCTACCCAGTTTATAATTATGAATTAATACCTACATCTTGAGTAAAGGAAGAATCCTGTTGATGAATCCCATTGGCTGAATTTGCACCACCATGCACCTGAAAGATAATCATGAAAGAAAACAGCTTGTCAAGCTACCATTTTTATGTCTGTGTCCAGTAAGAAGGAAGTTAGTTTCGCGAGCCAATGCTAACTAGCGTTAGCAATTGCGCTAGCGCTAGTTAGCAACTTCCTTGCCAAAGTCCCGGAGTATCCGTTAAAATATCACTAAAACCATGTATTTACGGATTTTACGTTTTAGTTACAAAAGGCAGGTACAGTGTTATTACATTGTTGTTAGTTAGTACTTTGTTACATGGTACATACACTGATACTTGTTTGCTGTAATGTTTTTTTAATTTGCCAATCAAACTCAGTTGCGGGTACTGCACACACATTGCAGCAATTGCCAAAACCAGAATGCGACTGCTGGTAAGATTTCTTGACTTAATTCATTTTTGCCAACACATAGCTAACCTTTGTTTAACCAGCTAAACAGCTGCTATTAGCAAAAATGTGTTTGGAGTTACCATTCTATCTAATAGGCTATGTTATAGTTTACACTTCCTCTTCCAATTATAATGTGGGGAGGTCAAATAATAATAAACAATTATCTACCAAATCTATTCAATTTAAAATGTTGATTATTTATCCTTGCCATTCAATTGATGATAAGAAAATACATGTATAACATATATTTTTTGCTAACATATGATGGTGTCCCTGGATCGCCGGTTTGCCTGGGCAGGGGTCCCTAGGCAAGAAAAGGTTGAAGCTGCCTGAAGTCGACTCTTTTTCATAATGGCCACTATCAACAAAATCAGTCCTAGGAAAGGCAAAACAAGTACTAGCTAGAGCTGGTCCTGTGCTTGTTTACCTGGGTCTTGTCTGGGTGCGTGCGCATGGCTTGCACCAGCTGGTCCACTTCCTGGTTGTGCTCCAGGGCTCCCCTCAGGGCCTCCTCGGTGCTCAGGAGCCGCTGGCGCAGACGGGTCACCTCCGAGTCCAGGGCCGACGGGTCCAGCATAGAGTAGCGGCGGTGGTCTGGGGACGAGCCCCTCTCCCTGCCCTGAGAACACACACATAATAATAATAATAATATGCCATTTAGCAGACGCTTTTATCCAAAGCGACTTACAGTCATGCGTGCATACATTCATCACATGTAGGAATCAACTGGGTGTTCATTCGGCACCAAATGAAAGAAAACGGATTGAAACAGGAAGGGGCTATCTTGACTTTTATAATGTGCCCTAATGAACACTGTTTAGTTATTCAAGCCCTTCCTGGAAAAATGTGGAGGGCTACATCTATCATTGCTAGATCTGCCTTTAGTATAAATACAGAGTCAAACATTTAAAAAATCATATAGGATACAGACAAGAATGAAACAATAGCCATGTACTGTATCCACTTCTATTAAGAAACATGAAACGATTAAAATCTTAATCAAGTAGACTTTTCTACTGCTAGACAAGCTTTCATCTGTGTGTGAACAGAAAACACAACATACTGGGTCATATTTATTAGTGCACACCGTAGCAAAACGTTTTGCAACTGAAAACGTTTTGCAGCGAAAACAAGCGTTCCTCACGGTTTCAGCATGTTTACTTCCATTTGGTTACGAGTGAATAACCCTGGGTTGATGGACACATGATGTGATTCAAGACGGGCGGAACCAGCAATGTGATTGACATCTCCCAGCCCCCCCTCCCCTCTCACCAGCAGGAGCAGTTTGTCTCTCAGGGTCTTGATGTCATCCTGGAGTTTCTGCTCCTTCATCCTCCACTCTGCCTTGTGCACCTCTCGGCTCAGGTCTCGGTCCAGGCCAGGCGAGTGGCGAGGGGAGTCCAGCAGTAACACCCTCAGCTCGTTCAGACTCCTGAAACAAGAGGACGATACAGTAAAGAATACCGTTAAGATTTACCCTTGCCTTTCTGATTCAGGGTAGCTGGTCCCAGACCTGATTGTGCTCTTGCCAACTCCAATGCTGTCATTAGCATGACAATTCCATAAGTAGTTGGGAGGGGGGCAGAAAGAGACTGGCACCCAGGCTAGATTCAGAGTTGTTTCATCATCAATGACCCAAACCTATTGAAGATACATGGAACATGCTTTATTGAGCTGTGCTAATAAAACCTTGTATATACAGTACCACTCAAAAGTTTGGACACACCTACTCATTCCAGGGTTTTTCTTTCTTTTTATAATTTTATACATTGTAGAATAGTGAAGACATCAAAACTATGAAATAACACACATGGAATCATGTAGTAACCAAAAAAGTGTTCAACAAATCAAAATATATTTTACATTTGAGAATCTTCAAAGTATCCACCCTTTGCCTTGATGACAGCTTTGCACACTGTTGGCATTCTCTCAACCAGCTTCATGAGGTAGTCACCTGGAATGCATTTCAATTAACAGATGTGCCTTCTTAAAAGTTAATTTGTGGAATTTCTTAACTTCTTAATGCGTTTGAGCCAATCAGTTGTGTTGTGACAAGGTAGGGGTGGTATACAGAAGATAGACCTATTTGGTAGAAGACCAAGTCCATATCATGGCAAGAACAGCTCAAATAAGCAAAAGAGAAACGACTGTCCATCATTACTTTAAGACATGAAGGTCAGTCAATACGGAACATTTCAAGGACTTTGAAAGCTTCTTCAAGTGCAGTCGCAAAAACCATCAAGCGCCATGATGAAACTGGCTCTCATGAGGACCGCCACAGGAATGGAAGACCCAGAGTTACCTCTGCTGCAGAGGATTAGTTCATTAGAGTTACCAGCCTCAGAAATTGCAGCCCAAAGTAACAGACACATCTCAACATCAAATGTTCAGAGGGGACTGTGTGACTCAGGCCTTCATGGTCAAATTGCTGCAAAGAAACCACTACTAAAGGACACCAATAAGAAGAAGAGACCTGCTTGGGCCAAGAAACACGAGCAATGGATATTAGACCGGTGGAAATGTGTCCAGATTTGAGAATTTTGGTTCCAACCTTAGTGTCTTAGTGAAACGCGGTGTGGGTGAACGGATGATCTCTGCATGTGTAGTTCCCACCGTAAAGCATGGAGGAGGAGGTGTTATGGTGTGGGCGTGCTTTGCTGGTGACACTGTCTGTGATTTATTTAGAATTCAAGGCACACTTAACCAGCATGGCTACCACAGTATTCTTCAACGATACGCCATCCCATCTGGTTTGGGCTTAGTGGCACTATCATTTGTTTTTCCACAGGACAATGACCCAACACACCTCCAGGCTGTGCAAGGGCTATTTTACTAAGAAGGAGAGCGATGGAGTGCTGCATCAGATGACTTGGCCTCCACAATCCCCCAACCTCAACCCAATTGAGATGGTTTGGGATGAGTTGGACTGCAGAGTGAAGGAAAAGCAGCCAACACGTGCTCAGCATATGTGGGAACTCCTTCAAGACTGTTGGAAAAGCATTCCAGGTGAAGCTGGTCCCCAAGAACACAGTGGCCTCCATCATTCTTAAATGGAAGTAGTTTGGACCACCAAGACTTCCTACAGCTGGCCGCCCAGCCAAACTGAGCAATCGGGGAAGAAGGGCCTTGGTCAGGGAGGTGACCAAGAACCCGATTCTCACTCTGACAGAGCTCCAGAGTTCCTCTGTGAAGATGGGAGAACCTTCCAGAAGGACAACCATCTCTGCAGCACTCCACCAATCAGGCCTTTATGGTACAGTGGCCAGACGGAAGCTACTCCTCAGTAAAAGGCACATGAAAGACCACTTGGAGTTTGCCAAAAGGCACCTAAAAGCATGAGAAACAAGATTCTCTGGTCGGACAAAACCAAGATTGAACTCTTTGGCCTGAATGCCAAGCGTCACGTCTGGAGGAAACCTGGCACCATCCCTACGGTGAAGCATGGTGATGGCAGCATCATGCTATGGGGATGTTTTTCAGCGGCACGGACTCTGAGACGAAGGTTCACCTTCCAACAGGACAACGACCCTAAGCACACAGCCAAGACATCGCAGGAGTGGCTTCAGGACAAGTCTCTGAAAGTCCTTGAGTGGCCCAGCCAGAGCCCGGACTTGAACCCGATTGAACATCTCTGGAGAGACCTGAAAATAGCTGTGCAGCAACGCTCCCCATCCAACCTGACAGAGCTTGAGAGGATCTGCAGAGAAGAATGGGAGAAACTCCCCAAATACAGGTGTGCCAAGCTTGTAGCGTCATACCCAAGAAGACTCGAGGCTGTAATCGCTGCCAAAGGTGCTTCAACAAATGTATCCTGAGGGGATCCTGAGTGGCGCAGCAGTCTAAGGCACCGCAGTGCTAGAGGCGTCACTACAGACCCGGGTTCGATCCCTGGCTGTATCACAACAGGCCGTGATCGGGAGTCCCATAGGGCGGAGCACAATTGGCCCAGCATCGTCCGGGTTAGGGGAGGGTTTGGCCAGGGTAGGCCGTCATTGTAAATAAGAAATAGTTAAATAAATGAATATTTATTTCAGTTTTTTTTATATACAGTGGAGAAAAAAAGTATTTAGTCAGCCACCAACTGTGCAAGTTCTCCCACTTAAAAAGATGAGAGAGGCCTGTAATTTTCATCATAGGTACACGTCAACAATGACAGACAAATTGAGAAAAAAATATCCAGAAAATCACATTGTAGGATATTTTATGAATTTATTTGCAAATTATGGTGGAAAATAAGTATTTGGTCACCTACAAACAAGCAACATTTCTGGCTCTCACAGACCTGTAACTTCTTCTTTAAGAGGCTCCTCTGTCCTCCACTCGTTACCTGTATTAATGGCACCTGTTTGAACTTGTTATCAGTATAAAAGACACCTGTCCACAACCTCAAACAGTCACACTCCAAACTCCACTATGGCCAAGACCAAAGAGCTGTCAAAGGACACCAGAAACTAATTTGTAGACCTGCACCAGGCTGGGAAGACTGAATCTGCAATAGGTAAGCAGCTTGGTTTGAAGAAATCAACTGTGGGAGCAATTATTAGGAAATGGAAGACATACAAGACCACTGATAATCTCCCTCGATCTGGGGCTCCACGCAAGATCTCACCCCGTGGGGTCAAAATGATCACAAGAACGGTGAGCAAAAATCCCAGAACCACACGGGGGGACCTAGTGAATGACCTGCAGAGAGCTGGGACCAAAGTAACAAAGCCTACCATCAGTAACACACTACGCCGCCAGGGACTCAAATCCTGCAGTGCCAGACGTGTCCCCCTGCTTAAGCCAGTACATGTCCAGGCCCGTCTGAAGTTTGCTAGAGTGCATTTGGATGATCCAGAAGAGGATTGGGAGAATGTCATATGGTCAGATGAAACCAAAATATAACTTTTTGGTAAAAACTAAACTCGTCGTGTTTGGAGGACAAAGAATGCTGAGTTGCATCCAAAGAACACCATACCTACTGTGAAGCATGGGGGTGGAAACATCATGCTTTGGGGCTGTTTTTTCTGCAAAGGGACCAGGACGACTGATCCGTGTAAAGGAAAGAATTAATGGGGCCATGTATCGTGAGATTTTGAGTGAAAACCTCCTTCCATCAGCAAGGGCATTGAAGATGAAACGTGGCTGGGTCTTTCAGCATGACAATGATCCCAAACACACCGCCCGGGCAACGAAGGAGTGGCTTCATAAGAAGCATTTCAAGGTCCTGGAGTGGCCTAGCCAGTCTCCAGATCTCAACCCCATAGAAAATCTTTGGAGGGAGTTAAAAGTCTGTGTTGCCCAGCGACAGCCCCAAAACATCACTGCTCTAGAGGAGATCTGCATGGAGGAATGGGCAAAAATACCAGCAACAGTGTGTGAAAACCTTGTGAAGACTTACAGAAAACGTTTGACCTGTGTCATTGCCAACAAAGGGTATATAATAAAGTATTGAGAAACTTTTGTTATTGACCAAATACTTATTTTCCACCATAATTTGCAAATAAATTCATTAAAAATCCTTCAATGTGATTTTCTGGAGAAAAAAAATCTCATTTTGTCTGTCATAGTTGACGTGTACCTATGATGAAAATTACAGGCCTCTCTCATCTTTTTAAGTGGGAGAACTTGCGCAATTGGTGGCTGACTAAATACTTTACTTCCTTATACATTTGCAAAATATTCTAAAAACCTGTTTTTGCTTTGTCATTATGGGGTATTGTGTGTAGATTGATAGGGGGGTAAAAACAATTTAATCAATTTTAGAATAAGGCTGTAACGTAACAAAATGTGGAAAAAGTCAAGGGGTCTTAATACTTTCCGAATGCACTTTGTGTGTGTGTGTATATATATATATATATATATATATATATATATATATATATATATATATATATATATATATATATATATATATATATATATATATATATATATTATATAAACCACCGGTCAAAAGTTTTAGTACACCTACTCATTCAAGGGTTTTTCTTTATTTTTTACTATTTTCTACATTGTGGAATAATAGTGAAGACATCGAAACTATGAAATAACACATGGAATCATGTAGTAACCAGAAAAGTGTTAAACAAATCTAAATATATTTCATATTTGAGATTCTTCTAATAGCCACCCTTTGCCTTGATGACAGCTATGCACACTCTTGGCATTCTCTCAACCAGCTTCATGAGGAATGCTTTTCCAACAGTCTTGAAGGAGTTCCCACCTATGCTGAGCACTTGTTGGCTGCTTTTCCTTCACTCTGCGGTCCGACTCATCCCAAACCATCTCAATTTGGTTGAGGTCGGGGGATTGTGGAAGCCAGGTCATCTGATGCAGCACTCCATCACTCTCCTTCTTGGTAAAAAAGCCCTTACACAGCCTGGGTCATTGTCTTGTTGACAAACAAATGATAGTCCCACTAACCCCAAACCAGATGGGATGGTGTATCGCTGCAGAATGCTATGGTAGCCATGCTGGTTAAGTGTGTCTTGAATTCTAAATAAATCACAGGCAGTGTCACCAGCAATGCACCCCCACACCATAACGCCTCCTCCTCCACGCTTTACGGTGGGAAATACACATGCAGAGATCATCCGTTCACCCACACCGCGTCTCACAAAAACACGGCGGTTGGAACCAAAAATCTCAAATTTGGACTCATCAGACCAAAGGATAGATTTCCACCGGTCTAATGTCCATTGCTCGTGTTTCTTGGCCCAAGCAGCAAGTCTATTCTTCTTATTGGTGTCCTTTAGTAGTGGTTTCTTTGCAGCAATTCGACCATGAAGGCCTGATTCACACAATCTCTTCTGAACAGTTGATGTTGAGATGTGTCTGTGACTTGAACTCTGTGAAGCATTTATTTGGGCTGCAATTTCTGAGGCTGGTAACTCTAATGAACTTATCCTCTGCAGCAGAGGTAACTCTGGGTCTTCCATTCCTGTGGCGGTCCTCATAAGAGCCAGTTTCATCATAGCGCTTGATTGTTTTTGTGACTGCACTTGAAGAAACTTTCAAAGTTCTTGAAATGTTCCGTATTGTCTGACCTTCATGTCTTAAAGTAATGATGGACTGTAATTTCTCTTTGCTTATTTAGCTGTTCTTGCCATAGTATGGACTTGGTCTTTTACCAAATAGGGCTATCTTCTGTATACCCCCCCCACCTTGTCACAACACAACTGACCGGCTCAAACGCATTAAGAAGGAAAGAAATTCCACAAATTAACTTTTAAGAAGGCACATCTGTTAATTGAAATGCATTCCAGGTGACTACCTCATGAAGCTGGTTGAGAGAATGCCAAGAGTGTGCAAAGCTGTCATCAAGGCAAAGGGTGGCTGCTTTGAAGAATCTAAAATCTAAAATATATTTTGATTTGTTTAACACCTTTTTGGTTACTACATGATTCCATATGTGTTATTTCATAGTTTTGATGTCTTCACTATTATTCTACCATGTAGAAAATAGTACAAATAAAGAAAACCCCATTAATGAGTAGGTGTTCTAAAACATTTGACCGGTAGTGTATATATTACGCACTATGCCCTTCAGCACTCGGCAGTCCCGTTCTGTGAGCTTGTGTGGCCTACCACTTCGCGGCCGAGCCGTTGTTGCTCCTAGACATTTCCACTTCACAATAACAGCACTTACAGTTGACCAGGGCAGCTTTAGCAGGGCAGAAACTTGACAAACTGACTTGTTGGAAAGGTGAAATGTTGATAGTCACTGAGCTCTTCAGTAAGGCCATTCTACAATGTTTGTCTATGGTAATTGCATGGCTGTGTGCTCGATTTTATACATCTGTCAGCAACAGGTGTGGCTGAAATAGCCGAATCCACAAATCCTTTGTTTGTATACAAGCTCACAGAAAGGGACTGCCGAGTGCTGAAGTGCGTAGCGCGTAAAAGTCGTCTGTCCTCGGTTGCAACACTCAATACTGAGTTCCAAACTGGCTCTGGAAGCAACGTCAGCACAAAAACTGTTCGTCAGGAGCTTCATGAAATGGGTTTCCATGGCTGAGAAGCCACACACAAGCCATGGCCAAGCGTCGGCTGGAGTGGTGTAAAGCTCGCGCCATTGGACTCTGGAGCAGTGGAAACGCGTTCTCTGAAGTGATGAATCACGCTGCACCATCTGGCAGTCCGACAGATGAATTTGGGTTTGGCGGATGCCAGGAGAACGCTACCTGCCCCAATGCATAGTGCCAACTGCAAAGTTTGGTGGAGGAGGAATAATGGTCTGGGGCTGTTTTTCATGGTTCAGGCTAGGCCCCTTAGTTCCAGTGAAGGGAAATCTTAACGCTACAGATATATATTATTTTTTCTCCATGAAAGTTCAGGTGACACGGTCAAATACTGCAAACTTAGGTGACCGAAGAGTCACTGAGGTACCTCATGTTGTGTTATTGTCCTTTCAATGAATTTTTGCTTATATTTCCAGGCCTAAGTTTCCTAAGCGCTGTGCATAATCTCCCTAAACACCTTAGAGTAATGGAACACTTTACAGTAACATAGCATTCTCAGCCTTGACAGTGCATTGATTTGAAGGGTGAAAAGGCCTTTTGGCCCTACTTTTAATCAGGCTAATTGTCTCCATTACATTAACAGCTTTTAACCTAAGTGGGTTGATCCTCATAAAACAGATGTCTAGTGTACATCTAGTGACTGCATATCAAAATTACGAGTTGCGACTGTTTTGTCAGTCTTTGAAAATGCAAGATTCTCGCATAAAATATTGTATATGTAAAGAGTCGGGGCGGTTTCACATGCTTTATCAAATATCTCATCTCCTTCAGAGGAATGTAAGTTATCTCTTGTAGCAGTGGGTGGGCTGCTGTGAAAAGTCTGCGCTGTGGTGTTTTTTTTTCTCTCTCTCTCTGTCAAATTACCTCTCCTTCTTCAGTAACTCCTGGCTAATGACGACCAGCTGTCCCGATGCATCATGGGACTTCTTGGTCATGGACTCGAGGTCGGCCTCCAGGCGCATCTTCTCCTTGACCAGGGTGTCGGCCTTCTTCTCACCTGAGCGAACTTTGCCCTCCAAGGCTGGTGGACCAAGACAGGTTGGAGAAGGATTTAGTTAAATGTTTAGTTTGGACCAACCAGTGCTGCAGTGTCGGAGCTTTCAAAAAGGGATATATATATATTCAGTCGCCAGTCTGTGACATTTTTTATTTGTTATTATTTTTCAGAGCTTGTTTCATTATTATTTAATTAAAAAAGTTTCATATTTCAGGGCATTAATTTTTTTCCATGCAATATGTTTGAGAGAACATTCAATCTCAGGCAACCAAATACTTACTGTACATGTAGTTGATAGAGAGTGAATGTGTCGTATTTGTCAAGACATTCATAGAGTGCAAAATATCATAAATAGAAAAGAGATTACATACGCACAGAGCAGGTGCTGGATATCAAAGAATGTTAAAGGGATACTTGCGGATTTTGGCAATGAGGCCTTTTATCTACTTCCTCAGAGTCCGATGAACTTGTAGATACCATTTTCATGTCTCTGTGTCCAGTATGAAGGAAGTTGGAGGTAGTTTTGCGAGCCAATGCTAACTAGCGTTAGCACAATGACTGGAAGTCTATGAGTATCTTGCGCATTGCCAAAATCTCGAAATATCCCTTTAAATAAAATGTGAAAATATACTCCAGACACTGCATTCTATGCTCCAATGGGAATTTATTTGACAATGTTTGGACCACTCAGGTCTTCATCAGTCATAGCAGCATAATTTACCAGTTATCTGTGATTTGAGGGCATCAACCTGGGACGTGAGAGTGGAGACCTCTTTTTCTCTTTTGGTCAGATTCTCCATAGTTTCTGAAAGAAATGTGAAACCACCATTGGTCAAAAACCTTGGAATCTAACTATGCAATGTCCTCAAAGTACAATCAAAAGCCTACAGAGGTCTGACATTTGAAATACTTTACTATAACACAGGTTTGACTTAACAGTCTTTAAACCATTCTCATTTACATACAAATATGTGTACAGTAACAACACAACTTAATTAACTAGGTTAACATTTACGATACCTTCAACATTCTGTTTTAGCTTAATCTTCTCCTCCGAAATGTCATTACTTTCTATAACCTGAGAGGGAGGCAGAATGGGGAGTTAAAAGGCAAATCCATTACAACTCAGTGCTTCATTTGTTTATTGAGGGCAAAGATGTGGAAACACACAAGGAACTAGAAAAGCATGGATATCATGTGGAAGTGATATTATTTGCATGTGTAAAGAGTGTTTCTAGAAAGTTCTTTCTAATACTATCTGTGAAAAGTAGCTAGCATTAGATCACATGAATAGGGGCTTTAGTTCCACTCTAAACGCAATCGTAGTTCATTTTATAGTTGGGTCAAAGGACTCTAATCTCATATGGACCACAGCATAGCATCTACAACTAATGCTACCACAGCTATCCCCTGGAGGACTCACATTGGCGTCCTGTGGCATGTGGTGGTCATCCTGCACCGCCTGCAGTCGGTTCTCAGTCACCCTCAGCTTCTCCTGCAGGCTGTGGAGCTCGGCCCGGCTATGGGCCTCAGCCTTCTGCAGGGCCTCATAGTCCACCATCTTCTTCTCAGCCAGCTCAAGGCGCTCCCGGAGCTCATCCTGGGCCCCGTCCTGCTCTTCCTGCAGCCTCTCCACCTCGCCCACCCTCAGCTGGGCCTTCTGGAGCTCCTCCCGGGCCTCTCTCAACTCCAGGGTCAGCTGGTTGTTCCTGGCCTCCGTCTGGGCCTGGTTCTTCCCGTTCTGGCTGCTCTCGCCCAGCTGGTCCTTGGCGTCTTGCAGGCGGTAGCGCAGATCCTCACGTTCCTTGGCCAGCACAGCCGCCTCGATCTCGTGCCTGGCCTTGAGGTTCTCCAGCTCCAGCTGGTGCTCCATGCGCAGGCTCTCCAGGGTGGTCCTCAGCTCCTGAGGGTCCTGCTCTTGGCCCTCGGCCGAGCCGTTCTGGCTGGACAGCGAGGTCTTCAGGTCCTCCAGAGAGTGCTGGTGGTCATTGACCAGGGTGTCCAGCTTGACCTTGAGGAGTGGAGGGGATAAGTGATTATTAATACTAAAATACAGACCCAAAGAGTAAAAGAGATGGAGAGCGAGAGAGGACAAATTGTTGGTGTGAGGAAGGTGAAAGATTACATATTAATATAAAAATAAATTCTGAGAACAGTGCCTCTCACCTTCCAGTTGTCCATCATCTCCATGTTCTCTGTGGTGGCCTGCTGGACTCTCTGCTTCAGCTCGATGATCTCTTGGCTCTGTTTGTCCACCGTGGCTTTCAGTCTGTCTGTCTCCTCCTGGCCCGCCGCCACTGCCGCCTCGTACTTCTCCCTCAGCTGGCTGCTGTCCTTGTGGTGCTCACGACCTGCCGTCAGGAGCTGCTCCCGGAGCAGGAACGTCTCCGACTGGGCCACCGGCCCCTGGGTGGAGTACCCGTCCTCGGCCTTGTTGGGGTGGGAGTCTGGGTCCCGGAGCTGGACCTGGAGCTCCTCGATCTCAGCCCGCCGCAGGGACAGCTCCTCCTCCAGCTGCATTACGCGGCTCTTCTCCTCAACCGTGCTTTGCTGCGGAGGGAGAGGGAGAGAGCCCTTCATTGCCGTAACGTGGTTTGAGTCATCAACAAAACAGGGGTGTCATTCCCGTAAAGTGGTGATGTCATTCCAGGATGACACCATTCAAGCAAAAATCGTTCTGATAAAATGCTTGAATAGAGCATGCATGCCAAAGGAAAAGAGGCATATTGAGAATCATATGAGCGTACAAGCTGGGCCAAATTAAATCCCTTGGTTTGAGAAAATCCTCTGCTCACAGACGTAAAAAAACAAGTAGCGCTTTTAAATTAGCAAGTGCAGTGCAACCTATGAGATGAAGTCTGTAAGGAAAATGAAAGGGAAAGCAATCCATTCTCTGCAGGTTTGTCTCTCTAGAAGCCAGGCAGAAGCACAAAGCCCATAGCAAACCCCAGACATAACACTACACATAGATAGGCAATCACTAGGAGCACACATAGCAATTAAAGTGTGACATTTACAAACATCCAATTAAAATGACTGAACTCCATGTTTGACCGAGCAGACCTGATGACACGCAGTGCATAGTATGTTAATGCAGAACATTGAGAGAAACGCAACTCTACAGTTGATCGGTTTCTAGGAAAAGGAGTTAACAGAAAGTTCTCTAATAGCATTCAGACAATAATTAAGTCCAAGAAAAAGGCAAGATTGACTGCGCAAGATCGACGTCGTCAACAATAGACAACTGAGAATCAAACAGTTTAGATAGCTTAGCAGAGGAGCAGAGCCGAACGAAATGACGAGTCCATTTTGTTTCACCTTGGTTCTCTTATCCAACCTCAAGGGTGCCGCATCAAGTCTGCGTCTTCCCTGTAGGTAAAAGCAGTATATTTGTAGCTCTATATAACATTCATGACCCAACTGTGCTGTCTAAGTACTTAGCCTTGTGTCTCACCACAAAACGATTGTGTAACTATACACTCAGTGGCCAGTTTATTAGGTACACCCATCTATACTGAACAGAAATATAAACTGTTGGTCCCATGTTTCATGAGCTGAAATAACATATCCCAGAAATGTTCCATAAGCACAAAAAGCTTATTTCTCTCAAATGTTGTGTACTGAGCATTTCTCCTTTGCCAAGATAATCCATCCACCTGCCAGGTGTGGCATATCAAGAAGCTGATTAAACATCATGATCATTACACAGGTGCACCTTGTGCTTGGGACAATAAAAGGCCACTCTAAAATGTGCAGTTTTGTCACACAACACAATGCCACAGATGTCTCAAGTTTTACGGGAGCATGCAATTGGCATGCTGACTGCAGGAATATCCACCAGAGCTGTTGCCAGAGAATGTTATGTTCATTTCTCTACCATAAGCCGCCTCCAACGTCATTTTAGAGAATTTGGCAGTACGTCCAACCGGCCTCACAACCACAGACCATGTGTAACCAGCCACCCGGACAGCTGATGAAACAGAGGACTATTTCTGTCTGTAATAAAGCCCTTTTGGGAAAAACTAATTCTGATTGGCTGGGCCTGGCTCCCCAGTGGGTGGGCCTGTTCCCCAAGTGGGTAGGCCTAAGCCCTCCCAGGTCCACCCATGGCTGCGCCCCTGCCCAGTCATGTGAAATCCATAGATTAGGGCCTAATAAATGTATTTAAATTGACTGATTTCCTTATATAAAATAGTTGAAATTGTTGCATGTTGCGTTTACATTTTTGTTCAGTAGAGTACTGGGTCGGACCCCCCTTTGCCTCCAGAACAGCCTGAATTCTTCGGGGCATGGAAACGTTGGTCTCAAGGGACCTAATGTGTGCCAGGAAAACATTCCCCACACCATTACACCAGTCATCTGCTGCAATAGCCCATCTGTGACAAGGACCGATGAGTTGTGGGTTCCGAGATGCCGCTCTACACACCACTGTTGTACTGTGACGTTATTTGCCCGTTTGTGGCCCGCCTGTTAGCTTACACGATTCTTGCCATTCTCCTTCGACCTCTCATCAACGAGCGGTTTTCACCCACAGGACTGCTGCTGACTGGATGGTTTTTGTTTGTTGCACCATTCTCGGTAAACCCTAGACGGTGTTGTGCGTTTAAAGGCCGTCCGTTTCTGAGATACTGGAACCGGCGTGCCTGGCAACAACAATCATACTATGCTCAAAGTCGCTTAGGTCACTTGTTTTGCTCATTCTAACGTTCAATCGAACAGTAACTGAATGCCTCGATGCCTGTCTGCTTGCTTTATATAGCAAGCCACGGCCATGTGACTCACTTTCTGTAGGAGCGAACCATGAACAGGGTGTACCTAATAAATTGGCCATCAGCAGAACTCAATCGAAGTGTGACATTTGTGCTAATTCTAATATTATGCCACCAATCTAACTTCCTTGTAAACTAACGCAAAATGATGACCTCAACAGTGGAAGCGACACTGACTACAGCTGACAACCGCTCCAGCAGTGCAACCCGAGAACTCCAACAAGATTTTGCAAGTGAGCAGCAAAAGGAATGAGGAGAAAGTGATCGCTGCAGATGAGTTGAAAACTCGACTACGGCTGAGACTACAACCAGGGCCGAGTGAGTGGTCTCCAACACTCTACAGCTGATGGGAAACAGAGTGGGAGTGGGGCTGAGAGCCAAGAGAGATTAGATAGAGGCTGTGTCTCAGGCACCCTATTCCCTATAGAGTGCACTGCTTTTGACCAGGGCCCATATGGCTCTGGTCAAAAGTAGTCCACTATAGGGAATAGGGTACCATTTGAGACACAGCCAGAGAGATAGGGAGTGGTTTTCCCATTACGATGACTCACGCTGCGATAGCAGAAAAATGTTAACATAATTTGAGCAATAGAGACCCAGAGGACAATTCAATTAGGGGGATTTACCAGAGTTGAATAATACAGATCTAGTATTCCACAATTTATATACATCTATCATCATGTAGTTTCTCAATTCTTATACCAGAATGTATGTTCATTCATTCATTAAATAATAGATTCAGTTAACACCTATGTAATTTGTTTCTCTCAACATGAAACCTAATGTCATGTTCTAAGCATCTGTACAGAGCATCCTTGCTACATAAATCAGGGCAATGGCACCACATTCTGATTGTAGTCTATGCCGTTTGATGACATAACTGACATTGTATTTTCTGTATGAGTGACTGTGAGTTTGGAGACCTTTGGAGACAGGTGCTGGACAGGAATGACAAGGACTTGTGTTCAAGTCCCACTGCAACCAAAACAAAATATGCAATGGAGAAGCGCAAAGTAAAATGGATACAGGCAGGCGCTCTAGGCTGGGCTAGCAATTCCAGTTACCCGCTTCACCTCTAATTCTTTGTGAAGCTTTTCTGCTCTCGACTTTTCGAGGAACAGATTCTGCTCAAGCTGCCGAATACGGGCATGCTCCAATTTCGTCTGAGTCTACAGAGAGGGAGAGAGAAAGGAGAGAGACAGGAGGTGGAAAAAAAGACTCAGAAGGACAGAAACCTGTACAGGTTGAAGAGACGTGTGAAATACACGTCACATGGGATTCTCTGTAACAGCAGTCAACAGATTGAAGGATGAGACATTTTACAGACAGAAACACTGAAAATGTGAAACGTCCCTCTGTCTGTCTTTCTTCACTTACTGTTCGACTCGCTATATGTTTGGCACAGCCATTTGGTCACTCTAACATAACTGAGCATAATAGTGTTGTTACAAGCCTACTACTCTTTAATTAATAGCTTTCACATTACACTATAGGAAAAGTCAAATTGGATCACTTTTGCCAAAGTAATCTTATAAACACACATTCTCATCCCTTCAAAACACATTTATCAAATTGTTTATCTAAGCTTTTTACCAAATCGTAGATAAATACCTCAAGGTCTCCTTTGGTGATGGACTCCTCCTCCACTCTGAACTGAAGGTCTTCCACTTTCCTGTAATAACACGCCGGCCACTAGGTGTCAGGGAAGTCCCACAGAAGAGCATCACAACCAGACAAAGGCTCTCATCCAAAGCAATTTCCAGTACAGTGACTGCATACATTTTTGGCATGCATATTTGAGCCCTGTAGGAATTCAACCCACGACCTTGGCTTTGCTAGCGCCACACTCTTACCAACTGAGCCACAGGAACACACCTGGGTCAAATATACAGTACCAGTCAAAAGTTTTCGACACACCTACTCATTCAAGGGTTTTTCTTTATTTTTACTATTTTCTACATTGTAGAATAATAGTGAAGACATCAAAACTATGAAATAACACATATGGAATCATGTAGTAACCAAAAAAGTGTTAAACAAATCTAAATATATTTCATATTTGAGATTCTTCTAATAGCCACCCTTTGCCTTGATGACAGCTATGCACACTCTTGGCATTCTCTCAACCAGCTTCATGAGGAATGCTTTTCCAACAGTCTTGAAGGAGTTCCCACATATGCTGAGCACTTGTTGGCTGCTTTTCCTTCACTCTGCGGTCCAACTCATCCCAAACCATCTCAATTGGGTTGAGGTCGGGTGATTGTGGAGGCCAGGTCATCTGATGCAGCACTCCATCACTCTCCTTCTTGGTCAAATAGCCCTTACACAGCCTGGAGGTCTGTTGGGTCATTGTCCTGTTAAAAAGCAAATGATAGTCCCACTAAGCGCAAACCAGATGGGATGGCGTATCGCTGCAGAATGCTGTGGTAGCCATGCTGGTTAAGTGTGCCTTGAATTCTAAATAAATCTCTGACAGTGTCACCAGCAAAGCACCCCCACACCATCACACCTCCTCCTCCATTCTTCACGGTGGGAACCACACATGCAGAGAAAATCCGTTCACCAACTCTGCGTCTCACAAAGACACGGCGGTTGTAACCAAAAATCTCAAATTTGGACTCATCAGACCAAAGGATAGATTTCCACAGGTCTAATGTCCATTGCTCGTGTTTCTTGGCCCAAGCAAGTCTCTTCTTATTATTGGTGTCCTTTAGTAGTGGATTCTTTTCAGCAATTCGACCATGAAGGCCTGATTCACGCAGTCTCCTCTGAACAGTTGATGTTGAGATGTGTCTTTTACTTGAACTCTGTGAAGCATTTATTTGGGCTACATTTTCTGAGGCTGGTAACTCTAATGAACTAATCCTCTTTTCCTGTGGCGGTCCTCATGAGAGCCAGTTTCATCATAGCGCTTGATGGTTTTTGCGACTGCACTTTCAAAGTCCTTGAAATTTTCCGGATTGACTGACCTTCATGTCTTAAAGTAATGATGGACTGTCATTTCTCTTTGCTTATTTGAGCTGTTCTTGCCATAATATGGACTTGGTATTTTACCAAATAGGGCTATCTTCTGTATACCACCCCTACCTTGTCACAACACAACTGATTGGCTCAAACACATTAAGAAGGAAATAAATTCCACAAATTAACTTTTAACAAGGTACACCTGATAATTGAAATGCATTCCAGGTGACTACCTCATGAAGCTGTTTGGGAGAATGCCAAGAGTGTGCAAAGCTATCATCAAGGCTAAGGGTGACTACTTTGAAAAATCTCAAAATATAAAATATATTTTGATTTGTTTAACACTTTTTTGGTTACTACATGATTCCATGTGTGTTATTTCATAGTTTTGATGTCTTCACTATTATTCTACAATGTAGAAAATAGTAAAAATAAAGAAAAACCCTGGAATGAGTAGGTGTGTCCAAACATTTGACTGGTACTGTATATGGTCAGTGCTTGAAGTGGAATGAAATAGGGTGACACCATTTTGGATGACAGTATTCATATTAGAGCGAATATTCTTTTAAAAGACTAAAAGACACTGCTTATAACTAAAGATGCCGATACTCCTGCAGTAGAAAATGTGAGGAGTCGGACTGAGTACTCTGTACAGGAAAGCATTGGCCCACTTCAAGAACTGCATACAGTATGTAAATTCTATCTCTTGCAGTACACTTGATTGAGCATGACCAGTGCAATGGAACCAATGGAATAGTCCCAAAAGTGCAAAATCATCCCACCTTGCAAACTGGACAGGCTAAATCAAGCGCACTTCAAGTATGTGAAAGTGTTTGACATACGTATTTGGCCCAGGTATGATCACAGCACAGACAACCATGGATACCTCCCAAATGTCACCCTATATACCTTATTCACAGCTGAACATTCCATTGATGGCTAGTGCGGCTAGTAGGCTTGGGCGTTTTATACCGTATACCGGGGAATTTCGAAATACCGACGGTATGATTTTCAATACAGTTTTTTTTGGGGGGGCACCCCCGCCTCTCGGGGGGTGCGTGCTACGCCACTGCTTATAACTATGAGTTAAGTATAACTATACTGAACAAAAATATAAACGCAACATGCAACAATTTCAAAGATTTTACTGAGTTACAGTTCATATGAGGAAATCAGTCAATTGAAATAAATTCATTAGGCCCTAACCTATGGATTTCACATTACTGGGAATACAGATATGCATCTGTTGGTCACGGATACCTTAAAAAAATGGGCCTCACAATGGGCCTCAGGATCTCGTCACGGTATTTCTGTGCATTGAAATTGCCTCGATAAAATGCAATTGTCCGTAGCTTATGCCTCCCCATACCATAACCCCACCTCCACCACGGGGCACTCTGTTCCCAACGTTGACATCAGAAAACCGCTCACCCACATGACACCATGCACGTGGTATGTAGTTGGGAGGCCAGTTGGACGTACTGCCAAATCGCCAAATTCTCTAAAAACTAAGTTGGAGGCAGCTTATGGTAGAGAAATTAACATGATATTCTCTGGCAACAGCTCTGGTGGACATTCCTGCAGTCAGCATGCCAATTGCACACTCCCTCAAAACTTGAGACATCTGTGGCATTGTGTTGTGTGACAAAACTGCACATTTTAGAGTCGCCTTTTATTGTCCCCAGCACAAGGGGCACCTATGTAATGATCATGCTGTTTAATCAGCTTCTTGATATGCTACACCTGTCAGGTGGATGGATTATCTTGGCAAAAGAGAAATGCTCACTAACAGAATGTAAACCAAATTTGTGCACAACATTTTAGAGAAATAAGCTTTTTGTGTATATGGAACATTTCTGGGATCTTTTATTTCAGTTCATAAAACATGGGACCACACTTTACATGTTGCGTTTATATTTTTGTTCAGTGTATAAGAAATCTAAGATGTGTCAAATAAATGATATCCAGCTCAGGGCTCCAGCTATGCCTTTAGTTTGCTAACTTGCTAACTAAGTGGCTAGATGTCAAGATCAAGCTTCTTGGTTACAGCAGAGACATTCAATCCCCTCCTGGAGCAAGATCCCTGTTGACTAAACAGTTTTGTGCACATTCGGTAATACCGTATACCCCGGTATGGTACAGAAACGGTATGACGGTATGAAAATCTGGATACCGCCCAACCATAGCGGCTAGCTAATAAACGGTTGTGTCTTTCAAAAACTGGGCATATGACAATGACAATGCGCAAGAAATGTTCTTCTGAGTACCCCAAATCGAATCTGTTTTAGAGTGTAGGTGTGCAGAAGTTTTTAATCTACAGGTCACAGGAAGGTTTTTGCATTGGTTTCAATAGCCGAGATGTGAATAAGGTCTATGGCAATAATAATATCCTGTCATAATATATTTTACTTTTATGACAACAGGATATTGAATTGGGATAGCTATATTAAAATAGGATATTCGATTGCTCTGAGAAATGTAGTATTTATATATTTTTGTGCCACTAATCTTGTTCACAAATGACTTGCCCTAACAAGGACAAACCAGCCAGATTACTCCATAGAAATCCCCAACACTGTACCTTTTCTCTTCTTCCAGCTGATTGGCTAGCTCTACTTTGTCCTTTTGATTGCTGGCCAACAGAGTTTTGACTTGCTGGAGGTTGCTCTCCGTCTCTGTGACATACTGTTATCAGAAGAATAAAAAAAAACGATATCAGTGTTATCACTAAGAGTGCATTGACAAGTTCTCAGTAAGTAGACAAACACTTGCCCCCACTAATTTAGGCCTGGTTCACGTGTACAGTGACAGTAGTAACAGAAACATCAATGAATTAATCATGTTTTCATTGTCAAGTTGAGTAGATTTCTTTGTCAAGTCTGTAGATTACACACTAAGGGTCGGTTTCCGGGACAAGTTTAGTCCTGGACCAAAAAAGCTATTTCAATGGAGAATCACTTGATGTACATCCCCGGGCGAACCAGAGCACATTGTAGATGCTTTCTTGACAGGTAAGTATCGCTATGAGTCTGGCAAGGAAGACTAAGTACAGTAACGGCTAAATGTGTGTGTGTGTGTGTGTGTGTGTGTGTGTGTGTGTGTGTGTGTGCGCGCCAGTCTGTTCCAAGGATGTACAGCACAGTCTACTACAATACCATTCTTTCATTGGAGCATCACCATTGAGAATGCTTTTTAGTCCTGGACTATGCTTAATGTATGTCTGGGAAACCAGCCCTATATGTTGTTGACTTCCATATCTAACAGATTCATACTGTATGTCTGACTTATATGTGAAAAATCTGTCTGTGGCCTTGAGCAAGGCACTTAACCCTAATTGCTCCTGTAAGTCATTCTGTTAAATGACTAAAATCGAAATGTAAATATGCATTTGCTTTTCTCATTGCAGTCAAGAGCCAAGCCATTGCGTGACTCATCAATATGGGCAGACTCATTTAGGACAGTTCCCTGGCTGAGCCACAGAGTGGGTGACAGCATGCAGTGACAGTGACAGCATGCATCTGAAATGGCACCCTATTCCCTTTGTAGTGCACTATGTAGGGGAAATGGTGCCATTTCAAATACCCCTGTCACTGTTGCTGCACACGACGTACTCGCACCCATAGGGCTCTGGTGTAGCGTAGTGCACAATATAGGGGATATGGAGTCTTTTGGAAGCAGCCACACTGTCGTCACTGTACCATTGTTATCACACATTCTGAACAAAACCAAACAGAAACAATCTTTCTCGGGCCAACAACATCTGCTGGTCCCAGATCTCTTTGTGGTGTGCTGCCAACTCCTATGGCCATTGTGCAATAGCAGCTCAAACAGATCTGGAATCAGGCTCAACATGCAGTGGCCCCTGGGAAGAGTAGCTGTTGTTGCTAATGTAACATCTAATGGGGATCTGAATAAACCAATAAACCAAATACTTTCCTTGTGAGGCAACTCTGTTTCACACAGTAATCGCAGTTTTATTGTTTTCGTGAACCACGTACGAGAAAAGGTTTGTGTGGCATGCTATTTAATGCTTTGCCATTGCCACTGTCTTGCTATGGTCTTTCTAGGGAACATTTTGCAATTCTCTAAACTTTCTAGTGAAATAAATGCTCGTTTATTTCCTAGCCGTGTGCCTTTGACACAGCATGGTGGGAGACATAAAATATGGGCTAGCCCAAGGCCAAGATCCTCTCTGTTTCCGCTATAAACACTGTCACCTGATTGGTTGAGAGCGCTGGACTTGCTTCCCATGGCCACATTCGTTTTGCATCACGGGTGGGCAGAGTTTGCACATTTTAGCCCGTTCCATAAGTGAAATCTACAACCACCCGGGGCAATGCAAAACAATTGTGCACCTTGTCTAGCAAAGAGACATCATGGAAGATAACATTCCACATTGAATTGCTTCATGAATTTGAGGCTCGGGCTTGTTTATAAACAATGCAGATCTCCAGGCGAACCAGAGATGGTTTATTCACAGGCTAGTACCACTATGAGTCTAGTAAGCAAGGCTAAGTATAGTATAGACTAAGTAAATGTGTATATATATCTGTGTGTTTTGATTTGTTTGCTTGCATGAGTGTGAACATGTTTGTATGTGCATGCGCGTGTCAGTCAGTTCCAGGGATGTACAGTATTACACACAACTATTTTCAGTCCAAATAAATCCAAAACAGACTGGCACTCAGGCTACTGCCTACCTGCAGGTGCTGGGCCTTGAGGGCGCTGAGCTCCTTCTCTACCTCACAGATGTGGCTGGTGGCCTTGGCCACCTCGGCCCGCTCCAGGTCCCTCTCGGCCAGCAGCTGCTCGATGTGCTGCTGTTTCTCCTTCAGTGCCTCCTGCAGCGCAGTGGTGCCAGAGATCTTGCGGGCGTAGCGCGACGACGTCTCCGTGAGCTATGTAGGGGGAGTGGGGAGGGGAGGGAGGTGGTGAGGGAAGGGGGAAGGAGGTGGCAGAAGGAGAGAATGATGAAGTGAGAGAAGAAGGATGGGAGGCAGAGAAGGAGATAAGATTAGATGAAATGTGTCTTGCAGCATTACACATGAATAAATAGATACATACTCAATATAAAAATACAAGAAAAAGGAGGGCTGGCATTACCAGCATTATTTTTTATTCTGCATGGCTCAGGACTTTCATGATATGGTTGAATTATTATTTCATTCAGGTTGAGGGCATTAATTTAGTCTTGGAGCATTAGAAAAACAAATTAAGAGAACTAAACCTAAATACAGATCTAGACCAGGGGTGGGCAACATACGACACCGTATGTTGCCCACAGGCTGATAAAATGGTGGATGTCTATGGATGCATTCGATTCCTTTTTATCCCCCAAAATATTTTTCAATGACATTATTTTGGATAAAAAATGACTTGAAGTTTACACTTGAAGGTCTACAACTAGATAGAAAGTATGTAGACATGATAATACATACAGTGGGGGAAAAAAGTATTTAGTCAGCCACCAATTGTGCAAGTTCTCCCACTTAAAAAGATGAGAGAGGCCTGTAATTTTCATCATAGGTACACGTCAACTATGACAGACAAAATGAGGAAAGAAATTCCAGAAAATCACATTGTAGGATTTTTTATGAATTTATTTGCAGATTATGGTGGAAAATAAGTATTTTGTCAATAGCAAAAGTTTCTCAATACTTTGTTATATACCCTTTGTTGGCAATGACACAGGTCAAACGTTTTCTGTAAGTCTTCACAAGGTTTTCACACACTGTTGCTGGTATTTTGGCCCATTCCTCCATGCAGATCTCCTCTAGAGCAGTGATGTTTTGGGGCTGTCGCTGGGCAACACGGACTTTCAACTCCCTCCAAAGATTTTCTATGGGGTTGAGATCTGGAGACTGGCTAGGCCACTCCAGGACCTTGAAATGCTTCTTACGAAGCCACTCCTTCGTTGCCCGGGCGGTGTGTTTGGGATCATTGTCATGCTGAAAGACCCAGCCACGTTTCATCTTCAATGCCCTTGCTGATGGAAGGAGCTTTTCACTCAAAATCTCACGATACATGGCCCCATTCATTCTTTCCTTTACACGGATCAGTCGTCCTGGTCCCTTTGCAGAAAAACAGCCCCAAAGCATGATGTTTCCACCCCCATGCTTCACAGTAGGTATGGTGTTCTTTGGATGCAACTGCTTAAGCAGGGGGACACGTCTGGCACTGCAGGATTTGAGTCCCTGGCGGCGTAGTGTGTTACTGATGGTAGGCTTTGTTACTTTGGTCCCAGCTCTCTGCAGGTCATTCACTAGGTCCCCCCGTGTGGTTCTGGGATTTTTGCTCACCGTTC
The DNA here is from genome assembly GCF_020615455.1 of Coregonus clupeaformis. Classification (NCBI taxonomy): domain Eukaryota; kingdom Metazoa; phylum Chordata; class Actinopteri; order Salmoniformes; family Salmonidae; genus Coregonus; species Coregonus clupeaformis. Next base: position 1,700,553 of record NC_059204.1, on the reverse strand, counting down.
TTGTGATCATTTTGACCCCACGGGGTGAGATCTTGCGTGGAGCCCCAGATCGAGGGAGATTATCAGTGGTCTTGTATGTCTTCCATTTCCTAATAATTGCTCCCACAGTTGATTTCTTCAAACCAAGCTGCTTACCTATTGCAGATTCAGTCTTCCCAGCCTGGTGCAGGTCTACAATTTTGTTTCTGGTGTCCTTTGACAGCTCTTTGGTCTTGGCCATAGTGGAGTTTGGAGTGTGACTGTTTGAGGTTGTGGACAGGTGTCTTTTATACTGATAACAAGTTCAAACAGGTGCCATTAATACAGGTAACGAGTGGAGGACAGAGGAGCCTCTTAAAGAAGAAGTTACAGGTCTGTGAGAGCCAGAAATGTTGCTTGTTTGTAGGTGACCAAATACTTATTTTCCACCATAATTTGCAAATAAATTCATTAAAAATCCTACAATGTGATTTTCTGGATTTTTTTTCCTCAATTTGTCTGTCATAGTTGACGTGTACCTATGATGAAAATGACAGGCCTCTCTCATCTTTTTAAGTGGGAGAACTTGCACAATTGGTGGCTGACTAAATACTTTTTTCCCCCACTGTATATGTTTCCCACCCGCAAATTACTTTGATGAACAAATCTGAGTCCCAATATGGCCCTCGAACCAGAATTGCCTACCCCTGGCCTAGACACGTGATTTGAACAGATCTGCATTGTGATCAAAAAAGTATTTAGGGAGTAAGTGAAGAAGGAGACAGACGGAGAACCCAGGTGCATGTTCACACACACACACACACCTGAGGCAACGAAAGGTCTAGTGACAGTGTGACTACAGCAGACTCTGTTTGATGACAATAGAGAAGGTGTGTCTGTATTGTACATTAGCCCTAGGGAACAGCACTAAGATGGCCGCCTGAGTGAGAGCATGCCAGACCGTTATAATTAAAAGCGTCCTAATGCTGGCTGAGGGGAAACGGCTAATTAACCCAATGTGGTACATGCACATCATCCTATGCCTACTCTTCCAAATATGTCACCTGACTGATAGGATGGGAAGGGGATTCAGAGTACACAGAGAGACATTTCCATCAATGCTCATAAGATACCAATACTATCTCTTTGTTTCTCTTGCGTATGTATGTGCTGTACCTCGATAATCGCGAATTGTGTCTCCGTGTTCTAAGTATTCTATGTAATGTGTCGCTCCTGTGTTTGTCTGTGATTTGTCTCTTAACATGTTTCTCTCTTGCCAAATATGTATCGTATTGCATATCTCCTTTGTCTTTCATGCAAACATCCCTCTTTGTCCTTTCTAAATCTCTCTCCATCTCTTTCTCTCTGTCTCTGTCTCTTCCTTTCAGTCTGTTTGTGTCTGTCAGATTTCTGAGGGTCTGCAAAAATGTTTAGAATGCAGTTAAACACTTGTCCTAATAAACACTTTGGGAGCATTTATACCAGTGTGCTGATGTACTTTTTGTTCTACGTTGTCCTCTCTGATCCAGAACCTGGAAGAAATGTTTAATGGACGTGCTCATACAACCCCATTAGACTTGCAGTTATAGTCATGAAAATACATTGGTGTGTGTGTATACTTGTGTCTATGCATGCATGTGTATCTCTCACCAGGCCAGTGCGGCTGGGCCGCCCGCCCACCGAGGAAGCCACAGAGCTAACAGAGCTGATGGATGAGCTGCTGGGGCTGTGGGCCAGCGACGACACCCCCATAGCCATCCGCTTGCTCTTCTTGGCCTTGGCCGGGCTGGTGGAGGGGAAGCCAATGCGGATCACCTTGTGGATGGGTGCGAACAGGCCAAACCTAGGCGGGCACTGGAAGTACCTGGGTTAGAGGAGAGGAGGGAGGGGAGAAGAGATACCTCGGTAACACTTTATTTGAAAGCATTTCGCTACACCCGCAATAACATCTGCTAAACATGTATGTGACAAATAAAATGTGATTTCATTTGATTTTGGATAGTCCATCTGTAGACTATCAGTAACATTTCAACTAACTATCTACTAACCCTAACCCTAGCTCTAACTCTAACCTTAACCCTTATTCTAAACCTAACCATAACCTTAGGTAGGCAGTACACTTTTCGTAAAAATACCGTCTGCAACACATATTATTAAAATGTAAACTTGCGTACTTGCTACGTCTCGACCACTACCTCCAGAGGTAGCGCACGGCAGTTGCCCCCCTTGAAGCAGGGATGCGTAAACAGAATTGTCTAGTTGAGCCAACAGTCCTACAGTATAATTTGTATTGCAGAGCAATGTTTTTAAAACAGCTGAAATGTATAGACATTTTCCTAATATTTGAGACTTGTTTTATTAAGTTTGTACCTGAAATTGCAGTAACAGCCTGTTACATTCTAAAATTGTCACAGTAGCTGCTGGCTGCACTGAGCCACGTAAAACTATTGAAGGACATCCCCACCACCAAAAACATGTCAAATGTAGATCATACAAATAGGATATGTTTTTTCATTTGTAATATTATGTGGTGATTTCAGAGGTGGCACGACAGGTCCCAGAGTGGTGGGGGGGAAATTGTTTTCCTGGGGCCCAGCGTTTTTCCTGATCTGCTAGTAGGCTAACCTAACCAACTCTGGATCCTAGTTGTAGCGTATGACATACTAATAAATCAGCTGTAAAAAACGGTTTTATATGGGCTATGATGGGACCAGATCATTTTTCTAATCAGGTCATATGGTAAAAAAAATAAAAAAATACTGGAAAAACTCCTGGCCCTAGGGAGGATGAAAAATGTAAACCCTTTACACAGACAGAGACAACAACTGCGATTGGCCAAAAACTAACAGGGCTGAGCTCGCTGTATGCAGGGTTGCATCGTGTAGGCCTTTGCATTTGTAATTAAAAAGATTCTCATACACTATGTCATCACTATTGTGTTGATTGATTAATTCCTGTCAATCATTTTGGATTAAAAAGGCCTAGGTAGCCTAGCCACCCGAAGTATGAATATAAACCAAATTTGATCAAATTCAAATTTTCTCCGAACACAAATAAATGTGGCCTATTTTAGGCTATAAATACATAGCTTAGGCTATAAAAACATGACATTACGTTTCCCCTGGCTGAGATGGGATCAGAACGCATACTGTAGGCTTCTCTAGGCTACCTGCAGCTGTGGTTGTTATCAGTAGGCTACAGTTGATCAGACTGAAGCACAGACTAACTGTGCATGTTGACAAATCATAAGGCTTACATTTTTTACTTTTTTGTAGCGAGTATGGGCTTCCATATAAAACAGCTTGTTGTGGTGAATTCACTTATACCGATGTTTTCATTCGCAATTTGCTTTTACTACATGTAATGATTTGCATGATATTGCTAAAAAGGAAGCCTGGCTTGTTGTAAGGTAGGCTTACTGTACGTTTATATTCGTATGAGAGGGTTAATCGTACATTTTTGATAGGCTAAAGTTACTTTGTGACGACATGCTGTTATACAGTATTATGGCATTTATTGATTTGTGACAAGTCATGGCTAGTTGTTGTTGAGCATTCCCTCACATCAACAGGTATTTTATTAGAAATCATTCACTTTGAGGGCAGAAACCATGCTTCTGGATAAGTGGGTTGCAATAACATTTGCAGTGGTGAAATCTTTCAAAAGCAGGTTTCAATAAATCAAATAGAAAGTGGAGGGAACTGGATCATGTTGCTGCTAGTTTATGCTAGCACAAATACTGTTCCATCTCAAAACAGAATGTGACATTAATTCTGTAATTAGAAGAAGAGTGAAGTCATATTCTGGAGAGTGAAGCCATATTCTGTTTGCACAGCGATTCATATTTCCATCATTTTGAAAATAATTCAGTTGAATATTGTGTTAGAGGGGAACGCCTAGCTCTAATCGTCTACCATACAGTGGAATTGCAGCTAAAAATAGAACGATGCTGTGTTGATAAAGAGAGCCACATACAGAGAGAGTCTGAGACATAGAGAAAGAGACAGGGGCAAATAGAGAGGCAGAGAGAGAGGCAGAGAGAGAGGGAGAGAGAGAGGCAGAGAGAGACAGAGAGAGATGGGTGACAGACGGTGTATACCTGGTTCCAGCCACTGCACCGTCGTTCTTCCCGAGGGGCTCGTCCAACTCCACGCCGCACCACTCACCCTTGGCAAAGTCAGTCTCCCCCACGTAGCGCACCACTCCTGTCTTAGTGCCCCCCACCTGACAAGACAAAGGAGCATGGTTAACAAGTGCAACATCTTGGTAATGATCACGTCCAAAATACACTGCATAGTAAGAGAAAATATAGAAAACTGCAGCTGGGGTAGATGTGAGGTTGTCTTTCTTTTTCTTTTTGCTTGTTTGTTTTTGGCATATTATTTTTTGGCACGTTGCCCCCAAATGTTGTATACTTTATTAAAGTATTATAGTGTGCATATTACAGGTTTAAAAATAAGGTATGTATACCAATAACCAATAGGCTACTTTCAATGACAATGGAGTCTTGCCATTTTAGGTGGAAGCGGGTGTTATGCATTACTACTGTATCCCATAGTGACACTAAAGGACGTCAACACTTAAGGGTGAAATCAGACAGGCATCTTGGTGTTGCGAAGGGAGACTTCGGCGTTGACAATTCGGAGGTGACAATAGAGCGCATGACTGGAAAAGCTGACATGGCCTACATTCGGGCGCCTGAAAAGAGGTCAGAGCCGGTAACGCTAGTGCGATCAGACAGACTGAGGGATAGACAGAGAGCAGGTTCAGGGGGCTTGAGAAACACAAAGACCACCATGCAGCTTTGGGGGTGATCAGTCTCGGCTCAGTGCTGAGTCTCTCCCATGCCATAACACGAATGACTTCACCTCTAAATTATGCTTTGAACACACCACCAAGGGATGCAAATGCTGTAACAGTCCCAAAATACTGCAGCTGAGAATGGAAATGGCCAGTTCAAGTGTATAGATAATCTGTAAACATAAACCCTACTGCTTTACCATTTTTGCAATGCAATTAGACAACCTTGTCCTATGGTAAATAGTCTCAACGCGCCTTCAGACTGAGTCATCTCTTCCCCATCTCTTACTCATCTCTTTCCCAGGAGGGTAAGGAGCAGGAATGGATAGAAGGACAGGAAGGATGATAAAGAAACGTATTCCCTCTAAAGTTCAATCATATACAAACAAAGTGGACGGTTGCAAACAGAGATCCATTCTCATTGTAAACTGTCTTGGAATGCCTTGACGATTACAATATTGTGTCCTCTCCCAAACCCCCCAAAATACTAATAATCTAAAATCTAAGATAATCAGACATGGTATACAGTATATTGACATACAACTTTCCAAGCATCATTATGGCACACTTCTCCTATCATCTTGAGGCTATTTTCTCCTCATATAGGCTATGCAGTTTCATATAGTTTGATATTTGTATCAGCAAAGAACAATCAATAATACCAAGGTAAACCATATAAACTGCAGCCCAAAGTTTGATGAAACCAAGGTAAAAGGCAGTAACTGACGTGAGTGATGTTAGTTACTGTTTTTTCCCTTTATTTTCACTAACTTTTTACAGTTGCCAAAATTCAAATTTTTATTTTGACTAAATTAGCACAAAAAAAAATATATCTGTTTTTGCTTTGTCATTATGGGGTATTGTGTGTAGATTGATGATGAAAAAATACAATTTAATCAATTTTAGAATAAGGCTGTAACCTAACAAAATGTGGAAAAAGTCAAGGGGCCCGAGTTGACTAGAAGGGGCGGCAGGCAGTTTAGTGGTTAAGAGCATTGTGCCAGTAACCGAAAGGTCGCTGGTTCTAATCCCCGAGCCGACTAGGTGAAAAATCAGTCTGTGCCCTTGAGCAAGGCACTTAACCCTAATTGCTCCTGTAAGTCGCTCTGGATAAGAGCGTCTGCTAAATGACAAAAAATGTAAACGTAAGTAAATCCACTCTAACAGTGGAAAAGCACAGTTAGAGCTGATACCACCTCTGTCTGTGACAGTGGGACATTTTTTGCGCATCAATATATCCCTTTTTTATATTTATTTTGTACATTTTGGAGTATTTAATGTAAACCCACTGTTAGCACATACTGTATGTTAACTGTTAATTGTTAATAGAAAAAACTCAAACATTAAAAGAGGTTTCAATAACTTGATATTGTGTTTCTTTGTTCTTCTATTGAATATTAGGGGCACATTATTTATTAAAAGAATCCGGGTGATAGAAATGGAATTAATCCAAATGTAATCTGATTATTATTATTACTAATTTTGAGTAATCCAATGTATTATGTTACTAATACTTTCATTGTAATATAATCTGTAATCAGTAAATGATCCACTTTTTCTAGTAATCTGCCCAACCCTGATTACCCAAAACAATAACCTAACAAACAACAGGCCATATCATTCTCCTAGAGGCCAAACAATGACATCATCCATGCCAGCGTGTATCTCTTACCCAAAGCCCTGCAAGGAGCAGAACAATGAAATTGAGTCAAAAAAAATATTTAATCAATTTTGAATTCAGGCTGTAACACAACAAAATGTGGAATAAGTCAAGGGGTATGAATACTTTCTGAAAGCACTGTATATACTCGGAAAAATGAGCTCCATATCACAATTTGGTAACACTTCCTATTGATACCTTCTTCGTAATGCATTAAAATAATTATGAGCTATGCATAATGCATTATAAGGCTGTATAATGCCTTATGAAGCAAAGTGTTATAATGCCCTCATGCTGTTCTCATCGCGTTGTAATGCATTATAAAGAGGAAGAGGGAATTCATAGGGAATGTTATCCACAATCATATAAATAATACTAGAAGGGTTTTTTGTGTGAATATAGTAGCCTAGAGAGGGAAAATGTCTGTCACTGAAACGAGTTGGGGAGAACAGCTCTTTGTTCGCTTCACAACATCTGACTCATGACTACTGCCCCAGTGTTTGGAATCACATCTTCTCCAGACTGATCCCGGAACACAGAGGCCTTTTTGTGAGTGGGCTAGAGAAGAACCTACTGTAATTGCCTTAATGGAAAGAGCAAAGAGAAAAACTTATTTACAGCACACTGCCCTTATGTATAACATATCATTGTCAGTACAGGGCAGTTTCTTTCCAGTGGATTACAAGGTTGTATTCATCAAATTCATACAAATCAGTTGCGCTGTAGGTTTCCTTGTCATGACATGTTTCAAGAACTAACTGCAGATGTTTGAGGATGAAAACTGCACAATTAATTTTGAGGATTGTGAATTGATCGATAAATAAATGTTAATAAAAATAATAAATTTTTCAAGATAGAGTGATAGTCATTAACAGTGCCAATGTGAGTCAAAACAGGTTGAATATCGGATGAATGTCACTCCTTCACATCCACAGTAAAGCACTGAAAACAGTGACGCACATTTATATAGGGCGGCAGGTAGCTTGTGCCAGTAACCGAAAGGTCGCTGGTTCTAATCCCCGAGCCGACTAGGTGAAAAATCTGTCTGTGCCCTTGAGCAAGGCACTTAACCCTAATTGCTCCTGTAAGTCGCTCTGGATAAGAGCGTCTGCTAAATGACTAAAATGTCAATGTAAAAATATCACATATGGTGCGCATTTGTACGTGAAATACGAGTACCGTCACTGGAACATCCTTGCTTCCTGCCTCTGAGAAGAGAAGCTCCAGCTTGACAAGGCAGACGGACACATTCATCACTCGTGAATCTACGCAGAGATAACAAAAAACACTCCCAAAGAATGTCCCGTCCTTTCCTCCAATCTCACGTTGTTTACGTAAACCTGTGACGCACTGCGTCCAAAACAGCCTTCACGCCAAGGAAAATATACAGCATGAAACAGACCACAACCTAGCTTGTCAAAACACAAGGAGAAGACATGGACCTCGGTTGTCAAAATAGTAGACCTTGTTGGTTTGCTGTTATCTGAGTGTTCCCTGGCGTTCCAGAACTTCCATCCCTAACCCGTCCATTTCCATGGACTGGGATGATAAAACCATGAGGGAAAACCGTGAGGCAAAGTCTGAAAGCCGTGAGGCAAAACACAGTAGTGGGCGGCTTGTGGTGCCAGTTGGATGGATGGATTCACATATTACAGCCTGAGTGTGCCTGCCAGCAGTGCCAAGACAGAGAGTCGGCAACATACGCCTCCACTTGGCTACTGCTTTCTCCAACTTCCTGTTTATCTGGAAGTTGGCCTGAGGCGTGACTCAGATTTAATGCTAAGACACAGAGAGCTTCACCAGAGCATTAGGCTCTGATATCTTTGGCTATGATTTCAAATGCAGGTTAGACAGATATCTTAGCCCTTATGCTAGTCTCTCTTAAGACATCATATTGAGGATGTGTAAGACCAGTCCTATGAAACAGTTAGTTTGCCTCACAGGTCAAATAAATATAACTCCCTTTAACTGTGTTATTGTGCTATCAGAAAGTATACACACCCCTTGACGTTTTCCAAATTTTGTTGTGTTACAGCCTGAATTTAAAAATGGATTAAATTGAGATTTGTGTCACTGGCCTGCACACAATACCCCATAATGTCAATGTGGAATTATGTTTTTAGAATGTGTTGAGTCAATAAGTATTTGTTATGGCAAGCCTAAATACGTTCAAGAGTAAAACACTTGCTTAACAAGTCACATAATAAGTTGCATGGACTCACTCTGTGTGCAATAATAGTGAGTGTTTAACATGATTTTTGAATGACTACCTCATCTCTGTACCCCACACATACAATTATCTGTAAGGTCCCTCAGTTGAGCAGTGAATTTCAAACATAGATTCAACCACAAAGACCAGGGAGGTTTTCCAATGCCTCGCAAAGAAGGGCACCTATTGGTAGATGGGTATGAAACAAAAATATAACTGTTTGGCCATAATGACCATCGTTACAGTGGGGGAAAAAAAGTATTTAGTCAGCCACCAATTGTGCAAGTTCTCCCACTTAAAAAGATGAGAGAGGCCTGTCATTTTCATCATAGGTACACGTCAACTATGACAGACAAATTGAGGAAAAAAAATCCAGAAAATCACATTGTAGGATTTTTAATGAATTTATTTGCAAATTATGGTGGGAAATAAGTATTTGGTCAATAACAAAAGTTTCTCAATACTTTGTTATATACCCTTTGTTGGCAATGACACAGGTCAAACGTTTTCTGTAAGTCTTCACAAGGTTTCCACACACTGTTGCTGGTATTTTGGCCCATTCCTCCATGCAGATCTCCTCTAGAGCAGTGATGTTTTGGGGCTGTCGCTGGGCAACACGGACTTTCAACTCCCTCCAAAGATTTTCTATGGGGTTGAGATCTGGAGACTGGCTAGGCCACTCCAGGACCTTGAAATGCTTCTTACGAAGCCACTCCTTCGTTGCCCGGGCGGTGTGTTTGGGATCATTGTCATGCTGAAATACCCAGCCACGTTTCATCTTCAATGCCCTTGCTGATGGAAGGAGGTTTTCACTCAAAATCTCACGATACATGGCCCCATTCATTCTTTCCTTTACACGGATCAGTCGTCCTGGTCCCTTTGCAGAAAAACAGCCCCAAAGCGTGATGTTTCCACCCCAATGCTTCACAGTAGGTATGGTGTTCTTTGGATGCAACTCAGCATTCTTTGTCCTCCAAACACGACGAGTTGAGTTTTTACCAAAAAGTTATATTTTTGTTTCATCTGACCATATGACATTCTCCCAATCCTCTTCTGGATCATCCAAATGCACTCTAGCAAACTTCAGACGGGCCTGGACATGTACTGGCTTAAGCAGGGGGACACGTCTGGCACTGCAGGATTTGAGTCCCTGGCGGCGTAGTGTGTTACTGATGATAGGCTTTGTTACTTTGGTCCCAGCTCTCTGCAGGTCATTCACTAGGTCCCCCTGTGTGGTTCTGGGATTTTTGCTCACCGTTCTTGTGATCATTTTGACCCCCACGGGGTGAGATCTTGCGTGGAGCCCCAGATCGAGGGAGATTATCAGTGGTCTTGTATGTCTTCCATTTCCTAATAATTGCTCCCACAGTTGATTTCTTCAAACCAAGCTGCTTACCTATTGCACATTCAGTCTTCCCAGCCTGGTGCAGGTCTACAATTTTGTTTCTGGTGTCCTTTGACAGCTCTTTGGTCTTGGCCATAGTGGAGTTTGGAGTGTGACTGTTTGAGGTTGTGGACAGGTGTCTTTTATACTGATAACAAGTTCAAACAGGTGCCATTAATACAGGTAACGAGTGGAGGACAGAGGAGCCTCTTAAAGAAGAAGTTACAGGTCTGTGAGAGCCAGAAATATTGCTTGTTTGTAGGTGACCAAATACTTATTTTCCACCATAATTTGCAAATAAATTCATTAAAAATCCTACAATGTGATTTTCTGGATTTTTTTTCCTCAATTTGTCTGTCATAGTTGACGTGTACCTATGATGCAAATTACAGGCCTCTCTCATCTTTTTAAGTGGGAGAACTTGCACAATTGGTGGCTGACTAAATACTTTTTTCCCCACTGTATGTTTGGAGAAAAAAGGGGGGCAGCTTGCAAGCCGAAGAACACCATCCCAACCGTGAAGCACGGGGGTGGCAGCATCATGCTGTGGGGGTGCTTTGCTGCACGAGGGACCCCAAGCATACTTCCAAAGTTGTGGAAAAATGGCTTAAGGACAACAAAGTCAAGGTATTGGAGTGGCCATCACAAAGCCCTGACCTCAATCCTATAGAGAATTTGTGGGCAGAACTGAAAAAGCGTGTGCGAGCAAGGAGGCCTACAAACCTGACTCAACTACACCTGCTCTGTCAGGAGGAATGGGCCAAAATTCACCCAACTTATTGTGGGAAGCTTGTGGAAGGCTACCCGAAACGTTTGACCCAAGTTAAACAATTTAAAGGCAATGCTACCAAATTGTCACGCCCTGGCCTTGAGAGGCCGGTCGTCTTTAGTTGGTTTGGTCAGGGCGTGAGAATCTATGCTAGAAATTCTATGTTTATGGTCTAGGTATTGTATTTCTATGTTTGGCCGGGTGTGATTCCCAATCAGAGACAGCTGTCGCTCATTGTCTCTGATTGGGGATCATACTTAAGTAGCCTGTTTGCCTACCTTAGTTGTGGGATCTTGTTCCGTGTCGGCTTGTATGTGTATCGCCGGAGGACTTCACGCTACGTTGTTTATTGTTTTGTTGTATGTTTATTGAGTAAATAAACATGTTCGCATACCACGCTGCACCTTGGTCTGACCCGTCTCTCAACGATCGTGACACAAATACTAATTGAGTATTCCCAGTCCTGTACGGCCCGTCCCTGCTCCTCGCACCAAACCAGTGGTGCGTGTCGCCAGCCCGGTATGCCCTGTATCTGCTCCCCGCACCAAACCAGTGGTGCGTGTATCCAGTCCGTTACCGCCCGTACCTGCTCCTCGCACCAAACCAGTGGTGCGTGTCGCCAGCCCGGTACGCCCCGTACCTGTTCCCCGCACCAGGCCAGTGGTGCGTGTTCCCAGTCCAGTACGGCCCGTCCCTGCTCCTCGCACCAAACCAGTGGTGTGTGTCGCCAGCCCGGTACGCTCCGTACCTGCTCCCCGCACCAAGCCAGTGGTGCGTGTTCCCAGTCCAGTACGGCCCGTCCCTGCTCCTCGCACCAAATCAGTGATGCATGTTGCCAGCCCGGTACGCCCCGTACCTGCTCCCCGCACCAGGCCAGTGGTGCGTGTCTCCAGTCCGGCCCGGCCCGTGCCTGCACCTCGCACCAAGCCAGTGGTGCGTGTTCCCAGTCCGGTATGGCCCGTGCCTGCTCCTCGCACCAAGCCAGTGGTGCGTGTTCCCAGTCCAGTACGGCCCGTCCCTGCTCCTCGCACCAAACCAGTGGTGTGTGTCGCCAGCCCGGTACGCCCCGCACCTGCTCCCCGCACCAAGCCAGTGGTGCGTGTTCCCAGTCCAGTACGGCCCGTCCCTGCTCCTCGCACCAAATCAGTGATGCGTGTTGCCAGCCCGGTACGCCCCGTACCTGCTCCCCGCACCAGGCCAGTGGTGCGTGTCTCCAGTCCGGCCCGGCCTGTGCCTGCACCTCGCACCAAGCCAGTGGTGCGTGTTCCCAGTCCGGTAAGGCCCGTGCCTGCTCATCGCACCAGACCAGTGGTGCGTGTCCCCAGTCTGGCCCGGCCCGTTCCTGCTCCTCGCACCAGACCTGTGGTGCGTGTCTCCAGTCCGGCCCGTTCCTGCTCCTCGCACCAGACCAGTGGTGCGTGTCTCCAGTCCGGCCCGGCCTGCTCCACCGGTGCCTGATCCAGCTCCGGTCGGTTGCTCCACTCCGGAGCCAGAGTAGTCCGCTCCACCGGTGTCCAGTTCAGTTCCGGTCAGCGGCTCCACTCCAGAGCCAGAGCAGTCCGCTCCACCGGGTTCAAGTCCAGCTCCGGTCAGTGGCTCCACTCCGGAGCCAGAGCAGTCCGCTCCACCGGTGCCTAATCCAGCTCCGGTCAGCGGATCCATTCCGGAGCCAGAGCAGTTCGCTCCACCGGTGCCCAGTCCAGCTCCGGTCAGCGGGTCCACTCCGGAGCCAGAGCAGTCCGCTCCACTGGGGGCCAGTTCAGCTCCGGTCAGCGGCTCTACTTCAGACCCAGAAGTAATCCCCTCTCCAGGGTCGGGGACTCCCACACCAGGGTCCAGACAGGGCTTGGTGCATCGCAGGGGGATTGCCGATCCAGACCATGACGTCAGCCCCTCTCCAGGTTCGGGGTCTCCCACACCAGGGTCCAGACAGGGCTTGGTGCATCGTGGGAGGAAGGAGAGGGGAAGCATCGCGCCGAGGTCCAGACCAGACCAGACCAGGGAAGCAACGGGGAGGCAGAGAGGGAGAGGTCGTCACGCCCGGAGCCTCCGAGGCTGAATGCCCACCCGGACCCTCCCCTAATGAGTCAGGTTGGTGCGGCCGGAGTACGCACCTTTGGGGGGGGGTACTGTCATGCCCTGGCCTTGAGAGGCCGGTCGTCTTTAGTTGGTTTGGTCAGGGCGTGAGAATCTATGCTAGAAATTCTATGTTTATGGTCTAGGTATTGTATTTCTATGTTTGGCCGGGTGTGATTCCCAATCAGAGACAGCTGTCGCTCATTGTCTCTGATTGGGGATCATACTTAAGTAGCCTGTTTGCCTACCTTAGTTGTGGGATCTTGTTCCGTGTTGGCTTGTATGTGTATAGCCGGAGGACTTCACGTTACGTTGTTTATTGTTTTGTTGTATATTTTGTTGAGTAAATAAACATGTTCGCATACCACGCTGCACCTTGGTCTGACCCGTCTCTCAACGATCGTGACACAAATACTAATTGAGTGTATGTAAACTTCTGACCCACTGGGAATGTGATGAAATAAATACATCTGAAATAAATCATTCTCTCTACTATTATTCTGACATTTCACATTCTTAAAATAAAGTGGTGATCCTAACTGACCTAAAACAGGTTATATTTACTAGGATTAAATGTCAGGAATTGTGAATAACTGAGTTTAAATGTATTTGGCTAAGGTGTATGTAAACTTCCGACTTCAACTGTATGTCATTATGGGTTATTGTGTATAGATGGGTGAGAAAAGATATATGTTTAATCCATTTTGAATTCAGGCTGTAACACAACAAAATGTGTAATAAGTCAAGGGGTAGGAATACTTTCTGAAGGCACTGTAGATTGTGAAATATACATCAATAAAACAGAATTAATAGAGATGTTTAAAATGCACAAAGTTACGTTCTTTACAGGTTATTTTGCACACAATCACTGACAGCATACAGTGCCTTCAGAAAAATTAAACATTTATTTTTGGCCTTGTGTTTTAGGCTATCGTCTTGCTGAAAGGTGAATTTGTCTCCCAGTGTCTGTTGGAAAGCAGACTGAACCAGGTTTTCCTCTAGGATTTTGCCACTGCTTAGCTCTATTCCGTTTATTTTAATCCAAAAAAAAACTCCCTAGTCCTTACCTATGACAAGCATACCCATAACATGATGCAGCCACCACCATGCTTGAAAATATGAAGAATGGTACTTAGTGATGTTTTGTGTTGGATTTGCCCCAAACATAATGCTTTGTATTCAGGAGAAAAAGTGAATTTCTTTACCAAATGTTTTGCAGTTTTACTTTAGTGCCTTATTGCAAACAGGATGCATGTTTTGGAATATTTTTAGTATGTACAGGCTCCCTTCTTTTCACTCTGTCATTTAGGTTAGTATTGTGGAGAAACCAAAATGTTGTTGATCCATCCTCAGTTTTATCCTATTGCAACCATTAACTCTGTAATGGTTTTAAAGTCACCATTGGCCTCATGGTGAAATCCCTGAGCGGTTTCCTTCCTCTCCAGCAACTGAGTTAGGAAGGACGCCTGTATCTTTGTAGTGACTGGGTGTATTGATACACCATCCAAAGTGTAATTAATAACTTCACCATGCTCAAAGGGATATTCAATGTCTGCTTTTTATTATTTTTACTCATCTGCCAATAGGTGCCCTTCTTTGCGAGGCATTGAAAAACCTCCCTGGTCTTTGTGGTTGAATCTGTGTTTCATATTCTCGTTGTCTCTGATTGGGGATCATACTTAGGCAGCCTATTGGCACTAGTGGGTTGTGGGATCTTGTTCCGTGTAAGGTATGTTGTGTGTGCTACCTTGGACTTCACGTGTCGTTGGTTTATTGTTTTGTCGTGTGTTTATTCAGTGTAAATAAACATGTACGTATATCACGCTGCGCCTTGGTCTGACCCGTCCTTCAACGAACGTGACAATATCCATAGAGAACATAGAAGGTGGAGGCCATGGCAAGTGGTTAAAAACTGTGGTCAGACATGGGAAACCATATCAATTAGAGCTGCATTTATGCATGCAAATGGAATGCTTCTGATAAACCTTTAGGAATTCTCTAAAACACAATTGTTTTATTTTATTTTTGGAATTAGTTTTTGAGATTACCATTGTGCAATGTGTTTGTGTACTAAATCAGAATACAAGTCAGAGCCTAGCACAAAGCTTCAAGATTCAAAGCAGGGCACCAAAATACAAGAGAGGCTGGCGGTTTGGAGATGAGTTTCACAGCTCCCTATCCAGTATCCATATATTTACATTTACATTTTAGTCATTTAGCAGACGCTCTTATCCAGAGCGACTTACAGTTAGCACATACATTATTTTATTGAACCCACAACCCTGGCGTTGCAAACGCCATGCTCTACCAACTGAGCTACATCCCCTGCCGGCCATTCCCTCCCCTACCCTGGACGACGCTGGGCCAATTGTGCGCCGCCCCATGGGTCTCCCGGTTGCGGCCGGCTACGACAGAGCCTGGATTCGAACCAGGATCTCTAGTGGCACAGCTAGCACTGCGATGCAGTGCCTTAGACCACTGCGCCACTCGGGAGGTATTGACCAACGCACTCACAGAATAGCTGTGAGTTGACCAACGCACTCACAGAATAGCTGTGAGTTAGAGCAGAGTGGAGAAGCACGGTAAAATGGTGTCAGCGGTGGGATCTCCTGACAGTAATCCAATGTGATTTACAATATTGACCAGTGGGAAAGCTTTTAGTCCAACGGTAAGTGGAATTCGACCCAAATGTTGTTTGGAGATTGTGGTTGGGTTGAAAGAATGTTGTGTATATGGCAGCCCTTTACCTTTTGTGAGAGTGCAAACAGAATCGGTCCAGGTCTGGTTTCTCAGACTTTCAGAACGGTAAGAAAAGCAGTTCCATTGTCATTGCTTTCATAGAACGAGGGTCAAAGCAAAGGCTTTTCGTGTGTGTGTGTGTGTGTGTGTGTGTGTGTGGACATGGACTCACCAGCACACGGTCTCCCACTCGAAGGTCCTTATCCCCACCTTTCTTGACCGAGCCGCTGTCGGACATGTTGGAACCTGACTCGTTACCCGTCTTCACAGAGCTGTTGAGCATGCCCTCCCTGAGTGGCATGACCACACGCTGACCAGCAGGCGAAGCACCATTGCCACCATGGAGCGTCAGGTTCTGAGCTGTCAGCGAATCAGTGGAGTGGCCTTCGCTTCCGTCGCCCACCGGTTGCCGGGTGAGCTTGGAGGGGCGCGTGAAAATGCCCTGGTGGGGCTGGCACTCAAAGTAGCGCACGCCGCCCACAGAGCCATCGTTTTTGCCCAACAGGTCGTTGAGGACCACCCCAGCCCACTGTCCTGGGGCGAACTGTGTCTCTCCCAGGTAGGCAATGACGCCCGGTTTGACCCCGTTGACCCAGACACGTTCGCCAACCACGTAGTCCCCAAGGACGTCGTCCCCCACTTCGGATGTCTTGGAGCTTGACTTGTCTGAGGCATTGCTGCTGGGGAGTGGGGAGATCTGCTTGTGTGGGGAGTCTGTGGAGGTAGAAAGAGATAAGAGTATGGAATTCCTATTTACATTCATTAGGTTAAAATCACATAATTCCTGTATTCATTCAAATGGCCATGGATCTACAGTATGGTCTTTGAATACAATGCTCTAAAGCAGTGTAGGCTATAGGAACAAATGTGCTGAAGTGGGGTGATAAAAGGCGATACATACAGGTCTACAAACAAATAATGTGAAAAATAATAAACAAAACAATGTAGCTAGTCTAGAGGATTAATATGTTGTGTTGTATGCAGGTTACAGTCCAGTATTCTCATGCACGCAACGTAAACTCCTGAAATAAGGAATTCAGGCATCATACACACAATGCTCAGTCTGAAGTAGTCACTTCTCCAGTAACCATTTATCCAATTTCATCAAATCACATCACATCACATCACAAAACAGATCGGCGAAGAATCTGCCGTGCTGCATCCAACACAACAGTGGAGTTAATGCAAGGTTAGGCTTTGCTCTACATCCTATTGAAAACTGGGTCAGTGAGATTGTCTCTAATGCACTGATGATTAACCTTGCGATGCTGTGCCACAGATGCGGTGCTTTGCTGTTTGGCACATGCTGTTTAGATGAGCACTATCCATTCTGGTGAGAGACACTGGAGCTGTTAACTGTAGCAGGGCACAATTAGCACGTGGTCTGCTGTGCTGGCTGCACTGTAATGTGTGTGTGTGTGTGTGTGTGTGTGTGTGTGTGTGTGTGTGTGTGAGTACAGTTGGTGCCAGGACTGTCTCTCTGACACCCCAGGAGTTGGGGAGAGGGCCCAATGCCTGCTTTTATGCCCCAATTGCTCCCATATGTTGTGAGACTGATAGACATGGTTGCAAAATGGTACTAGAGAGAACAAAATAATGTGGTTTTTAGTTTTACCAATATGCATGATAATTGAGTTTTTAAATTTAATGGGGTCTTACAATGGCATTTATGGAGGTATGTTCTCCCGCAGGAATGTAACATTCACCACTTAGAAACATTTTGTTTTGTACCACATAGGGTTGTACGATATGGGCAAAAAATCAAATTGCGATTAATTTTACAAAATATTGCGATTGCGATTTGACTTGGGTGAACTGTTGGAATCATTGAAATAGAATGATTTATATTAAGAAGCAAAGTGGAAAGCAGCATCTTTCTTGTTTGAAACAATCTGTTGACTGCATTTGACCTAACAGAACAGCATGCAAATGTATAGTGAATCTAACAGCGAGGAGGAGGAACTGTGCTGCTTGATTGACAGGGGGTGGGGCTTGGTGTATGTGGGAAGCAGACACAAGAGAAGAGGGAGAGAGACGACAAACATAGTAAACTATAAAAATTGACATTACACACGGCTTAGTGGCGTTTCAAAATATTGCATGCGATATGGATCTCTTGTGATATGGATATATCCTATGTAGTGCACTACTTTTGGCCAGGACCCATAAGTCTCTGGTCAAAAGTTGTGCACTATTTAGGGAATAGGGTGTCATTTGGGATGCAATCCCTGCTTCTAACAGCTACTCTCTCTGGCCATGACTAATGTGTGTTTGTACAGGCTTTAGAAAAGCCCTATTAAATCTCAACTTCCACTATATTTGGCCTGCTATAGAAAAGGGCATAGCATACGATTTTCAGTTGCTAGAGTCATTTAAATAAGATTTAAACCCCAAATACAGTGAATTAAAATGAGACGATGAAAGGCACTTGTACCCTTCTTATTTCAAGTTACTACACTGAACAAAAATATAAACACAACATGTAAAGTGTTGGTCCCGTGTTTCATGAGCTGAAATAAAAGATCCCAGAAATGTTCCATACGCACAAAAAACGTATGTCTCTCAAATTTTGTGCACAAATTTGCTTACATCCCTGTTAGTGAACATTTCTCATTTGCCAAGATAATCCATCCACCTGACAGGTGGTATATCAAGAAGCTGATTAAAAAGCATTATCATTACACAGGTGCACCTTGTGCTGGGGACAATAAAAGGCCACTCTGAAATGTGCAGTATTGTCACACAGCACAATGCCACAGATGTTTTGAGGGAGCGTGCAACTGTCATGCTGACTGCAGGAATGTCCACCAGAGCTTTTTGCCAGATAATTTAATGTTCATTTCTCTACATAAGCCACCTCCAACGTCATTTTAGAGAATTTGGCAGTAAGTCCAACTAGCCTGACAACCGCAGACCATGTGTAACAATGCCAGCCCAGGACCTCCACATCCCGCTTCTTCATCTGCGGGATTGTCTGAGACCAGCCACCTGGACTGCTGATGAAACTGTAGGTTTGAACAACCAAAGGATTTCTGCACAAACTGTCAGAAACCGTTTCAGGGAAGCTCATCTGCATGCTCGTCGTCCTCACCAGGGTCTTGATCTGAGTTCAGTTCGGCAACGTAACCAACTTCAGTGGGCAAATGCTCACCTTCGATGTCCACTGGCACGCTGGAAAAGTGCGTCCTTCACAGATGAATCCCGATTTCAACTGTACCGGGCAGATAGCAGACAGTATGTATGGCGTTGTGTGGGTGAGCGGTTTGCTCACTCACACGACGTTGTGAACAGTATACCCCATGGTGGCAGTGGGGTTATGGTATGGGCAGGCATAAGCTACGGACAACAAACACAATTAGATTTTATCAATGGCAATTTGAATGCACAGAGATACCGTAAAAACATCCTGAGGCCCATTGTCGTGCCATTCATCCACCGCCATCACCTCATGTTTCAGCATGATAATGCATGGCCCAATGTCACATGGATTTGTATACAATTCCTGGAAGCTGAAAATGTCCCAGTTATTCCATGGCCTGCATACTGACCAAACATGTCACCCATTGAGCATGTTTGGGATGCTCTGGATCGACATGTATGACAGCGTGTTCCAGTTCCCGCCAATATCAGGCAACTTCGCACAGCCATTGAAGAGGAGTGGGACAACATTCCACAGGCCACAATCAACAGCCTGATCAACTCTATGTGAAGGAGATGTGTCATGCTGCATGAGGCAAATGGTGGTCACACCAGATAGTGACTGGTTTTCTGATCCATGTCCTTAACTTTTATTTAAGGTATCTGTGACCAACATATGGATATCTGTATTCCCAGTCATGTGAAATCCATAGATTAGGGCCTAATGAATTTATTTCAATTGACTGATTTCCTTATATGAACTGTAACTCAGTAAAATCTTTGAAATTGTTGCATGTTGCGTTCATATTTTAGTTCAGTGTATAATCTATAGATACTATAAGATATTATACCTCCAAAACAAAGCTTTGCACATCCCTGTGAGGTCATGTGTGTCTGCAATGTCAGGGGTGTGTGCTTGTGTAGGTAATGTGTATACTATGCAGTATTTTTGTGCTAGTGTGTATGTGTGAGGTAATACAGTATGTGCAATAGCAGTGTGTGTGTGTGTGTGTGTGTGTGTATGTGTGCACGCTCCTGCTTGTGCATGCATGTGTGTGTGTGTGTGTGTGTGTGTGTGTGTGTGTGTGTGTGTGCACGCTCCTGCTTGTGCATGGATGTGTGTGTGTAACATGTGTGTGTGTGTGTGCACGCTCCTGCTTGTGCATGCATGTGTGTGTGTGTGTGTGTGTGTGTGTGCACGCTCCTGCTTGTGCATGGATGTGTGTGTGTAACATGTGTGAGCTTTGTCAACACCATGGCCCTGGGCCAATACAGAGAAGACCCCTACCCACCCCCTACCCAAGTCCCAGCCAGCCAAACAAGCGTGCACCCAAAAGACTGGTGCAGTGCTAGTTCAAGTGGCTGGGTTGCCGTGGCAACAGAATATCGAGGGGGAAATTAGGCAGGCAGGAGGAAGAGCAAGAACACAGGCCTCACTTTCACTATTGTGCCTGGCTACCTCCCACAACCATCTGAATCCCACTATTCACCAGCCCCACACAATGACGCCACCACAACTCCTTAGAACACCCCCCCTCCCCCTCACACTCCCTCTGTCTTCTCTCTCTCCCTCTCTCTCTCTCTCTCTGCCTCTCTCTTTCTCTCTCCCTCTCTCTGCCTCTCTCTTTTCCTCACTCTTTCTGACTCTTTCTCTCCATCTCTATCTCTCTCTCTCTTTCTCTCTCTCTGTCTGAGAACTGAAAGCTTTCAGACTTTAAGTCCAATAATGTAAGTGAAGTTGAAAAGAACTTTGGCTTCCATAATAATATACTGATGTTATTTCCTAATTAAAATACAACTTATGTGTAGCATTCACTGTTGTGGGGCTGTCACTTCAGATTTCAGGGACAGTCCAAACAGCAACAGGAGATACTAGAACTAGAACTAGGCCTTTAGGGGCGACTCATACCTAAACATTTTTGTCTCTGTAATGATGCTTTGATTCTCGACAGTCCACTAGGGCGTGACCTCTAAGGACATACATTTTGGGAGCAGCTATGAGGTTATATAATGTACAATCTGAGATTGACATAAACATTTTAGCAGGGTTGGGGTCATTTCAATTTAATTCTCAAGCCAATTTTCCCCAATGTTTCTCTATGACAGAAAATTATAATTGGAATTTCAGTCTACTTCCTGAATTGACTGAATGTAAATGGAATTTACCCTACCCCTGATTTTTTTTGTCACTAATATGTTGGTGCACCATCATGTACAATCACAACGGATTTCTAAATTGAAAAAGTCGCCTTTTGGTATTGAAATCCAAGGAGGATGAACATAGGGACAACAACAGGACATTATCTAGGCCTACTTTCTTATTATAAAATCTATTGGATCTAAATAAACGGAAGAGCATGTACTGTATTATATCACCAATCAACGACAGAAACAACAGCAATGGTCTTGAACTAAAAGGGAAAAAAGAGCAGGGCTTTTAGTTCACAATTGGAAATGTGCTGACCAAACAGCTATTCACTCAATGGCCCTATAGCCCTAACCTGATTCTTTGTGTGTGCACTACAGGCAGGCGGTTGATGAACACTGTGGGAAATGCTGACAGTCAATTAGAAGGATTAGGTAAATGACTATGACTACCAGCTGTTCCTGAAATGACCCTAATCTAGAAAATAATTATAGAGGCTATGTTTGGAAATGTTTGCAGGGGGGCCATGGTTCCAGATGTTCAAAACAGTCTTAATGATCATTCAATGACATTGCTGCCTATGACGCATGTTATAATGGAATGTAGTAGTTATAAAGGCTTATGAACACATACAGTGGGGAGAACAAATATTTGATACACTGCCGATTTTGCAGGTTTTCCTACTTGCAAAGCATGTAGAGGTCTGTAATTTTTATCATAGGTACACTTCAACTGTGAGAGACGGAATCTAAAAATCCAGAAAATCACATTGTATGATTTTTAAGTAATTAATTTGCATTTTATTGCCCTGCTCTTTTTTCCCTTCTGTGCATATTCTGTATAGTCTGTGCTCGCGAAACAGCCCTGTAGCTTGGCATCCACTTCATCAGACCACCAGTACTGAGCGCATCACTGGTACTTCCTGTTTGAGTTTTTGCTTGTAAGCAGGAATCAGGAGGATAGAGTTATGGTCAGATTTGCCAAATGGAGGGCGAGGGAGAGCTTTGTATGCGTTTCTGTTTGTGGAGTTAAGGTGATCTAGAGTTTTTTTGCCTCTAATTGCACAGGTGACTGGTAGAAATTAGGTAAAACTGATTTGTTTCCCTGCATTAAAATCATCAGCCACTAGGAGAGTCACCTCTGAGTTAGCATTTTCTTGTTTGATTATGGCCCTATACAGCTCGTTGAGTGCGGTCTTAGTGCCAGCATTGGTTTGCCTTGAGCAAGGCACTTAACCCTAATTGCTCCTGTAAGTCGCTCTGGATAAGAGCGTCTGCTAAATGACTAAAATGTAAAATATAAATAGACAGCTACGAAAAATATAGATGCAAACTCTCTTGGTAAATAGTATGGTCTACAGCTTATCAAAATGTAAATGTATTCTAACTCAGGTGAGCAGAACCTTGAGACTTCCTTAATATTTGAGATTGTGCACGTCTGTTGTTAACAAAAGAGACACCGATCTCCCTTGAGCTTACCCAAAGCTGCCGTTCTGTCCTGCCGATACATAGGAAAACCAGCTAGATGTACAGTGGGGAAAAAAAGTATTTAGTCAGCCACCAATTGTGCAAGTTCTCCCACTTAAAAAGATGAGAGAGGCCTGTAATTTTCATCATAGGTACACGTCAACTATGACAGACAAAATGAGAAAAGAAAATCCAGAAAATCACATTGTAGGATTTTTTATGAATTTATTTGCAAATTATGGTGGAAAATAAGTATTTGGTCAATAACAAAAGTTTCTCAATACTTTGTTATATACCCTTTGTTGGCAATGACACAGGTCAAACGTTTTCTGTAAGTCTTCACAAGGTTTTCACACACTGTTGCTGGTATTTTGGCCCATTCCTCCATGCAGATCTCCTCTAGAGCAGTGATGTTTTGAGGCTGTCGCTGGGCAACACAGACTTTCAACTCCCTCCAAAGATTTTCTATGGGGTTGAGATCTGGAGACTGGCTAGGCCACTCCAGGACCTTGAAATGCTTCTTACGAAGCCACTCCTTCGTTGCCCGGGCGGTGTGTTTGGGATCATTGTCATGCTGAAAGACCCAGCCACGTTTCATCTTCAATGCCCTTGCTGATGGAAGGAGGTTTTCACTCAAAATCTCACAATACATGGCCCCATTCATTCTTTCCTTTACACGGATCAGTCGTCCTGGTCCCTTTGCAGAAAAACAGCCCCAAAGCATGATGTTTCCACCCCCATGCTTCACAGTAGGTATGGTGTTCTTTGGATGCAACTCAGCATTCTTTGTCCTCCAAACACGACGAGTTGAGTTTTTACCAAAAAGTTATATTTTGGTTTCATCTGACCATATGACATTCTCCCAATCCTCTTCTGGATCATCCAAATGCACTCTAGCAAACTTCAGACGGGCCTGGACATGTACTGGCTTAAGCAGGGGGACACGTCTGGCACTGCAGGATTTGAGTCCCTGGCGGCGTAGTGTGTTACTGATGGTAGGCTTTGTTACTTTGGTCCCAGCTCTCTGCAGGTCATTCACTAGGTCCCCCCGTGTGGTTCTGGGATTTATGCTCACCGTTCTTGTGATCATTTTGACCCCACGGGGTGAGATCTTGCGTGGAGACCCAGATCGAGGGAGATTATCAGTGGTCTTGTATGTCTTCCATTTCCTAATAATTGCTCCCACAGTTGATTTCTTCAAACCAAGCTGCTTACCTATTGCAGATTCAGTCTTCCCAGCCTGGTGCAGGTCTACAATTTAGTTTCTGGTGTCCTTTGACAGCTCTTTGGTCTTGGCCATAGTGGAGTTTGGAGTGTGACTGTTTGAGGTTGTGGACAGGTGTCTTTTATACTGATAACAAGTTCAAACAGGTGCCATTAATACAGGTAACGAGTGGAGGACAGAGGAGCCTCTTAAAGAAGAAGTTACAGGTCTGTGAGAGCCAGAAATCTTGCTTGTTTGTAGGTGACCAAATACTTATTTTCCACCATAATTTGCAAATAAATTCATTAAAAATCCTACAATGTGATTTTCTGGATTTTTTTTCTCATTTTGTCTGTCATAGTTGACGTGTACCTATGATGAAAATTACAGGCCTCTCTCATCTTTTTAAGTGGGAGAACTTGCACAATTGGTGGCTGACTAAATACTTTTTTTCCCCACTGTATATTATCCATGTCCTTGTTCACCCACGACAGTTCTTCAGGTCCCGTTGATAGGATAGTATCGAACAGAGCTTATCCAGTTTGTTCTCCAGTGATTGTACGTTCACCAATAGAACGGAGGGTAGAGGCGGTTTATCTACTCGCCGACGTAGTTTCGTCAGGGAGCCTCGGCCGTCTATTTCTCTTCCGAGTCTCGGGGATTAGGACCTGGTCCAGGGTGAGCAATATGTCCTGTGCCGCCGATTCGTTGAAGTAGAAATCTTCATCCAAATCGAGGATAGTGATCGCTGTTCTGATGTCCAGAAGCTCTTTTGGGTAATCGGAAACGATGGCATCAGCACCATTCTGATTAATTCAATGGCATTGTTTTGTATGCTCAGAAACTGAAAGTAGGCCGATACAGTAAGTCCTATCTCAATTAAAGTTGCCTCCTTTTTATATAAATAAAGCATTGCTAATATTGCTTACAACATACAGTAACATTGTGTTACAAAACTGTGCATAGAGAGGCATTTTAGCAACATTCAATAACTAAGATCATTCACACAACTGTAAATTCAAATAACATTATTAGAAATTCCAAAACAATATTAGTCCTACACCCTTAAAATAACGATCTATTGATAGGCAATTATGCATAATCTATTGGTAGTTATACTTAACACATACACTAACACTTAGGGCTGACCTCATTTAGTCGACTGGTCCATTGTTTGGTCGATAGGCTGTTGGTTGACCGATAATGTTTTAGTCGAGCAGTTGCCAAAACATTTTTTGTATTATGGCACGTCTTGATTGACGCCTTTCTCAGTGGACTAATCCATTGCGGAGGCTGTGGGGATGGCACACCAGTATCACCAGTAGTACATTTACAGTTAATTCCCATAATTGCTCATCTATAATGTTTGTTTGGTTACGGTAATTTCTGTTAATGCATTCAATATATTATTATTACAGTATTTTACACTTGTGAGAAACAAGTTTTGGTTTACAGTATTTCATTCCATTTACGAGTTGTCAATTTATTCATTGTGTTTTGTTTGGAGCGCTCTTGTCAATGTTGAGTAGGGACGCGCACCTGATTACGCATAGAAGTAGGCCTAGGCTACCTGGCCTGCGCGCAAATGTAGGCTTATAAATGTGCCCATTTGATAGTATTTCTGATTGTCTTAACTTAACACCACTAATGAGCTGTGGAGCTTCTCAAATATTTATTTTTATCAGGATATTTTCTACCTGCAGACTGCAATGTTTTTATTTGTTGGCTTTATTTAGGCAATTTTTACATAGTTGGCAATGGCAATAGAAGTTGCTTTTAATTTGTTATAATTTTCATTTAGATAGAATTTGTCACATGACAATGATTTTGAGATACAATTACTTTATTATAAAAGAAATGAAACTGTTCCACGAAAATGTGCATATGAAAGTCATGAATGGCACGCAGATCGGTAGAAAGGGTAAGATAAATTGGCACTCCAAATGAAAAAGGTTGCCGACCCCTGGTGTAACCTATTACTGGCAACATCGGGAGCTTAATGGCAGAATCTGCGAAGACCAGCAGCAGCGGGAGGAGGAGGTTCAGGAACAGGTTGATCTCTGGCTCCTTCTTGAGTCATTTGTGTGTCTTAATTATTTAATTTATGCTTAAAGCATCAGACAAGCTCAGTAGCCTACATATAGTTGGTTTTATTAAAACACATAGGGTGTGTCTATATATGGAAAAATACATGTTTTAACAGTCGATTGGTCGAAAGAACAGATGACTCTTCGTCGACTAAGATTTTTTTTTAGTCAGGGACAGCCCTACTAACACTGCAAAATAGTCCTTCTGAAGGAGGCCCTCGAAAATAACAGCCATGTGCACTGCTACAAGCATTTCTGCAATGCCTGATTCTCTCACTTACCCGCAACTGCACTTCCTGTGTTTTTTTCCCTTTCCATTCCTTTCCTCACAGCATTCCACCGTCAACTTGAACCATGACATGGCTGCCTCTGATACAACTCTCCCATACAGACTAATGCAAACAACAAGACAGCAGAAGCAGCCCAGACTCCCCCAGACTGTGTTTGGCCTCCTGTAGGCTCATATCAGCCTAGTGCAGCAGGAAGGGAAAGAGTCTAGCTGTAATTTAGCGGAAAGCTGCGCCAGTGTAACACACACGTCTGTGGCCCTAGGGTCCGGGCATGTGATCTAAAACCAGGAGAAATAACAGTGGGAAACGTGTTTGGGTGTCGTATTTCTGTTGGCTTTGCACAATGTAAACACTTGGGTCAATGGGGAGTAGGTTTCGGATTTGTCATAGAGGAACGCAGACAGTGGGGGATAGAAGATGGACACCGGATTGGCGCACATTCAACAAATCTGATCTAACACAGTGGATTTTCGTAAAATCCGTCATGATTGATGTATTGTAACAGGCCCATAATGTGGTTACTAAAGTCTGATTTGGGTATATTTGTCTGTTTTCGCTGCATAACATTTAGAAGTCCCTTTTCAGGTTTAGAAGAAGTGACTGCTAAATTGTAACTCCCGTTCGTATAAGCTGGTAGCATAGCTAGCATAGAGAAATCGGTGGTGGGAGTCAAAGTCATTTTTAAGTAATGCAGTTGATTGGTGACGATGACATGAACATTGGGGTTGACATCCATACAAGCATTATACTCCGATTTTTACCTCAACATAGTGTGAAATACTGTATATAAACAATAGCCTAATTGTAGGCTAATTTTGCTGGAGGACAATGAAGAGATTCAGGATCTTTCCCCCCACGGTATCTTTCCCCCACGCATTTCCATGGCATTTCCTTTGTTTTGGTTGAGTTCCATTGACCTCTTTACCACATCTATGGTGGTACATGAATATGGTTTAGTACTAAGACGCCATCTCGGTGAACCACAACAAAGTCACCTACAACAGTGATTCTCAACCTGGGGTGCTAAGAGGAACTTAAAAAACTTAAGTGAACAAGCTTTTTTACATTATCTTTATTTTAGTGACCTTGATTGTATCTCAGCTATCCCTGAACCTGATTTAGCTTTAAGCTTTTTTGCAAAATGTCTTCAATACTATTGTAGATAATCATGCCCTCTTCAAAACTTTGAGAGTTAAAGGTAGATCGAATGCCTGGTTCACTCCTGAATTATCTGAAGTCATTCATTAGAAAATGGGTCAAGGCCAGGAACACAGGCTTAGGCCCAGATTGGCAATCATTTAGGCAACTGAGTAATCAATGTGTAAGACTGATCAAAAAGGCTAAATCTGATTATAATGTAACCACTCTTTCTGATTGTAAGGGGAACCCAGCTAAATTCTGGAAAACTGTCAAATCTCTAAAGGATTGCACTTCCTCCTCCATGCCCCAACAAATTAATTCAAACTCTGGCCACATTACGGACAAAAATACCATAATTGATGCATTTAATCATCATTTTATTTCAGCAGGCTATCTTTTTTAAAGAGTGTCTGACCCTTCTATCTCTAAGAATGGGCTAAACGCTGATTCGGAAACTTTGCAGAGTGACTCAGAAAATGGTAGTTAAGTTTTTACATTTCGGCAATTCACAGAAAAACAAGTCCTTGATGCATTACTTACTATAGATATCAAGAAATCCACATTGGCTGATCAATTGGAGCCGGGTATGCTCAGGTCTGCTGCTCCCCTCATTGCTGGCTCAATAACCCATATCTACAGAGGCACTACAGAGGGTAGTGCGTACGGCCCAGTACATCACTGGGGCCAAGCTTCCTGCCATCCAGGACCTCTATACCAGGCGGTGTCAGAGGAAGGCCCTCAAAATTGTCAAAGACTCCAGCCACCCTAGTCATAGACTGTTCTCTCTGCTATCGCAAAGCAAGCAGTACCGGAGCGCCAAGTCTAGGTCCAAAAGGCTTCTCAACAGCTTCTACCCCCAAGCCATAAGACTCCTGAACAGCTAATCATGGCTACCCGGACTATTTGCACTGCCCCGCCACCCCCACCCCATCTTTTTACGCTGCTGCTACTCTGTTAATTATTTATGCATAGTCACTTTACATGTACATATTACCTCAACTACCTCAACTAGCCGGTGCCCCCGCACATTAACTCTGCACCAGTACCCCCCTGTATATAGCCTCCCTACTGTTATTTTATTCTCAACACTTTTTTGTTGTTGTTGTTTTATTTTACTTTTTTATGAAAAAATAAATGCATTGTTGGTTAAGGGCTGTAAGTAAGCATTTCACGGTAATGTCTACACCTGTTGTATTTGGCGCATGTGGCTAATACAATTTGATTTGATTTGATATCTTAAATCTAACATTGTTATCAGGAAATATTCCAAAAGTATGGAAAACAGCTTATGTGCTGCCACTCCACAAGGGCGGAGATAGTAGTGATCTTGATCATTATCGTCCCATCTCCAGGTTTCCATGTCTAGCTAAGATTCTCGAATCCTTGGTAAATAAACAACTTTGCTCTTTTTTATCTGAGCATGGTATTTTTAATATAAATCAATCTGGGTTTAGGCCAGGGCACAGTGCTATCACAGCAACCGCATTAGTTGTTAATGATATTGTCAATGCTTTAGACGCTAAAATGAATTGTGCTGCCTTGTTTGTGGACCTGTCAAAAGCGTTTGATACTGTTGATAATGCAATTTTAATGAACAAGTTGTCCTCGATTGGCCTGGGCTCTGACGCCTGCTCTTGGTTTCATGATTATCTAAGTGACAGAACTTAGACCATCATGATTGATGGTCCGAATTTGTTAAAGTACATAAAGGTGTTCTGCAGGGGTCGATTATTTTGACTATTTATATAAATGCTATTGATCAATCTGTTAAAAGTTTTAAATTTCATCTATATACAGATGATACTATTATATACGCAATTGCCCCGACTGCTGTGACAAGGTTACAGTCCGATTTTTGCAGCTGTGCAGAAAGCCCTAACTGATTTAAAACTTGTGCTTAATATGGGCAAAACTAAATACATGTTATTTTCAAGTTCTCGTAAGATTGTCTCAGATGGATTACATCTTCACGAATCGAATGGTTCTATAATCGAACGAGTCTCTGCATACAAACACCTTGGTATTTGGATTGACAATGATTTATCGTTTTAAAAAACATACGAATGAGCTTGTTAAGAAACTACGATTTAAAGTGGGCTTTTTTTTACAGAAACAGATCTTGTCTCTCTCTAGTCAGCAGGAAGCAGATTGTGCAGTCAACCTTTCTACCTGTTCTTGATGAGGGTGATACTATTTATCAAAGTGCAGCTGCTACTACTCTTAAACCCCTGGATGCCGTTTTTCATAACGCCCTTCGTTTTATCACAGGAGACAGTTTTATTACTCATCACTGTATTCTTTACCAAAAGGTTGGCTGGACCTCTTTGAAGTCACGTAGATCACATTACTACACTCTTTTCTTTTACAAAGCCCTGCTACACAAGCTTCCGACTTACCTAACTTCACTATTTAGATTTAAAATTACAAGTTATCAAACCCGTTCACAGGGTTGGTTAACTCTGGAGACTCCTTTGGTGTCTTCAGAGTTAGGTAAATCGGCCTTTAGTTTTTCTGCTCTTTATGTTTGGAATAATCACCAACTGACAACTAACAAACAATCAACTACAACAATCAAAGAATTGCTGGTAACTTCCAATGATGAAATGCCACCATGATTGATAGGCTAAGCGATAGGAAATCCGATCTCTTCCTGAGAGTCTAGAGGAAGTCTGAGGAATGAAGAAGTGACTTACTGTCTTTCTGGCCCACAGTGCCGGAAGCGGACCCCCCAGTAGAGGTTCGTCCCACAGGGCCAGGGGAGTGCTTTGGGCCCCTGCCAGGGATCTTCAGTCCACTGGACTTCAGCATGTTCATCATGTACAGGGAGAAGTGCAGGGATGAAGGCTTTCGGTTTAAGGCACTAGAAGTCGGAATGGTGGCAATACCTCTCCATTTTAGCTGTGGATATGAGTGGAGGCATCAAAATGTTATAGTGATGATGATAGTTTTATCAGTCTGTATAGGATGTTGCTTTGCAAAGGCTTCCCAGCTAACAAATGTTGTTTCCCAGAACATTCTGTGCTAGCTGGTTTTTCTTGTTGAACACTCCAGCCCTTTTAAAAAGCAGAGGGTCTATGCATTTTCGGTGTACAACTAAAGCCATGTCAAGGTGTACCAAGAGTAGTCTATACTATACTACTGTATACAAATTGAAATAATTGAGTGATCCCTCTTCAAACAAATAGCCTATCTATAGATAAGAAAACAATATTTGTGATTTGGGTTAATCATCTATGTTGTTGAGTCTACTAGACTCTGGCCAATAGGCCTTAGTAAGTCCAGTTTATTATTGCAAGTGTGTTGATGGTGAATAAATACACAGGGAGTTAAATGTGTTTACTTTCACAGAAAGAGCATCCTTTTTGCCTCAAGGCTAAAATGTGTATTTCAAGAATATTCACTGACAGAAAGAAACACATTTGGTCTTGTATTTGGTTATGCATTCATTCTAAATGAATAACCTAGGCCTATGTATTAAATAGTGTTGGTTGGTTATTAGACTACTGTAAGGATTAGGGTGGCTAGTAGCTAGGCCTTGCTGCAACCTGGACTCAAGGATAGACATAGTAAACATAAAGCCCTGGTTGGTTTAAAACTTCTACTTAATGCAAGCAAGACTGAATATATGTTGTTCTCTAATTCTCACAAAAAACTAAATCAGATGAACTACATATTTATTAATTGGATGGTTCCCTCATTGATTGGGTGTCCGCCTATAAATATCTGGGCATTTAGATTGACAAAGACTTAATGTTTTAAAAAACATATGGATGAGTTAGTTAAAAAGCTATGATTTAAAGTGGGCTTCTTTTTTACAAATAGATATTGCCTCTCCCTTAATAGCAGAAAGCAGATTGTACAGTAAACTTTCCTGCCAGTTCTTCACTATGGTGACACCATTTACCAGATTGCAGCAGCCACTACTCTTAAACCTGTGGATGCCGTCTACTATAGCGCCCTTCGCTTTATCACAGGTGACAGTTTTAATACACACCACTGCATCCTGTAACAAAAGGTTAGCTGGTCCTCATTAAAGTCCAGTAGATTACTTAATTATTCCTTTTGATTACAAAGCTCTACTACACAAGCTTCCAACTTACCTAACTTCATTGATAACATATAAAAATAATGAGCTACCAAACCCGCTCGCAGGACTGGTTAACTCTTGAGGTCCCTCTGGTCTTGACCAATTTAGGTAAATCCTCCATTAGTTTTAGTGCCCCCATTGTTGGAATAAACAATTCCTTGCATCTCGATTCCCTGGTGCAGTCTAGGACTCTGATGTTGAATGAGTTCATTAAGCATTGCAGTTATTTTGATTGATTGTAGTGGTTTATTTGTTGAAATTGTGGTGTTGAGGTTGTGCCTTCTGGTTTTATTTGTAATGTAATTTGTGTTCCTGTTTGTGAGAACAATTTGGTACTCAGGGCACCATTGGTCTCACTTGGGCTACCCTGAATAAATAAAAGTTAATAATAAAAAATAAAAACCTTTGGGTTGCTAGACGTTTGCGTTATACGCCCATCCATCCTCTCATACCGGCTTAAAGGGATACTTTGGGATTTTGGCAATGAGCCCTTTATCTACTTCCCCAGAGTCAGATGAACTCGTGGATACCAGTTTTATGTCTCTGCGAGCAGTTTAAAGGAAGTTGCTAACAAGTGCTAGCACAATTGCTAACTACAGTCTATGGGTATCGGCTAGTATGCTACCAGTCATTGCTCTAATGGTAGTTAATTTTGGCTCACGAAACTACTAACTTCCTTCATACTGGACACAGAGACATACAAATGGTATCCACAAATTAATCTGACTCTGGGGAAGGGCCTCATCGCCAAAATCCCAAATTATCCCTTTAAATAACCTTCTGTTTTATGTAACCATACCAAACATAACACATTATACTAATTCGAGTGTCACAGATTTACATTTACTATGTTACGTCTACACAGATTTACATTTACTATGTTACGTCTAGTCTTTGAGGCCAGGCTGCTTGACCGCACACTGAGACCTGATCAGCTGTATTCCCAATTGCATGCATGGCCTTCAATACAAATATTTTACATCTCTCCAACCATAATATGTAATTCATGACAACGTTACATCACTATTCTAGAACCGCATCTCGCATTTATGCCGGGTTCGAGATGAGACGTCTGAAGAATGCAATGGTGCTTTCACAGTATCAACACCATTCAGTTGACTCATGTATCGACATAAATTCGTATGTTATTTTATGCAATAGGCCAAGGCCTAAATCCTTTTAGAATATTTTCTCTGGGCAGTTTTTATGACCGTTCTGCGAGGGGGCTATATTCTTGACAATGCAAAGTTGCTCCTTGTAGCCTGCTATATGACAGTGCAGTAGGGCTAGGCTACAATGTTACCATTTGATGCTCTAAACATAGGACAATTGGGCTATTGAATGACACATTGTTATCTGCTAAGCTTGTTGAATACATTGTTGGTGTTTACACAATTATATTGCGAATTGATATATTTCCGTGACAGGGAAACATAAGGTGAATCTGAACACATACAACGCAAATGTTGATCTATTGTTATACCCACTGCAGCGCGGTGTGCATTTCTACTTCAGCTCAACAAATCCCTTAAACGATAAAGATGCAAGAACGAAACACTTACCTTTTTATGTCCAATTTACGCATAAACGTGTCCAAAAACCGGCGAACTTATTTTTTTCCTAGAGGAGAGGGGTCCGCGGATCGGTTGATTTATCAGAAGGTTGCCACTCCCTACACCCCCACACAGGGATGCACAAAAAATATGGATGCTTAGATGGAGCTGGAAGGGAGAGTGTGGCAGGATGCGAGCCGCAGTAGGCTACAAGCGAAGATGCCGGTTTATTTTGAGAACGCGGTTTTCATAAATAAGATTAGGTTGTTGCTTCTGTTTGCTGTGAAGATTCAATGTAACTATATGCCAAATCCTCGGTCTCCCTTTTTGATAGCGGTTTTGGGGTGCAAAGCAGCATCAGCAACTTCAACCAGCTCAATCAGCCGTTCAGGAAGCGTAAAATCCTTCACCAGTACGCACATGTGGCGTATTGAACATAGAGGGAGGAGGTTTTCAATGTTTCGCTTGGGGCGCAATGGATTTTCGGTCTCTTTTTTCGCCTCTGTTGAGGAGCCTCCCCCTTCGCTGGTCAGCCAAACAAAGAGCTAAGGAAGTGGACGCTATTGCTGAAAGAGTTGTGAATAGAAAGAAGGCTACAATGCCAACTTTTAACCAAACCAAGCTATGAAGATACAATTTTGTTATCCGGTTTGAAAGGAATTCATAAATAGTTGCATATTCTGTATAAAAATGTAAGGTGCAAGAGAAAGTAGGATATGCTAAAGGAATTTATCCAGATTATTCACTGGTCCAGCTGTTCAATTTGCTCAAAGGAATTGATGTGCATCCGGTGTTGAATCACTGAGAATGAGTTATCCTTCCTGGAAATCCATGGAATTCCCTCGCATCATAAATTAGTTCCCACTTTGCAATAGTCTAGTGTCCCTAATACCACTTACATACAGTTCTCACTTTTTTGCAATGCACACTTTAAAGGATTTTCAAATAAACATACAGAGATAATAAACTGACTATGTAATAGCATTGTAATAACACTACCTAATGGTATACTACCATACAGGCTAAAACCCAATGACTGTATATACACAAACTTCTATAGGAAAACGTATTAGGATAACCTTGCCCTTGCCTTGCCCTAGCCTATATTTTGTCATATTTATGGTAAAAGGAAAAAAAACGTATTCGGAGACATTTGAACAACTCTCAATCAGTTACTATTGGAATGTGATGTTGTGTTAAAGTTACATGTGCACTGGCCCATCAATATTCAACAATACCCATTAAAGCACTCAACAATCATTCCCTCAGGCATCTCAATGGCTGCCTGTGGCACAACGTTGATAGACTGAGGCAATTTGTCAGTGTCTGATCTTCATAGTGGCCCTCAGTGTCAAGGATGAGGTTAGCCCTATTGCATGCTTTTAAAAAAAATCACATTTTCAAAAGCTGGTAGTGCAATGGTAGGCCAAAGATCTTGTTGAAGAGATGCCTCATGGTTAGTAATGTTTGGTCTACAAATTAACCTTGTCTTAGCGGTGGTGAATGATGAATGTAGCAGGTCAAACGGGTAGTTCACCTCCAAATCAAAGTTTGTCAGATGTAAATTGAGCTAAATCCATATTCCAATCCATTGATTGTGTAGACCCCCCTATACATGCATGTGGAAAAATCTAAAGTTCTCAATTCCAAATGAATGAGAATTGGGAAACATTGTCCCTGTTCTGAGTGAAAACAAATGGACTTATAGCTGATAACCAGAACCATTAATAAAGATTATGGATAGAAAAGATCCAATAACATTTTCCCATTAATAAAGCTGCATTATGGATAGAAAATATTTTTAAAAAATGAATGGAACATCCACATTACAGATTTACAAAAGTGGAAAGTGGATAACCTATCCAAAGTTTGGTTGTGGCATAAACTAATATGTGATATTTCGTAAAATCAGTGGCGGCACCAGGAATGTTTTGCTTGGTAGTTGCGTAGGGGTGCTTGCCATCTATGGTGTACACATGAATGTACTAACACATTCATTCATGGGTGTGCTAGGTCTATTCTTGAGGGTGCATTAGCACCGGCAAGGCCCTCCCTCTGCTTGAGAGGTTTGAGGCCACAACAGGAAGTGAATTCTTTCTGTATGAGCTGAAGACTTGCACTATAAAGGGGTTTCTGTGAATTTGACAGTAATTTACAGGCAGCTAGTGGTAAGTAAGTTGCTGTATTTCATATTGCAGTACACCTACTGTAATCTAAATACAGTATCAAAACAAGTACTGTGTAATGAGACCGTAAATAACATACCTAAAATACCTTAATTGATTGTATTGTACTGCTACTGTAATTGTAATGAATTGATGAATGAAATTCATTGAGAGGAGATGGGGTTTGTATTTCACAGTATTTTAATGTAATTACATGGAATTGGTGCAAGCAGGTTGGCTGCAAGGTACTGTGTTTACACATTGCATATCGTGAGAATAGTGCTGGAAGGAATAGCAGCCGTTTTACGGTCTCCTTACCAATTGTGCTATTATTTATTTATTTTCGCTGATCTGAACAGTTTTTGTACATAATGTTTCCGCCATCGTTTCCTATGACTGAAAATAGCTTCTGGACATCAGAACACCGATCACTAACCTCGATTTGGATGAGGATTTCTAATTCAATGAGTCGGCGGCAAAGGACATACTGTTCATCCCGGACCAGGCCCAAATCCCCAGAACTCGAAAAAGGAAGAGGCAGCGTTATAGAGGCCGGCGTGTGGGATACCTGACGAGACAACGTTGGCGAGTGGATAAACCGCCTCTACCCTCCATTCTATTGGCGAACGTGCAATCACTGGAGAATAAACTGGACAAGCTCCGTTCAAGACTATCCTATCAACGTGAATTTTATATACATCGGCAGGACAGAATGGCAGCGTCAAGTAAACTCAAAGGATGGTGTGTCTCTTTGTTAACAACAGCTTGTGTGCAATCTCTAATATTAAGGAAGTCTCTAGGTTCTGATCGCCTGAGTTAGAATACCTCATGATAAGCTGTAGAACATACTATTTACCAAGAGTTTTCATCTATATTTTTCGTAGCTGTCTATTTACCACCACAAACCGATGATGGCACTAAGACCGCACTGAATGAGATGCATAGGACCATAAACAAACAAGAAAATGCTCACCCAGAGGTGGCTTTCCTGGTGTCCAGTGATTTTAATGCAGGAAAACTGAAATCCTCTACCAGAATGTCACCTGTGCCACTAGAGGTAAAAAAACTCTAAATCACCTTTACTACACACAGAGACTCATACAAAGCTCTCCCTTGCCCTTCATTTGGCAAATCTGACCATAACTCTATCCTCCTGATTCCTGCATACAAGCAAAAACTCAAACAGGAAGTACCAGTGACGCGCTCAATAGGGAAGTGGTCTGATGAAGCGGATGCTAAGCTACAGGACTGTTTCGCTAGCTGAGACTGGAATATGTTCTGGGATTCATCCGATGGCATTGAGGACTTTACCACAATAGTCACCGCCTTCATTAATAAGTGCATCGATGACGTCATCCCCACAGTGTCCGTACTTACATATCCCAACCAGAAGCCATGGATTACAGGCAACATCCGCACTGAGCTCAAGGCTAGAGCTGCTGCTTTCAAGGAGCGGGACACTAATCCGGAAGCTTATAAGAAATGTCCTTCGCCCTCCGACGAGCCATCAAGCAGGCAAAGCGTCGATACAGGACTAAGGTCATTTCCTACTGTGCCGGCTCTGACGCTCGTTGGATGTGGCAGGGCTTGCAAACTATCATGGATTATAAAGGGAAACCCAGCCACGAGCTGCCCAGTGACGTGAGCCTACCAGACAAGCTAAATGTCTTCTATGCTCACTTTGAAGCAAGCAACACTGAACCATGCATGAGCGCACCAGCTGTTCCAACTGTGTGATCACGCTTTCCATAGCCGATATGAGTAAGAACTTTAAACAGGTTAACATTCAGAAGGCCGCAGGGCCAGACGGATTACCAGGGCGCGTACTCAGAGCATGCACTGACCAGCTGGCAAGTGTCTTCACTGACATTTTCAACCTCTCCCTGACACAGTCTTTAATACCTACATGTTTGAAGTAGACCACCATAGTCCCTGTGACCAAGAACGCCAAGGTAAGCTGTCTAAATAACTATTGCCCCATAGCACTCACATCGTTAGCCGTGAAATCCTTTGAAAGGCTGGTCATGGTTCACATCAACACTATCATCCCAGACACCCTGGACCCACTCCAATTCGCAAACCGCCCCAACAGATCCACAGATGACTCAATCTCTATTGCACTCCACACTGCCCTTTCCCACCTGGATAAAAGGAATACCTACGTGAGAATGCTGTTCATTGGCTACAGCTCAGCGTTCAACACCATAGTGCCCTCCAAGCTCATCACTAAACTAAGGACCCTGGGATTGAACACCTCCCTCTGCAACTGGATCTCCTGACGGGCTGCCTCCAGGTGGTGAGGGTAAGAAACAACACATCTGCCACGCTGACCCTCAACACGGGGGCCCATCAGGGGTGCGTGCTTAGTCCCCTCCTGTACTCCCAGTTCACCCTTGACTGGATGGCCGCGCACGACTCCAACACCATCATTACGTTTTCCGATGACACGACGGTGGTAGGCCTGATCACTGACAACGATGAAACAGCTTATAGGGAGGAGGTCAGAGACATAGCAGTGTGGTGCCAGGAAAACAACCTCTCCCTCAGCGTCAGCAAGACAAAGGAGCTGATCATGGAGTACAGGAAACGGAGTGGCCGAGCACGCCCCCATTCACATCGACGGGGCTGTAGTGGAGCGGGTCGAGAGCTTCAAGTTCCTCGGTGTCCACATTACTACGGACCTATCATGGTCCAAACACACGAACACAGTCGTGAAGAGGGCACGACAACGCCTCTTCTCCCTCAGAAGGCTGAAAAGATTTGGCATGGGCCCTAGGATCCTCAAAAAGTTATACAGCTGCACCACTATGAGCATCTGTGACCAAAAGGCTCATGGACAGCTTCTACCCCCAAGCTATAAGACTGCTAAACAGCTAATCAAAAGGCTACCTGAACTATCTCCTGTTTTTGTTTTTTTGCATTGACTCTCTTGCACTGGCTCTATGCACACTCACTGGACTCTACCCACACACTCATACATACTACACTGACTGGGTTTAGACTGTTTAGTGCCAAAAATAAGGGGTTAAATACAGTTGAAGTCGAAAGTTTACATACACTTAGGTTGGAGTCATTAAAACTCATTTTTCAACCACTCCACACATTTCTTGTTAACAAACTATAGTTTTGGCAAGTCGGTTAAGACATCTACTTTGTGCATGACACAAGTAATTTTTCCAACAATTGTTTACAGACAGATTATTTCACTTATAACTCACTGTATAACAATTCCAGTGGATCAGAAGATCCAGTTGCAGAGGGAGGTGTTCAATCCCAGGGTCCTTAGTTTAGTGATGAGCTTGGAGGGCACTATGGTGTTGAACGCTGAGCTGTAGCCAATGAACAGCATTCTTACGTAGGTATTCCTTTTATCCAGGTGGGAAAGGGCAGTGTGGAGTGCAATAGAGATTGAGTTATCTGTGGATCTGTTGGGGCGGTTTGCGAATTGGAGTGGGTCCAGGGTATCTGGGATGATAGTGTTGATGTGAACCATGACCAGCCTTTCAAAGGATTTCATGGCTAACGATGTGAGTACTATGGGGCAATAGTTATTTAGACAGCTTACCTTGGCGTTCTTGGTTGACTGTGCCTTTAAACAGCTTGGAAAATTCCAGAAAATAATGTCATGGCTTTAGAAGCTTCTGATAGGCTAATTGACATAATTTGAGTCAATTGGAGGTGTACCTGTGGATGTATTTCAAGGCCTACCTTCAAACTCAGTGCCTCTTTGCTTGACATAATGGGAAAATCAAAAGAAATCAGCCAAGACCTCAGAAAAATAATTGTAGACCTTCACAAGTCTGGTTCATCCTTGGGAGCAATTTCCAAACGCCTGAAGGTACCACGTTCATCTGTACAAACAATAGTATGCAAGTATAAACACCATGGGACCACGCAGCCGTCATACTGCTCAGGAAGGAGACGCGTTCTGTCTCCGAGAGATGAACATACTTTGGTGCGAAAAATGCAAATAAATCCCAGAACAACAGCAAAGGACCTTGTGAAGATGTTGGAGGAAACAGGTACAAAAGTATCTATATCCACAGTAAAACAAGTCCTATATCGACATAACCTGAAAGGCCACTCAGCAAGGAAGTAGCCACTGCTCCAAAACCGGCATAAAAAAGCCAGACTACGGTTTGCAACTGCACATGGGGACAAAGATCGTACTTTTTGGAGAAATGTCCTCTGGTCTGATGAAACAAAAATAGAACTGGCCATAATGACCATTGTTATGATTGGAGGAAAAAGGGGGTGCTTGCAAGCTGAAGAACACCATCCCAACCGTGAAACACGGGGGTGGCAGCATCATGCTGTGGGGGTGCTTTGCTGCAGAAGGGACTGGTACACTTCGCAAAATAGATGGCTTCATGAGGAAGGAAAATTATGTGGATGTATTGAAGCAACATCTCAAGACATCAGTCAGGAAGTTAAAGCTTGGTCGCAAATGGGTCTTCCAAATGAACAATGACCCCAAGCATACTTCCAAAGTTGTGGCAAAATGGCTTAAGGACAACAAACTCAAGGTATTGGAGTGGCCATCACAAAGCCCTGACCTCAATCCTATAGAACATTTGTGGGCAGAACTGAAAAAGCGTGTGTGAGCAAAAAGGCCTACAAACCTGACTCAGTTACACCAGCTTTGTTAGGAGGAATGGGCCAAAATTCACCAAACTTATTGTAGGAAGCTTGTGGAAGGCTACCCGAAACGTTTGACCCAAGTTAAACAATTTAAAGGCAATGCTACCAAATACTAATTGAGTGTATGTAAACCTCTGACCCACTGGGAATGTGATAAAAGAAATAAAAGCTGAAATAAAAAATTCTCTCTACTATTATTCTGACATTTTACATTACTAAAATAAAGTGGTGATCCTAACTGACCTAAGACAGGGAATTTTTACTTGGATTAAATGTCAGGAATTGTGAAAAACAGAGTTTAAATGTATTTGGCTAAGGTGTATGTAAACTTCTGTAAGCAATTGTTGGAAAAATTACTTGTGTCATGCACAAAGTAGATGGCCTAAACGACTTGCCAAAACTATAGTTTGTTAACAAGAAATGTGTGGAGTGGTTGAAAAATGAGTCTTAATGACTCCAACCTAAGTGTATGTAAACTTCCGACTTCAACTGTATCAGTTAAATTGGTAGAGCATTCTCACTAACGGGTTCAACAAATATAGCCTCTTACAAGGCACGCGTCAAAATATGTCAATGAGCCAGAACCGTAAAAAGCATGCACCCACTAGTTGTCAAAATATTTCCATTCTTTAATACACGTTTGTAACATTTCGCAAAAAAATATCTGACTTGTGATACTGCATAGTTTCCTTCAACAAAGACTGATGACGATATTGATGTGATATTGATATGACACTGCAAGTCAACCCGCATTTGAGTGATAAGATACTGTAGGCATGCTGAAAGCACGATACAGAACTTAGTGTAGACCAACTTTTGAGAAGCAAATGTATTTGTACCAATGCTGGCCAGATGTTTAGAGGGGTTTCTTACATACCATACAAGTCATTTTAATGCCTTGCACACAGTTAATTAAGCATGTGCTCTGGTCACATGCAAAGCAGAATATTGTCTATCTACAGTATATCCACACAGTCACTATTCAAGCCAGCACCAGCACCATATTGTTGTTCAATGTATAGGTCTATTTTTCTAGCTGGTTTGAATTACATTTCTATCATTTTCAAATAATTAGAGAGAAAAAGTTATTTCAAACTGTACTTGCAGGCGCTATATGAAAAATATGTGCTCATATGCCACATGAAGGTAGATACTGCAGAAAGTCCTCCGGTCCTATGTAGTGCAGTTGGTAGCGCATGGCGCTTGCAACCCCAGGATAGTTGGTTTGATTTCCGGGACCACCCATACGTAAAATATTTATGCACTCATGACTAAGCTGCTTTGGATAAAGTGTTTGTTAAATGGCATATATTATTAAGTACCCCAACCCTGTACCGTACAGCTCCGGGTGAAAGTTTCACCAAGGATCAGCTTCCCTTCCCCCAATCATAATCTTAACCATTATTGGGCAAAATGCTAAGCTGACCCAATATCAGTATCTAGGGCCAACTTCACCATACACCCTACTGTCTTGCATGGCTGTATAGCGCTTCACAAGTATACAAATGAAACTGAGCCACCTAGTGGTTAATAACAATAAACTATTTTAATGGTTGAACATTTTACATTCACATGGCAAAACAGATAGAAAATGCAAACTCAAATGCTCAATATCATATAAAAATGTACAATATAAATGAATAAGACTTAAAATAACATACTCACACATTGACATACAATATAAACCTAACACATAAAAAGGTTAGAATTGACACTGAATGGCAACATAAATAAAGGAATTACAATATATTCCTCTTCACATTTCTGAGAACGTATGAGACTAATCTTTCAGGGGTCTGTCCATTCATTCTCAGTTAACACATGCAATATTATATTTTATACATAACAATCTGTCTTTTGATATGCATTTTTCTCCTAGTCTGTCAATTCTTTGTGCATGTCAAAAGTCTACTGTTTACTTTAGATCATGAAAAAGTTAACACTGTTGTGCCAATTTGTGCTTGAAATACTGTAAAGAACATAGTCACTTTTAAATGGCACATAGAACACACAACAATAAAACACAGATGTGGCCCATGGCATTAAAAGCCTGTAAGAAAGACTTGGGAACATTACAGATGCACAAGTAAGACAAATAAAAAAAAATCAATTTTCTGACAATAAAATAAACTCCTGTGACAATGGTGTATTATCATTTCAATCACGCTTAACAAAGACATTAATAAACAACCACGGTGTCGTGTATTGGGATTATGCCTTTGTTAAATGTTTTTCTTGAAGAAATTGAATGTTGTTTATGTTAGGTCAAATGTGGCGTTTGTGGGGTGACGCCCCAGGGGAGACTGGTGATTGGCCAGAAGAGGGAGCCACCCATCTTTTTGCATTGTTTATAAATAGGGGCTAGACAAAGAAAGGGCAGAACGGCCATTACAATCTGGGACGCCGTTCTCCGGATGTCATGACATCTGTCACTTATGCTGAAGCTTGTGATATGAATAAACCTTATGATCCAAGTTCAGTATGAGCGGACTCCTTTGTTTATCAGCAATAATTGCCACCATTCACCCGATACGACAAATGGCGCCCAACGTGGGGCTGGTCTGCATCTCCCCTTTGTTTCATTCAGCCGCCAGGCTAACTCGCTTTGAAGCCATGGCCAGACAAGGGTGAGTTTTTCTTACCGCTTTGGAGCTTGTTAGATTGGATACTGCTTGTGTACACTGGAGAAATGTACCATACGACCGTGCCTCGTGTGGCGTTATTGCTGATAACTGGGGGTCTGGCTAATCATTATCAATTGTTGCACTGGTAGACAGGGCAAAAGGGGGGAGAGTAGGCTTGGAATTTTAGAGCAATCGATGGTAGAGATTAAGGCAGATATTGGCAGAATAAAGTCAGGAATACGTATGCAATTTGAGCATTGTGAATCTGTTAAAGACCTCGAAACGAGGCGACTCTTTAGGAGTGGGCCATAAAATCCTTGCAACGCGCTAGTGTGGGGTCAGGTTGGTTCTGGGAACCATAAGGTGGACGATTATATGTATGTTATGCTCATCTTATAGTCGACGGAGTATTCGTTTGGGGTAACCGCTCATATGATTATCCAGAACTTACGGCAGCATAAAGTTAGCAGGGGATATATGGACAATGATTTAGGCACAATGCAGGTTACTTAGGGTGTGGTAGGCCACAGTTAGCTAAAGGCTAAGGCTAATGTTAATGCTAAATGGGAGTGTGGTTCATGCCACATTATACATAGCGGCTAATGCTAAATGCTAAGGCTAAATGCTAATTGTGTTGCGTGCTACATGCTAACGTGTCCTTAGAGGTCCTATTGCGATAGGATAAGCCTCTTAAAATATGTCTGTGTGTGTAATTGTGTGAGTATAAGGTATAAAATAGTGAAGCTGTAGCATAATGCTATCGTTCTATTGTCTGGGAATCGTATCATTGAATGCATTTGCGCATGCGTTTAATTTTATGACACTACACTACAAAACGTGGGAGTTGTAGTTTATGGCACGAGATTATGAGACGTTGGGTTCCGGTACTAAAAAACTACAAAACGTTGTTTACTAAAACTACAAAACGGGATTGTGGGTAACGTGTCATATTTCTGGGGGGCTGCGTGCTGCAGGAATAGACACAGACGAGGGAACAAAGAGGAGAGATTTTAACACGAATCTTATAGTTTAAAGCGGCTGGTGTTTGAACATGAAACTA
Source organism: Coregonus clupeaformis (assembly GCF_020615455.1). Taxonomy (NCBI): domain Eukaryota; kingdom Metazoa; phylum Chordata; class Actinopteri; order Salmoniformes; family Salmonidae; genus Coregonus; species Coregonus clupeaformis. Next base: position 1,657,357 of record NC_059204.1, on the reverse strand, counting down.
TTTGTTGAGATGTAGTGAATTTATACATTAAATATATGTTGACGGAGTATAATGAATTAAATTAAATGACGGATTTAAAAAAAATAAAAAATAATTTGAGCGATCTATTTAGTTCTGAGTTTAGTCTTAGAGTGAATAATGGGTGAACGAAGGAATGTTGAATATGGTTGAGATAACTCAGTGATTGCAGTAACTACTAAAATCTTTTTCTGTGTCTCTGTTTTTGTCATATGAGAGGCAATAGGACGAGACGACAGGAGAGAGAGAGAGAGAAGGAGAGGGGTGCTGACGTAGCGTCACGTGACGCGGCAGAGGATCAAGTCAAAAAGGGTTTGAGACTGGTCTGGTTACAAAATCTTCTTTGATGTTATGACAATTTCACATAGGCTTGGCAAACTGATTCATTAAAAATTGCATTTTGGAGGCTATGTGCATCGCGGGGGTTGATTGGAGTTGTGTTGGGAATCAAGGACTGACATTATTCTGTAAATTTAAGATAATTAGGTGCTTATAGAGCAAGGGGTTATAGAGCAAGGGGTTACAGGCTTTGTTTATGGGTATTGTAGTCTGAAGTTGACTACTTGCATTTGATGGGTTGTGGTAAGATAGCCACCACTAATTGATAAATTGGTGACATAGGATATAGGAATAAAAATTGGTTTTAATTATTCATGATTTTTAATTGATTTATAAAAAAAAAAAAAAAAAAAAATCTTTTTTTTGGGGGGTTGTTTAGGTTTATATTAATAATTAAAGGGGGGAAGCCATAGGCTATATAGTCTAATAATTCACGATAAAGGAATATAAAAGGGTTGTTACAATGGGGAGAAAGGACAGCAAGGCTATGAAAGTGATTACACTGGTTGATATGGGAAAAATAGTAATCCTTTAACTAAAGTATTGTTAGGTTATCCGGCAAATGAAACAAAAGTTGCCCTTCATTCTCAAACAAAAACTGATAAAAGATTCCAGCAATAAGATAAACAAAGGTATAGAGAAGGTGACAGGAGAACTAATGGCAGAAGTTAGTACACCTTTCTCACATACGGATTCAGCAAAAAAGACACCCACCTTATGAGAAGGAAGTAGAGCTTAGGGATGTTTATCCTCAGCTTCCGGTGATCATCCAGGAGGGTGATTGTTGCATCAGAGATGAAGATGAATAATAGATAGAGGACAAGCAGAAACGACAATGAAGATGAATCCAAAACTCCAGAAGGAAGAAAATGAGATGTCTGAAAGAGAAGAGTGAGGTTAAGGAAGAAGATGATGAAGATCAGAGTGATTGAGAAGAGATCATGGGTGGATATGACTCTGTGATCAGAAGGAAGTTGGCAAGAGAGGAAAGAAGGATACTAGAGATTTGATCTCTGATGGAAGTTGAAGGAAGAAGGATACAAGAGATTCGAGTTCAGATGAAGACAGCGAGAAAGAGGAGACTGAAGGTGCTGTGTATTCAAAAGGAGTTTATCCTACAAGGACTGGCACAGAAGAAATAGAAGGAGATATAGACCGATGCTTATCATGCCTGGATAAAGCGACTAGTTTAGAAGAAGTAACACAACTGGATGAACAACTCAAGAAGAGAAGATACAGAAGGAGAAAACCTGCTGAGAAAATTATCCCAAGAATTGGAGGAGAAGAATAATACATTGAGGTCAAGGAAAGGCCAATAGTAAGAAGATGATGGAAGATGATATTTCGAGGACCGAACTTAGAATATAAGCTTTTGAAGAATCCTGATATGTCAACAGCAAGAAAGAACAGGATCAAGAAACTCTCAGAAAACTCAATCATACAACTGGTGGAGAAGAGAAGCTTTGGTTATGAAGAATCAGAGTGAACCAAATCAACAATCACTGTTACAGCTTCAACTGAACAATATCAAATGCAATTGTACCAGCCAAGGGGGTACCAGGTGTTCCATATCCACAGCCAGTTTCTGGACAGACACAGAATTGGAGAGGAAGAGGACGAGAAGAAATAGAAGGAGGAGGAAGATTTCAGCTACACTTCCAGCAACTTTCAGAAGACTGTTATAATTGTGGACAGATTGGTTACTTTACCTGTGAGTGCAACAAGTCAGGAGGAAACAACAGAGAACATTTTTAAGGAAGATACAGGGGCCAGTCAAGATCACCTGTTCTCCAGGTGAACCCTAAAGATTCTAGAGTGCCTAGAAGATACGAAGGGGGGTGTCAGCTGGTAGCACCAATTAGGAAGAAAATATCTAACAATTGAAGTAAAAACCGAGGACTATGAGAAATAATGGTGAATAGGGGAGTAACTTATCTGTGTTGAGCCTAAAGAGGTTAAACATCTCACTATGTAAAATTAACTAATTAGGATAGGGATTTGAGGTAGTAAAACAGGTAATTACTCTTAGGGAACCAATTGAGCTATGCTATAAAAAATCAAGGAGAAATTAAAATAGACATACTAATATTATAACATATACCTATTGCAGTGTTGGGAAGAGATCCATTGTTTAAATTGAATTGTACAATAAGATGTACACTAAACGGCTGTCTGGTAGAAGATGTTAAAAAGTAGGGTTTTTGGGAATCATATTTGCTTAAAAAGATAATATCATAGGAAGGATGATAAGCTATTAGACTGCCTATTAGACAATCTGTCTGAAAAATAAAGTTAAAAGGGGTGACTGTTATTCTGGGTTACATTCTTACACTAAGAGATTTCAAACTAGGCTAAAAGGTGTTTAGTCGTTTGCCAAGTCTGTGTGTAAAGAAGTCAGAAGCAGGTGGGGACATTCCCAATCACATATTCTAAATTTGGTGGTAAAGGGATTTTGTGAATAAATCAGTGGAAAAGGTTTTTAAAGGTTAGGAGAAAAGATTAGATTAAAAAGTTAGGAGAACTAGGTTGAAGGAACTCTAAGACAGTAAGCTAAGTTTCAAAGTTAGTAGTAAGAGAGAGAGAACAGTGGTGAAGGACATTTTAGAGTTTAGTGGGAAGATATGGTAGGAGTTTAGATCTGTTAGGAGCAGATGCATTGAGAAAGTATGTGTTGCTGAATGATAAGAGAAGATTGAGGGTGATTGAGTATCTATATTTACAGTTCCAGCAGGGAGATCAAGGTAATTGTAGGGGTATTTTTATAATCAAAAGTTTGAAAGTCAGGGATTACAGGTAGGACTGAGAGTTGGGAAAAAGTGACACTAGTGGTGATAGATGGAAGTACAAGCAAAGAGTTCAAATCTTTGGGGAAAATGGATGAAGTAACTAAGGACATTAATACTTCAGTCTATTAAAACAACAGTGAGAAGCAATTTAACTCTTTCAACATTGATAGTTATTAAAGGCATAAATATATCGCATTTGATTATAAGGGAGCCAATGGCTCCAGCACCAATTTTAGAGGAAAAATACTTATTAGGGTTAGGATGGGGACGTTCCTCCCACATGGAGAGATAATTATGGAGAAGAAGTATTGTTATCAGGACCAGAAGTAGAAGCAAGCTGTTGCACCTAATCAAAGGAGATATAGTTTGTACAACGATATGAAGTGGAAGAGGGTTATGAGTGACTGTTCACTTATTTTGCGTAATGATAAGAGAAGATTAGGGAGAATATGTGTACTTATCTAGTGCAAGCATTAAAATTTGTTCCGGTTAAGAATTATTGGTTAAAGGGCTATGTAATTCGTAAAGTGACGCTTATAATGGAAGATTTGAAGTCTGTCGAAGCTTCCGCAGTCACCAAAGGAGGAGTAGATTACAGTAGTCACTCCAACAGTAGATAATACACAGAGGATATCGGGAACTTTCGCACTAGAAGTAGTTAAGAGTGTTAATACATCAACTAGATCAACTACTTTAATGGTAACTTTGGAAGGGATTAATGATACGATGGCAATAGCAAATGTAGGAAGTATGACACCGACAACAACTTTCCTGAAATTAAAGGGGGTAGCAAGAAGGACTCAGGGGTTTATGTTACGGATGGAGAGTGCTGTCAATGATAGTACGAATAGGGTTAAAATAGGAGAGCAGATAGTAGTAGAGTCAATATAGATTCATCTGAAATAGTGAAATCATGGAGGTACAGGATGAGGTCTTTGATTTTAATGACAGACAAGGAGAGGTATCTGCAGTACCGCTCGTTAGGGAAGAGAGAAACTAAATGGATGGGTTTGATTCTTCTGTTGTGAAAATTAGAGATAGATGGGCAGGTTCCAGCAGCTCATTCTGTAAGATCAGTGAGGAATCTTGAGGGTCCATGTCTGTTGAGAATTCCAGACAAACATGTTAGAGACGGTCGCTCGACCTCTATCAAGTGTGTGTCAGTATTATGCTTTGTCATAACTGTTGTATCAGCAACAACAATCAGTAACCGATAAAATAATGTCGTTGTCAAAACATTTGTTTAAGCCTAGGGTTAGGTGGTATTGGGTTAAGTGAATTAACTTGTGTGCATTTGTTAGATGGGAAGAAAAATCAGGTAACAGCAAACCCTGAAGCATTTGAGATGAAACCATTTGAGGGTTAAAAGTTGTTTTTGTTCTAATAAAACATATGATGTAAGGGGTATGTTTATGGGAATATCAGATTGTGATGATTATATGATAACTTTGGGTAGGCATGACCTTAAGGGTAGTAATGAGAAATAGGTTACTTTTTATGTACCAGTTAGTAAGAAGAGCAGGACTTTGATGGTTAAAAGATTAGCTTTTGCCTGACAATGTGACTATTGGGAATGTTAAAGATATTTAGAGGGTTTGTGGTGATAAAGCATATATATTCTTACATTATGGATGGACAGGATGTTGTTACATGTCAACGTTGAAGCTTCCATATGAGGTTTTACCATTAAAAGAGGGGTAGCACCGGACACAGAAATCTGAAGCTAGGTTTGAAATTGGATGAAAAGAGACATGGAGACATGTCATAGTCTTCAAGCCTATCATTGAAGGATGAGTCTAAGGGAGAAGGGGAGACTTTTTCCATGGTATGGTGTAACATTTGGGAAGATCATATTGATAATATTAGTTATACTTTGAGTCCAGATAGTTCAGATATTATCACTAGGGTTATATATGCATTGAAGAATATAAGGAATGCATTTGGTATATCTGAAGGAGCTGGAAGTCAGCGAAGACTTGGTTGCAAGATCAGGTAGGCCCAGTAGGGGCAGTGATGGTTCAGATTTTAGTTGCAGCTTTGATAACACTGTGTGTGATGTTTGTAATTTGTTACTGACCTTTGAGAAAGCTATGATATTGAGATAGGTTGGAGAGTGATGCCTGGAGACAACACTCAGATGCCGGTGTTGACTGTTCCTGATCTGGATGAAGATGGACAAGTAGAACTGGATGGATAAATATCCTTTTTGATTATTTGATCATTAAATTTTTTTTTTTTTTTTCAATATTAGTGTGATTTTAGTATGATTTTATGAATCAAAGGGGGGAAATGGTTAATGTGATTCATACATCATTTATATATCATTTCTATATTCTTAGTTGATATTGATGTTTAATTTGAAAGTGTTGTTTTGCAAAAGATACTGTTTGGTCTTTTCTTTTCTTTCAGAAGCATTTGGGGTAACATGTGGAGATTGAAATACTCAAACAAGGACAATATGAAGGGACAATATGACTGGAGGAGATGAAACAAGGAGGGTGTGGAAAGATTCCGATTCCATCATCAACAATCCATTGGAAGAGGAGACTACGGGGAGATGAAGTGTAGTGGACTACATTCCAGTGTCTGCAATGAAATATAGACATATTTGATGTGTAATACATAATTGTGTCATATTCTTAGGTATTAATTTTTGTAGAATGATGTTTGATGTTATTGAATACATGTGAGGATCTTAGATGTTTTTGTTTATTTCGTGAATGCTTAGGGACAGGGAGTTTAGGCAGGGAGAGGTCCACTGTAGGGTCCAATGGGTTGACCAGCCTTAGAGTGGATATTTTTTGGATAGAATTTTGTTTGCAGGGGCTTACATGTGTATTTAATTGCATCATAGTTTCAAATGCATTTACATTGTTTATGAGTTTATCTGGAGTACCGAGGTGGTTGCCTGGGGCAGAGGGACCGTGAGAGAATTTTACTGTCTTGATTGATGGATGGATTTGGAACGAAGGTTGCCGGACAGTTTTCGCTCTTACACTCCATAAAGATTTGTTCATATTTCATAGTAATGTATTCACACTTCATAAACAGTTATTCATATTTCATAGAAAGGTATATACACTCTAGAGAAGAATGTTTTTGGTTTAATGTTAAAGATACTCAATAAGATAAATTGTCACTTGTCATAATCCTATTCTGTTTGTTTTCGAGACTGTTTAGTCTCGAAGGGGGGAAATGTCGTGTATTGGGATTATGCCTTTGTTAAATGTTTTTCTTGAAGAAATGGAATGTTGTTTATGTTAGGTCAAATGTGGCGTTTGTGGGGTGACGCCCCAGGGGAGACTGGTGATTGGCCAGAAGAGGGAGCCACCCATCTTTTTGCATTGTTTATAAATAGGGGCTAGACAAAGAAAGGGCAGAACGGCCATTACAATCTGGGACGCCGTTCTCCGGATGTCATGACATCTGTCACTTATGCTGAAGCTTGTGATATGAATAAACCTTATGATCCAAGTTCAGTATGAGCGGACTCCTTTGTTTATCAGCAATAATTGCCACCATTCACCCGATACGACAACGGCAAAAGAAGATGCACCCTCATGGTGAGATAGCTATTCAGAACTCTAACTCTGTTTCTTGAACTGCATTGTTGGTTAAGGGCTTGTAAGTAAGCCTTTCACGGTAAGGTCTACACCTGTTGTATTCGGCGCATGTGACAAATAAAATTTGATTTTAATGTCAGTGTTGCCATCAGTTCATATGCTTTCAATAGGCTGATCATTTTACAAATACTTTAGCGATACTGCTCTTGGTCTCCATCTACTCTTTACTATAGCTGCATTATGCATGTACAGGATATAACCCTTGTTAACATAACATAATGTTAAACTTTCCACAGGTAACATTTACCATACATTCATAATATCTACATCTGCACTATGTATAGGGGGGGGGTTGAACCTCAAACGCAATGTCAAACACAGACGCATCACACAATCCACTCCCCGTCAGTGCTTCTTAAAGGGATGTTGCTGGTAGCCCTGTGAGGTTAATGTGAAGAGCAGAGCATCACCCAACAGAACTCATCTTCATGAAGAAGTTTATGATGAACATGATGGTGTACTGACCAAAATGTCTTCACTGACGTTCCATACGGGTTTTCTTGACAAGGAGAAGTCAAAATTAATGTAAAGAGTTGAGTAAAAGGAGTAACACAGACTAGGGCTGTGTCCCTTTATAGCGCAATTACCCTATGTGCCTTGGTCACAAGTAGTGCAGTATAGAGGGGATTAGGGAGCCATTTGGGACATCATAGGCCTGAGAACTGCCTGTTGCGTTGACATTCTGTTACGTTTGCAGCTCCAGGAGAAAGTTTCTATTCTTTGACCTCTCCTCCTCCTCCACTGCAGTGTGGGAGTTCTGCAGGTCCTGTAGGACACTGAACAACCTTGTGACCCCGTCCAGCTTCTTCTCACCTGGGACATGAGAGGTCAGATAACAGATTACAGACTGGGACCAACCAGCACAGAAATACACAGACACACATCTTTCAAACACACTTTAGACTCAGCGATATGATGTTGCACGAGAAGCACCGCAGATGTTGCAGATGAACACGATGCAAGACGCTGCACTCAGAGTATAGACAGAGTATTTGCACATGTGCACGGGTGTGCTTCAAAAGCTATTACGTGAAATCTGCAGGACTGGAAACAGTGGAGAAGTTTAGCCTCGCACTTCAATGCTCTTAGTTGTTGCGGAAATCGACCCGATATTGCTGTTTACTTTGTGGATTGCTGACTCTACCTTTAAACTATAGGGTGGTAGGTAGCTTAGCGGTTAGAGTGTTGAGTCAGTAACTGAAAGGTCGCTGATTCAAATACACGCACCGACAAGGTTATAAATCTGGCACTTATAACTTAGTAAGGAATATTAGGGTTAACAGTACAGTATATAAAACATTCTAGTTAACCATGACAATCGTGTGCCCTCTTCTAGGAAGTCATATAAAGGTATAGAAGGCCATATACAGTGGGGGGAAAAAGTATTTAGTCAGCCACCAATTGTGCAAGTTCTCCCACTTAAAAAGATGAGAGAGGCCTGTAATTTTCATCATAGGTACACGTCAACTATGACAGACAAAATGAGATTTTTTTTCTCCAGAAAATCACATTGTAGGATTTTTTATGAATTTATTTGCAAATTATGGTGGAAAATAAGTATTTGGTCAATAACAAAAGTTTCTCAATACTTTGTTATATACCCTTTGTTGGCAATGACACAGGTCAAACGTTTTCTGTAAGTCTTCACAAGGTTTTCACACACTGTTGCTGGTATTTTGGCCCATTCCTCCATGCAGATCTCCTCTAGAGCAGTGATGTTTTGGGGCTATCGCTGGGCAACACGGACTTTCAACTCCCTCCAAAGATTTTCTATGGGGTTGAGATCTGGAGACTGGCTAGGCCACTCCAGGACCTTGAAATGCTTCTTACGAAGCCACTCCTTTGTTGCCCGGGCGGTGTGTTTGGGATCATTGTCATGCTGAAAGACCCAGCCACGTTTCATCTTCAATGCCCTTGCTAATGGAAGGAGGTTTTCACTCAAAATCTCACGATACATGGCCCCATTCATTCTCTCCTTTACACGGATCAGTCGTCCTGGTCCCTTTGCAGAAAAACAGCCCCAAAGCATGATGTTTCCACCCACATGCTTCACAGTAGGTATGGTGTTCTTTGGATGCAACTCAGCATTCTTTGTCCTCCAAACACGACGTGTTGAGTTTTTACCAAAAAGTTCTATTTTGGTTTCATCTGACCATATGACATTCTCCCAATCCTCTTCTGGATCATCCAAATGCACTCTAGCAAACTTCAGACGGGCCTGGACATGTACTGGCTTAAGCAGGGGGACACGTCTGGCACTGCAGGATTTGAGTCCCTGGCGGCGTAGTGTGTTACTGATGGTAGGCTTTGTTACTTTGGTCCCAGCTCTCTGCAGGTCATTCACTAGGTCCCCCCGTGTGGTTCTGGGATTTTTGCTCACCGTTCTTGTGATCATTTTGACCCCACGGGGTGAGATCTTGCGTGGAGCCCCAGATCGAGGGAGATTATCAGTGGTCTTGTATGTCTTCCATTTCCTAATAATTGCTCCCACAGTTGATTTCTTCAAACCAAGCTGCTTACCTATTGCAGATTCAGTCTTCCCAGCCTGGTGCAGGTCTACAATTTTGTTTCTGGTGTCCTTTGACAGATCTTTGGTCTTGGCCATAGTGGAGTTTGGAGTGTGACTGTTTGAGGTTGTGGACAGGTGTCTTTTATACTGATGACAAGTTCAAACAGGTGCGATTAATACAGGTAACGAGTGGAAGACAGAGGAGCCTCTTAAAGAAGAAGTTACAGGTCTGTGAGAGCCAGAAATCTTGCTTGTTTGTAGGTGACCAAATACTTATTTTCCACCATAATTTGCAAATAAATTCATTAAAAATCCTAAAATGTGATTTTCTGGATTTTTTTTCCTCAATTTGTCTGTCATAGTTGACGTGTACGTATGATGAAAATTACAGGCCTCTCTCATCTTTTTAAGTGGGAGAACTTGCACAATTGGTGGCTGACTAAATACTTTTTTTCCCCACTGTATACCCTTCTATGGCTTGTTGTCTTTCTTTACAATATATATTTTTTTATGATATGCATTCAAAAGAATAATAACCATTATCTTGATCATATACTGTATATTGTTACAGTATCTTTATGAAAAGAAAAAAGCTTCAAGAACCCTACCTTCCAAAGTCTCTCTGTCATCCTCTTCTTCTGGCTTGATAATCTCTTGGTATTTTTTCCTGAAAGAAAACAGAAACAATCAAAAAGTCAAATGTGCATCAGCCTACAGTACCAAAACACAGGAACCTGCTTGACCTGTCAATGCATCTGTGAACAGACTTGGGTTCAAATAGTATTTGCTTTCTTTCAAATACTTTGAGCAATTGATTGAGCCCGAGGAGCGCCAGATGGGTGGGGTTTGCACTTTTGGGACTATTCAATTGGATCCATTGCGCCAGACAAGCTTGATCGAGCGCAGCTAAGTATTTGAAAGTAAACAAATACAATTTGAACCCAGGTCTGTCTGTGAGAACAAACAAGGGGGATATAGGTTTCTGCAATGAGTTTTGAACTGTACCTCATAGCCTGTCGGACTCCAATAAGGTGCCGATAGATGAGCTGGGATTCCAGATCCGGGTCGAGGGGATCGTACCACTCCTGTAATGTCACCCCGTGTTTGGTCTTGTCACATCCTGGGTCTGGACAGACAAGAGCAAATATTGACTCAACCCCAACTACCTTATTAACCACCTGTCCAGCATTTACCACATTGTATATCAGGGGGTGGCCAACCCTCCTCCTGGAGCGCTACTGGGTGTGCAGGACTTTGTTCCAGCCCTACTCCAACACACCAGATTTAACTGATCATCTGGAGTTTCATTTCCTGAATCAGGTGTGTTAGAGTAGGGCTGGAACAAAAACCTGCAACCAAGTAGCTGCCCAGTAAAGCGGTTGGTCCCTTGTTTTATTGTACTGTATACAGTTGAAGTCTGAAGTTTAAATACACTTAGGTTGGAGTTATTAAAACTAGTTTTTCAACCACTACACAAATGTATTTTTAACAAACAATTGTTTTGGCAAGTCGGTTAGGACATCTACTTTGTGCATGACACAAGTAATTTTTCCAACAATTGTTTACAGACAGATTATTTCACTTATAACTCACTGTATCACAATTCCAGTGGGTCAGAAGTTTACATACACTAAGTTTTTTTTTTTATATACTTTGTTTATTGAATTTTCAGTACCAGCATTTAGTAAATAATTGCACTTGAAAGTTATTTGGTATGAATATGGAACAACAATTTGAAGACAACGATACAGCAAAACATGGAGAGACAGACATGAAAGAAAAAATAGACATTAAGTACATAAATAAGATAAAACACAAAAAAAAAAAAAAAAATAAAATAAAAAAAATAAAAATAAAAAAGGAAGAATATCTGTTTTGATCCAGTTGTTATAGGTCAGCTAGCACAGTTATTACCGTCCTTAACATCCGAGATGTCGTATATGCACATACCAGGCTTCTTACATCACCAATATATAAATATACATCACTCTGGAACTGCAGGGAAATGTATTCTTTTGACATAAGAAAAGAAGGGGAGCCCACTTTGCATAAAATTTGTCTACAGACCCATTGAGTGTCTGTTTTATTTTCTCCAACTTTATGCAATTCAAAATAGATTTAATCCAAAGAGCATGAGAAGGGGCTGCAGAGGATTTCCATCTAAGTAAAATTAATCGTCTCGCTAACAACGTGACAAAGGCAATTACATCCTTATTCATTTTGGTCAATTGTATTGTGGGTAAGGAAACTCCAAATAATGCAATGAGAGGGTCTGGCTCGATCTGTGTGCCGCTTAATTCTGAGAGTGTGTTAAAGATGTCTTTCCAGAAACCAACCAGAGATGGGCAGCACCAAAACATGTGCACATGATTAGCAGGGGACTGGTTACATCGAACACAATTAGGGTTCACATCCTTGTAAATTTTTGATAGTCTTGCTTTGGTCCAGTGGGCCCTATGAATGAGTTTGCATTGGATGAGGCCGTGTCGAGCGCAAATAGAAGAGCTATGTACCCTTTTGAGTGCCTCTTCCCATAGTTCATCAGATATTTCCTCACCCAGTTCCTCCTCCCAAGAGGATTTGATATTGTTTAATGAGATGGCTTGTAGTGAGCAAATTTGACTATAGATTATTGACATTGTGCCTTTCTGATTAGGAAGAGGGGTGAGAAATGTGTCGAACTGTGTTCCACTAGAAAGGTTGGGGAATCCTGGATCTATGCTGCGGATGTAACTCCGGACTTGTAAGAATCTAAAAAAATGATGTCTGGGGAGACCAAATTTAGCTGATAGTTGTTGAAACGTACTAAATGTATTGTTAGTATACAGATCTCTGAATCTTTTAATACCGAGATTAGACCATGTTGAGAAAGCACCATCGATCATAGATGGGGGAAAAGCTGGGTTTGAGGCTACCGGAGCCAAGGAAGAGGTTGTTTGAAACCCAAAGTGGCGCCTAAATTGATTCCAGATCTTCAATGTTGTTTTGACACATGTATTGTTGGTGAAGGAGGAGTAAGGGCCTGTAATAGAGGAGTGAGCGAGGGAAGACAGTGATGCCGGTGTAGACGAGGCAGCCTCCATCTCCAGCCAAGTTGGGGGTGGAATATTACTCTGCTCTGCAACCAGTACTGAATGATCCTAAGGTTAGCGGCCCAATAATAGAATCTGAAATCTGGTAGAGCTAGACCGCCGTCTGGTTTGGGCCTCTGCAAGAGCTGTTTTCGCATCCTAGGAGGCTTTTGTCCCATATAAAGGGTAGAATTAGGCCGTCGATCTTTTTGAAAAATGTATTGGGTAGAAATATTGGAAGGCACTGATAGAGGTATAAGAATTTAGGGAGAGTATTCATTTTAATAGAGTTAATTCTAGCAACTAAGGAGAGGTGTAGCAAAGACCACCGTTCCAAATCGTCCTTAGTACGGGTTAAGAGAGGAGCAAAGTTGGCTTGAAAAAAGGTTTTCAAACCTAATTGTGACATGTACCCCGAGATAAATAAAACTGCTGTGTGCTATTTTAAATGGCAAGTTATGTAAAGGGGATTTTTTTGCAGCCATGTTAAGTGGCATCAATTCACTTTTACTGAGATTTAGTTTATACCCTGATATGTGACCGAAGGATGCGAAAGTGGCAAGGGCAGCAGGGACAGAGACAGAAAGATTGGATGTGTATATTAATAAATCATCTGCATATAAAGACAGTTTGTGTTCGTGCCCGTATCTGACTATGCCTTTGATGAGGGGGGTTGGAGCGAAGTGCTATTGCAAGTGGCTCTATGGCGAGGGCAAACAGTAAGGGACTTAAAGGGCAACCCTGACGTGTCGATCTTTGCAGAGGGAAGCGATCTGATTGAGTGTTATTAGTCCTGACAGAGGCTTGGGGGGATGAGTACAGAAGTTTTATCCAGGTCATGAATTTGGAGCCAAAGCCAAATTTATTTAGAGTGTAAAAAGGTATTTCCATTCCACCCGATCAAACGCTTTCTCCGCGTCCAGGGATATAATGGCTTCAGAGGTATTGTTGACAGAAGGATTGTATATAATATTAAATAATCTTCGGAGATTGAAGAATGAGTGTCTATTTTTTATAAATCCTGTTTGATCCGGAGAGATAATTGATGGGAGGACTGTTTCTAGCCGCGTTGCCAGAATTTTGGCTAGAATTTTATAGTCCACATTTAGCAGGCTAATTGGACGGTATGATGCACAGTCAAGAGGGTCTTTGTTTTTTTTAAGAATAACACAAATGGTTGCTTGAGTGAGAGTATGTGGGAGAGCACCATTTACAAATGCATCATTGTACATTTCAATTAGAATAGGGGCTATTTTGGTGATAAACTTTTTATAAAACTCTGTCGGGTAGCCATCAGGCCCTGGGCTTCTCCCAGATTGAAGGGATTTGACAGCGTTAGACAGTTCTTCAACAGTGATCGGCTGCTCTAATTTTTTTACCAAATCCCGGCCGACCGAAGGCACAGATAGTGAGTGGAAGAAATTATCCAATTCCAGTGTATCCGCTTTACTTTCAGAGGTATATAGAGACTGGTAAAATCTCTTGAACTCCTCATTGATCCCCCCAGGATCTAATGATATCCCAGATGATGTACGAATTTTTGTAATCTGAGATGATGATGATTGTTGACGTAACTTGTGAGCTAATAATTTACTGGCTTTCTCTCCTTGTTCATAGTAAGTGCTCCTAGACTTGACAAGCATTTCAGTAACCTGGTCTGTTAATAGTGTGTCAAATTCTGCTTGCAGAGTTAAACGTTCCTTATAAATATCTGGGGATGGTGAAACGGCATAAATGTCATCTAATTGGGCAATACAGCGTGTTAGCATAGATAACCTATTCCTTTTCAATTTGTTCTCATGTGCGGTGTAGGAGATAATTTCACCTCTGATATAAGCTTTCAAAGTTTCCCAGAGAGTAGACGCAGAGATGTTTGGGGTTCTATTTGTAATCATGAAAAAGTCGATTTGACTCAAAACAAAGTTGACAAAGTGTTCATTACTGAGCAGTTGGGTTTTTAGTCGCCAAGGCGGTCGCTGATTGTCAACATTTTGAAAAGCTACTTCCATAGTAACAGGGGCGTGGTCAGATACAACAATTGGGTTATATGAACATGAAGTTATGGAGTGGAGGAGCCGGTCATCAACAAGGAAGTAGTCTATGCGCGTAAAAGTGTGGTGGACCGATGAGAAAAAAGAGTATGCTTTCCCAGTTGGATTAACCATTCTCCAAGGATCTGAGACTGCGAATTCAGACATAAAGGTTCGAACAACTCTAGCTGAGGTTGATAGGGTGGTAGGTTTAGTGGAGGATCGATCCAATTGTGGGTCTAACCAACAGTTAAAGTCACCTCCTAAAATCAACATATGGGTGGACATATCTGGGAGTGTAGAGAAAACCGATTTGAAAAAATCACCGTTGTCCCAATTAGGAGCATAGATATTAACAAGAAGAACCTTTGTATTGAGCAGCCTACCACTGACAATTATATATCTACCATGGGGATCTGCGATCACCTTAGAACATGTAAAAGGTACCGATCTGTGAAGTAAAATAGCCACCCCTCTCGCCTTACTCTGAAATGAGGAATGGAACACCTGACCCACCCATCTGCACCTAAGATTTGAGTGTTGTGATACCTTCAGATGAGTTTCTTGGAGAAAGATGATGTGAGCTTTCAAATGATGAAGGTGGTGTAGTACCTTACTACGTTTAACTGGGTTATTTATGCCCCTGCAGTTCCAAGTAAGAAAATTAAAGCCATTCCCTCCAGCAGTATGGGCTACACTAGGCTGAGTCATATCTTAAGAGAGAGAGAGGATGTGTAAAGGACAAGGTACAATGTAAACTGAAGATCTTAGTTGAACCTAAAAGCGCAAATGTAAAAAACAAAGACAAACGAAGAGGCACAAAAACATATACAAACTATATACATGAACAAACCCTTCCCTCACACCCGCCCTTGCCGAAGCATCTCCCCAAATGAGATGCAAGCAAAACCCTAAATACGAAGAAAGTTTAGAGCTAAGCATGATAACTCTTACTCTGTGCTACCTAAGATTAGTGACCATTTAACTAGAGTAAGCCAAACATGAATAGAATGGTCCCCAATAGAGTCTAAGGAAAACTATCCTCGATTAAGAGAGGTTTAACCTCGACGCAGATGGTAAATAATCAGACTGAAACAGCCATGCAGACCCCCAGATATTGGCATTAGAGGCGGCAAACCTGGGCTGGAAATAAAAAGATAAAGAAGAGAATGACATTCATATGTCGATGAACCCAGCAGAGATGGCTTCGTTAGTCACCCATTCGGCCTGCTAACTAGCCTGCTAGGAAGACCAGCTAGCCAACCATTTGTTACAAACCATGCGGTACAACAGCCGCTTTCACGTTCTTGTTGATGAAATCTGCCGCTATAGCCGGGTCCTCGAATCTGTGCATGGAACCGTCCGGTAAAGTCAGTCTCAAAACCGCAGGGTAGATGAGGCCGAACTTCACGCCCGGGCAGGTGTGTAGTTGGCGTTCACAGCTCCAAAGCTAGCCCGCCTCTTAGCCACAGCTGTTGTGTAGTCCGCAAATATCGAGACTCTTTTACCCTTATGTAGAAGAGGGGATGCTTCTCCCGATCTTCTCAGTATGTCGTTGCGGACGTGAAAGAAATGCACCCTGATGACAAATGGTCGTGGGGGTTCTCCATCCCTGGGTCGGCTACGCAGAGTGCGGTGAGCCCGGTCTAGCAATGGCTTCTCCTCTAGCCCGAGCAGCTCCTGAAGTAGCTGGGCCATGTACTCCGTGGGTCTTGGGCCCTCCACTCCCTCCGGTATTCCCAGTAGACGAATGTTGTTCCTCCGCATTCTACTTTCCATATCTTCGCATCTATTATCGAGGAATGCCACCCTAGTTGTCAATGAGCCGACGCTAGCCTCTAGCTCGCTAATGCGAGTGCCGTGGTCTGTAGCCCCTCGCTCCAAATCCGATAAAGTCACCCCATGTGCGTCGAGCTTATTCTGTATACTCTCGACAGATTTTTTAAGCTCGTCTTTGATCGTTGATATCTCTGACCTGAGGTTGGTAGAGAGACAGTCAATTTTTCCGAAAATGTCGGCTTTGAGGGTGCCTATCACGGATTGTAGCATCTCCACAGTCAGTGTTTCCGTGGGGCCGGCATTGGTAGCGTTCGGTGGCGGGGGTGAGTCGGGAGAAGTTGCAGGCTTGTTGCGGCCTGCTCTTGCAGACTCTGTTTTTGGTCGGGTTGATGTCATTACGAATTTAAATTTATTAAACTTGAACTGAGTTGTTTATGGGTCTCTTCAGACGCCTGGGCAAACAGAAATGTATGCAGTTTTGCAAAGTTAAATATATAAATTTGGTCACTAACTCAGGAGCGATAGGGAGACGCGTGCTACATCCTTGGCTTCCAACAGCGCCCCCCTACATACACTAAGTTGACTGTGCCTTTAAACAGCTTGGACAATTCCAGAAAATGATGTCATGGCTTTAGAGGCTTCTGATAGGCTAATTGACATCATTTGAGTCAATTGGAGGTGTACCTGTGGATGTATTTCAAGGCCTACCTTCAAACTCAGTGCCTCATTGTTTGACATCATGGGAAAATCAAAAGAAATCAGCCAAGACCTCAGAAAAAAAATTGTAGACCTCCACAAGTCTGGTTCATCCTTGGGAGCAATTTCCAAACGCCTGAAGGTACCACATTCATCTGTACAAACAATAGTATGCAAGTATAAACACCATGGGACCACGCAGCCGTCATACCGCTCAGGAAGGAGACGCGTTCTGTCTCCTAGAGATGAACGTACCTTGGTGCGAAAAGTGCAAATCAATCCCAGAACAACAGCAAATGACCTTGTGAAGATGCTAGAGGAAACAGGTACAAAAGTATCTACAGTGGGGAGAACAAGTATTTGATACACTGCCGATTTTGCAGGTTTTCCTACTTACAAAGCATATAGAGGTCTGTAATTTTTATCATAGGGACACTTCAACTGTGAGAGACAGAATCTAAAACAAAAATCCAGAAAATCACATTGTATGATTTTTAAGTAATTAATTAGCATTTTATTGCATGACATAAGTATTTGATACATCAGAAAAGCAGAACTTAATATTTGGTACACTCCTCCATACAGACCTTCTCCAGATCCTTCAGGTGTCGGGGCTGTCGCTGGGCAATACGGACTTTCAGCTCCCTCCAAAGATTTTCTATTGGGTTCAGGTCTGGAGACTGGCTAGGCCACTCCAGGACCTTGAGATGCTTCTTACGGAGCCACTCCTTAGTTGCCCTGGCTGTGTGTTTCGGGTCGTTGTCATGCTGGAAGACCCAGCCACGACCCATCTTCAATGCTCTTACTGAGGGAAGGAGGTTGTTGGCCAAGATCTCGCGATACATGGCCCCATCCATCCTCCCCTCAATACGGTGCAGTCGTCCTGTCCCCTTTGCAGAAAAGCATCCCCAAAGAATGATGTTTCCACCTCCATGCTTCACGGTTGGGATGGTGTTCTTGGGGTTGTACTCATCCTTCTTCTTCCTCCAAACACGGCGAGTGGAGTTTAGACCAAAAGCTCTATTTTTGTCTCATCAGACCACATGACCTTCTCCCATTCCTCCTCTGGATCATCCAGATGGTCATTGGCAAACTTCAGACGGGCCTGGACATGCGCTGGCTTGAGCAGGGGGACCTTGCGTGCGCTGCAGGATTTTAATCCATGACGGCGTAGTGTGTTACTAATGGTTTTCTTTGAGACTGTGGTCCCAGCTCTCTTCAGGTCATTGACCAGGTCCTGCCGTGTAGTTCTGGGCTGATCCCTCACCTTCCTCATGATCATTGATGCCCCACGAGGTGAGATCTTGCATGGAGCCCCAGACCGAGGGTGATTGACCGTCATCTTGAACTTCTTCCATTTTCTAATAATTGCGCCAACAGTTGTTGCCTTCTCACCAAGCTGCTTGACTATTGTCCTGTAGCCCATCCCAGCCTTGTGCAGGTCTACAATTTTATCCCTGATGTCCTTACACAGCTCTCTGGTCTTGGCCATTGTGGAGAGGTTGGAGTCTGTTTGATTGAGTGTGTGGACAGGTGTCTTTTATACAGGTAACGAGTTCAAACAGGTGCAGTTAATACAGGTAATGAGTGGAGAACAGGAGGGCTTCTTAAAGAAAAACTAACAGGTCTGTGAGAGCCGGAATTCTTACTGGTTGGTAGGTGATCAAATACTTATGTCATTCAATAAAATGCAAATTAATTACTTAAAAATCATACAATGTGATTTTCTGGATTTTTGTTTTAGATTCCTTCTCTCACAGTTGAAGTGTCCCTATGATAAAAATGACAGACCTCTACATGCTTTGTAAGTAGGAAAACCTGCAAAATAGGCAGTGTATCAAATACTTGTTCTCCCCACTGTATATCCACAGTAAAAAAAGTCCTATATCGACATAACCTGAAAGGCCGCTCAACAAGGAAGAAGCCACTGCTCCAAAACCAGCATAAAAAAGCCAGACTACGGTTTGCAACTGCACATGGGGACAAAGACCGTACTATTTAGAGAAATGTCCTCTGGTCTGATGAAACAAAAATAGAACTGTTTGGCCATAATGACCATCGTTATGTTTGGAGGAAAAAGGGGGCAGCTTGCAAGCCGAAGAACACCATCCCAACCGTGAAGCACGGGGGTGGCAGCATCATGCTGTGGGGGTGCTTTGCTGCAGGAGGGACTGGTGCACTTCACAAAATAGATGGCATCATCAGGAAGGGAAATTATGTGGATATATTGAAGCAACATCTCAAGACATCAGTCAGGAAGTTAAAGCTTGGTCGCAAATGGGTCTTCCAAATGGACAATGACCCCAAGCATACTTCCAAAGTTGTGGCAAAATGGCTTAAGGACAACAAAGTCAAGGTATTGGAGTGGCCATCACAAAGCCCCGACATCAATCCTATAGAAAACCTGTGGGAAGAACTGAAAAAGCGTGTGCGAGCAAGAAGGCCTACAAACCTGACTCAGTTACACCAGCTCTGCCAGGAGGAATGGGCCAAAATTCACCGAACTTATTGTGGGAAGCTTGTGGAAGTATAGCCGAATCGTTTGACCGAAGTTAAACATTTTAAAGGCAATGTTACCAAATACTACTTGAGTGTATGTAAACTTCTGACACACTGGGAATGTGATGAAAAAAATAAAAGCTGAAATAAATAATTCTCTCTACTATTATTCTGACATTTCACATTCTTAAAATAAAGTGGTGATCCTAACTGACCTAAAACAGGGAATTTTTACTAGGATTAAATGTCAGGAATTGTGAAAAACTGAGTTTAAATATATTTGGCTAAGGTGTATGTAAACTTCCGACTTCAACTGTGCATACGGTAAGAGATCAATGGAACGCAGACCGTGGGTGATAGCACCGTGGGTGGTGCAGGCGGCAGCCTAGCGGTTAAGAGTGTTGGGCCAGTAACCGAAAGGTTGCTGGTTTGAATCCCTGAGCCAACTAGGTGAAAAATTTGTCGATGTGCCCTTTACCAAAGCACTTAACACCAATTGCTCCTGTAAGTCACTCTGGATAAGAGCATCTGCTAAATGACTAAAATGTCAAATGCAAATGTGACTATGACATGAACATGTATTGGGGTTGACATCCATACAAGCATTAAACTCCTGATTTTTTCCCCAAACAGAGTGAAAGACACATATAAATCGTAGCCTATATTTAGGCTTATTTTGATGGGCGGCAAATGAGGAGATTCTGGATCTATACCCCACTCTTACCTGATCTATTGTAGCATTGTATTGCATTGCATTGCGGGCACGTAAACAACTGCAGTACCTGCTTTGTCCTTCTGGTGGCAGCAGCTCCATCGATCTCCTTTATAAATCCCTGGGTGGTAGGAGCTCATGGTGTCTGTGTTGTGGCTGCAGGCTTTCCTCAGGGCCGAGAGCCACTGATTCAGCTCATTCACACTCTACGGGGGAAGAGAGAGGGGGTAGAGACCCAAGTTCAAATGGCCTAATCACCCAAGTGGGTGCTACACATTGGTGATGGTGGTGGATGAGGTGAGCTTCCCGCTAACTATGTAAAGTGCTTTGGGTATCTAGAAAAAGCGCCAAATCCAAAAAATTATTATACCAATTAATTATTATTAATCCCACAATTGAAATCTGGGCCCGTATTCATAGGATCATTTCTGCCTTTTAGATCATAATGAATAAGACTACATGGACAAGTCGGACCTGATCCTCAAAACTTTATGAATACAGGCACTGTACTACCACTGACCTGCAGCAGTGCTGTATGTGGTATGTGTTGTGTATTGTGTGAAAGTCACGTGTTCATCTTGCGAGTGTTACGTTATGTATTCTGTATTTTTTTATTTCACCTTTATTTAACCAGGTAAGCCAGTTGAGAACAAGTTCTCATTTACAACTGCGACCTGGCCAAGATAAAGCAAAGCAGTGCGATAAAAACAACACCACACACAGAGTTACATATGGGGTAAACAAAACATAGTCAAAAATACAACAGAAAATATATATACAGTGTGTGCGAATGTAGTAAATTATGAAGGTAAGGCAATAAATAGGCCATAGTGCAAAATAGTTACAATTCCGTATTAACACTGGAATGCTAGATGTGCAAAAGATGATGTGCAAATAGTGATACTGTGGTGCAAATTAGCAAAATAAATAACAATATGGGGATGAGGTAGTTGGGTGGGCTAATTTCAGAATGGCTGTGTACAGGTGCAGTGATCGGTAAGCTGCTCTGACAACTGATGCTTAAAGTGAGTG
The DNA here is from genome assembly GCF_020615455.1 of Coregonus clupeaformis. Taxonomy (NCBI): domain Eukaryota; kingdom Metazoa; phylum Chordata; class Actinopteri; order Salmoniformes; family Salmonidae; genus Coregonus; species Coregonus clupeaformis. The sequence continues at coordinate 1,636,263 of NC_059204.1, read as the reverse complement.
AGGGAGATAAGAGTCTCCAGCTTCAGAGATTTTTGCAGTTCGTTCCAGTCATTGGCAGCAGAGAACTGGAAGGAATGGCGACCAAAGGAGGTGTTGGCTTTGGGGATGACCAGTGAGATATACCTGCTGGAGCGCAGACTACGGGTGGGTGTTGCTATGGTGACCAGTGAGCTAAGATAAGGCGGGGATTTGCCTAGCAGTGATTTATAAATGACCTGGAGCCAGTGGGTTTGGCGACGAATATGTAGTGAGGGCCAGCCAACAAGAGCGTACAGGTCACAATGGTGGGTAGTATATGGGGCTTTGGTGACAAAACAGATGGCACTGTGATAGACTACATCCAATTAGAGTAGAGTGTTGGAGGCTATTTTGTAAATGACATCGCCGAAGTCAAGGATCGGTAGGATAGTCAGTTTTACGAGGGCATGTTTGGCAGCATGAGTGAAGGAGGCTTTGTTGCAAAATAGGAAGCCGATTCTAGATCTAACTTTTGATTGGAGATGCTTAATGTGAGTCTGGAAGGAGAGTTTACAGTCTAACCAGACACTTAGGTATTTGTAGTTGTCCACATACTCTAGGTCAGACCCGCCGAGAGTAGTGATTCTAGTTGGGTGGGCGGGTGCAAGCAGCGTTTGGTTGAAGAGCATACATTTAGTTTTACTAGTGTTTAAGAGCAGTTGGAGGCTACGTAAGGAGTGTTGTATGGTGTTGAAGCTCGTTTGGAGGTTTGTTAACACAGTGTCCAATGAAGGGCCAGATGTATACAAAATGGTGTCGTCCGCATAGAGGTGGATCCGAGCGTGACCAGCAGCAAGAGCGATATCATTGATATACACATAGAATAGAGTCGGCCCAAGAATTGAACCCTGTGGCACCCCCATAGAGACTGCCAGAGGTCCAGACAACAGGCCCTCCGATTTGACACATTGAACTATCTGAGAAGTAGTTGGTGAACCAGGCGAGGCAGTCATTTGAGAAACCAAGGCTATTTAGTCTGCCAATAAGAATGCGGTGGTTGACAGAGTCGAAAGCCTTGGCCAGGTCGATGATGACGGCTGCGCAGTACTGTCTTTTATCGATCGCGGTTATAATATCCTTTAGGATCTTGAGCGTGGCTGAGGTGGACCCATGACCAGCTCGGAAACCGGATTGCATAGCGGAGAAGGTACGGTGGGATTCGAAATGGTCGGTGATCTGTTTGTTAACTTGGCTTTCAAATACTTTCGAAAGGCAGGGCAGGATGGATATAGGTCTGTAACAGTTTGGATCTATTGATGTTTTTTAACGCTTGTGTGACACCAAAATAAAATTCTGATTCAGAAATACAGTAGGCCTGCATGGCTGTCTAGGGTCATTTACACATTCTGGGGTAGTCCCAATCTGCACCGCCACCATTCCGTGCCTGATAGGGTGGCATTTCAGATGCACACTATCTATTCCCTATATAGTGCACTACTTTTGACCAGAGCCCTATGCTGGCCCTGGTCAAATGAAGTGCACTATATAGGAAATAGGGTGTTATCTGCTTTGGGGGTCTTGTGAAGAAGCTGACCTTACAGTCCAGGTACAGTGTCTCCACCTGGCCATTGTCTCGGCTGGAGATGATCTGCATGACGTTGGCACTGCCAAAGCTCTTCTCCTCTACCTTCTCCACCGCTCGGATCCTGGGCAGGGAGATGAAGAAGCTCTTCTGTGATAGCAGGGAAAACAATTCAATTAAATATAACTTTATCTGTCACCTTACCTTAGAATTACTACAGCCCGAGTTCCAGTCTGTTTGTGCTATCATGCCAACCCCTCGTCACTCATGTTCATGCCAACCATGACAAATAAATAGTTTGGCTTGACAAAGACAGCAATGGAGTTAGCAAGAGCACAAACAGGAAATGGGAAAAGGCTAGAATGACTATACTACAGTGGTGTTTTAGACACATACAATACAAAGGCACAGAAATAATAGACAATAGGACAAGAAAACAGTAATAAAATGAATTCCTCCGTGATAGTGGGAAGACAAGAGGGGATGTGGGAGAGATTGTGTTTCATGTAGCGTTTTTCACTCAAGAGCTTTGTAGTAGCTGCCATTGGATGCCTGGAAACAAATACCTGCGTAGTGTTCATTATTAACCAAAAGGAAGATAACGGACTGAAACAGAACTTATCCAATAAAAATAAACTTCACAAAAATAATAAAAGGGCTACAGTATCAATAAATGTCAATGATTGACTCTAACTACAAAAGGTGATCTTGTCAAGCTAATAAGGCACCCACCTTGGAGTGCTGGGTCCGGGCGTAGGACAGGGTGTCTTTGCTGAGGGTGACATAGTACTTCTTAAAAGGCGACGTCATCAGTATACTCTTGTCCTTGGTCCTGTGTAGGAGAATGAAGCCCTCCTTCTCCATGGAGCCACACTGGAGACTCATCCTCTGCTGCAGGCCCAGGTCTGGAATACACAGTAGTGTCAGTGTCAAGTCATAGGGAATCACTCACAACTAGCTAGCATGGCTAACATCTTAGCATCCCTAAACATAACAGTAGCATTTGACTTAACCTCTACTATAGGTCCAGGTCTGGAACACACAGCAGAGTCAAGTCAGCCCATTTGGAATCACAGCTAGCATATATGGCTAACTACTTTAGCTTCCCTAAACACACAGCAGTGTCAGTCCATAGGAAACCACACACAGCTAGCATGGCTAATTTCTTAGCAACCCTAAAGGTAACATATTGTTTGATTTGATCTCTACTATCAACATAGATAAGCTAAAATAGTTGAATTATACTGAACAAAAATATAAATGCAACACGTAAAGTGTTGGTCCCATGTTTCATGAGCTGAAATAAAAGATCCCAGACATCTTCCATACGCACAAAAAGCTTATTTATCTTACATTTTTTGCACACATTTGTTTACATCCTTGTTAGTGAGCATTTCTCCTTTGCCAAGATAATCCATCCACCAGACAGGTGTGGTATATCAACAAGCTGATTAAACAGCATGATCATTACACAGGTGCACCTTGTGCTGGGGACAACAAAAGGCCACTCTAAAATGTGCAGTTTTGTCACACAACACAATGCCACAGATGGCTCAAGTTTTGAGGGACCGTGCAATTGGCATGCAGACTGCAGGAATGTTCACAAGAGCTGTTGCCAGATAATTGAATGTTAATTTCTCATTAGGCCCTACCATAAGCTGACTCCAACATCGTTTGGCAGTACGTCCAACCAGCCTCAAAACCACAGACCACGCGTAACCACGCCAGCCCAGGACCTCCACATCCGGCTTATTCACCTGCGTGATCGTCTGAGACCAGCCACCCGGACAGCTGATGAAACTGAGGAGTATTTCTGTCTGTAATAAAGCCCTTTTGTGGGGAAAAACTCATTCTAATTGGCTGGGCCTATGCCCAGGCATGTGAAATCCATAGATTAGGGCCTAATGAATTTATTTCAACTGACTGATTTCCTTATATGAACTGTGACTCAGTAAAATTGCTGAAATTGTTGCATATTGCGTTTATATTTTTGTTCAGTATATTGTATTAGTCAAGTCAGTGATTTCAGTTAGTGGCATGGCAAACACTTCAAAGCAATCCTGAAGTGAAAGTTGTTCACATTAAATGACAGTCAGATACATTTTCTTTCTAACCACCAGCTAACCATATAGAATTAGCTAATAACATTATAAGAGCATGGGAGATATCTTGTTGAGTTTACCCTCTGATGACTACATATATGCTAAAGATAGCATTTGGCTAACTTTAATTTTGCTAGGGAATTTGCTTACAGCTAACCACATATTATAAGAGCATGGAAGATATGTTGTAGTGGTTACCCTGTAAAGTATTGGAGATATATTGTAGAGTTTTCCCTTTGAGGACTACAAATATGCTAAGGATATACAGTACCAGTCAAAAGTTTGGACACACCTACTCATTCAAGGGTAAAAGTAGTCCAGTGTAGCTCAGTTGGTAGAGCATGGCGCTTGCAACACCAGGGTTGTGGGTTCGATTCCCACGGGGGGCCAGTATGAAAATGTATGCACTCACTTTTTTCTTCTTTTTTTTTTACTATTTTCTACATTGTAGAATAATAGTGAATACATCAAAACTATGAAATAACACATATGGAATCATGTAGAAACCAAAAAAAGTGTTAAACAAATCAAAATATATTTTATATTTGAGATTCTTCAAATAGCCACCCTTTGCCTTGATGACAGCTTTGCACACTCTTGGCATTCTCTCAACCAGCTTCACCTGGAATGCTTTTCCAACAGTCTTGAAGGAGTTCCCACATATACTGAGCACTTGTTGGCTGCTTTTCCTTCACTCTGCCGTCCAACTCATCCCAAACCATCTCAATTGGGTTGAGGTCGGGGGATTGTGGAGGCCAGGTCATCTGATGCAGCACTCCATCACTCTACTTCTTGGTAAAATAGCCCTTACACAGCCTGGAGGTGTGTTGGGTCATTGTCCTATTGAAAAACAAATGATAGTCCCACTAAGCCTTAACAAGATGGGATGGCGTATCGCTGCAGAATGCTGTGGTAGCCATGCTGGTTAAGTGTGCCTTGAATTCTAAATGAATCACAGACAGTGTCACCAGCAAAGCACCCCCACACCATAACACCTCCTCCTCCATGCTTTACGGTGGGAACTACACATGCAGAGATCATCCGTTCACCCACACCGCGTCTCACAAAGACACAGCGGTTGGAACCAAAAATCTCAAATTTGGACTCCAGACCAAAGGACACATTTCCACCGGTCTAATGTCCATTGCTCGTGTTTCTTGGCTCAAGCAAGTCTCTTCTTATTATTGGTGTCCTTTAGTAGTGGTTTACTTGCAGCAATTCGACCATGAAGGCCTGATTCACACAGTCCCCTCTGAACAGTTGATGTTGAGATGTGTCTGTTACTTGAACTCTATGAAGCATTTATTTGGGCTTCAATTTCTGAGGCTGGTAACTCTAATGAACTTATCCTCTGCAGCAGAGGTAACTCTGGGTCTTCCATTCCTGTGGCGGTCCTCATGAGAGCCAGTGTCATCATAGCGCTTGATGGTTTTTGCGACTGCACTTGAAGAAACGTTCAAAGTTCTTGAAATGTCAGTATTGACTGACCTTCATGTCTTAAAGTAATGATGGACTGTCGTTTCTCTTTGCTTATTTGAGCTGTTATTGCCATAACATGGACTTGGTATTTTACCAAATAGGGCTATCTATACCAACCCTACCTTGTCACAACACAACTGATTGGCTCAAACGCATTAAGAAGGAAATAAATTCCACAAATGAACTTTTAAGAAGGCACACCTGTTAATTGAAATGCATTCCAGGTGACTACCTCATAAAGCTGGTTGAGAGAATGCCAAGAGTGTGCAAAGCTGTAATCAAGGCAAAGGGTGGCTATTTGAAGAATCTCAAATATAAAATATATTTTCAATTGTTTAACACTTTTTTGGTTACTACATGATACCATGTGTGTTATTTCATAGTTTTGATGTCTTCACTAATATTCTACAATGTAAAACATTGTAAAAATAAAAAACCCTTGAATGAGTAGGTGTGTCCAAACTTTTGACTGGTAGTGTAGCTATTGGCTAACTCCAATTCTGCTAGGAAACATTCTATGTTATCAATAGCAGCGAAGGCTGAATTACCATTTTAATTGCATACACTATATATACAAAAGTATGTGGACATCCCTTCAAATTAGTGGATTCATCCATTTCAGCCATACCCGTTGCTGACAGGTGTATAAAATCAAGCACACAGCCATGCAATCTCCATAGACAAACATTGGCAGTAGAACGGCCTTACTGAAGAGCTCAGTGACTTTCAACGTGCCATCTAGGCACCTTTCCAACAAGTCAGTTCGTCAAATTTCTGCCCTGCTAGAGCTGCCCCGGTCAACTGTAAGTGCTGTTATTGTGAAGTGGAAACATCTAGGAGCAACAACGGCTCATCCGCAAAGTGGTATGCCACACAAGCTCACAAAACGGGACCGCAGAGGGCTGAAGCGCGTACAAATCGTCTCTCCTCGGTTGCAACACTCACTACCGAGTTCCAAACTGCCTCTGGAAGCAACGTTAGCACATGAACTGTTCGTCAGAAGGTTCATGAAATGGGTTTCCATGGCCGAGCAGCCGCACACAAGCCTAAGATCACTATGCGCAATGCCAAGCATCGGCTGGAGTGGTGTAAAGCTCGCCGCCATTGGACTCTGGAGCAGTGGAAACGCGTTCTCTGGAGTGAAGAATCATGCTTCACCATCTGGCAGTCCGATAGATTAATCTGGGTTTGGCGGATGCCAGGTGAACGCTACCTGCCCGAATGCATAGTGCCAACTGTAAAGTTTGGTGGTGGAGGAATAATGGTCTGGAGCTGTTTTTCATGGTTCGGGCTAGGGCCCTTAGTTTCAGTTAAGGGAAATCTTAACGCTACAGCATACAATGACATTTTAGATGATTCTGTGCTTCCAACTTTGTGGCAACAGTTTCGGGAAGGCCCTTTCCTGTTTCAGCATGACAATGCCCCCATGCACAAAGCGAGGTCCATACAGAAATGGTTTGTCGAGATCGGTGTGGAAGAACTTGACAGGTCTGCACAGAGCCCTGACCTCAACCCCATCGAACACCTTTGGGATGAATTGGAACGCCGACTGCGAGCAAGGCCTAATCGCCCAACATCAGTGCCTGACCTCACTAATGCTCGTGGCTGAATGGAAGCACGTCCCCGCAGCAATGTTCCATCTAGTGGAAAGCCTTCCCAGAAGAGTGGAGGCTGTTATCAAATCACATTTTATTGGTCACATATACATATTTAGCAGATGTTATTGCGGGTGTAGCGAAATGCTTGTTATAACAGCAAGGGGGGACCAACTCCATATTAATGCCCATGACTTTTGGTCATGTAGTGTATGTTGTAGTATTTACCTTCAGAGTTGTCACAGCTGACCAGTCTACTGATGAAGTCTTTGAGCTGGGTGATGCCCAGCTGGATGGCTGGCTGCAGTGGCACCATCCAGGGCTCTTTGGAGCAGCAGGTCAGAGTGTCCAGGTTACCAATGGTCTGAATGGCCTGGAGGGGGATGGCGGATGGGAGAAGGAGAGTTGTACCACTAAAAGTATATTTATAACACAGATGGCAACTGGGAACTAAATCCACAATTTTGTGCCTACCGTAGCCTGTAGCAGTGTGCGGCCTCACCATTTTGTGCCTAGCTTAGCCAGTAGCAGCAGTGTGCAGCACCACCATTTTGTTCCTACTTTAGCCAGTAGCAGCAGTGTGCGGCACCACCATTTTGTGCCTACCTTAGCCAGTAGCAGCAGTGTGCGACTGGTGCGGGCGTCCGCGTGTTTCTCCCGGAGGTGGAAAAGCTTGGGGGACATGATAGCCGGAGAGATGAAGCGCAGACACAGGAAACTGGTCACGGCTATAAACTTCACCTTCTGCAAACACAGGCCACACAACAGTGATTACACTGAGAGTGGGGGAGTTATCATTAACAGCAACCTGATCAACTTAAAGTTAACTTCTTAAGCTTAATTTTGATTTACTGTGTTGTCCATTGGACATTGCTAAATAACCGGCTAACTTCAAAACAGTCTGAATGAAACAACAACATCCTAGGTATCGAAAATAAACCAACACTTTAAAAACTGAGTAATCCCTTTAAGGATGGGATTAGGGCTGTGGCAATCAACCGGTGATTGTCATGCAAATAACTGCCGTTTTACTGTAATTTACAGGTAATTAACATAAACACATTTAGCATCTCCTGGCTTCCACACATTTCAGCAGAGTAGGCTACCCTGTAATTTGTCATATTAAAAAAGATTCTGATAATGTCTGCAGTCATATAAAGTGTAGTAGAACTACATGAAATGTGTTTATAAAAAGGCCACATTTTCCCCATGCAAAGAAAGAACATATCTGATATAGCCTAGGACTAGTCTACGCGATACGCGCTCAGCCATGCATTGAACAGTATTTTTTGCAAACAGTGATTGAGTTATCTACTGAACTAAAATATAGTTACAGTTTATAAGGAAATCAGTCAATTGAAATAAAAAAAATTAGGCTCTAATCTATAGATTTCACATGACTGGGCAGGCGGCGCAGCCATGGGTTGGCCTGGGAGGGCATAGACCCACCCACTGGGGAGCCAGGCCCATCCAAACATAATTAGTTTTTCCCCATAAAAGGGCTTCATTACAGACAGAAACACTCCTCAGTTTCATCAGCTGTCCGGGTGGCTGGTCAATCCCTCGGGTGAAGAAGCTGGATGTGCAGGTCCTGGGCTGGCGTGGTTACACGTGGTCTGCGGTTGTGAAGCCGGTTGGACGTACTGGCAAATTCTCGAAAACGACGTTGGAAAAATGAACATTCAATTCTTGCAGTCAGCATGCCAATTGCATGCTCCCTCAAACATCTGTGGCATTGTGTTGTGTGATAAAATTACACATTTTAGAGTGGCCTTTTATTGTCCCCAGCACAAGGTGCACCTGTGTAATGATCATGCTGTTTAATCAGCTTCTTGATATGCCACACCTATCAGGTGGATGGATTATCTTGGCAAAGGAGAAATGCTCATTAACAGGGATGTAAACAAATTTGCGTACAAAATTTTCAATAAATAAACTGGAACATTTCTGCAATCTTTTATTTCAGCTCATGAAACATGGGACCAACACTTCACATGTTGCGTTTATATTTTTGTTCAGTATATTATTAGCCTAAATTATGACTATCCAATCTACTCATCACATTAAGAATAGTAGGCTATCTTACATAAGTCTGCAAATGCGATGATGCATTGAATGCTTTATTATACAGTGAGGGAAAAAAGTATTTGATCCCCTGCTGATTTTGTACGTTTGCCCACTGACAAAGACATGATCAGTCTAGAATTTTAATGGTAGGTTTATTTGAACAATAATATAAAATAAATCCAGAAAGACGCATGTCAAAAATGTTATAAATTGATTTGCATTTTAAATGAGGGAAATAAGTATTTGACCCCTCTGCAAAACATGACTTAGTACTTGGTGGCAAAACACTTGTTGGTAATCACAGAGGTCAGACGTTTCTTGTAGTTGGCCACCAGGTTTGCACACATCTCAGGAGGGATTTTGTCCCACTCCTCTTTGCAGATCTTCTCCAAGTCATTAAGGTTTCGAGGCTGACGTTTGGCAACTCGAACCTTCAGCTCCCTCCACAGATTTTCTATGTGATTAAGGTCTGGAGACTGGCTAGGCCACTCCAGGACCTTAATGTGCTTCTTCTTGAGCCACTCCTTTGTTGCCTTGGCCGTGTGTTTTGGGTCATTGTCATGCTGGAATACCCAACCACGACCCATTTTCAATGCCCTGGCTGAGGGAAGGAGGTTCTCACCCAAGATTTGACGGTACATGCCCCCGTCCATCGTCCCTTTGATGCGGTGAAGATGTGCTGACCCCTTAGCAGAAAAACCCCCCCAAAGCATAATGTTTCCACCTCCATGTCTGACGGTGGGGATGGTGTTCTTGGGGTCATAAGCAGCATTCCTCCTCCTCCAAACACAGCGAGTTGATGCCAAAGACCTCGATTTTGGTCTCATCTGACCAGGGGCGGTGTGTTCATTAGGGCGATATGGGCGACGCACTGCCAAACGGGAAAAGGAAGGGATTTTTTTCTAATCAATTATATCACGGCAACAGTAGTTATCAGTGTTCTAATCTAGACGTCTGATCTGCCACTAAATGTCCAATCAGGCTAAAGTCGTGCTTCAAATGCCCCCCCCCCTTTTGGGGCGATTTCAGTCAGGTTGAAAATCGCCCCAGAAGTCTCTCATAGACTCTCATGTAAAAAAATTTTTTTTTAAATATCAGAGCTTTCAATACAATCTCTATGGGTTTCTGAGGGCTTGCACTTACGCGCTTTCGTCATACGTAACATAACCATGAATGTAACTAAGAAAAGAGCGGGTAGCAGCGTCAATCAATTCACGTACTACTATCAAGATGGCTAACGTTCAGTGCAACTCGATTGTCTCTTTGAAAGAAGTTCACATCAAAGACCATTCAAAACGAGCTACTGGAGTGTATGCTAGCGGTCATGAGGGAACATATTGTGGAGGAGGTGAAGTCGGCGAACTTCGTAGCTATCCAAGCTGACGAGACCACGGACGTTTCTACACAGACACAGCTGGTGCTTGTGCTGAGGTACATAGATAGCAACCACAAAGTGCAGGAGCGCTTTTTTGAGTTCCTTCCCATCTCGGAATCAACCTCAGTCTCAATCGCCAGTGTGCTTTTGGAGAGACTGAACGGTATTTTTGCCGACGATGAGAAAGTCAAACTGTGGTGCACTGGCACTGTACCAGGTTCTCATGAGCTACAACCTCCAGGAGACGTTCTCTGAGACTGTGACTCTGTTGAACATCCTCATAACTACTCCAATGACAACAGCTGAAGCTGAGAGATGTTTCTCAACTTTGACACGAGTTAAGACATTCCTGCGAAATTCAATGGGCCAGGAACGTCTGAATGCACTGGCCATGCTTTCCATGGAGAGGGAACTAGTCCTCAGCATGCCTGATTTCAATTAGAAAGTCATTGACCGCTTTGCTGCATTGAAAGAGAGAAGAGAACAGTTTCAGTACAAGTAATGTAGCCTCTCTCTCTTTGTTCCTCCCTGTCTGTCTCTTTAACACACACACGCCCAAATCAGTTCACAGTTGATGTTGTTTAAAATAGTTATTTTTCATTTTAAAAAAAGTAAAAAAAAAAAAATAATCTGTTCATGTTCATTTTTACAAATCTATACAATTGGCCAGAATATGGTTGTTCATATTTACAAATCTATACAATTGGCCAGAATATGGTTGTTCATTTTTACAAAGCCATACAGATAGCTGTGTTTACCTTTTCTAGAAATTATTTTCAAATTCTGTTTTCAGGCAAAATGTCTATCACTGTTCATTTTCACAACTATATACAAGAGGGCAGAATATGGAAGTCTATAAAAATTTCTTATTACCAATAACTTGCATCAATGTTTTCAGTAGCCTCTATCAAAAGCTCCTGCTTGCTTGTTGTGAATTATGCTCAGGTGCACATATTTCCAATTCAACCATGAGGCAAAAAATGTGGTAAAAGCTCTTGTTGATCCTGCAATCTGAACAAATACCAAGATGCTGTATTTTCAGCTGATATTTCATTTGTTTATGGAAATGCAAATTGTTTATGCAGTGTTGAGGAATGTGAAAGAACACCCTTGATTATTTTTACTGTGATAACTTATTTTGCTTTTGTAAGCCAACACTTTTGAGATCAGTCAATAAATGCTTCTGGCATTGACTTATATGCTGCCCCTGTCTTCATGTTGTTGCTGGACATATCTTTTTGAAAATGTGTGTAGGTCACCTAAATCATCAGAAAAATTGCCCCCCCTGAGAATTTTTTCAGGAGCCGCCACTGCATCTGACCACAACACTTTCATCCAGTTCTCCTCTGAATCATTCAGATGTTCATTGGCAAACTTCAGACGGGCCTGTATATGTGCTTTCTTGAGCAGGGGGACCTTGCGGGCGTTGCAGGATTTCAGTTCTTCACGGCGTAGTGTGTTACCAATTGTTTTCTTGGTGACTATGGTCCCAGCTGCCTTGAGATCATTGACAAGATCCTCCCGTGTAGTTCTGGGCTGATTCCTCACCGTTCTCATGATCATTGCAACTCCACGAGGTGAGATCTTGCATGGAGCCCCAGGCCGAGGGAGATTGACAGTTCTTTAGTGTTTCTTCCATTTGCAAATAATCGCACCAACTGTTGTCACTTTCTCACCAAGCTGCTTGGTGATTGTCTTGTAGCCCATTCCAGCCTTGTGTCGGTCTATAATCTTGTCATTGACATCCTTGGAGAGCACTTTGGTCTTGGCCATGGTGGAGAGTTTGGAATCTGATTGATTGATTGCTTCTGTGGACAGGTGTATTTTATACAGATAACAAACTGAGATTAGGAGCACTCCCTTTAAGAGTGTGCTCCTAATCTCAGCTCGTTACCTGTATAAAAAGACACCTGGGAGCCAGAAATCTTTCTGATTGAGAGGGGGTCAAATACTTATTTCCCTCATTAAAATGCTAATCAATTTATAACATTTTTGACATGCGTTTTTCTGGATTTTTTGTTGTTATTCTGTCTCTCACTGTTCAAATAAACCTACCATTTAAATTATAGACTGATTATTTCTTTGTCAGTGGGCAAACGTAAAAAAAATCAGCAGGGGATCAAATACTTTTTTCCCTCACTGTAAAGGTGCTTTTTTTATGGTGAAAATTAGCTTCCCCAAACTTGAAACTCAAGCTACGCCTATGTATCCCAGGTAGGCTACACTGTTGTAAAGTGGATTAATGTGCTTAATTTTAAGAATTGAGCAATAAATATAGCAGCCCGACCAAGCTGGGATCCTCTTTTAAATGGTGGCCAGTCAAAAGTCACATGCGATTGTGCAATGACTGGGATTATAGGAACACGTTTCACTAGGCTCTGTAGGCTACGTGCTCTCCAACCGTGTTCCAGGAGTCCTAGGCCTATAGGCTACGTTTGGAGTTATTTGGCCACTTTAGTTGTGATACAAACCTTATCAAAACATATACTGTGGGGAAAAAAAGTATTTAGTCAGCCACCAATTGTGCAAGTTCTCCCACTTAAATAGATGAGAGAGGCCTGTAATTTTCATCATAGGTACACGTCAACTATGACAGACAAAATTAGAATTTTTTTTTCAGAAAATCACATTGTAGGATTTTTTATGAATTTATTTGCAAATTATGGTGGAAAATAAGTATTTGGTCAATAACAAAAGTTTCTCAATACTTTGTTATATACACCCTTTGTTGGCAATGACACAGGTCAAACGTTTTCAGTAAGTCTTCACAAGGTTTTCACACACTGTTGCTGGTATTTTGGCCCATTCCTCCATGCAGATCTCCTCTAGAGCAGTGATGTTTTGGGGCTGTCGCTGGGCAACATGGACTTTCAACTCCCTCCAAAGATTTTCTATGGGGTTGAGATCTGGAGACTGGCTAGGCCACTCCAGGCCCTTGAAATGCTTCTTACGAAGCCACTCCTTCGTTGCCCGGGCGGTGTGTTTGGGATCATTGTCATTCTGAAAGACCCAGCCACGTTTCATCTTCAATGCCCTTGCTGATGGAAGGAGGTTTTCACTCAAAATCTCACGATACATGGCCCCATTCATTCTTTCCTTTACACGGATCAGTCGTCCTGGTCCCTTTGCAGAAAAACAGCCCCAAAGCATGATGTTTCCACCCCCATGCTTCACAGTAGGTATGGTGTTCTTTGGATGCAACTCAGCATTCTTTGTCCTCCAAACACGACTAGTTGAGTTTTTACCAAAAAGTTCTATTTTGGTTTCATCTGACCATATGAGATTCTCCCAATACTCTTCTGGATCATTCAAATGCACTCTAGCAAACTTCAGACGGGCCTGGACATGTACTGGCTTAAGCAGGGGGACACGTCTGGCACTGCAGGATTTGAGTCCCTGGCAGCGTAGTGTGTTACTGATGGTAGGCTTTGTTACTTTGGTCCCAGCTCTCTGCAGGTCATTCACTAGGTCCCCCCGTGTGGTTCTGGGATTTTTGCTCACCGTTCTTGTGATCATTTTGACCCCACGGGGTGAGAACTTGCGTGGAGCCCCAGATCGAGGGAGATTATCAGTGGTCTTGTATGTCTTCCATTTCCTAATAATTGCTCCCACAGTTGATTTATTCAAACCAAGCTGCTTACCTATTGCAGATTCAGTCTTCCCAGCCTGGTGCATGTCTACAATTATGTTTCTGGTGTCCTTTGACAGCTCTTTGGTCTTGGCCATAGTGGAGTTTGGAGTGTGACTGTTTGAGGTTGTGGACAGGTGTCTTTTATACTGAAAACAAGTTCAAACAGGTGCCATTAATACAGGTAACGAGTGGAGGACAGAGGAGCCTCTTAAAGAAGAAGTTACAGGTCTGTGAGAGCCAGAAATCTTGCTTGTTTGTAGGTGACCAAATACTTATTTTCCACCATAATTTGCAAATAAATTCATTAAAAATCCTACAATGTGATTTTCTGGATTTTTTTTCTCTCAATGTCTGTCATAGTTGACGTGTACCTATGATGAAAATTACAGGCCTCTCTCATCTTTTTAAGTGGGAGAACTTGCACAATTGGTGGCTGACTAAATACTTTTTTTCCCCACTTTACGCCTATGGGCTAGGCTACATGGTGTGCAACTATGATTTGAAAAAGTCCCCCAAAAAAATGCATACACTTTTTCTTGCCTTAGACTGCACACACTGGGAATTATTCACAAATGATAATACATCATTCACAAGTGATAATACTGTCACCCATCAGACTATTCTCAATTTAATCTCGTCTTTACATATACTAAATAATATATACGGTAAGTGTGAAATTAGTTTTGATTTAGAATGGACCATTATCATGTACCTGTCGGAACAGGGGCAGGAGAAAGAAATAGGTAATCCGTATGCTCTTAAATAGCGAATGGAGGGCGCTTTTCCCGCGGTTCATTTTCATGCCATAAAAGTAGGCTACTTTTGTTGTAAAGCCTGTGGTGGTCCCGTGTGGCTCAGTTGGTAGAGCAGAGCATATGAGCGGAGTGGAGCGGTGAGAATCTCAGCTCCTCGCTCACGGAGCTGTTCACCCCTCCGCTGCCCCCGCTCAAAGCCACATCAGGCCAGTCCGCTCATTATCGCTCTGCGCTCAACGCAGTTTGCATCGCGCTCCACTCAAATCGCCCACCGCTCACTCCAAAAAAGGAAAAAAATCTGCATGTATTTCACTTTTAGCTTAAACCACAGCCTTACCTTATCTCCCCAAGTTTGTTGCATACAGACTCACCTCGGATTATCCATTCTGTCTTGAAACGGGAATCTAACACTGATGCTAAAATGAGATGTTTATCAGTATAGTATATTCCATAGCGAATTGACACGTTGTTTGCCAATGTTTCTGCAAAAGCAGCGATGCCCATTGGAAGTGCAGCGTGAGTGTCATCGGTGAGCAGGGATCTGATTTCTGTGACAGCAGGGAGGATCATCCCCAGCTCCTTCTGCATTTTGTCTGTGAGGTCTGCCAGTGGTGTCAGCACACTGACAAGGTGCGTCAGCTGCCGTACTTGATTCAGGGTGATGTTAGCAACATTAGACTTGAGTTTGTTTTGCCATAACGGATCTTTTTGGAACAACCGGATGAACGACTAAATCATCCGCAGCTGGCTGCTCCATCGAGTGGCGCAGGCATTTGTGGGGCGGACACCTAATTGGTCGGTTTCCTCTGTGTTCAGGGTGCTCTTGCGTACACTTTTCACCAGGTGCTCGACTTTCACTAACAGCCTATTAATGTTGTCGTGCTCGTTAACAGCGTCTTTGATCGCCAGCTGAAGCATGTGAATGGGGCATCTCAGATGTAAATTTGACACAGTAAAGTACTGATTTATCATAGTTTCTACATTAGTGGTTATCACTTCCACATGGACTTGCGAGGGCGCAGGTGGTCCCTCATCCTCCTCTTCATGTTCTGCGCTGCTGCTGGCATCCGCGGTCACTTCACCCTCCGCCTCCTCTTCAGTGCCAGGGAGGAGGTTAAACGACTTGATCATGTTGCTGGCACTGTCAGTGACGACCCAAATCACATGTCGTTGCACGTTCCAATATTTCAGTACACTTTCATACTTTTGGTAAATACGATCTGCGGTATGGTGCCCCTGTATGTGCTCACAGCCCAACAAAACCGTGTGCCCCCGGAACGTCCCATCAATGAAACTGGCCACGATGCCAAGGAAGCTGTGCCCTCTTCTACTGGTCCAAATGTCCGCTGACAGAACGAGTCCATCACCATTTTGCAGTAGGTCTTGCAGTTTGGCTTCCATCTCTTCCAGGGCATGTGGCATGAGCGTGTCCCTTACGGTGTAGCCCGGTTGAGCTGCGCTGGCGAAGTGTTGCATCTCTTCACGTTCTCCTTTACTCAGCGGTTCATAGTCCATGTATATAATTTTTTAAAATGCTACATCCAGCTCTCTTTTTCTCTCCCTTGTTATGGTTGGGCCTTTGCGTGCAGTGAAGAAACTTTTGAATTCCTCAACCCTTTTCTCTTGTTGCTGCTGCTGCTCCTCTCGCTCTATAAAATACAAATTCATGGACGACACAAATTAAATTAAACGAACCATATATTAGGCCTACTTTGAATGACAAAACAAATTTGTTTGAATATTAGGCTATATTTACTTTACACTTTTGTTACAAGTTACCGTATTCAACTTGCTAACCTTTTGCTTTCTTCCCAGCGTGTTCACGTAGCACACTTTCGTGTTTGAGAGATGTGTCTTTTTAGATTCCAAAATGAATCTTTATTGACTGAAACGATGTCACCACATTATTTTTCTAGTACCACATTATCATTGTTAATTAGTTTGATATTAATAGTACACCTGTATGACTTCTCATTTTCCTTTTTGAAGTACTTGGTGAACTCCATTATTGAGCCGGGTTTTGACTGAAAATAGTCTACTGTTGATGACTGTGCAAGACACAGATGGATTCTGGGTCAGGCTTGAGCATGCTTCAGACTTGTGTTGTGAGCGGAGCGAAATTGGAGCGGGACATAGGGCGACGCTCTACCGTTCAAAAGTTTGGGGTCACTTAGAAATGTCCTTGTTTTCGGCAGCTTCATTAAATAGTACCCGCAAAACACCAGTCTCAACGTCAACAGTGAAGAGGCGGACCTTTTAGGCAGAATGGCAAAGAAAAAGCCATATCTCAGACTGGCCAATAAAAATAAAAGATGGGCAGTCTGAGATATGGCTTTTTCTTTGCAACTCTGCCTAGAAGGTCAGCATCCCGGAGTCGCCTCTTCCCTGTTGACGTTGAGACTGGTGTTTTGCAGGTACTATTTAATGAAGCTGCCAGTTGAGGACCTGTGAGGCGTCTGTTTCTCAAACTAGACACTAATGTATTTGTCCTCTTGCTCAGTTGTGCACCGGGGCCTCCCACTCTTTCTATTCTGGTTAGAGCCAGTTTGCGCTGTTCTGTGAAGGGAGTAGTACACAGCGTTGTACCAGATCTTCAGTTTCTTGGCAATTTCTCGCATGGATTAGCCTTCATTTCTCAGAACAAGAATAGACTGATGAGTTTCAGAAGAAAGTTATTTGTTTCTGGCCATTTTGAGCCTGTAATCGAACCCACAATTGCTGATGCTCAAGATACTCAACTATTCTCAAGAAGGCCAGTTTTATTGCTTCTTTAATCAGCACAACAGTTTCCAGCTGTGCTAACATAATTGCAAAAGGGTTTTCTAATGATCTAATTGATCTTTTTAAATGATAAACTTGGATTAGCAAACACAACGTGCCATTGGAACACAGGACTGATGGTTTCTGATAATGGGCCTCTGTACGCCTATGTATATATTCCATTAAAAATCAGCAATTTCCAGCTACAATAGCCATTTACAACATTAACAATGTCTACACTGTATTTCTGATCAATTTGATGTTATTTTAACGGACCAAAAAATAGGTTTTCTTTCGAAAACAAGGACATTTCTAAGTGACCCCAAACTTTTGAACGGAAGTGTAGGCCCCGAACTATACAATGGTAGGGGAAACACTGCTGTTGTACTAACCCTATACTCAGGCTCAGGAAAGCGCTTGTTGACGCACTGGTAGAGCTGTTGGAAGGCCTGGCAGAGTGCAACGGGGCAGTAGGAGGCTGACTGGTTAATCGCATGGAGCAACTCAGAAAGGTAGGACTGCAGGAGGCTGGTGCTCTGCTGGATCACCTCAGCCTCAGTGTGCACCCGGTGGAGGCCCGTACACCTACACACTCACACAAACACACACACACACGTACGCAGATGCAGACATAGACATGGGCAGGCACACACAAACAGGCACACAAAGATTGACATACAAGTCATCTACCAAGTCAGAAACAGTAAGAGACGGAATAATTAGATGTAGCATGTGTGGCTAAGTATGAAAATTAAGATGCATATTATCTTGTGAAAAATAGGAAAAAGACTCCGCACACTTCCAATCAAGGCACATTTCTTTAATTTTACCTGAGCTTTTCGGTCAGTGGACCTTCATCAGAGCATCGAATGACTGAAAGGTCAGCTACTATTAATGAATGTGTATTTGACTGGAAGTGTAGGGACTTTTTCCTATTTCTCCAGTTGCCTTTTGCCTCCAGCACCTTCATTAATCAACACTGGGTGGGAGGTAGATTCTGCCTACATCTCATCTTGAAATCTGTTCTTACCCAGCCTCCTTCAACTCCACTTTGTTAGGGTCCAGCTCCACATACTTTTTCTCTTCAAAGATCCTGTTGATCAAGGGGCCCAGAAGCCTGTGCAGATACTGCATGCCTGCCACCTGTGGTAGTCAGATGGCAAAATGGCCGCCATGCTACAGTATTTGTGGGAAAACATTTTAAGTATGTCATCTTGTGAGGTGGATGTGGGGTGAAGTCAGGCGCAGGACACCGAAGCTAAGTCCAAAAGTTTAATAAAGACAGATCCCAAAAACAAGGCACGGCCTCTAAAACAAAGGAGGCGGAATAATGCCCAATTACGCAAAACATGCGTAAAATACACAGAACACAAAACCCTACACGAAAACACACATGACAGGCGAAATAACAACACACAACTAATCCATACAAACACAGGGAACTAATAGGACACGTAATCATCACAAATCAGACACAGGTGCTAAGGACAGACAAAAGCAATCACACATGGAATCATCCAACGATGGCAGCTAGTACTCCGGGGACGACGAACGCCTTTGCCTGCCCGAACCAGGAGGAGGAGCAGTCTCGGCCGAAACCGTGACAAAGTATCTGTCCAATGCTCCAGTTTTCATTGAAAACATGGCTTATAATGAATTAAAATCATAGTAAAATGGATATCCTTCCATACACACACTATATACACACACACTATATATATATATATATATATATATATATATTAGGGCTGTCAAAAATAGCGCGTTAACGACGTTAATTAGTTGTTTGCTGTTAATTACGTCAATTTTTTTAACGCATTTCACGCATGCGCAGTGTGACAAATTATTCAGGTCAGGAAAGTGGTTGGGAGCTAGAGGCGAGATGGAGCAAGGTGAGCAAAGTGGGCCTATTGACGGATTCAAATATAAAAAGAATGATGATGGTACAGTTAACAAGTACAAGGTTATTTGCAAGATTTGTAAGAAGGAGTTTCAATTTCACCGGAGCTGTTCAAGCTTGAAGTACCATGTCAACGCCAAACATGCGTTTGCTGGGCCGTCAGATTCTGTCATCGCAGCCCTGGACAATCAGGAGCACAAACTCGTTTTGCCGACCGCAGCAGAGTGGGATAAACTGCAGAGGCTGGAGACACTTCTAGAGCCATGCAGGTAAATCAGTCTGTAACTTATCAAATAACATCGCTTTGATTATTTTCTGGAATGAATTAAACCAAGTCAAATATCAATAACATGTATCTATGTAAAAAATAATGATGATGATAATAATAATAATAATAATAATAATAATATGTTGATAACCACTGTTCTAATAATACACTGTCTCTGTGTGCATGTGTGTGTTTGTGTGCGTAGGTATGTAACTGAGCTCCTGGGTGGAGAGGCCTATGTCTCCTGTTCTGTGGTACTACCTTCTCTCTGCCACTTGCGTCTCAAGATGGAAGCCTGTGATGAGGACCCTGCATATGTGGTGAGATTCAAGACCAAGTTCAAGGAGGACCTAGCATCCCGTCAAGAACAGCTCAACAATGCATGGCTCCAGATTGCTACAGTTTTGGATCCTCGTTTCAAAGACTTGAAATGCCTGCCCAAGACAGACAGGGAAGAGGTGTGGACCACACTTGAAGGGATGCTGCAACAAGAATCACCCAGAAGGTCTTCACAGACACATGATGATGGGCCACCCAGGAAGAAAATCAGCCTTCTGCAAATGGGCTCAGATTCAGAATCAGAAGATGAAGAGGTCCAACCTGCCATACAGAGGTACAGAGCAGAGCCCACCATTAAATTGGAGGACTGCCCCTTGAGGTGGTGGGCATCTCATTCAGGAGCCCATGAGAAGCTGGCCTCACTAGCTCACAAATATCTAGCCACTCCTGCAACCACTGTTCCCTGTGAACGACTTTTCTCAGTTGCAGGTCACATTGTGAACAAGAAAAGGTCAGCTTTACTTTCAGAAAATGTGAACAAGTTAGTTTGCCTCAGCAACTGGCTGAAAGATGATGAAGCTCAGTAGATTTGAAAGGTGATGTTCAAACAAAAAGACCAGTTTCAGTGCAACATGTTATAGTAGTTAGCAACTGGATTTTTTGAGCAACTGGATTAAAGAATGGAGGAAAAGGTAAAAGATTGTTCTTTGGTTTGATTTAAAAGTTTTATTGAAAATGTTTTTTTCCACAGATGACTCAAATTGTGCAAAAATGTGGTAGGTCACTGTTATGATTTGACTACATTTATTGCTTTCTGTTCAATTGAATACTGTAAATTGTACATCCTGGTTAAGAGGAATGCCAAAGAGGAAGTGATGGAACATTACAAAGACAAATATTATGGTGTGTAGTATGTTTCAGCTTGATTTAAAACACCATTATTTGGCTGTGTTAATAAACAGACATAATATGAAAATGATGTATCTGTGTCCTGTTATTTATCTTTTGGTATGCATTTCAGAAAAAAAATGGTTAGGATTCAGGTGTAATTGCAAATAGTGATTAATCATGATTAATCCACTGAAAATTCTGATTAATTTGATTAAAAATTTTAATCATTTGACAGCCCTAATATATATATATATATATATATATATATATATATATATATATATATATATATATATATATATATATATATATATATATATACACACACACTATATATATATATATATCTATATATATATATCTATATATCTATATATATATATATATATATATATATATATATATATATATAGGGTTTGTCTTTATTTTTAAATTTTTTTACATTGTAGAATAAAAGTGAAGACATCAAAACTATGAAATAACACATATGGAATCATGTAGTAACCAAAAAAGTGTTCAACAAATCAAAATATATTTTATATTTGAGATTCTTCAAGTAGCCACCTTTTGCCTTGATGACAGCTTTGCACACTCTTGGCATTCTCTCAACCAGCTTCATGAAGTAGTCACCTGGAATGCATTTCAATTAACAGGTGTGCCTTCTTAAAAGTTAATTTGTGGAATTTCTTTCCTTCTTAATGCGTTTGAGCCAATCAGTTGTGTTGTGACAAGGTAGGGTTGGTATACAGAAGACAGCCCTATTTGGTAAAATACCAAGTCCATATTATGGCAAGAACAGCTCAAATAAGCAAAGAGAAAAGACAGTCTATCATTACTTTAAGACATGAAGGTCAGTCAATACAGAACATTTAAAGAACTTTTAAAGTTTCTTCAAGTGCAGTCGCAAAAACCATCAAGCGCTATGATGAAACTGGTTCTCATGAGGACCGCCACAGGAAAGGAAGACCCAGAGTTACCTCTGCTGCAGAGGATAAGTTCATTAGAGTTACCAGCCTCAGAAATTGCAGCCCAAATAAATGCTTCACAGAGTTCAAGTAACAGACACATCTCAACATCAACTGTTGAGGGGACTGTGTGAAGCAGGCCTTCATGGTCGAATTGCTGCAAAGAAACCACTACTAAAGGACACCAATAAGAAGAGGAGACCTGCTTGGGCCAAGAAACACGAGCAATGGACATTAGACCGGTGGAAATGTGTCCTTTGGTCTGGAGTCCAAATTAGACATTTTTGGTTCAAACCGCTGTGTCTTTGTGAGACGCGGTGTGGGTGAACGGATGATCTCCGCATGTGTAGTTCCCACTGTAAAGCATGGAGGAGGAGGTGTTATGGTGTGGGGGTGCTTTGCTGGTGACACGGTCTGTGATTCATTTAGAATTCAAGGCACACTTACCCAGCATGGCTACCACAGCATTCTGCAGCGATACGCCATCCCGTCTGGTTTGGGCTTAGTGGAACTATCATTTGTTTTTCAACAGGACAATGACCCAATGACCTCCAGGCTGTGTAAGGGCTATTTTACCAAGAAGGAGAGTGATGGAGTGCTGCATCAGATGACCTGGCCTCCACAATCCCCCGACCTCAATCCAATTGAGATGGTTTGGGATGAGTCGGACCGCCAAGTGAAGGAAAAGCAGCCAACAAGTGCTCAGCATATGTGGGAACTCCTTCAAGACTGTTGGAAAATCATTCCAGGTGAAGCTGGTTGAGAGAATGCCAAGAATGTGCAAAGCTGTCATCAAGGCAAAGGGTGGCTATTTGAAGAATCTCAAATCTCAAATATATTTTGATTTGTTTAACACTTTTTTAGTTACTACATGATTCCATATGTGTTATTTCATAGTGTTGATGTCTTCACTATTATTGTAGAAAATAGTAAAAATTAAGAAAAACCCTTGAATGAGTAGGTGTGTCACACACACACACACACACACACACACACACACCTGTTGCCGGAAATAGGGTTTACCTTTAAAAATGACTCCATGGACTTCGAAGCCAAGGAGTTGCTGCGAAACAAGGTGTTGGGTTCACCTGAGGAAAGAGATCAACGACAACAGCCAGCAATGAAATAAGGAAGTCCATAAATATAAAGTGCTATTATCACTTTACTACAGATGATCAACCACTAAACGTTAAAGAGTGCAACTACACTGAACAAAAATATAAAACGCAACATGCAACAATTTCAAATATTTGACTGAGTTACAGTTCACATAAGGAAATCAATTGAAATAAATTCATTAGGCCCAAATACATGGATTTCATATGACTGGGAATACATATATGCATCTGTTAGTCACAGACACCTTAAAAATGTAGGAGCATGGATCAGAAAACCAGCCAGTATCTGGTGTGACCATCATTTGCCTCATTCAGAGCGACACATCTCCTTCGCATAGAGTTGATCATTTGCCTCATACCCCACCGCCACCATGGGGCACTCTGTTCACAACGTTGACATCAGCAAACCGCTCGCCCACATGACGCCATACACGCTATCTGCCATCTGTCCGGTACAGGTGAATCTGCGATTCATCCGTGAAGAGCACACTTCTCCAGCATGCCAGTGGCTATCTAAGGTGAGCATTTTCCCAGTGAAGTCGGGAACGACGTCAAACTGCAGTCAGGTCAAGACCCTGGTGAGGACGACGAGCACGCAGATGAGCTTCCCGAGACGGTTTCTGACAGTTTGTGAAGAAATTCATCAGCTGTCCGGGTGGCTGGTCTCAGACAATTCCGCAGGTGAAGAAGCCGGATGTGGAGGTCCTGGGCTGGCGTGGATACACGTGGTCTGCGGTTGTGAGGCCAGTTGGATGTACTGCCAAATTCTCTAAAACAATGTTGGAGGCGGCTTATGGTCGAGAAATGAACATTCAATTCTTTGGCAACAGCTCTGGTGGACATTCCTGCAGTCAGCATGCCAATTGCACGCTCCGTCAAAACTTGAGATATCTGTGGCATTGTGTTGTGTGACAAAACTGCACATTTTAGAGTGGCCTTTTATTGTTCCCAGCACAAGTCGCACCTGTGTACCCATCATGCTGTTTAATCAGCTTCTTGATATGCCACACCTGTCAGGTAGATGGATTAGCTTGGCAAAGGAGAAATGTTCACTAACAAGGATGTAAACAAATTTGAGAGAAATACGCTTTTTGTGCATATGGAACATTTCTGGGATCTTTTATTTCAGCTCATGAAACATGGGACCAACACTTTACATGCTGCGTTTCTGTTTTTGTTCAGTATAAGTAAGGGATAATCAACGGGTGGCTATGCGTACTCTGGAAAATAGTGCACAACGCATAGAGCCCTGAGTTGATTATTCCTTTTATACCATGGCTATAAATTAACATTTTCTGCTAGAAATGTATTCATTTGCCAGTAGAAATATGACAACATCCACTGAAGTAGCTAGCAAGTGTACTAGCTACTTCAGTGGATGTTGACACATTTCAAGTTTACTAGCTAGCTAGCTACAGTAGTTGCCCTGGTAACCAAACAAACAGACTTGCTAGCTTAGCTAACCAAATCATCCTCCTACCTTCCTTTTATGAAAATCGAATTCAACAATGCCAATAATGTTTTCAATTCGACTTTTGCTTTCAAAAGCAGCTCAAAAATAGAACATGTAAGAATGAACTTCATAGCCATTGAATTATACCGTGTAATTATACTGTGCTTTATAGGGAATTATACAACGGCTGGGTCTAATCCTGTATGCTGATTGGTTAAAACCGCATTCCAGCCGGTGTGTATTCCACAAGTTACCAGCAGCTAAATTTATGACGTTGAACTGCCTATTTACTCTGTTCCATCTGACTGCGCAATCCACTGTCTCATCAGCTCAGCAACAATCAACAATGAGCTGATCATGCCAGATTTTGCCTGGTATAGACAATATACCACAAACCCTGAGGTGCCTTATTGCTATTAAATTGGTTACCAATGTAATTAGAGCAGTACAAATAAATGTTTTGTCATACCTGTGGTATACTGTCTGATATACCATGGCTTTCAGCCAAATCAGCATTCAGGGTTCGAACCACCCAGTCTATAACATTGGATAACAATCATTCACTAATGTTGCAGATCGGAATGTTACAAATAGAGCTGATATGATTCCTTAGTGTAAATGTCAGAGAGGCATGTCCATTTAACATAATATATTTAAATCTAAACATTCCACAACATTGGGCTGTGCTGAACATGAGTCTTGTCCAACTTGTCCAACTCCAATTTAGGTGTGTGAAGTCTGACTTACTAGTCTTGTCCAACTCCAGCTTGAAGAGAACATCCAGGAACTCCTTGGCCAGTCCCTGACCCAGGAAGAGCTTCACCAGGTTGGAGGCCACTTCCTGTCGACTCTCTGCTGTAGTGGTCTCATCGATGAGCATGATCAAATCTGGCCAGTTGCCCTATGAAACCAAGCCAAGATTTATCATCACAAGCGCTTGTGGTCCTGTGTGACTCAGGTGGTAAGAGCACGGCTCTGGCAACACCAAGGTTGTGGGTTCATTTCCCGCAGAGGTCACACCTACTAAAAATGAACTCTTTACTGTAAATTGCTCTGGATTAAAGCATCTGCTAAGAGGCATATTTTATTGTGCCACATACCATGCAGCAAATCAACACAATATAGGATTCATTAATCAGGATTAAGACCAAGCATATTATTTCATGTACTTAAAATAGCTTTGAAAAACTGTTCATTCAGTTTCTGGTTAAAACGCAAAGGTTGAAAACCAGCATACATGGCCCGTGGCCCTCGAGGACCGGAGCTGTTTACCCCTGAATTTACGCAACCCAGGCGACACTTGAGAGACTGAGGAGTGGCATTGACTTGGTGCTCACATTAAGATGGGGGCCCACGGATTGGCACAGCAGCTCTGTAAGTGGTTGGTAGTGGCCGGAGGGCAGGACCGTCTCATCTCGGAGGCGCAGCTGCAGGCGCAGAGATCCCAGAGTGCCCCTGGAGCAGAATAGAGAAGAAGAACATAACAGGAAGTCATATAAAAACAAAGTAAAACATTTTTGGGGCAAACCTTTGCAGAAAAGAGAATCTTGCCTATGACAAAAACACATTAAGGGAACCAGTATACCCAGCCAGTACCAATGCATAAAACAAATAAAAAATTTAAAGTATCTTTGGTGTGTTAAAAACAGACAGTCAGACAATGTTTTGAACACACCCTACTATATTGGTACGTTACAGACAGTCGGACACCATGTAATGTACCCATACAGCACGACAATACACAGTCAACCTTTGTGTGTGTCCAAAAGAGGTGTGGAAAAAAAGATCTGAGTAACACTTTTCCAATAAAGTGGTAAGAATGGCCCAGACTGTGGAATGCAGTTATATTAGGGAAAGTTACTCATCAAGCCATTTGGAACAAAAATGACAGTCTTACTAGCATTGTGAGTAGAACCAAGTTCATTTTATTGGAGCTAGGGTGCTTGGTGAAGCTGAGGGAGTAGTACAAAGTGGTAAGAAGTCAAGATCCTAAAGGCCACAAATATTTTTTTGCAGCTCAACCATTTAAAGTCATCCACAGGCCCACACAGCACTGCATTAGGGTTTCAAAATTCCAGTAACATTCCCAAAATTCCCAAGTTTTCCAGAAATCCTGGTTGGAGGATTCACAACCCTCTACTGAGGAGCTGGCACTTAAAGGATTGGATGAGTGATCCGGACTTGACACTCGTCATTTCCTGGCACAAGCCACACACACGACTAGTCAACAAGATTGCAGGCCCCAGATGGCAACCGCCTGTCAGAAATCTAATCAAGAGGAAGGGCAGAGGCAGGATATTTTTTTTTAAAGAGACAATATAAACAACAACAACAGCTTGACTGGCTGAAAAGAGTGGGAAGAAAGAGGATCATTTGAGAAGACAAGGATTACGTGGGCTTAATCTGAGAATTTTACCACAGAGTTGATCAAAGTCGTCTGATGAAAACCGACTTCCAATAGGTTGCCATGCCGACACTGCCCAAAATAAAAAATAGATAATAACTTTCATGACTAAGCATTAATAAACTATTTATTAATAGTTTATGAATATTGTATTATCTGTAAAAAAAGCATTTTAAACATGTATCATGTATTTTTATTTTTTATTTTACCTTTATTTAACTAGGCAAGTCAGTTAAGAACAAATTCTTATTTACAATGACGGCCTACACTGGCCAAACCCGGACGACGCTGTGCGTCGCCCTATGGGACTCCCAATCACGGCCGGTTGTGATACAGCCTGGAATCGAACCAGGGGGTCTGTAGTGACGCCTTAAGCACTGAGATGCAGTGCCTTAGACCGCTGCGCCACTCGGGAGCCCATTATAAGAATGTAATGGCTTATTCATGAACATTATTATATAGTGTAACCACGGTTTGACATTTTAACAGTACCAGTACTCGTCATGGCATTTGATTTAAATTGTTATGATTTCATAACTAAGGGTGACATCATGAATATGGAGGTAAATCTTGTTAGAGTTATTACTTGGAGAGCAGCACAGACACCGCTAAATAATCCTTTGTTTGGGATTGGCGTGACATTTTAAACAGCCCTCCCTTCTTTCCCGGTTATGAAAATAGAAAGTGAGACAGAGCAGTGACAGACAGATGTCCATCAATAATCGTGACCGGCCAAAACAATGTTACGCATCGCCTGAGAGGGAAATGTAGGATTTTCTCATATCAAAACCTAATTCAATATCCCCAGAATGTTTTTAAATAATTTATTTTCCTTTTGAACTACTTGCCATTACATCATCGCTACAGATTCAACTGTACTACTTTCGAGAACCAATTTGATAAATAGAATCCAAAATAGAATATTAGTATAACAATTTTAAAAAGGACAGCAGACATTAGAATGAGGCCATTCGGGAAACATTAAGTTGGTGGGGTCATACTGATTAATTGGAGGAGAAGAGATGGTGGTTAAATCACTGTCTGCATCATAAATGCCAACCTATTCCCACAAAAGTACTGTACTATAAAGGGAATTGGGTGCCATTTGGCATGCATCCACTATGTTCATACTGTACAGTAAGAGGTTTGGCTTTATAATCTTACAATTACAACCACTTCCTGACGTATGCAGCACTAAATATATTATACACTGACCTATGGTCCCTGTGACTAATACAGTGAGGGAAAAAAGTATTTGATCCCCTGCTGATTTTGTACGTTTGCCCACTGACAAAGAAATGATCAGTCTATAATTTTACTGGTAGGTTTATTTGAACAGTGAGAGACAGAATAACAACAACAAAATCCAGAAAAACGCATGTAAAAATTTTTATAAATTGATTTTGATTTGATTGAGGGAAATAAGTATTTGACCCCCTCTCAATCAGAAAGATTTCTGGCTCCCAGGTGTCTTTTATACAGGTAACGAGCTGAGATTAGGAGCACACTCTTAAAGGGAGTGCTCCCAATCTCAGCTTGTTACCTGTATAAAAGACACCTGTCCACAGAAGCAATCAATCAATCAATCAGATTCCAAACTCTCCACCATGTCCAAGACCAAAGAGCTCTCCAAGGATGTCAGGGACAAGATTGTAGACCTACACAAGGCTGGAATGGGCTACAAGACCATCGCCAAGCAGCTTGGTGAGAAGGTGACAACAGTTGGTGCGATTATTCGCAAATGGAAGAAACACAAAAGAACTGTCAATCTCCCTCGGCCTGGGGCTCCATGCAAGATCTCACCTCGTGGAGTTGCAATGATCATGAGAACGGTGAGGAATCAGCCCAGAACTACACGGGAGGATCTTGTCAATGATCTCAAGGCAGCTGGGACCATAGTCACCAAGAAAACAATTGGTAACACACTACGCCGTGAAGGACTGAAATCCTGCAGCGCCCGCAAGGTCCCCCTGCTCAACAAAGCGCATATACATGCCCGTCTGAAGTTTGCCAATGAACATCTGAATGATTCAGAGGAGAACTGGGTGAAAGTGTTGTGGTGAGATGAGACCAAAATGGAGCTCTTTGGCATCAACTCAACTCACCGTGTTTGGAGGAGGAGGAATACTGCCTATGACCCCAAGAACACCATCCCCACCGTCAAACATGGAGGTGGAAACATTATGCTTTGGGGGTGTTTTTCTGCTAAGGGGACAGGACAACTTCACCGCATCAAAGGGACGATGGACGTCAAATCTTGGGTGAGAACCTCCTTCCCTCAGCCAGGGCATTGAAAATGGGTCGTGGATGGGTATTCCAGCATGAAAATGATCCAAAACACATGGCCAAGGCAACAAAGGAGTGGCTCAAAAATAAGCACATTAAGGTCCTGGAGTGGCCTAGCCAGTCTCCAGACCTTAATCCCATAGAAAATCTGTGGAGGGAGCTGAAGGTTCGAGTTGCCAAACGTCAGGCTCGAAACCTTAATGACTTGGAGAAGATCTGCAAAGAGGAGTGGGACAAAATCCCTCCTGAGATGTGTGCAAACCTGGTGGCCAACTACAAGAAACGTCTGACCTCTGTGATTGCCACCAAGTACTAAATCATGTTTTGCAGAGGGGTCAAATACTTATTTCCCTCATTAAAATGCAAATCAATTTATAACATTTTTCACATGTGTTTTTCTGGATTTTGTTGTTGTTATTCTGTCTTTCACTGTTCAAATAAACATACCATTAAAATTATAGATTGATCATGTCTTTGTCAGTGGGCAAACGTACAAAATCAGCAGGGGATCAAATACTTTTTTCCCTCACTGTAGTGCATCTGGTCACCTCAGGTCCTTATTTGGTAGTTATGTCCGCAGGTTTCTACAGTCTCAACCAATCTTCCTCCAGTGAAAGCCCCTAACTGGTTAGGGTAGAGAGCCCAATATTTTGGATTTCCCTTTATTAATGGGAAACATCAAGTAAACGGTGAGAATGAAAAGCAGCACCCACGATCAGCACCACCACCAGTCATGATCACGATCAGCACCACCACCAGTCATGATCACGATCAGCACCACCACCAGTCATGATCACGATCAGCACCACCACCAGTCATGATCACGATCAGCACCACCACCAGTCATGATCACGATCAGCACCCCCACCAGTCATGATCACGATCAGCACCCCCACCAGTCATGATCACGATCAGCACCCCCACCAGTCATGCACTGGTCTATAATACAACCATTTATGAAGTACTTACATGCATAACAATTAGCATTTGCTTACAAACACATTAGGGCCAGATCATAAGCTGTATGCTTGTAAGCTGGTAATGATGATTAAAGACGCTTATGGAGAAGCATGATGACATGACGTTAGTTATACATCACGTCATTCTTTATTGCATTCACGACGACGGCTTTATGAATGGCTGCACAACATCACCTAAAGCAGTGTGATGTCCATAGAAATAGAACTTTAGTCCTATGGGTACACTCACAATGACCGCCAGTTCACCCATTATGGCATTCACCCATTAGGATTCTCTTTCTATGGCTATGTACTGCACCAACCAGGAAGAGCATGCCCTCTCAAATCCTCCCCAACCATGATCACATTCAGAGGTTAATGGAGGTTCTTCTTGTCCCTCAATACCAGCCACCAGCTGAGAGAACAACATCCAATGCCCGCCAGTGCCAGCGAGCCATGTAGCTGGCCCAATCGCCCTACATTGCCCTTGTTTCTGGCACTAATCTGGGTTCCCGTGGGGGCATACTGCTTTTGTCCCCTCCTGTCCAAAAAGGATGCATATCCTGCTAGAGCCCTCTTCCTTTTACATAAGCCCCACTCCTCCTCTCCTCACCGTTTCCCTCCCTCTCCATCCATCTCTAATCCCTGCCCAGAGTCCACATGGCCAAATTATCCTTTATGGAGGAGAAATAAACCAGGGATTTAGCCCGGGAAAAGGATTAGCACTTCCTGTCGGCACATGGACCAGAACAGATGCACCCACCCACACGCTCGCACATACATGCACGTACACACATGCGTACATATGCACGCGCACTAATACACACGCACACAGACACAGACAGACACACACACTACACTCTCATATACATAAAAAGCTAACTGAAGCTGGCTAGCTTCAGAAAACCCTGAGTAGATCTAGCTTCCATCTTAGTGTACCCCTTTGGACTGTGAGATACAAAACAAATTACCTGAGCCTGCTTCCGCCACCTAATTTACAACACTACTCTTTGAGGATACACCAATACTCTGAGGATACTACACACGTCATTCTTCTTTACCTATTGTGTTTCATTACTTATTTATTGACATTGGCCAATACCAATAATAATGGATTTCAATGTCTATGACTGCCATGTGGGTATAGAAAAACACAAAAAAACTAACTTGGATATTGAGGAGCTTGTATGTCACTTCAAGCCATTTCTATATTGTCAGCTAACGGTTGTTTCCTTGGTGCAAAAAACTTGTTTGCATTTATAATAATGGTGGCAACCCATTGATACTCACTCATGCTGACTATGTTTGGGCTTATCAGGGACCAGGCGAAACCAGCCCTCCTCCTGGTGGGCTGACTGCAGCCTGTGGATGTTGAACAGAACCTGAACAGAACAGAGGAGAATAAACATCAACACATTTGATTTGGGAATTACAATACGTCGTAAACTAATTGTATTGTAATGGAGAGTAGTGTTTATCATGTTGTGATCCAGTGTGTCTGAATCTGACGTCTACAGAACAGGGCCTGTATTTATCAAGCGTCTCAGAGTAAGAGTGCTGATCTAGGATCAGGTCCCCCCCATCCATAATAATCGTATTAATTATTATCCAACAGGTTAAACTCAGCACTGCTACTCTGAGACTCTTTTTTAAATATGGACATAACCAGGGTTCCAATTATCCATTCAACATTCATATTTATAACACTTATAGGGGTGCCCACGTTAATATTGTGTGACTGACCGGGCTTCAAACCCCAGGTCTCCTGCACAACATAATATCATACCTTACAAAATATGCCTACTGAGTTAAAGCCTAGGTATTAGCTTAGGGAGATGACTAAGACCTGCCGACTTGCGTTAAGGTTACACGACCAAACCACCTATATTACAACGCGAGTGCCTCTCACACCACTGTTATTCAGACTTGGGACTAGGACTACAAAATTCCAGTAACCTTCCTAAGGTTTTCCTGCTTATTCCTTTCTGATTCAGGGAATCTTCCAACCAGGATTTCTGGGAAACCTGGGAATATTTGGAAAGTTACCAGAATTTTGGGAAAGTTACCCCAACAGGACTCCTCACCTTGCCCAGGAAGTCATTCTTGCTGACCAAGTCCCAGTCCCACACCTCGACACTCAGAGGGGTGTCCAGGGGGGCATCGTCCAGCTCAAACTCAAAGCTCTCATTCCAGCGTGGGTAACAGGACTTCTTGACCACCTGAAACCACAGAGACATCCATTCCCAGGTTCCTATATTCAATTCACAAATCAAAAGGGCTGTTTCAAAAGGTTTTTCCAATGAATGTATTAAATGATTAAATATCTTCATGTAAGGACCATGGGTGTGGGCAGGTCCTTGGCTTACCGCACTTTCGTGGGTTTTGCCGTTGTATCGTACTCTGACAAACGGGTCCGACGCTCCGTTGCGATCCTTTTTTGCAAGGTCTCTGAAGCACAAACCCACACAAAAAGGAAAGTTAGTTGACATTGCAGACATTGTGTCTCCACTCTCCATCAGATCTGGGTCACTCAAAACAGTATCTGTTTTCTTTTAAACACATCAGGTGCGTTCGATTAAGTTCTCTCCGGTGCAATGGGATCAATGGAATAGTCCCAAAAGTGCAAACCCACCCATCTGGCGCACCAGGCAAGCAAAATCAAGTGCACCTAACGTAATTATAAGAAAAACAATGTCTAGTCTCAATCACAAAAAACGCCCTCCCACGCACTATTTGAGATTTACATTTTAGTCATTTAGCAGACGCTCTTATCCAGAGCGACTTACAGTGCATACATTTTTCATACTGGCCCCCCGTGGGAAACGAACCCACAACCCTGGCGTTGCAAGCGCCATGCTCTACCAACTGAGCTACACGGGACCTGACAGACAATGTCATTATGACAGTCATACATAGTCCAACAGTCCATGAGGGAGTAGATGGGGAAATAAGTACCATAGAAACATCAAGCATCTGTGTTTTATATCCCAGGACAGTGGGGCTATAACATAGAGGAGGGACATTGGACAGTGTGATATATACGAGATGAGGTCAGTATGAGATCATTGGGGATGAGCTCAGAGAAAGTAATCAACACTCCTAGTTGTAGTATCTAGAGTCAGCCGGGCGTATGGCTGTCTGTGTGAATCCAGCTGCTCCGACAGATGGGCTGAAATACCCACAGCACAGACGACGCCCCATATCCCACAGAGCCCTAGGTATTTATGAAGAATGAGTTGACGGAGTTGAGGCTGTGTGCCCAGTGCACCTAACGCTCAAACCTGTGAACAATACATAGATGGAACTGTGTTTGTAGTAGCCTAAACCAGACTATTGCTGATTTATCAAAGCTATGTTTATAGCGCTAACTCAAACGAAAATCATATTTAAAAAGGCCCAGTGCAGTCAAAAACGTGATTTATCCTTTTTATATACTGTACAGTGCCTATAGAAAGTCTACTCCCCCTTGAACTTTTTTCACATTTTGTTGCGTTACAAAGTGGGATTGAAATAGATTTAATTGTAATTTTTTGTCATTGAGCTACACATAATACTCCATAATGTCAAAGTGAAAAGAAAATTCTACAAATGTTTACCAATTATAACTAAAATATAGTCATTGCATGAACATTCACAACCTTTGTTTAGGAAAGTCTAAATTCATTCTAAAGTAAAATTGGGTTTAACAAATCACATAATAAGATATATGGACTCACACTGTGTGTGAAATAATAGGGGTTGACATGATTTTGAATGAAAATCCAACACATCACTGAGTAACTGCCTCCTTATTTTCAAGCATGGTGGTGGCTGCATCATGGTATGGGTACGCTTGACATCGGCAGGCTGAAAAGAAACAGGATGGAGCTATCCACAGGCAAAATCCTAGAGGAAAACCTGCTTTAGTCTGCTTTACACAGAGACAAAGCCAAATCTACACCGGAGTTGCTTACGAAGAAGACCGTGAATGTTTCTGAGTGGCCAACTTCGAGTATTGACTTAAATGTAATTGAAAATCTATGGCAATACCTGAAAATGGTTGTCTAGCAATGATCAACAACCAATTTGACAGAGCTTGAATAACTTTGAAAAGAATAAAGAAATGGGCAAATGTCCAGGATGGAAAGCTCTTAGACATACACATAAAGACTCATACAGTGAGGGAAAAAAGTATTTGATCCCCTGCTGATTTTGTACGTTTGCCCACTGACAAAGAAATGATCAGTCTATAATTTTAATGGTAGGTTTATTTGAACAGTGAGAGACAGAATAACAACAACAAAAATCCAGAAAAATGCATGTCAAAAATGTTATAAATTGATTTGCATTTTAATGAGGGAAATACGTATTTGACCCCCTGTCAATCAGAAAGATTTCTGGCTCCCAGGTGTCTTTTATACAGGTAACGAGCTGAGACTAGTAGCACACTCTTCAAGGGAGTGCTCCCAATCTCAGCTTGATACCTGTATAAAAGACACCTGTCCACAGAAGCAATCAATCAATCAGATTCCAAACTCTCCACCATGGCCAAGACCAAAGAGCTCTCCAAGGATGTCAAGGACAAGATTATAGACCTACACAAGGCTGGAATGGGTTACAAGACCATCGCCAAGCAGCTTGGTGAGAAGGTGACAACAGTTGGTGCGATTATTCGCAAATGGAAGAAACACAAAATAACTGTCAATCTCCCTCGGCCTGGGGCTCCATGCAAGATCTCACCTCGTGGAGTTGCAATGATCATGAGAACGGTGAGGAATCAGCCCAAAACTACACGGGAGGATCTTGTCAATGATCTCAAGGTAGCTGGGACCATAGTCACCAAGAAAACAATTGGTAACACACTACGCCGTGAAGGACTGAAATCCTGCAGCGCCCGCAAGGTCCCCCCTGATCAAGAAAGCACATATACAGGCCCGTCTGAAGTTTGCCAATGAACATCTGAATGATTCAGAGGAGAACTGGGTAAAAGTGTTGTGGTCAGATGAGACCAAAATCGAGCTCTTTGGCATCAACTCAACTCGCCGTGTTTGGAGGAGGAGGAATGCGACCCCAAGAACACCATCCCCACGTCAAACATGGACGATGGACGGGGCCATGTACCGTCAAATCTTGGGTGAGAACCTCCTTCCCTCAGCCAGGGCATTGAAAATGGGTCGTGGATGGGTATTCCAGTATGACAATGACTCAAAACATGGCCAAGGCAACAAAGGAGTGGCTCAAGAAGAAGCACATTAAGGTCCTGGAGTGGCCTAGCCAGTCTCCAGACCTTAATCCCATAGAAAATCTGTGCAGAGAGCTGAAGCCTCGAAACCTTAATGACTTGGAGAAGATCTGCAAAGAGGAGTGGGACAAAATCCCTCCTGAGATGTGTGCAAACCTGGTGGCCAACTACAAGAAACGTCTGACCTCTGATTGCCAACAAGGGTTTTGCCACCAAGTACTAAGTCATGTTTTGCAGAGGGGTCAAATACTTATTTCCCTCATTAAAATGCAAATCAATTTATAACATTTTTGACATGCATTTTTCTGGATTTTGTTGTTGTTATTCTGTCTCTCACTGTTCAAATAAACCTACCATTAAAATTATAGACTGATCATGTCTTTGTCAGTGGGCAAACACACAAAATCAGCAGGGGATCAAATACTTTTTTCCCTCACTGTAGCTGTAATCACTGCCAAATGTGATTCTACAAGTATTGACTCAGGGGTGTGAATACTTATGTAAATGAGATATTTCTGTATTTCATTTTCAATAAATTAGCAAACATTTTTAAAAGCATGTCTTCACTATGTCATTATGTGGTATGGTGTGTCGATGGGTGAGAAAAAATAACATTTAATTCAGGCTATAACAACAAAATGTGGAATAAGTCAAGGGGTATGAATACTTTCTGAAGGCACTCAGTGTAAAAATTGTATTTTGTGTAGACAATTTTTTTAAACAATTAAATCCATTTGAATCCCACTTGTATCACAATAAAATGTGAAGAAATCCAAGATGGGTGTAGACGTTCTATAGGCACTGTATATTTCCACACTATGATGTTGGAATAATACTGTGAAATTGTAAAAATGATGAAAAAGACCGCCTGAAATCTCAGCCTGTTTTGGTGGGATGGAGTTTTGGTCTGCTTGGTGACGTCGCCAGGTGGCAAATTAGTTTATAGACCAATAAGAAAGAGAGTTCTAAACCTCTCTGCCAATAACAGCTAGTTTTCCGTTTTCCCCTCCCCACTCAGACCACTCCCAGACAGTCCTAGCTAAATTCTTGCTTGAGAAATTGCTCTTTGCTAAAAAGCTATTTTTGCTTCTTTTTGACCATTTTAATTGAAAACAATCAGAGTATATAGGTTTCCATCCAATTGGCGACAGATTTTCAGACGAATATTCTAAAATCCACATAAAGAAAATACGGACATTTTTCCCCCAGTGGTGCGTTGCCCCCAAATTCACTTGTTGCAGATATAAATCAGTGTGTTTTCGCTTAATTTTTTAATAAAATATAAAGTTCAATGTGTTTCCATTGCATTTAACTCTACCGATAGTTTTGGCAAAATAACTTGTGTTAAATAGCAAATGTGCCCCTACTCTGGTCTTGGTACGTGTGCTCTAGCCAACAGCTCGTAGCTACAGTGCGGGTAGGCTATGTGGCCAGGTAGGCTAGTCTACATGATGAGATTATTATGGATAAGAGCGAGAATATTTTTACTTGTCAAACGACAGTCAAACGGCAGTCGATCATCATGTCACCAGAATAAGACCCTCAATATTTATTGGAAAGGAGCATCAAGATCACCGTGCACTTTCACCACCCTGTGAAGTTCATAACTTACTTAATCTGTAGCCTAATAAACTGCATAGTTTTCCGAGTCGTAGTGGGATGACCACACACCATATCATCGCATGACTCCAAATGTACTTCGATACGATGGTTGTTATATCAATATTTGCGCATTAAAAAGGTGTTTTCACCGCCATTTCTCGCATAATACATTTAACAGACAAAACGATCCCACCATGTCCAACGAACAAATGATCTGTCGGCATTTCTAAAATTGTACTGAAACTTCCTGTTTCCATCACAGCTGTCGTGATTTTATTTTATACGGTATTACTTTATTCGCATAAAAACTGTGGATGGAAACGTGGTTAGTAAGGTACTTAATTGTTACCCAGAAATGATTTAATATTGAGATAAAAACGGCTGTACTGGACCTTTAATGCAAGAAAAGTTACATTTTACATTTTTGTCATTTAGCAGACGCTCTTATCCAGAGCGACTTACAGTTAGTGAATACATATTTTTTTTTTATTTTTTTTTTATACTGGCCCCCCGTGGGAATCGAACCCACAACCCTGGCGTTGCAAACGCCATGCTCTATCCACTGAGCTATATCCCTGCCGGCCATTCCCTCCCCTACCCTGGACGACGCTGGGCCAATTGTGCGCCGCCCATGAGTCTCCCGGTCGCGGCCGGCGGCGACAGAGCCTGGATTCGAACCAGGATCTCTAGAGGCACAGTTAGCACTGCGATGCAGTGCCTTAGACCACTGCGCCACTCAGGAGTACAAGTTGATGCAAGAATTATACTATATATATATATATATATATATATATATATATATATATATATATATATATATATATATATATATATATATATATATATATATATATATATATATATATATATATACACACACAGTGGGGAGAACAAGTATTTGATACACTGCCGATTTTGCAGGTTTTCCTACTTACAAAGCATGTAGAGGTCTGTAATTTTATCATAGGTACACTTCAACTGTGAGAGACGGAATCTAAAACAAAAATCCAGAAAATCACATTGTATGATTTTTAAGTAATTAATTTGCATTTTATTGCATGACATAAGTATTTGATACATCAGAAAAGCATAACTTAATATTTGGTACAGAAACCTTTGTTTGCAATTACAGAGATCAAACGTTTCCTGTAGGTCTTCACCAGGTTTGAACACACTGCAGCAGGGATTTTGCCCCACTCCTCCATACAGACCTTCTCCAGATCCTTCAGGTGTCGGGGCTGTCGCTGGGCAATACGGACTTTCAGCTCCCTCCAAAGATTTTCTATTGGGTTCAGGTCTGGAGACTGGCTAGGCCACTCCAGGACCTTGAGATGCTTCTTACGGAGCCACTCCTTAGTTGCCCTGGCTGTGTGTTTCGGGTCATTGTCATGCTGGAAGACCCAGCCACGACCCATCTTCAATGCTCTTACTGAGGGAAGGAGGTTGTTGGCCAAGATCTCACGATACATGGCCCCATCCATCCTCCCCTGAATACGGTGCAGTCGTCCTGTCCCCTTTGCAGAAAAGCATCCCCAAAGAATGATGTTTCCACCTCCATGCTTCACGGTTGGGATGGTGTTCTTGGGGTTGTACTCATCCTTCTTCTTCCTCCAAACACGGCGAGTGGAGTTTAGACCAAAAAGCTCTATTTTTGTCTCATCAGACCACATGACCTTCTCCCATTCCTCCTCTGGATCATCCAGATGGTCATTGGCAAACTTCAGACGGGCCTGGACATGCGCTGGCTTGAGCAGGGGGACCTTGCGTGCGCTGCAGGATTTTAATCCATGACGGCGTAGTGTGTTACTAATGGTTTTCTTTGAGACTGTGGTCCCAGCTCTCTTCAGGTCATTGACCAGGTCCTGCCGTGTAGTTCTGGGCTGATCCCTCACCTTCCTCATGATCATTGATGCCCCACGAGGTGAGATCTTGCATGGAGCCCCAGACCGAGGGTGATTGACCGTCATCTTGAACTTCTTCCATTTTCTAATAATTGCGCCAACAGTTGTTGCCTTCTCACCAAGCTGCTTGCCTATTGTCCTGTAGCCCATCCCAGCCTTGTGCAGGTCTACAATTGTATCCCTGATGTCCTTACACAGCTCTCTGGTCTTGGCCATTGTGGAGAGGTTGGAGTCTGTTTGATTGAGTGTGTGGACAGGTGTCTTTTATACAGGTAACGAGTTCAAACAGGTGCAGTTAATACAGGTAATGAGTGGAGAACAGGAGGGCTTCTTAAAGAAAAACTAACAGGTCTGTGAGAGCCGGAATTCTTACTGGTTGGTAGGTGATCAAATACTTATGTCATGCAATAAAATGCAAATTACTTAAAAATCATACAATGTGATTTTCTGGATTTTTATTTTAGATTCAGTCTCTCACAGTTCAAGTGTACCTATGATAAAAATGACAGACCTCTACATGCTTTGTAAGTAGGAAAACCTGCAAAATCGGCAGTGTATCGCGATCGATAATAGACAGTACTGTGCAGCCGTCTTCATTGACCTGGCCAAGGCTTTCGACTCTGTCAACCACCGCATTCTTATTGGCAGACTAAATAGCCTTGGTTTCTCAAATGACTGCCTCGCCTGGTTCACCAACTACTTCTCAGATAGAGTTCAATGTGTCAAATCGGAGGGCCTGTTGTCTGGACCTATGGCAGTCTCTATGGGGGTGCCACAGGGTTCAATTCTTGGGCCGACTCTTTTCTCTGTGTATATCAATGATGTCGCTCTTGCTGCTGGTGACTCTCAGATCCACCTCTACGCAGACGACACCATTTTGTATACATCTGGCCCTTCATTGGACACTGTGTTAACAAACCTCCAAACGAGCTTCAATGCCATACAACACTCCTTCAGTAGCCTCCAACTGCTCTTAAACACTAGTAAAACTAAATGCATGCTCTTCAATCGAACGCTGCTGGCACCCGCCCACCTGACTAGAATCACCACTCTCGACGTGTCTGACCTAGAGTATGTGGACAACTACAAATACCTAGGTGTCTGGTTAGACTGTAAACTCTCCTTCCAGACTCACATTAAGAATCTCCAATCCAAAGTTAAATCTAGAATCGGCTTCCTATTTCGCAACAAAGCCTCCTTCACTCATGCTGCCAAACATGCCCTCGTAAAACTGACTATCCTACCCATCCTTGACTTCGGCGATGTCATTTACAAAATAGCCTCCAACACTCTACTCAGCAAATTGGATGTAGTCTATCACAGTGCCATCCGTTTTGTCTCCAAAGCCCCATACACTACCCACCACTGTGACCTGTACGCTCTTGTTGGCTGGTCCTCACTACATGTTC
Source organism: Coregonus clupeaformis (assembly GCF_020615455.1). Classification (NCBI taxonomy): domain Eukaryota; kingdom Metazoa; phylum Chordata; class Actinopteri; order Salmoniformes; family Salmonidae; genus Coregonus; species Coregonus clupeaformis. The sequence continues at coordinate 1,596,303 of NC_059204.1, read as the reverse complement.
GTCGTCAAACCCACTGGCTCCAGGCCATCTATAAATCACTGCTAGGCAAATCCCCGCCTTATCTTAGCTCATTGGTCACCATAGCAGCACCCATCCGTAGTCTGCGCTCCAGCAGGTATATCTCACTGGTCATTCCCAAAGCCAACACCTCCTTTGGCCGCCATTCCTTCCAGTTCTCTGCTGCCAATGACTGGAACGAATTGCAAACATCTCTGAAGCTGGAGACTGATCTCCCTCACTAACTTTAAGCATCAGTTGTCAGAGCACCTTACCGATCACTGCACCTGTACACAGCGCATCTGATATTAGCCCACCCAACTACCTCATCCCTATATTGTTATTTATTTTGCTCTTTTGCACCCCAGTATCTCTATTTGCACATAATCTCTTGCACATCTAGCATTCCAGTGTTAATACTAATTGTAATTATTTTGCACTATAGCCTATTTATTGCCTTACCTCCATAACTTGCTACATTTGCACACACTGTATATATATTTTCTGTTGTATTTTTTTACCCCATATGTAACTCTGTGTTGTTGTTTTTATCGCACTGCTTTGCTTTATCTTGGCCAGGTCGCAGTTGTAAATGAGAACTTGTTCTCAACTGGCTTACCTGGTTAAGTAAAGGTGAAAAAAAAGGTATCAAATACTTGTTCTCCCCACTGTATATATATATATATATATACAAAAGTATGTGGACACCACTTAAGAGCTCAGTGACTTTCAATGTGGCACAGTCATAGGATGCCACCTTCACAACAAGTCAGTTCATCAAATTTCTGCCCTGCTAGAGCTGCTCCGGTCAACTGTAAGTGCTGTTATTGTGAAGTGGAAACGTGTAGGAGCAACAACGGCTCAGCCGTGAAGTGATAGGCCACACAAGCTCACAGAACGGGACCGGCGAAAAATAAAGTAGTAAAAATAGTCTGTCCTCAGTTGCACCACTCTACCGAGTTCCAAACTGCCTCTGGAAGCAACGTCAGCACAATAACTGTTCGTCGGGAGCTTCATGAAATGGATTTCCATGGCTGAGCAGCCGCACACAAGCCTAAGATCACAATGCGCAATGCCAAGCGTCGGCTGGAGTGGTGTAAAGCTCGCCGCCATTGGACTCTGGAGCAGTGAAAACGCGTTCTCATAGTATGCTACAGCATACAATGACATTCTAGATTATTCTGTGCTTCCAACTTTGTGGCAACAGTTTGGGGAATGCCCTTTCCTGTTTCAGCATGACAATGCCCCCATGCACAAGGCGAGGTCCATACAGAAATGGTTTGTCGAGATCAGTGTGGAAGAACATGACTGGTCTGCACAGAGCCCTGACCTCAACCCCATCGAACACCTTTGGGATGAATTGGAACGCCGACTGCGAGACAGGCCTAATCGCTCAACCTCAGTGCCTGACCTCACTAATGCGCTTGTGGCTGAATGGAAGCAAGTCCCTGCAGCACTGTTCATCTAGTGGAAAGCCTTCCCAGAAGAGTGGAGGCTGTTATAGCAGCAAAAGGGGGACCAACTCCATACTAATGCCCATGATTTTGGAATGAGATGTTTGACGAGCAGCTGTCCACATACTTTTGGTCATGTAGCGTATATAACATCCAAAACATCTGTGAATTAATACTTTTGATGATGAACAATTGGTTTTACATAGAGAAGTGCTCATAAAAATGTATACAGTGATGGTAGACCCCACCTCATCCACTACCAATGAGCAGCACTGGCCTTGTGTGATGTAGTTGCTATACAAAGCGATGCCATCGGCATATCTAGAGTAGAACCTGAGAAGTAGGTCCACCCTAGATCCCACAGGTAATTTGTCATCTTCTAGGTAATTAATTTATATTTACTATGACATTTAGCAGACAATTTTATCCAACTTCCTGTAGTGCATGCATACATTTTGGTATGGGTGGCCCCAGCGGGAATAGAACCCACAATTCCTGGCGTTGCAAGCGCTATGCCCCAACAAATACAGGACTAGCCAACATCCTCCATGTCTTACCTGGCCTCCAGTACTTGGCAGCGCAGTATTCTGGGGACGTCCCCGTCCCCTAACACTGATATCTGGAGGTGAATCTCCCCTTGTACCTCCTCATCTGGGTCAATCTCAGTTAGGTTCACCCAGCCGTCCACCCCTTCAACACACAGGAAAGTTAGTGTGGGGACACGTGAGCAATATATACAGTACCAGTCAAATGTTTTGACACACCTACTCATTCAAGGGTTTTTCTTCATTTTTACTATTTTCTACATTGTAGAATAATAGTGAAGACATCAAAACTATGAAATAACACATATGGAAAAAGTGTTAAACAAATCAAAATATATTTTAGATTCTTCAAAGCAGCCACCCGTTGCCTTGATGACAGCTTTGCACACTCTTGGCATTCTCTCAACCAGCTTCACCTGGAATGCTTTTCGGACAGTCTTGAAGGAGTTCGCACATATGCTGAGCACTTGTTGGCTGCTTTTCCTTCACTCTGCGGTCCAATTCATCCCAAACCATCTCAAATTGGGTTGAGGTCGGGGGATTGCAGAGGCCAGGTCATCTGATGCAGCACTCCATCAATCTCCTTTTTGGTCAATTAGCCCTTACACAGCCTGGAGGTGTGTTTTGGGTCAATGTCCTGTGGAAAACAAATGATAGTCCCACTAAGCACTAACCAGATGGGATGGCGTATCACTGCAGAATGCTGTGGTAGCCATGCTGGTTAAGTGTGCCTTGAATTCTAAATAACTCAGACAGTGTCACCAGCAAAGCACACCCACACCATAACACCTCCTCCTCCATGCTTCACAGTGGGAACCACATATGCGGAGATCATCCGTTCACCTACTCTGCGTCTCACAAAGACACCGCGGTTGGAACCAAAAATCTCAAATTTGGACTCATCAGACCAAAGGACAGATTTCCACCGGTCTAATGTCCATTGCTCGTGTTTCTTGGCCCAAGCAAGCCTCTTCTTATTATTGGTGTCCTTTAGTAGTGGTTTCTTTGCAGCAATTCATGCAGTCTCCTCTGAAAAGTTGATGTTGAAATGTGTCTGTTACTTGAACTCTATGAATAATTTCTGAGGCTGGTAACTAATGAACTTATCCTCTGCAGCAGAGGTAACTCTGGGTCTTCCTTTCCTGTGGCGGTCCACATGAGAACCAGTTTCATCATAGCGCTTGATGGGTTTTGCGACTGTACTTGAAGAAACTTTGAAAGTTCTTGAAATGTTCCATATTGACTGACCTTCATGTCTTAAAGTAATGATGGACTGTCATTTCTCTTTGCTTATTTGAGCTATTCTTGCCATAATATGGACTTGGTCTTTTACCAAATAGGGCTATCTTCTGTATACTACCCCTACCTTGTCACAACACAACTGATTGGCTCAAACGCATTAAGAAATTCCACAAATTAACTTTTAATAAGGCACACCTGTTAATTGAAATGCATTCCAGGTGACTACCTCATGAAGCTGGTTGAGAGAATGCCAAGAGTGTGCAAAGCTGTCATCAAGGCAAAGGGTGGCTACTTTGAAGAATCTCAAATTAAAAATATATATTGATTTGATTAACACTTTTTTTTTTTTACTACATGTGTTATTTCATAGTTTTGATGTCTTCACTATTATTCTACAATGTAGAAAATAGTAAAAATAAAGAAAAACCCTTGAATGAGTAGGCGTGTCCAAACTTTTGACTGGTACTGTATATATTTTTTAAAAATCTGATTTATTTTACACATTTATAAGCACAATACAACCACACGTGGATATACTGCATCATTCAAATCATCAATGATAACTTATTTCCATTGTGGTCCTCTAGCAAATGCACTTTACACGCTCATAAACTCACACTTTCCTGTTTGGATGGCCTGTGTATTGTTCCAATGAGATAAGGCAATTCATGAGGGGAATACAGTATGTCGTGTGCGCACACACAGACACGTCGTGAATAAATCCCACCAATAACATCCTTTCTCTTTGTCTCTGGCTTTTGGAGGCTTAATGTAAAAGACCTAATGCCTGTGATACATTCGCTTCTGCTCGAGTAGATCTTGAACCTGCTTTAAACCCACACTTAACAGCCTCCAAACTGGAAGGGATCTAATACATGCCCTGCATTTTGGACTCAAATATACTGTACTCTGAATTAATATCTGACATGGAAAACCTCTGGATAATACCAATGACTGTAAGGATAATAACAGATTTAGTCAACCATGCACAAGCAATAAATTGACGATTTATCGGGAAATAAACCACAGGTAATAAGTTCCTTGATGAAAGGAAAACATTTAAAATGTACAGTGTCCACATTAGGACAGCTTGTCTCACTAAATCTGTTATTATCCTTACAGTCATTGGTATTATCTAGAGGTTTTCCAGGTCTGATATTGATTTCAGAGTACAGTAGCTATTTCACATTTATTTCTTACATATGGCTCGACTCATGTATGTTGTCAGAATTCTGCTCATAATAAAGTCAATGCATAAAATACAGAAGCTGAATGATACAAACAGTGAATTGACCATTCATCCCTCCAGATAATTTCCAACTGCATTCAACCAGAATACCTATTTCTTCCAGCTTCCCAATGATTTATGAAGTGTCCTATGAAGTCGGCAACATTTCCCAGAATCGTTCTGTGTTTACCCTTGTGGAACACTTGAAGTAAGTGTTTTTTCTCCTGATTGATATTCCAGGGTATGTCTCTAGTCAAGCAACATTATTCTTTATTGTCGGCTGAGTGTGGGACAAAAATAAACCACACCGACGTTTCCACAAAGCAGGACGGAAAAAAGCTTTGCAGCTTGTTTCTAAGGCACACACAGATCATTGGTTCAGCGCACTGTGCGTGGGTTACAAACAGTCTGATCATTGGTTCAGTGGACTGTGCGTGGGTTACAAACAGTTGGAACATTGGTCAATGGTCTGTGTTGATAGCTACTTGTGGCTACATATTGCACTACTTTTGTCAAAAGTAGTGCACTATATAGGGAATAGGGTACCATTTGGTACATATCCATAGAGGCCTTAAACTTCACGAGACTGACAGCAGTAGTTTTCATCGCCTCTATTTTGAGGGCTGTATTGATTAACAGTTACTTTTCAATCTCCATCTTAGAAAGTGGTGAAAAGCTGAGTCAAATTCCCGTTGCGCTGAAAATGTACAATGAACTATCTATCTATTCCAGAACAAACAAGAGACCGAGCTTCGTTACGATCATTGGTCAGAGGGAGTGAGAGGAGGAAGTTGTGTTGTGACAAAGGCATTTCTCTGAGCATTGTGGGATCTTGTCTGGCATTCAGCCAGGGAACAGAAACTGGAGGAAGGGAGACTCCTGTCTACAATGGCCACAACATTGATGAAGTCATTTCAGAAAAAGTGAACAGAAACGAGATTCGAGTTTCCATTTTGAGCACTGCATGAAAAGTAATGTCAGTAGTGTTAGAGTAGAAAAATACAACAGTAACACACTCTCTGAATAGTTCATATACTGTATGTGTCCCATATGGCACACTATTGCTATAGTGCACTACTTTTTACCAGAGCCATATGGGCCCTGGTCAAAAGTAGTGCACTATAAAGGGATTAGGATGCTATTTGGGACAGACCCCATGTGAAGGCCATTCTAAGGAAACATCTCCGTCCTGTCTGTGGTAGATGATATCTCCACAAACATGTACAATGAGGGAAACTGAACTAAAAACTAAATCATATCAAATATGGATGAGTACAAGTTGACTTGACTTAAAACATTTTAAAATCAAATTTATTTTATAAAGCCCTTTTTACATCAGCAGTTGTCACAAAGTGCTTTACAGATACCCACCGTAAAACCCCAAAGAGCAAGCAATGCAGAAGCAGAAGCACAGTGGCTAGGAAAAATTCCCAAAAAGGCAGAAACCTAGGAAGAAACCCAAGACGTTCAAACGCTCCTTACTCTAAGGAGCATAGGTACACAAATGTTCTCCACAGCATTCTGTTTAGGATTAGTATACACTTGACCAAACCTCTTTTAATGAATCAGACCTTGACAGAGGCCAGTGGGCATCAGTGAAAGGTCTCATCCATGAAAGTGTTCAAACAGTGACTGGCAAATACACAGACACACTAGGGGTTTCTAACCTTTCAAGCCTTGACCTGCCTGCTTCAAAAGGTGATTATTTGTGCTCACAGTCCTCCCTCTCCCACCCCAGTCCTCCCTCTCCCACCCCAGTCCTCCCTCTCCCACCCCAGTGTTCATCTCCTTTAATGTTTGGCCTACTGTTTAAACAGGGATGACCAATGAAGTCACAGTTCATCCCCTTTAATTTAAACCTTGGCCTCCCCTTTAAAACTGTTGTCTCTGACCAACCAGGCTAAGCCTTTGTTTCCAAAGCAACGCATTACAACGAGGAGACAAGAGGGTATGAATATGCTTGCCCGACTCTTGTTATGTATAAGGACTTCCCTTAATTAAAACAACGAGAACACAATAGACCCTGAAAAAGTGCTCCTTCTTGCCTTTGTGATTATGAGAAAGAGATGTTCTTGCACTGTTTGTAAATGATTACCAGTCCACAAAACTGTGAGATCCAATGACATATACAGGAGATGCAATATAAAGAAGCTAACGTTTATGTTGTCTTGTTGTAGTATACTGTACTGTGTGTTTGGTAATTTTTTAAAATCTTAACGTAGACTACACCAAACTGGTATATAATACAGAACAGCAGGCCTGTCTTAAGCATGCATGATGCCCTATGAATATTCTGTCTAAACAACATATATCATTCATATTACAGGAAGTAATAAAACATTATACCGGTTGGCTTGCTACCATGTGAATCATATCAGAGTCGATCAATCAGCTCGGAATTATCTAAAAGTATCTTTGGAATTTAAATTAGCTCCTACAGCTTACAAATACACAATGCTCCTTTGAGTTATTAGCCAAACATTCAGCAAGTTCCAGCCACCGAGACTAATGAGTGATCCCACCCTCATCTTTGTGAGCGCCAGAAAAATCGACAAACAGCAGGAAGTCACCATCATCCCTGCATGGGAGAAAATTGTGAGTAAGACTGACCCCCCCCCCCGACTAGCATCGGTGTCACGATAATGGACGTCCACACTGTGTAGTGTGACTCAGGCCCCCCACCCCCATGTCAATCTCGTCACAAAGCTCTGTAGTCACCCCTGTGTTTTGCCCAGTGAGTCAGCCTGCCAACACTAAGGTAAGCCAGCAGGTAGAGACGGTCAGACAAGCAATGGCTCAAAGCAGCTCTAGTGGGATAAGTGTTATTCTAACCATATGACCTTAAGTCACTGAGAAAAGCCCACTTGAATTTTATGGGCCGGTTTACCGGACACAGATTAAGCCCAGTCCTGGACTAAGAAGTTATTTCAATGGATAATGATCATGCTTTTTAGTCCAGGACCAGGACCAGGCTTGATTCTGTGTCCGGGAAACTGGCACATAAAATTCCAGTGGCTCAGAATAAATTAGACGAAAAACAAAAAGAAATGGAGAAACTTATTCAAGAAAGATCAAGTGTAATATATTATAAAAAATAAAGCTAACTGGATGGAATATGGGGGAAAATGCACCAAATTATTTTTTAATCTTCAACATAGAAATGTTACCAAAAATAATTTAGTGAAACTAGTTACAAATGACGAAGCAAAGTACTTTAAGCTTATGTTTTCGTTTCAGTCGCCTCCATCTCCTCTAACTGAAGCTAATTGTAGGGATTTTTTTCTATTGATAATGTAAAATTAACAGCCATACAGAAATACTCATGTGAAGGTGAAATTACAGAGGAGGAACTTATGGATACAATTAAAGAAATAAAGTCCGGGAAAACTCCAGGGTTGGATACCAGTCGAGGTATACCAAACCTTTTTTGATATACTCAGAGGACCGTTATTAGCATTTTTTAACCAGTCTTTGGTAAATGGTAGATTATCAGACACTAAAGAAGAAGGTCTGATTTAATTACTACTGGGAAATATAAAGATCCAGTCCATTAAAAAAATTGGAAGCCCCTTACACTTCAGTGTTGTGATGCAAAAATTCTAGCAAAATGTATAGCGCATAGAATTAAAAAAGGTATTGTCGGACATTATTAATTCTAATCAGACAGGTTTTTTACATGGACGATACATTGGAGATAATATACAGCAAGTACTGGAAACAGAACACTATGAAAAATCTGGGAAACCAGGCCTGCTATTCATAGCTGACTTTGAAAAGGCATTTTATAAAGTACGACTGGAGTTTATATATAAATGACTGGAGCATTTTGATTTTGGAGAATCTCTTATAAAATGGGTTAAAATCGTGTATAGTAACCCTAGGTGTGAAAGAGCACAGTTAGAAAGATATGGCATATAAACTCAGCAAAAAAAGAAACGTCCCTTTTTCAGGACCCTGTCTTTCAAAGATAATTTGTAGAAATCCAAGTAACTTCACAGATCTTTATTGTAAAAGGTTTAAACACTGTTTCCCATGCTTGTTCAATGAAAAATTGTAGGCCTGTTGTACGGCAGGTCCTCACCAAATGAACATGCACCTGTGGAACGGTCATTAAGACACTAACAACTTACAGACGGTAGGCAATTAAGGTCATAGTTATGAAAACCTAGGACACTAAATAGGCCTTTCTAATGACTCTGAAAAACACCAAAAGAAAGATGCTCAGGGTCCCTGCTCATCTGCGTGAACGTGCCTTAGGCATGCTGCAAGAAGGCATGAGGACTGCAGATGTAAATTGCAATGTCCGTACTGTGAGACGCCTAAGACAGCGCTACAGGGAGACAGGATGGACAGCTGATCGTCCTCGCAGTGGCAGACCACGTGTAACAACACCTGCACAGGATCGGTACATCCGAACATCACACCTGCGGGACAGGTACAGGATGGCAACAACTGCCCGAGTTACACCAGGAACGCACAATTCCTCCATCAGTGCTCAGACTGTCCGCAATAGGCTGATAGAGGCTGGGCTGTGGGCTTGTAGGCCTGTTGTACGGCAGGTCCTCACCAGACATCACCGGCAACAACGTCGCCTATGGGCACAAACCCACCGTTACTGGACCAGACAGGACTGGCAAAAAGTGCTCTTCACTGACGAGTCACGGTTTTGTCTCACTAGGGGTGATGGTTGGATTCGCGTTTATTGTCAAAGGAATGAGCGTTACACCGAGGCCTGTACTCTGGAGCGGGATCGATTTGGAGGTGGAGGGTCTGTCATGGTCTGGGGCGGTGTGTCACAGCATCGGACTGAGCTTGTTGTCATTGCAGGCAATCTCAACGCTGTGCGTTACAGGGAAGACATCCTCCTCCCTCATGTGGTACCCTTCCTGCAGGCTCATACTGACATGACCCTCCAGCATGACAATACCACCAGCCATACTGCTCATTCTGTGTGTGATTTCCTGCAAGACAGGAATGTCAGTGTTCTGCCATGGCCAGCGAAGAGCCCGGATCTCAATCCCATTGAGCACGTCTGGGACCTGTTGGATCGGAGGGTGAGGGCTAGGGCCATTCCCCCAGAAATGTCCAGGAACTTGCAGGTGCCTTGGTGGAAGAGTGGGGTAACATCTCACAGCAAGAACTGGCAAATCTGGTGCAGTCCATGAGGAGGAGATGCACTGCAGTACTTAATGCAGCTGGTGGCCACACCAGATACTGACCCCCCTTTGTTCAGGGACACATTATTCAATTTCTGTTAGTCACATGTCTGTGGAACTTGTTCAGTTTATGTCTCAGTTGTTGAATGTTGTTATGTTCATACACATTTTTACACATGTTAAGTTTGCTGAAAATAAACACAGTTGACATTGAAAGGACATTTGTTTTTTGTTGAGTTTAGTATGTATAAGCTGGAAGTAGAGGCCTAAGCGTTGTTGTTCACTAGTTTACTCCAATTAGGGGAGGGGTGGTGGGGTTGGAAAGTAATAAAGGGAAATATATATTTTTAAAGGATATGTATGTACAGTTGAAATCGGAAGTTTACATACACCTTTTTCACAATTCCTGACATTTAATCCTAGTAAAAATTCCCTGTCTTAGGTCCGTTAGGATCACCACTTTATTTTAAGAATGTGAAATGTCAGAATAATAGTAGAGATAATTATTCATTTCAGCTTTTATTTCTTTCATCACATTCCCAGTGGGTCAGAAGTTTACATACACTCAATTAGTATTTGGTAGCATTGCCTTTAAATTGTTTATCTTGGGTCAAATGTTTCGGGTAGCCTTCCACTCAATCATCAATTTGCAGACGACACAACAGTAGTAGGCTTGATTACCAACAATGACGACACCGCCTACAGGGAGGTGGTGCGGGCTCTGGGAGTGTGGTGCCAGGAAAATAACCTCTCACTCAATGTCAACAAAACAAAGGAGATGATCGTGGACTTCAGGAAACAGCAGAGGGTGCACCCCCCTTTCCACATCGATGGGACCGCAGTGGAGAAGGTGGAAAGCTTCAAGTTCCTTGGCGTACACATCACTGACAAACTGAAATGGTCCACCCACGCAGACAGTGTGGTGAAGAAGGCACAACAGAGCCTCTTCAACCTCAGGAGGCTGAAGAAATATGGCTTGGCACCTAAAACTCTCACAAACTTTTACAGATGCACAATTGAGAGCATCCTGTCGTGCTGTATCACCGCCTGGTACGGCAACTGCCCTGCCCGCAACCTCAGGGCTCTCCAGAGGGTGGTGCAGTCTGCCGAACGCATTACCAGGGGCAAACTACCCGCCCTCCAAGACACCTACAGCACCAGATGTCACAGGTAGGCCAAAAAAGATCATCAAGGACATCAACCACCCGAACCACTGCCTGTTCACCCCGCTATCATCCAGAAGGCGAGGTCAGTACAGGTGCATCAAAGCTGGGACCGAGAGAATGAAAAACAGCTTCTATCTCAAGGCCATCAGACTGTTAAATAGCCATCACTAGCACATTAGAGGCTGCTGCTGCCTATTGAAATCACTGGCCACTTTAAGAAATGGAACACTAGTCACTTTAATAATGTTTACATATCTTTCACTACTCATCTCATATGTATATACTGTATTCTATTCTATAATATTCTACTGTATCTTAGTCCATGCCTCTCTGTCATTGCTTGTCATATATGTATATATTGTATTGGGTATATGTTGTGAAATTGTTAGATATTACTTGTTAGATATTAATGCACTGTCGGTGCATTTCGCTACACCTGCAATAACATCTGCTAAACACGTGTATGCGACAAATAAAATTTGATTTGATAAGTTGGGTGATTTTTGGCCCATTCCTCCTGACAGAGGTGGTGTAACTGAGTCAGGTTTGTAGGCCTCCTTGCTCGCACATGCTTTTTCAGTTCTGCCCACAAATATTCTATAGGATTGAGGTCAGGGCTTTGTGATGGCCACTCCAATACCTTGACTTTGTTGTCCTTAAGCCATTTTGCCACAACTTTGGCAGTATGCTTGGGGTCATTGTCCATTTGGAAGACCCATTTGCGACCAAGCTTTAAATTCCTGACTGATGTCTTGAGATGTTGCTTCAATATATCCACATAATTTTCCTTCCTCATGATGCCATCTATTTTGTGAAGTACACCAGTTCCTCCTGCAGCAAAGCACCTCCACAGCATGATGCTGCCACACCTGTGCTTCACGGTTGGGATGGTGTTCTTCAGCTTGCAAGCACCCTCTTTTTCCTCCAAACATAACGATGGTCATTATGGCCAAACAGTTATATTTTTGTTTCATCAGACCAGAGGACATTTCTCCAAAAAGTAAAATATTTGTCCCCATGTGCAGTTGCAAACCGTAGTCTGGCTTTCTTATGGCGGTTTTGGAGCAGTGGCTTCTTCCTTGCTGAGAGGCCTTTCAGGTTATGTCGATATACATTGAGGGAAAAAAGTAGTTGATTCCTTGCTGATTTTGTACATGTCAAAAATGTTATAAATTGATTTGCATTTTAATGAGGGAAATAAGTATTTGACCCCTCTGCAAAACATGACTTAGTACTTGGTGGCAAAACCCTTGTTGGCAATCACAGAGGTCAGACGTTTCTTGTAGTTGGCCACCAGGTTTGCACACATCTCAGGAGGGATTTTGTCCCACTCCTCTTTGCAGATCTTCTCCAAGTCATTAAAGTTTCGAGGCTGACGTTTGGCAACTCGAACCTTCAGCTCCCTCCACAGATTTTCTATGGGATTAAGGTCTGGAGACTGGCTAGGCCACTCCAGGACCTTAATGTGCTTCTTCTTGAGCCACTCCTTTGTTGCCTTGGCCATGTGTTTTGGGTCATTGTCATGCTGGAATACCCATCCACGACCCATTTTCAATGCCCTGGCTGAGGGAAGGATTTGATGGTACATGGCCCTGTCCGTCATCCCTTTGATGCGGTGAAGTTGTCCTGTCCCCTTAGCAGAAAAACACCCCCAAAGCATAATGTTTCCACCTCCATGTTTGACGGTGGGGATGGTGTTCTTGGGGTCATAGGCAGTGTTCCTCCTCCTCCAAACACGGCGAGTTGAGTTGATGCCAAAGAGCTCCATTTTGGTCTCATCTGACCACAACACTTTCACCCAGTTCTCCTCTGAATCATTCAGATGTTCATTGGCAAACTTCAGACGGCCCTGTATATGTGCTTTCTTGAGCAGGGGGACCTTGCGGGCGCTGCAGGATTTCAGTCCTTCACGGCGTAATATGTTACCAATTGTTTTCTTGGTGACTATGGTCCCAGCTGCCTTGAGATCATTGACAAGATCCTCCCGTGTAGTTCTGGGCTGATTCTTCACCGTTCTCATGATCATTGCAACTCCACGAGGTGAGATCTTGCATGGAGCCCCAGGCCGAGGGAGATTGACAGTTATTTTGTGTTTCTTCCATTTGAGAAATAATCGCACCAACTGTTGTCACCTTCTCACCAAGCTGCTTGGCGATGGTCTTGTAGCCCATTCCAGCCTTGTGTCGGTCTTTAATCTTGTCCCTGACATCCTTGGAGAGCTCTTTGGTCTTGGCCATGGTGTAGAGTTTGGAATCTGATTGATTGATTGCTTCTGTGGACAGGTGTCTTTTATACAGGTAACAAGCTGAGATTAGGAGCACTCCCTTTAAGAGTGTGCTCCTAATCTCAGCTCGTTACCTGTATGAAAGACACCTGGGAGCCAGAAATATTTCTGATTGAGAGGGGGTCAAATACTTATTTCCCTCATTAAAATGCTAATCAATTTATAACATTTTTGACATGCGTTTTTCTGGATTTTTTTGTTGTTTTTCTGTCTCTCACTGTTCAAATAAACCTATCATTAAAATTATAGACTGATAATTTCTTTGTCAGTGGGCAAATGTACAAAATCAGCAGTGGATCAAATACTTTTTTCCCTCACTGTATATATATATACACACACACTACCATTGAAAAGTTTGGGGTCGCTTAGGAATGTCCTTGTTTTCGAAAGAAAAGCAATTTTTTTGTCCATTAAAATAACATCAAATTGATCAGAAATACAGTGTAGTCATTGTTAATAGATTAGAGTGTCTAGTTTGAGAAACAGACGCCTCACAGGTCCTCAACTGGCAGCTTCATTAAATAGTACCCGCAAAACACCAGTCTCAACGTCAACAGTGAAGAGGCGACTCCGGGATGCTGACCTTCTAGGCAGAGTTGCAAAGAAAAAGCCATATCTCACTGGCCAATAAAAATAAAATATTAAGATGGGCAAAAGAACACAGACACTGGACTTTTTCTTTGCAACTCTGCCTAGGTCAGCATCCCGGAGTCGCCTCTTCACTGTTGACGTTGAGACTGGTGTTTTGCGGGTACTATTTAATGAAGCTGCCAGTTGAGGACCTGTGAGGCGTCTGTTTCTCAAACTAGACACTAATGTATTTGTCCTCTTGCTCAGTTGTGCACCGGGCCTCCCAGTTTGCGCTGTTCTGTGAAGGGAGTAGTACACAGCGTTGTACGAGATCTTCAGTTTCTTGGCAATTTCTCGCATGGAATAGCCTTCATTTCTCAGAACAAGAATAGACTGATGAGTTTCAGAAGAAAGGTCTTTGTTTCTGGCCATTTTGATCCTGTAATCGAACCCACAATTGCTGATGCTCCAGATCCTCAACTAGTCTCACGAAGGCCAGTTTTATTGCTTCTTTAATCAGCACAACAGTTTTCAGCTGTGCTAACATAATTGCAAAAGGGTTTTCTAATGATCAATTAGCCTTTTAAAATGATAAACTTGGATTAGCAAACACAACGTGCCATTGGAACACAGGACTGATGGTTGCTGATAATGGGCCTCGGTACGCCTATGAAAATATTCCATTAAAAATCAGCAATTTCCAGCTACAATAGCCATTTACAACATTAACAATGTCTACACTGTATTTCTGATCAATTTGATGTTATTTTAATGGACAAAAAAATCGGTTTTCTTTCGAAAACAAGGAAATTTCTACGTGACCCCAAACTTTTGAACGGTAGTACATATATATATATATATATATATATATATATATATATATGCGAGAGAGAAAAAAACATGAGGGATTTTTAACAAAAATGAAAATAAATATATATAAAAAAACATACAAATACACTAATTGAAAATAAAATGATTAAAAAAAAACAACATTTTATACAAAAAAAAATAATAAAAAAGATTACCAGTGGGCAAAGTGCAAACCCAGACTTATGAACCGAGTGAGTAAGACTTTGTTTAAAGACCTCATTCAAGGCCTGTCCATTTGTGAACCAATCATGTGATTGTCATGTGTCCGTTATTTAGACCAAAAGTATGCTCTAGGGCTACGTGATGACTCACCACACCAGCGTCATGGCAACAGTAGAATGCAGGGATCCTTGAATCAATAGTCCAGATACTGACTAAGCTCACAAGATGACATGAACTCATCTGAGCCCTCTTACTCTTACAGGGTAGAGGGAATTCCTTTACTGGAGGGACGTGGTGAGACATAGGCCAACAACATGGGCCCATTTGATCCGACAACACGCTAAGATCTGAGCTATGGTTAGCTAGCTGCCTCTTACTCCCGTCTCCTCTCTCGGTCGTCATTTCTGAGAACACGGAAGTTGCTAAAACTCAAAGTAAGAAATTGGTCAGGGTTAGGGTGAAGGCAAGTGCACATGGTTAAATCGTTTTACATGTTTTGGGCAAAGAAACACAGCTTGTATTTTGCCTCAGACTGTGATTTGAGGAAAACACTGCCGAAGGGAGGTCTCACCTTGTGGTTTGGCAGCCAAGGCTTCCTTAGTGATGGATACCTTCCCGATGACGTCATCACGGCTGGAACGACACAAGGGCAACAGGTTAGGTAGATTCCACTGAACTTGCTCTTCAAATTTGTACCACTGTGTCAATAATGAACATTTTTAAGAGTCTGCAGTGTGTGTTTACCACAATGCAGGCTAGCAGTCACATGTTTTTCTTGCATAATACTGTAGTTTTAGTATCTTCTCATGTCCAAAGGTATTATGATGGGTTGTCCTCAACAGAATGAGCCTGTTTGTCCATTATTAAGAAAATTTGCTGCAGAACACGCACCTGAATGCACTCATGACTCCTTTCTATGCGCACCAAAATTACAATCGGGTTCTCTGAATTGCCTTATGAAAGCCTAACACTGTAAGATCATATTTTAAAACTTAGCTAGTCATGTTGGCAATAGAACAAGTTTTCAGATGATGCCCACCTGACCCAGATTGCAATTTATAATGGGCTGTTTTTGGATTGCATAAACAACAGTAATTGTGTGATGGCGGGGATGCAGGGTTGTGTTCCAAACAAAACAACTACAAGTGTGCTTGCCTTAGTTCCTCAATGGCACAGCAAGCAGAGCTCTTTGAATCATAAAAGTGTATTGAAATTACTTTGGAGAGGTGTGTGGCCACTTGGAGACACCAGTTAGTCCTCTCACTCAAACCCTTGTCATTTTTTTGTCTTATGTTGCATCTACCCCACATTTTCCAGGAATATTCTTATCACGTTACCCAATGTATCCAGAGTATTTTCAGACTTCGTTATTAACAAATGTAGCGATAAGCATAGTAAAAATCTACAGTGTAATGTTTGGATTCAGTCTTGTGTCCTCAACTTTGGTCTAATAATTTTCCCATAATCTCAAAACTGTTCTCTTTCAATTGCCACCATGCTTATGCATTTTCATATTTCTTCTGCAAGAAACATTTCAATTTAACCCTATCCATATAGGCCAATTCCCATGAGTGTAAGGGGTTAATGTACTGTAAAGCTTTGAATAGAATTTTAAAAAGGACCTAAATATATTTGAATAGGGTCCATAATATATATAAACAATATCAAAATATGAAAATTAAAGTACAGTCCTGCAATTGTGTAGTAAAAGCCTTATGGGTGGCAATGATATAAAAGCTGACTTTGAGAAAAGAGGCAACCTCCTCATTACCTGAGTGAGTCCTCATCCAGTACATGGAAGGAGATGGTATGGAAGGACGGGGGCAGGTGAACGTTATACTCCTCCCCCCAGAAGGGAGAGAGCGTCTTCCATATCGTAGCCGTCCTGGGAGAGAGAGATAAGGTCATACTAATATCAACATTGTAAAGGCATATTGAGATAAGGTCATAAGACAACACCATAAAGGCATATTAATAACGTGATGCATGCATAAATAATACACAATAATCTATACCAGTCCCCATATTGATCTAGTAGCACATCGGAGTCATTCAGGAGCCCTGAATTTGAGTAATGATATGTGTTTTCCAATGAAAGAGATGTATCTTAGTTTGCGTCATTGACCCTAACACAATAAACCTTGATTGTTTGTTGCTAATAGGTATCCCTCAAATAATTTGACTGTCATACATTCTGCTGGCTAGCCAAGGATTTATATTCCTGCTAAATGTCTTAAAAACAACAGGACCATCCAACGCTAAGAATGGCTGAGGTATTTATTTATTTACAAAAGAAAAGGCATTACATATATCTTTAAAGTAACTATCCAGTGTTTCCAGATATCTATGAAATATGACCTATAATGAATTACAATATGAGTGAAATAGTTTTCCTCCCCAAAAATTGTAATTAAGAATGTTAAAATCAGCTTTTATGTTTTGGAATGGTGTGGACGTACCCCAACAGAATGGTGTGGGTATATACCGGTTATTACAAATATGAATGCGAGTATAACACTGATTGGCTAGCTCAACCAATGAGCCAACATGACATCATGTTCTATGAGGAAATAGAAAGCATTTTTGAAACGGCCAGTTTGAGATACAAGTTTGAGGTGGGGTCATAGAGAATGATAGAGAAAGCATCCCTATATCGTTCCCATTAATGGCGTCTGTGAGCGAACGGGCAGCGCGATTGAGGCCATCTCCATTTTGAAGTAGTCAATTTTAAATATTCTACTACTTCTTAAATGAGCTGGCAAAAAAACTGAAAGGGTACATACTGCCACCTGTAGTGTGTTGTTTGAACACTGCTACTGCTCTCTCCTCGTCTGACCATGTGTTCTCGCATACCCCGAGAGCATCTGATCAGCGGGATGGTGGCACAGGAATCCTCATCTCTCCCAAGTGGACATTCTCTCTTTTTCCCCTGACCCATCTGTCTATCTCCTCATTTGAATTCCATGCTGTCACAGCCACTAGCCCATTCAAGCTTAACATCCTTGTCATTTATCGCCCTCCAGGTTCCCTTGGAGAGTTCATCAATGAGCTTGACGCCTTGATAAGTTCCTTTCCTGAGGATGGCTCACCCCTCACAGTTCTGGGTGACTTCAACCTCCCTACGTCTACATTTGACTCATTTCTCTCTGCCTCCTCCTTTCCACTCCTCTCCTCTTTTGACCTCACCCTCTCACCATCCCCCCCTACTCACAAGGCAGGCAATACGCTTGACCTCATCTTTACTAGATGCTGTTCTTCTACTAATCTCACTGCAACTCCCCTCCATGTCTCCGACCACTACTTTGTATCCTTTTCTCTCTCGCTCTCCTCCAACACTACTCACTCTGCCCCTACTCAGATGGTAATGCGCCGTCGCAACCTTCGCTCTCTCTCTCCCGCTACTCTCTCCTCTTCCATCCTATCATCTCTTCTCTCTGCTCAATCCTTCTCCCTCCAATCTCCTGATTCTGCCTCCTCAAACCTCCTCTCCTCCCCTTCTGCATATTTTGACTCTCTATGTCCCCTATCCTCCCGGCCGGCTCGGTCCTCCCCTCCTGCTCCGTGGCTTGACAACTCATTGCGAGCTCACAGAACAGGGCTCCGGGCAGCCGAGCGGAAATGGAGGAAAACTAGACTCCCTGCGGACCTGGCATCTTTTCACTCCCTCCTCTCTACATTTTCTTCATCTGTTTCTGCTGCTAAAGCCACTTTCTACCACTCTAAATTCCAAGCATCTGCCTCTAACCCTAGGAAGCTCTTTGCCACCTTCTCCTCCCTGCTGAATCCTCCTCCCCCTCCTCCCTCTCTGTGGATGACTTCATCAACCATTTTGAAAAGAAGGTTGACGACATCCGATCCTCGTTTGTTAAGTCAAATGACACTGCTGGTCCTGCTCACACTGCCCTACCCTATGCTTTGACTTCTTTCTCCCCTCTCTCTCCAGATGAAATCTTGCGACTTGTGACGGCCAGCCGCCCAACAACCTTCCCGCTTGACCCTATCCCCTCCTCTCTTCTCCAGACCATCTCCGGTGACCTTCTCCCTTACCTCACCTCGCTCATCAACTCATCCTTGACCGCTGGCTATGTCTCTTCCGTCTTCAAGAGAGCGAGAGTTGCACCCCTTCTCAAAAAACCAACACTCGATCCCTCTGATGTCAACAACTACAGACCAGTATCCCTTCTTTCTTTCTCTCCAAAACTCTTGAGCGTGCCGTCTTTAGCCAACTCTCTTGCTATCTCTCTCAGAATGACCTTCTTGATCCAAACCAGTCAGGTTTCAAGACTGGTCATTCAACTGAGACTGCTCTTCTCTGTGTCACGGAGGCTCTCCGCACTGCTAAAGCTAACTCTCTCTCCTCTGCTCTTGTCCTTCTAGACCTGTCTGCTGCCTTTGATACTGTGTACCATCAGATCCTCCTCTCCACCCTCTCCGAGTTGGGCATCTCCGGCGCGGCTCACTCTTGGATTGCGTCCTACCTGACCGGTCGCTCCTACCAAGTGGCGTGGCGAGAATTTGTCTCCGCACCACGTGCTCTCACCACTGGTGTCCCCCAGGGCTCAGTTCTAGGCCCTCTCCTATTCTCGCTATACACCAAGTCACTTGGCTCTGTCATATCCTCACATGGCCTCTCCTATCATTGCTACGCAGACGACACACAACTAATCTTCTCCTTTCCCTCTTCTGATAACCAGGTGGCGAATCGCATCTCTGCATGTCTGGCAGACATATCAGTGTGGATGACGGATCACCACCTCAAGCTGAACCTCGGCAAGACGGAGCTGCTCTTCCTCCCGGGGAAGGACTGCCCATTCCATGATCTCGCCATCAGGGTTGACAACTCCGTTGTGTCCTCCTCCCAGAATGCGAAGAGCCTTGGCGTGAACCTGGACAACACCCTGTCGTTCTCCGCTAACATCAAGGCGGTGACCCGATCCTGTAGGTTCATGCTCTACAACATTCTGAGAGTACGACCCTGCCTTACACAGGAAGCGGCACATGTCCTAATCCAGGCACTTGTCATCTCCCGTCTGGATTACTGCAACTCGCTGTTGACTGGGCTCCCTGCCTGTGCCATTAAACCCCTACAACTCATCCAGAATGCCGCAGCCCGTCTGGTGTTCAACCTTCCCAAGTTCTCTCACCTCACCCCGCTCCTCCGCACACTCCACTGGCTTCCAGTTGAAGCTCGCATCTGCTACAAGACCATGGTGGTTGCCTATGGAGCTGTGAGGGGAACGGCACCTCCGTACCTTCAGGCTCTGATCAGTCCCTATACTCAAACGAGGGCATTGCGTTCATCCACCTCTGGCCTGCTGGCCCCCCTACCTCTGCGGAAGCACAGTTCCCGCTCAGCCCAGTCAAAACTGTTCGCTGCTCTGGCACCCCAATGGTGGAACAAGCTCCCTCACAACGCCAGGACAGCGGAGTCACTCACCACCTTCCGGAGACACTTGAAACCCCACCTCTTTAAGGAATACCTGGGATAGGATAAAGTAATCCTTCTACCCTTCTATGGAGAGACAGCGGGCTCAAATTCCACAATTAAGGGTTTTACTAGCGACAGAGAGCATGTAGCCATTGACTTCAGCTTTTTACAGTCAGCTCCCATTCAGCAAGCCAGGCGAGAGGTCACACAGTTAAACATTAACAAGTAAAGCTGGCCTTCCCTTACTCTACTGTTCCGTCTACAGCAGATTGTCAGGCTGAGGCGACCAACAGACTTTACCAGCAGATTGCTCATAACAACAAACGCTTGGTTAAAGATAATGGCTGAATTGTCCTAATCCTTTTGGATAACACAGTCCTAAATTAAAAGGTGTTTCTATTCTATGCAGATAAACCTCAGCTAAAAATGCTTTTTGTCCATCACAATTGCCAAACAAGACATTGTAATTCTAGATATAATACGTTGATTAAAACACACTCTTGGCTTTCATCAAAACACACCCAGGTGGATCAGCATATAAAGCTTTAGCCAGCTGAGATTTGCCGAACTAATTGAAAGTAAGTGGCGCTCTATGGAAATTATGATCTAATTAATCATCTGTAAAATGTATGATAATCGCCGAAGCGCAAACAAAGCAGGGCGGCAGAGAGGATCTTCAGCCGGCTTAATGGGTCTGCCAGAGACAGGAAACACACACACACACACATACATACCTAATGATGGCCTCATTGTCAATCCTCACGATGCAATATGGATCACTGCTTCCAGTTCTGCAATGGAAATCAGAGAGAGCATAACAAACACATTCACTGATGAAACTCAGAGGAGAAGATGACAGTCACACGGTAAGTCATACCTACATAAAGACTTCATAAAACATTATTACTATCCCAAAACGCATTCATAAGCAGTACTAATACTTATGCCAACAACCGCATGTTGAAATTTCCATTATGACACGTACGCTCACTCATATTCATTACCTATGTCAGTAATGTCACTTATAATGCGGACATAAGATTTGATGACATGCTCATGTACTGCTTATGTGTGTTATGAGTAATGAATGTATTATGACGTCCTTATGTAGGTACCCTTCAAATAAAGTGTTGCCCAAATGTCCATAGACACTCAATAGTGTGCCCGAGGCAGAGGCTACATAGAATTATTCATTTCTAAAATTATAAATAAAATAACATTACGGATGGATGGATGGGTAAACCTAGTTGTACTGACGCTAAGTTCTACAACCACAAGGTGTGAGGAAATATTAAACAAAGGATTGAGCCAGCATAGAAACATTTAACATGCTTTCTTATCATTGTGGTACAAACTCAGCCTCTGGGTGTGTGTGTGCGTGCACGCTTGTGTGTACACGTGCATGTCCTTTGGTGTAAGTCAAAGTCTATGGCGAAAGGGCACCCGATGCGTAGTCTAGCCTTTGCAGCTTCCCAGTTCAAAAGAGCCATCCTGGGTACCGGCAGACATCACAACCGGTCCGGGTCCGCTGCTGGCCTTTAAAGCCTCAGGCTGCTTCCCAAATCAAATCAAAGTTTATTGGTTGCGTACACAGTTTAGCAGATGTTATAGCAGGTACAGCGAAATGCTTGTGTTACTAGCTCCTGACAGTGCAGTAAAAAATGTCAAACAAAATAATTATTAAATAATAGAAGCAAGAAATCACAAATGTCAGGACGAATGCAGTAAAGAATCCAAATAAACACTATCAGTAATCCAAATGCAATCTATGCGTATATACAGTGGCTTCAGAAAGTATTCACCCCCCTTGACTTTGTCCACATTTTGTTGTGTTACAGCCTGAATTTAAAATTGATTAAATTGAGATTGTGTCATTAGCCTACACACAATGTCAAAGTGAAAATTGTTACGAATTAATACAAAATGAAAAGGTGAAATGTCTTGAGTCAATAAGTATTCAACCCTTTTATTATGGCAAGCCTAACTAAATACAGGAGTAAAGATTAGCTTAACAAGTCACATAATAAGTTGAATTGACTGCATGGACAATAGTAGTGTTTAACATAATTTTTGAATGACTACCTCATCTATGTACCCCACACATACAATTATCTGTAAGGTCCCTCAGTCGAGCAGTGAATTTCAAACACAGATTCAACCACAAAGACCAGGGAGGTTTCCCAATGCCTCGCAAAGAAGGTCACCTATTGGTAAAAATAAAAAAGCAGACACTGAATATCCCTTGAGCATAGTGAAGTTATTAATTACACTTTGGATGGTGTATCAATACACCCAGTCACTACAAAGATACAGGCATCCTTCCTAACTCAGTTGCCAGAGAGGAAGGAAACCACTTAGGGGTTTCACCATGAGGCCAATGGTGACTTTAAAACAGTTAGAGTTAATGGCTGCGATAGGAGAAAACTGAGGATGGATCAACGACATTGTAGTTACTCTACAATACTAACCTAAACGAGAGTGAAAAGAAGGAAACCTTTACAGAATACAAATATTTCAAAACATGCATCTTGTTTGAATTAAGGCACTAAAGTAAAACCGATAAAAATGTTGCAAAGAAATTAACTTTATGTAATGAACACAAAGCGTTATGTTTGGGGCAAATCCAACACAACACATTACTGAGTACCAATCCTCATATTTTCAAGCAAGCAAGGGACTAATGGCGCCGGAGAAGATGGCTGCCGTTTTACAGCCCTCTAACCAATTGTACTATTATGTGTTTTTTCGCGTTATTTGTAATTTATTCTGTACATAATGTTTCTGCCATCGTCTCTTATAAGCAAAAAGAGCTTCTGGATATCAGGACAGTGATTACTCACCTCGTATTGGACGAAGATTTTTCTTCAACGAGTCGGACGTGAAGGATATCCTACAGACACCCGACAAGGCCCAAATCCCCGTCATTCGCAGGAGAAAGAGACGGAGATATATATATATATATATATATATATTTAAAAGTCATTTAGCAGACGCTCTTATCCAGAGCGACTTACAGGAGCAATTAGAGTTAAGTGCCTTGCTCAAGGGCACATCGACACATTTTTCACCTAGTCGGCTAGGGGATTAGAACCAGCGACCTTTCGGTTACTGGCACAACGCTCTTAAACACTAAGCTACCTGCAGCTCTGCAGATATCGTGGACGTAGGTCGGGGTGCCTCGTAAGGATCCGACGGCGAGCGAGTAAACTGCCTCTTCCATCAATCCTATTAGCCAATCTTCAATCATTGGAAAATAAATTAGATGACCTAAGATTACGCTTATCCTACGAACGGGACATAAAAAACTGTAATATCTTATGTTTCACTGAGTCGTGGCTGAACGAAGACATGGACAACATACAGCTAGCGGGCTATACGCTACATCGGCAGAATAGAACGGCTGACTCCGGTAAGACAAGGGGTGGCGGTCTGTGTATATTTGTAAACAACAGCTGGTGCACTAAATCAAATACTAAGGAAGTCTCGAGGTTTTGCTCGCCTGAGGTAGAGTATTATGATAAGCTGTAGACCACACTATTTACCAAGAGAGTTTTCATCTATATTTTTCATAGCAGTCTATTTACCACCACAAACCAATGCTGGCATTAAGATTGCACTCAATGAGCTGTATAAGGCCATTACTAAACAGGAAAACGCTCATCCAGAGGCAGCGCTCCTAGTGGTCGGGGACTTTAATGCAGGGAAACTTAAATCCGTTCTACCTAAATTCTACCAGCATGTTAAATGTGCAACCAGAGGAAAAAAAACTCTAGACCACCTTTACTCCACACACAGAGACACATACAAAGCTCTCCCTCGCCCTCCATTTGGCAAATCTGACCATAACTCTATCCTCCTGATTCCTGCTTATAAGCAAAAACTAAAGCATGAAGCACCAGTGACTCTGTTAATAAAAAAGTGGTCAGATGACGCAGATGCTAAGCTACAGGACTGTTTTGCTAGCACAGACTGGAACATGTTCCGGGATCCTTCAGATAGCATTGAGGAGTACACCACATCAGTCACTGGCTTCATCAATAAGTGCATTGATGATGTCGTCCCCACAGCGACTGTACGTACATACCCCAACCAGAAGCCATGGATTACAGGCAACATCCGCACTGAGCTAAAGGGTAGAGCTGCCACCTTCAAGGAGCGGGACTCTAACCCGGACGCTTATAAGAAATCCCGCTATGCCCTCCGACGAACCATAAAACAGGCAAAGAGTCAATACAGGACTAAGATTGAATCGTACTACACCGGCTCTGACGCTCGTCGGATGTGGCAGGGCTTGAAAACTATTACAGACTACAAAGAGAAGCATAGCCGCAAGCTTCCCAGTGACACAAGCCTACCAGACGAGCTAAACCACCTCTATGCTCGCTTCGAGGCAAGCAACACTGAAGCATGCATGAGAGCACCAGCTGCTCCGGATGAATATGTGATCACGCTCTCCGTAGCCGATGTGAGTAAGACTTTTAAGCAGGTGAACATTCACAAGGCCGCAGGGCCAGACGGATTACTAGGACGTGTCCTCCGATCATGTGCTGACCAACTGGCAAGTGTCTTCACCGACATTTTCAACATGTTCCTGACTGAGTCTGTAATACCAACATGTTTCAAGCAGACCACCATAGTCCCCGTGCCCAAGGACACTAAGATAACCTGTCTAAATGACTACTGCCCCGTAGCACTGACGTCTGTAGCCATGAAGTGCTTTGAAAGGCTGGTCATGGCTCACATCAACACCATTATCCCAGAAACCCTAGACCCACTCCAATTTGCATACCGCACCAACAGATCCACAGATGATGCAATCTCTATTGCACTCCACTCTGCCCTTTCCCACCTGGACAAGAGGAACACCTACGTGAGAATGCTATTCATTGACTACAGCTCAGCATTCAACCCCATAGTGCCCTCAAAGCTCATCACTAAGCTAAGGATCCTGGGACTAAACACCTCCCTCTGCAACTGGATCCTGGACTTCCTGACGGGCCGCCCCCAGGTGGTAAGGGTAGGTAACAACACATCTGCCACACTGATCCTCAACACAGGAGCCCCTCAGGGGTGCATGCTCAGTCCCCTCCTGTACTCCCTGTTCACCCATGACTGCATGGCCAGGCACGACTCCAACACCATCATTAAGTTTGCCGACGACACAACAGTGGTAGGCCTGTGTTACGGATACAGGTATCCTGTGTTTTTGTGTGTTTCTCTCCTTCTGCCCTAATCACAGGTGTCCTGTATGTTCCTGATTGGTGGTCGTTGAGGTGTCTGCTGATTGGACCAATCAGTGAACATTCCTGTTAATTGCACCACCTGTTATTCGTTTGTTCAATCACACATCCCATTTTATAAAAACCAGACTTGTGTTTGTTGAGAGAGAGAGACTTTTTGCCATATGTGAGTATGGACACGGTGGTGTCCTGTGTGTTGTGTACGCACTAAGTTGTTGGTTACCCTATTGGTAACATTATTAGAATATATTTCTTTACCTGAGTGTGGATACTGTTGTATCCTGTGTGGTGTGTACTTATTTAATTGCTGAGTACCCTGTTTAGTAGTTTTGTGTGTTTTTTGGGAAAAGGGGGGTTTAAGCTAGTTGCCCTTGGGCGTACATTACCCGTAGGAAGAAATCTGTCTATAAACACCAGTTAGACCTGAGCGGACCACCCACTGTATTTTTGTATGGTAGCAGTAGCCTAGCGGTTCTTCAGGCAGGCTAGATCAGTTTAGGGGGTTTTACACTATTGTTTCATTTCTTGGGTCCTGCTCAGCCCTTTTTCCCAAACCCTTACCGTGTGTTCATAAATAAACACTTTGTGTTTGACGGTAGTTCATGGTAGTTGTGTCTTATTTGTTCTCACTATTCCATGCCACACTTATAATTTACATGAATTTATGTTACGGGTCTCATGTCCATCCACCCTAGATGTTTAGAGCCACGGGGTTCGTAACATAAAGTGGGGGCTCGTCTGGGATCCTATCTATCCCATGCTACTCATGTAAATTAGTTAGTGTCTGGTTCAGTGTTGAGCTTAGCAGCTGTAACTACCTGTTTTTTTTTGTGTGTTCAGTAGTCGACGGCTCGTGTTGCTAGTAGGATGGCTACTTTTGAGTTGGAGGCATTTTTGGAAAACCCTACGTGGGAGGTTTTTGATAATTGCCGTAGAGTGGATCTACAGGCTTTGGCTGACCACTTTTCTGTACCCATACCGAGGGGGTTTAGTGAAAGCAGAAGTTAGGGAAGTAGTGTTAGCGATATTGTTAAACGAGCGAGTGCTTGAGTTACCGCCGCCTGAGTCTGCTGCTCCTGTAGGGGATGTGGTTGCTGTTCCTGTAAGCCCATCAGTGTCTGAGGACGAGGCTAAGGCTCCAGCCACATTGCCCCGTTATGACCCACTCTCCCCACTGACTGACAGTGATGCCAGGATGGATGTCCGCTCGACACGGCTCCAAATAGAGGCGGAAGAGCGGGCACAAATCAGGCAAGACAAGCTGGAGATGCGTAAGATGGAACTGGAGACGCGTAGGCTTGATCAAGAACTGGAGACGCGTAAGATGGAACTGGAGATGCGTAAAATGGAACTAGAGGCAGAAACAGCGAGGTTAGTCTCTGCTCATACTATGCCTGCTAGTGAGCCAGCCTCACCAGCGGTGTCGTCTGCTACATTTGATATTAGTAGACAGATCACCTTGGTACCTGTGTTTAGGGAGTCAGAGGTTGATTCCTATTTCAGTGTGTTTGAGCGTATAGCGGTAGCATTGAAATGGCCCGACGAGGTATGGTGCCTATTACTTCAGTGTAAGCTAACAGGTAAAGCCCAAGAGGTTCTGGCAGCGCTACCTCTTGAAGACAGTTTGAATTATGAGGTGGTCAAAGCTACTGTTCTTCGTGCCTATGAGCTTGTTCCTGAGGCATATCGACAGAGATTTAGGTCTCATAAAAGTCTCCTACTCAGACTTATGTGGAGTTTGCTAGAGACAAAGGAAATCTGTTTGACAAATGGCACAGTGCTAGTAAGGTAACTGATTTTAACTCTCTACGGGAGTTAATCTTGTTAGAAGAGTTTAAAAATTGTTTACCGGAACGCATTGTAGTTTATCTGAACGAACAGAAAGTATCCTCACTGTCGGAAGCGTCTGTATTGGCAGACGAGTTTGTGTTGACGCATAAGAGCGTGTTTTCGGCTCGTACGGAGAGCCGGGCTGCGGAGTTGCTAACTTTTAATCCTAGTCGACCAGCAGTACATCCAGCACGCCCAAAAGATGTGCGTCACTGTTTCTATTGTCATAAGGTGGGACATATAGTTAATGATTGCTTTCTGCTAAAACGCAAACCGGGGATGCCTCTAGCACGCCAGGCCGCCAACGGGTGTTGGGCTGATTCGGATGCGGTTGTAGGGCCGGAATCAAGACAGAAGCCTCATAGTGAATGTGGTTTGAAAGTCCCTGTCCCAGATCACAGTTATGAACCGTTCATTTTTGAGGGGTTTGTTTCTATATCAGATGATGAAGCGTCTCAGCGTCCAGTTAGAATCCTCAGAGATACTGGTGCGGCGCAGTCGTTCATACTAGCTGATGTGTTGCCCTTGTCCAGTAATACATATTGTGGTTCCAGTGTGTTAGTACAAGGAATTGAAATGGGTTTCGTCCCAGTGCCATTGCACTTTGTGAACGTACACTCTGAGTTAGTCAGTGGATTGTTCAGAGTGGGCGTACGTCTATGTTGCCAGTAAAAGGTGTGACATTTATAATGGGCAACGATATTGCCGGAGGAAAGGTAATACCCATATTGGAGGTATTGGATAAAAGTGACCAGTCTCTCTCCGAGGAGCTGGCACAGGGTTATCCAGATGTGTTCCCCGCTTGTGCTGTCACACGTGCTCAAGCACGACAAGTGGGTGAAGTGGTAGATTTGTCAGACACGATTCTATTCAGAGAGTGTGACCCAGAGGATAGTTCGGGTGCTACCTCTGGTAAGCTGGTGCAGTCTGACCAACAGCCCAGAGAAAGGAAGAAGGATGTGGAACTTGTTGCTGAAGCAATACAGTTACCAGTTACTCGTGAGCAGCTGATCGCTAACCAACAGGTTGACATTAGCCTGGCTAAATGTTTTTCTAGTGTTGTCTCAAAAGACGAGCTAAAGAAGAAAAACATGGCATACTTCATTGATGGTAATCTCCTCATGCGTAAATGGACATCCCATGTTGACGCTGGCGGAGATTGGAATGCTGTTTACCAAATAGTGATTCCTACAGCCTTTCGACAAAATGTTTTATCCCTCGCTCATGATCACCAGTGGTCCGGACATCTGGGAGTCACCAAGACTTATGATCGTGTTTTGCGACATTTCTTTTGGCCTGGTTTAAAACAAGATGTGGCTCAGTTCTGTCGGACTTGCCACACCTGTCAAGTAGTTGGGAAACCGAACCAGGTTATTTCCCCCGCGCCTCTTTGTCCCATACCGGCCATAGGTGAACCATTCGAACATGTGATGGTTGATTGTGTTGGACCATTACCAAAAACAAAATCTGGTAACCAGTTTATGTTGACAATTATGTGTGTGGCCGCCAGGTACCCAGAGGCCATTCCTCTGCGAAAAGGGGTTGGATAATGTGTTGGCAGATGCTTTGTCTCGTGTGTATGATCTAGGGTTTTTTTTTGTTATCCCGGCAGGATGATTATAGAAATTTGGGTGTTGTGATAGTACGTGTGTCGCAAACCATTGTGGTTTGCTCTTTTAAGGGTGGGAGTGTTACGGATACAGGTATCCTGTGTTTTTGTGTGTTTCTCTCCTTCTGCCCTAATCACAGGTGTCCTGTATGTTCCTGATTGGTGGTCGTTGAGGTGTCTGCTGATTGGACCAATCAGTGAACATTCCTGTTAATTGCACCACCTGTTATTCGTTTGTTCAATCACACATCCCATTTTATAAAAACCAGACTTGTGTTTGTTGAGAGAGACTTTTTGCCATATGTGAGTATGGACACGGTGGTGTCCTGTGTGTTGTGTACGCACTAAGTTGTTGGTTACCCTATTGGTAACATTATTATAATATATTTCTTTACCTGAGTGTGGATACTGTTGTATCCTGTGTGGTGTGTACTTATTTAATTGCTGAGTACCCTGTTTAGTAGTTTTGTGTGTTTTTTGGGAAAAGGGGGGTTTAAGCTAGTTGCCCTTGGGCGTACATTACCCGTAGGAAGAAATCTGTCTATAAACACCAGTTAGACCTGAGCGGACCACCCACTGTATTTTTGTATGGTAGCAGTAGCCTAGCGGTTCTTCAGGCAGGCTAGATCAGTTTAGGGGTTTTACACTATTGTTTCATTTCTTGGGTCCTGCTCAGCCCTTTTTCCCAAACCCTTACCGTGTGTTCATAAATAAACACTTTGTGTTTGACGGTAGTTCATGGTAGTTGTGTCTTATTTGTTCTCACTATTCCATGCCACACTTATAATTTACATGAATTTATGTTACGGGTCTCATGTCCATCCACCCTAGATGTTTAGAGCCACGGGGTTCGTAACAGCCTGATCACCGACAACGATGAGACAGCCTATAGGGAGGAGGTCAGAGACCTGGCCGTGTGTTGCCAGGATAACAACCACTCCCTCAACTTGACCAAGACAAAGGAGATGATTGTGGACTACAGGAAAAAAAAAAAGAGAACTGAGCACGCACCCATTGTCATCGACGGGGCTGTAGTGGAACAAGTTGAGAGCTTCAAGTTCCTTGGTGTCCACATCACCAACGAACTACAATGGTCCAAACACACCAAGACAGTCGTGAAGAGGGCACGACAAAGCCTATTCCCCCTCAGGAGATTGAAAAGATTTGGCATGGGTTCTCAGATCCTCAAAAAGTTCTACAGCTGCACCATCGAGAGCATCCTGACTGGTTGCATCACTGCCTGGTATGGAAACTGCTCGGCCTCCGACCGCAAGGCACTACAGAGGGTAGTGCGTACGGCCCAGTACATCACTGGGGCCAAGCTTCCTGCCATCCAGGACCTCTATACCAGGCGGTGTCAGAGGAAGGCCCTCAAAATTGTCAAAGACTCTAGCCACCCTAGTCATAGACTGTTCTCTCTCACTTTAACTCTACCCACATGTACATATTACCTCAGCTACCTCAACTAGCCGGTGCCCCCGCACATTGACTCTGCACCGGTACCCCCCTGTATATAGCCTGCCTACTGTTATTTTATTTTACTTCTGCTCTTTTTTTCTCAACACTTTTTTGTTGTTTTATTTTAGTTTTTTATTAAGAAATAAATGCATTGTTGGTTAAGGGCTGTAAGTAAGCATTTCACGGTAATGTCTACACCTGCATGTGGCAAATCAAATTTGATTTGATTTGATTTGGTGGTGGCTGCATCACATTATGGGTATGCTTGAGTTTTTTAGGATACAAAGGAAACGGAATAGAGCTAAGCACAGGGAAAATTCTAGAGGAAAACCTGGTTCAGTCTGCTTTCCAACGGACACTAGGAGACAAACTCACCTTTCGGCAGGGCAAGACCAGATATACATAAGGCCAGATATACACTGAAGTTGGTTACCAAGACGACATTGAATGTTCCTGAGTGGCCTAGTTACAGTTTTGACCTAAAATGGCTTGAAAATCTATGGCAAGAATTCTTCAAGAATAATGTGCAAATATTGTACAATCCAGGTGTGCAAAGCTCTTAGAGACTTACCCAGAAAGACTCACAGCTGTGATCACTGCCAAAGGCGATTCTAACATGTATTGCCTCAGGGGGTTGAATACTTATGTAATGAAGATAGTGTTTCTTTTTTGTGTAGATCGTTGACAAAAAAAAGACAATTAAATCCATATTAATCCTACCTTGTAACACAACAAAATGTGGAAAAAGTCAAGGGGTGTGTATACTTTCTGAAGGCACTGTACACCAAAATATATACTAAGAATGAAATGTACAGTAGTAGATATATTAGAATGAGCTATGTGACGAATTAAAGTATATGAATACACAGTGTGAAAAACAGTATAAAAGAAATGGTCCAGTGTTTAATAATGTCTATGTACAGCGGTGTCCAAAAATTGACACCCTCGATAAAGATGAGCAACAATGACTGCACAAAACAAATAACTCAAACAATGAGCCATATTGTATGCTACAAAAATTGGGAAATCACATTCCTTTTTTTTTTTTTTTATTATTTTTTTTCTGGGGGAATGGATCAGCTTAATATTGCAGATAGATTGTATCTTCTATCAATGTAATTGTCTGCATCACTTCCAATCCCCCATGTTTTAAAAAATATATATATACTCCCCTTTATTACTTTTGAACCCCACCATCCTTTCCCTACTTGGAGTAAATTAGTGAACAACAATGCCCAGGCCTCTACTTCCGGTCTATACTTACTATCTACACCTTATGGACAGAGTTAATTTTACAATAATTATATTATATATATATCTTTTTTTTTGCTCCTGAACTTCTTCTACTCTCAACCTCTCCGATCATTTTCATGATGTCCATCCGGTTTGCTTCTATATGCCATATCTTTCTAACTGTGCTCTTTCCCAAAAGCTTCCAACATACAACCTATATACTTATTATGGACACAGTATGCTTACATTATTAGCTATCTTTGTTATTATTTGTTGTTATTTGTTATTAGTCCCATCCTTCAACTCTATTCAATACCTCCCATCTATCTCTTAACACCATCCATATAGGATTTCTATTTGCCATATATATTTCAACCGTACTGTGATGTTTTACAAAAGTTCTGAACCTTTCTATTCTCATTGCTTCTACAGATTGTGAATTAAAAATAAACATTTTTGCTAAAAGTATTATTATATTATTGATTGATTGACTATGACTTTTCAGATCACCCAGTAATGCTATCTGCAAGGTTAGCTCCAGGTAAATATTGCAATCCTTTAGCCATTCCTGGACCTGTGTCCAAAAACAAGCTACAAATGGACAGAACCAAAACAAATGATCTAATGATTCTGTCTCTTCACAGCAAAATCTGCAGAGCTGGGAAGATTGTATCCCCCATATAAATAACATTCTATTGGTAGCAAGAATTTTATATAATAATTTAAATTGAAAGATTCTAATTTTTGAATCCGTGTCGTTTTGCGTGTCAGTTCATAAACACTATGCCATGGGATCGGTCACGTCAAAGATCTCTTCCCAACTATTTTGCAATCTATATGGGACGGCTGTCAATCCTTTGGTCCTTAAGTGAAACTGATATACTTTTTATTTAATCACAGTTTTCCTTAACCAATTATGTTCTTTAATGCAAGGCCGACAGACAAGTTCCTTACTTTCTCCCCTTCCACTTTCCTCTTCCACTTTTGCGGTAAGGCTGCAATTATTTGGTTGTAATTTTGGGTAGAGCAGACATTTCCATATGTTTTTGTTAGCTGCATGTGCGACATAACTCCACCAGTCCTACCGATGATATCATTTACGAAGATTATACCTTTTTTAAACATTCTGTCAAAAAATAAAGGTTTTTTTGTCAATTAGTATATTTGAATTTAACCACAATATTTGTTGCATTATTTGTTCTGTCGTTTCTGGAGGATTAAATTGAAATTGCAACCAACTTTCTATTGCTTGTTTTAGAAATAGTGATATTTGGGAGATTATTTCCTTTTCAAATAACTGAAAGTGAGAGGTTGTAATCTGAATAAAGGGAAAAAGGCCTTTCTTGAACATTGGGTGAGACAATCTTACTAATTTGCTTGAGAACCAGTTCGGATTTAAGTATAACTTTTGTATGACTGAAGCTTTTAGTGATAGGTCTAATGCTTTAATATTTAATAATTTCTGTCCTCTGAATTCATATTCATTATATAAATATGCCCTTTTAATTTTGTCTGGCTTGCCGTTCCAAATAAAATTGAATATTTTTTTCTCATATAATTTAAAAAACTGTTCGCTAGGCGTAGGCAAGACCATAAGCAAATAGGTAAACTGGGATAATACTAAAGAGTTAAATCAGGGTGATTTTTCCACAAATTGACAGGTATTTTCCTATCCATGGTAGTAAGATCTTAGCTATTTTTGCTAACTTTCTATTAATATTTATTGAAGTGAGATCATTTATTTCCTTTGGGATATGTATTCCGAGTATATCCACATCACCATCAGACCATTTTATTGGTAAACTACATGGTAATGTAAAAATTGTATTTTTTAGTGATCCAATACGTAATATAGTACATTTGTCATAATTTGGTTGTAATCCAGAGAGGTTAGAAAATGTATCTAGATCCTCTATGAGGCTGTGGGGGGATTCTAGTTGTGGATTTAAAAGAAAACATGAATCATCAGCGTACAATGACACCTTTGTTTTTAAGCCCTGTATTTCTAATCCTCTGATATTATTATTGGATCTGATTTTAATAGCTAACATCTCGATGGCCACAATAAATAGATATGCCGATAGTGGACAACCTTGTTTCACTCCTCTTGACATTTTAAAACTTTCTGAGAAATAGCCATTATTTACTATTTTACACCTAGGGTTACTATACAGGATTTTGTCCCATTTTATAAGAGATTCTCCAAAATTGAAATGCTCCAGGCATTTATATATAAACCCCAGTCGAACTTTATCAAATGCCTTTTCGAAGTCTGCTATGAATAGCAGGCCTGGTTTCCCATATTTTCCATAGTGTTCTATTGTTTCCAATACTTGCCTTATATTATCTCCAATGTATCTTCCATGTAAAAAACCTGTCTGATTAGAATGAATAATATCCGACAATACCTTTTTAATTCTATGCGCTATACATTTTGCTAGGATTTTTGCATCACAACACTGAAGTGTAAGGGGCCTCCAATTTTGTAAATGGACTGGATCTTTATATTTTCCACTTGTATCCTGTTTCAGTAATAATGAGATCTTCTTCTTGAGTGTCAGATAATCTACCATTTACATAGGTGTGGTTAAAACATGCTAATAACGGTCCTCTTAGTATATCAAAAAAGGTTTGGTATACCTCGACTGGTATGCCATCCAACCCTGGAGTTTTCCCGGACTTTATTTCTTTAATTGCATCCAGAAGTTCCTCCTCTGTAATTTCACCTTCACATGAGTCTTTCTGTGTGGCTGTTAATTTGACATTATCAATAGAAAAAAATCTCTACAATTAGCTTCAGTTAGAGGAGATGGAGGCGACTGAAAAGAAAACATATGCTTAAAGTACTTTGTTTCTTCCTTCAAAATATCATTTGGTGAATTATGGGTGACTCCGTCAATTGTAACCAGTTTCATTAAGTTATTTTTGGTAGCATTCCTATGTTGAAGATTAAAAAATTATTTAGTGCATTTTTCCCCATATTCCATCCAGTTTGCTTTATTTTTATAATATATTACACTTGATCTTTCTTGAATAAGTTTCTCCATTTCTTTTTGTTTTTCCTCTAATTTATTCTGAGCCTCTATGTTACAGTTTTTATTGCCATCTATCTGTTCTGTTAGACTTTCTATTTCCTTTCTTAGTATAAACTCTTTTGACCTAAATTGCTTTTGTTTTCGAGATGAGTAATGAATTGCATGGCCTCTAAAGGCACATTTAAAGGTGTCCCATACAATAAGGGGATTCGCTGTACCTATGTTATGTTGGAAAAAGTCAGATATAAATTCCTTTGTTCTAATTATAAATAAATTATCATCCAATAGGCTTTGATTAAATTTCCAATATCCTCGCCCACGTGGAAATTCAGTAAGAGTAATGTATATGCCTATTATATGATGGTCCGACCGCATTCTGTCCCCTATCAACACTTTTTTAAAACTTTTGGTGCCAACGAGAATGAGATAAGAAAGAAGTCAAGATGACTAGCTTGATTCAGTCTCCGCCATGTATATCTCACTAGATCAGTATATTTAAGCCTCCATATATCTACTAGTTCTAATGTATCCATGACATTCACAACTTCCTTAAGAGCATGTGGGTGATTGTTTGTGGTGTGATTTCCTTTACGGTCCATTGAGCTATTTAAAACAGTATTATAATCCCCCACCATAATAATATTGTCTTGAGTTGCTTGCAGGCTTGATATAATTTATTATATACAGTGGGGAGAACAAGTATTTGATACACTGCCGATTTTGCAGGTTTTCCTACTTACAAAGCATGTAGAGGTCTGTCATTTTTATCATAGGTACACTTCAACTGTGAGAGACGGAATCTAAAACAAAAATCACATTGTATGATTTTTAAGTAATTCATTTGCATTTTATTGCATAACATAAGTATTTGATACATCAGAAAAGCAGACTTAATATTTGGTACAGAAACCTTTGTTTGCAATTACAGAGATCATAAGTTTCCTGTAGGTCTTGACCAGGTTTGCACACACTGCAGCAGAGATTTTGGCCCACTCCTCCATACAGACCTTCTCCAGATCCTTCAGGTTTCGGGCCTGTCGCTGGGCAATACGGACTTTCAGCTCCCTCCAAAGATTTTCTATTGGGTTCAGGTCTGGAGACTGGCTAGGCCACTCCATGACCTTGAGATGCTTCTTACGGAGCCACTCCTTAGTTGCCCTGGCTGTATGTTTCGGGTCATTGTCATGCTGGAAGACCCAGCCACGACCCATCTTCAATGCTCTTACTGAGGGAAGGAGGTTGTTGGCCAAGATCTCACGATACATGGCCCCATCCATCCTCCCCTCAATACGGTGCAGTCGTCCTGTCCCCTTTGCAGAAAAGCATCCCCAAAGAATGATGTTTCCACCTCCATGCTTCACGGTTGGGATGGTGTTCTTGGGGTTGTACTCATCCTTCTTCTTCCTCCAAACACGGCGAGTGGAGTTTAGACCAAAAAGCTCTATTTTTGTCTCATCAGACCACATGACCTTCTCCCATTCCTCCTCTGGATCATCCAGATCAGGGGTGTCAAAGTCAAATGGACGGAGGGCCAAATAAAAAATTTAGCTACAAGCCGAGGGCCGGACTGTTCGAATGTTCATTGAAAAATTTTTAAATGACGCATATAGTCTAGTGAACCTAATTGAACCTACTGAAAACCTAACAAATATATTCCAATATGATCAGATAAATAAAGCAATATTTTCTTATGGCTCTGTCAGTAATCTTTAATTTTCAACAGACACAAAAGACAAATTTCCTTTATATAAAAATCCCCATAACATGAACATTAAATGAAAGAAACCGGTATTCAAGGCACCATCAGTAGCCTATATTTTCTATTTTAGCAAAAGTGGGCTAAATTTACTTCAAAGAAAAAAACAATAATAGCAATTTTCTATCATCCACTCAACTGAAATATTTTAAAAATATAATTGGATTGAAATACAATAAAATAAAGTGCAAAAATCTATTAATCAAAAACAACACTTTGTTTAAGGAGAAGTAACATGCAGTGAAAACAAATATTAAACTTTAACTTTTAAACTTGAACTGAGTAAAAACTCTAAATATGTGATTGCACAGTAATGTTCACTTGTTTGAGGTTGAGGGTGATACTTGGTGGTGTCCCATCTTTTCCACAAGTTCATCAATGTTCGGGGTAAGGCTCTGAGCTGAGGAAATCCTCAGAATTGAGTGGAGGTGTTCAGCAGTAAGTCGACTTCTGTGTGATGTTTTGTTCAGGTTCATCAAAGAAAACAGTTGTTCACACAGGTATGTGCTGCCAAACATAGACAACGTTTGAGCAGCCTGGATGCGCAGCTGGGGCATTGTGTCGGGAGGAAACGGGCGAACTCCGCAGCACCCACTGCCGCATATTTTGCCCTCAGTGCATCATTGCATTGGAGGTCAATCAACTCCATTTGGAGGTTTGGTGGTGAGCTTTCCACGTCAACAGCAAATGGGTTACCGAGCAGTTCCAA
Organism: Coregonus clupeaformis; assembly: GCF_020615455.1. Classification (NCBI taxonomy): domain Eukaryota; kingdom Metazoa; phylum Chordata; class Actinopteri; order Salmoniformes; family Salmonidae; genus Coregonus; species Coregonus clupeaformis. The sequence continues at coordinate 1,559,331 of NC_059204.1, read as the reverse complement.
CCTGCTTTTTTGTGCTTCAAAGTCAGCAAATCGGCGTCGAAAGTCAGCGGCAAGCATACCTATTTTATCAGCCAACTGTGCGCTCGGGAACGCACTGGTAGAGAGCTTCTCCTTTCATGGTCTGGCAGCTGGGAAAGTGGCTCAAATTTTCTTTCCGCATCTGCGTCTCCCACAGAGTCAGTTTGGTTTTAAATGCCTTCACTGTACTGTACATATCAGAGATGACATGATCCCGACCCTGCAGCTGCAAGTTCATTGCATTCAGATGACTCGTAATGTCACACAGAAAAGCCATTTCACACAGAAACATTTCGTCTCGGAGTTGTGTTGTGTCTTTCCCTTTGCTGTCCAAGAACAGACAAATCTCCTCACGAAGCTCGAAACGTCTTTGAAGCACCTTTCCCTGGCTTAGCCATCGCACCTCTGTGTGATAAGGCAAATCACCATGCTCCGTTTCTAACTCCGTCAGAAATGCCTTGAACTGGCGGTGATTCAAACCTTTGGCTCTGATAAAGTTAACTGTGCGCGTGATGATGCTCATTACATGCTCCATTTTCAAGGCTTTACCGCACAACGCTTCCTGGTGTATGATACAATGATAAGCTGTCAGCTCACCTGTCGCGTTTTCCTCTTGCATCTTTTCCCGTATCTTCGCCACCAGTCCGCTCCTGTGTCCACACATCGCAGGTGCTCCGTCGGTTGTCAAACCCACGAGTTTTTCCCAAGGCAGCTCCATCTCATTTACACATCTTGACACCTCTTCATACAAATCATGCCCCGTAGTTGTGCCATGAATAGGACGTAAAGCCAAAAAACTCCTCTGTCACGCTTTAGGCTGGAGTCCACTCCCGCGGATGAAAATTGACAACTGGGCAATGTCAGAAATGTCGGTGCTCTCATCCACAGCCAAGGAATATGCAATGAAATCTTTTCCCTTTTTCACAAGCTGCTCTTTTAGATTGATGGACAACTGGTCTACTCTCTCGGCAATGGTGTTTCTGCTCAGACTCACATTTAAAAAGAGTTGCCTTTTTTCTGGGCAAACTTCGTCACAAACTTTAATCATGCAGTTTTTGATGAAATCCCCCTCCGTAAATGGCCGGGCTGATTTAGCGATCTCTTCTGCCAAATAAAACTGGCCTTGACAGCAGCCTGGCCTTGTGATTTGGCTTTTTGAACAGAGCCTGTCGAGATTTGAGGCCTCGTTTTAATTCCTCTGCCTTTTGTAGCCTTTGTTCCATGTCCATATTCTTGTTTTTGTCCGCGTGTTTCGTTTCATAATGTCGTCTCAGATTATACCGTTGCATTGTGGGAAATGCAACGTCACCGTTGCATTGTGGGAAATGTAGTATTGGTGCGTGTAAAAGATCTGCGGGCTGCCGGCTTGCTGCGGTCTGCGGGCCGGTTCTAATAATAAATCAAGATCATCCCAGGGGCCGTAAAAAACCTTCTCGCGGGCCGGATGTGGCCCGCGGGCCTTGACTCTGACATATGTGATCCAGATGGTCATTGGCAAACTTCAGACGGGCCTGGACATGCGCTGGCTTGAGCAGGGGGACCTTGAGTGCGCTGCAGGATTTTAATCCATGACGGCGTAGTGTGTTACTAATGGTTTTCTTTGAGACTGTGGTGCCAGCTCTCTTCAGGTCATTGACCAGGTCCTGCCGTGTAGTTCTGGGCTGATCCCTCACCTTCCTCATGATCATTGATGCCCCACGAGGTGAGATCTTGCATGGAGCCCCAGACCGAGGGTGATTGACCGTCATCTTGAACTTCTTACATTTTCTAATAATTGCGCCAACAGTTGTTGCCTTCTCACCAAGCTGCTTGCCTATTGTCCTGTAGCCCATCCCAGCCTTGTGCAGGTCTACAATTTTATCCCTGATGTCCTTACACAGCTCTCTGGTCTTGGCCATTGTGGAGAGGTTGTAGTCTGTTTGATTGAGTGTGTGGACAGGTGTCTTTTATACAGGTAACGAGTTCAAACAGGTGCAGTTAATACAGGTAATGAGTGGAGAACAGGAGGGCTTCTTAAAGAAACAATAACAGGTCTGTGAGAGCCAGAATTCTTACTGGTTGGTAGGTGATCAAATACTTATGTCATGCAATAAAATGCAAATTAATTACTTAAAAATCATACAATGTGATTTTCTGGATTTTTGTTTTAGATTCCGTCTCTCACAGTTGAAGTGTACCTATGATAAAAATTACAGACATCTACATGCTTTGTAAGTAGGAAAACCTGCAAAATCGGCAGTGTATCAAATACTTGTTCTCCCCACTGTATATTGTCAAAGAATTGTGGATCATCATTATTTGGTCCGTAAAGGTTAATGAGCCATATCTGTTTATGGTACAATAACATATTTAAAATAATCCATCTACCTTGCGTATCTATTTGGACAATTTGCACATTCGGATCGAAATTACTATTAATTAATATCATCACCCCTTTTGAATTTCTTTTCCCATGGGAGAAGTGTATTTTCCCCCCCCCATTCTTTTTTCCACGCTACTTCATCTCGAATTGTTGAATGAGTTTCCTGTATACAATAGATATTATATTCCTTCTCTTTGAGCCATGTAAATATTGTTCTTCTTTTGTTATTATCAGCTAAGCCATTACAATTTTAACTGGCTATACTTATTTCACCATACACCATAATGAGATACAAGTTTCAAGTCTATTTATCATTATATATGTTTGTAAATTTACCAATAAAAAATATCGTAATGATTAAGTGTCCATATAGCTGTACCGTGATATTTGCATTGCTACGGAGTAACCCTTCAATTGTTCTCCACTAATTCCCCCGCTAAAGCCCCTCCCCATCCCAAGTTGAGCCGTCATCCCAGTGATCAGCATCCCACCCACGTCCTCTCCGGATCCCTAAGGCCCCGAGAGGCCAGGACCCATCCATCGAAAAACAGCACACAGTGCCACACACAAAATAGAAGCAGATTAACCACCAAAAGCATTTCCAATGCTTTCACCTATATATATATATATATATATATATATATATATATATATATATATATATATATATATATATATATATATATATATAAATATCTATATAACTATTTTTTTTTAATTATGCACACGCACATACTCACATACTCCAACACACTCAACCCCCCTCCTCCACAATCCACCATAAAATCAGATACTCAACGGCTGTTATATCCCAGAGCCCAACTCGAGAAATAACTTGATTTGTCGAGTGCACATACAGTTAAAGCTGATTGAGAAAGCATGCAGATTGAGCAGAAATTGATAACAATGTGAGATTTGATTAATCTACTTAATCTATGTCAAGTCCTAGGTGATGGAGATCAGATCCACCCTCTTCACCTGAGACACAAACACTCTGATCCCCTGTTGTAACCATTTCCCCAAGCATCTCCATGCGGTCAGACCTTTGATTATTTTGTGCCACCTGGGCCACAATGACAAACCCCCTCTCTGATTGTCCGAGTGTGACCCCCTCCCCATGGGTTACTACAGCCAGTGTTGCCAGCACTGCCACTACCTGGGTGGGCGTACCCCACCGGAATCCCCACCGGCTAGGTAAAAGGTCGTCAAGGTTCTCATTAGCAGCTTTGAGAATTTCCTTGTATATTATGCTCTCCCATCAGGGGGCTCTGGCTTTGTAGGACCAACCCTGCCAGGCAGGCTCAGAATCTTGAGGGGCGGTGCTGCTCAAGTAGGTCTCTGACCGCATTTATTTCTCTGTTTAGGCTGCATATTCACAGCAGGTCCATAAAAGAGATGGGAACTTCTCTTTGGTGTATGGGTCGCTCAGGTGGGTGTCCAGGTTATAGGGTTAGGGATCTTTCCATCATGATAGGACAATGAAAAATTAGATTAGATGTATACTATATTTAAAAATGTATATCCCTCATCTACACAAAATTGAAAGCTCTCTCTCACTACCCCTGCTCATAGACCCCCGGTCGGCTCTGGGATATGCAACCATTTCCCCTCTCACTCACTTAACGCCGCACCTTTTCAAACACAAAAATGCACACCACATGGTTGACTGCGGAAGAAATGGGCCGAGTGTGCAAACGCACCCGCATCCACATCTGCCGCAAGGGGGAAAGGACGCCAGAGAGAACACAGGACCAACCACAACAACCATCCGCCAAAACAACAACCTCCCGCCAAAAAAGCCATGTTCTAATTATTTGTATTTAAAGATGTATTATTCTGCTTGTTATATCATTTTATTCTTTTATAAAATACTATACTTACTATAAATGTTATTTAATATTACAATCCCTATCATTGCTAGTATCAGGTGCTCCAATATTTGACTCCTCTATTACAACTTTTAGAATAGCCATGGAGTAGTCTTTGTGTCTCTGAACATTTGGTTGTCAATATACAGTTTATCGACAACAAGTGCAACACGTTTCCCTTTTAATCTATTTTCCTTGAAGATTGGATACAGAACTTTGCGCCTTTCTACAATCTCCCTCGGGAACTGATCATTCATGCCTATTTTCGTGCCAGCAAGTCTTTTTCCTAGGCTTTTCACCATAGCTTTATCCTTAAAAAAGCAAATTTGGCAACGATTGGGCGCTCCTATTTCTGTCCTCTTTTTCCGAAACGATGTACACGTTCGAGTTGGATTTTATCGACAGCCTCGAGTGGGATTTGTAGCGCTGTATGCAGGAAGTCCTTCATAATATTCTCTGTTATTTCTCCCTCCTTTTCCTGAATACCCGTAAGTACTAGATTTTCCCTCATCGATCTAGTTTGGATGTCTAGTAAGGCTTCTCTCAGAAGGTTGTTCTCCTTTTTTAGTTCCCTAACGTCCGTTTCAATTTTAGAGACTGTCACTTTTAATTCTTTGGTTTCTTTCTCCATTACCAAAGCTTTGTCGTCACTCATTTGAAGACTCGCTTTCAACTCTTTTACGTCTTTCCTGACCAATTCTAGTATGCCCAATTTGTCATTTATCGACTTCAACAGGTCGCTTTCCACACTTACCATACCCAGTGGTGAAAAGCATATATCATCTGTATCAGTCGATGAGTCGCGTTTCCTTTTGGGGATCGGCTCTCCACGCTTGTCTTCAGTCATGTTTGGGTGTTGCGTGTTGTTGTAATATTTGTCGATATATTTCTCTAGCCTTATGATCTGTTTTGTGTTATTATCCAGATTGAATTATATTAACTGCGAATATATGAAATGCTAATATTTAGTCTAACTTACTGATTTTGAATATTATGTTTTTATCTTGAGGTGTTTTGTACCGATTTCTATTCAATACGCCATCTTGTCTACGCTTGCCCCGCCCCGTCTAACCCGTCTAAATCACATTCCTTGCTTGTCAGATCTAGACTCAGAGTGTCTGTGGTTTGAGAAGGTATCTTCTGAAGCCAGACTCTATTGCAAAGCTATGGGCCCTCTACAGCTCAGCTCAGCTCACCACCCCTTAGCGCTAGCAGCTGGGCCAAGCCAGTTTGTGAGTATCAGTGGGTGCTTCCCAATAATATAAGTGTACAGGTGTATGATAAATGCCGAAAAAGTAGTTTACTACTTCCCACAAATCTAAAAGTATGGGATTGGTGGAGGGCGAGGCATGGGCTAGTGGGAGTTTATCATATTTCTTATACCAGTAATTTATTTTCAAATCAGTGAAGGGAAGTGAACAAGTCCACATTTTTGGAGGAAGGAGAGATAATTGGGACATAGCCATTGTTTTTCTGTGAGTCAGACATTCTCGGCAGATCAGATCCTTCTCGTTTGTGCCAAGGAAGGAACACTCACAGTCAGTCTTCTAAGAGCCTGTTATCTAAGGGGTCGTGGCTGGAGAGAAATTGTGCAAGTCACAAATATAGAACACTCTGGTCAAAAGCAGTGCACTGTATAGAGCAGGCCTGGCCAACCCTGTTCCTGGGGTGCTACCATCCTGAAGGTTTTCGCTCCAACCCTAATCTAGCGCACCTGATTCTAATAATTAGCTGGTTGATAAACTGAGTCAAGTTAGTTACTACTGGGGTTGGAGCGAAAACCTTCAAGAGTGTAGCTCTCCAGGAACAGGGTTGGGCAGCTCTCGAGAGAATAGGGTGCCATTTTGGAGTGGTGTCAACAAGTGTCAACAAGAGGCTGTAGAGCTAGGGTGGGCATTGTTTTAGAAGTTTGGTCGGATAACACTTTGGCCAAAATGGTGATGTGATATAAAAGGTTCTCAGAATTTCAACCAAGCCAGCCATATGACTGGAGGATAGGCTCCTTCTCTGAAGCTATACTGAACAAAAATATAAACGCAACATGTAAAGTGTTGGTCTCATGTGTCATGAGCTGAAACAAAAGAGCTCCGAAAATGTGTTTACATCCCCGTTTGTGAGCATTTCTCCTTTGCCAAGATAACCCATCCACCTGACAGTTGTGGCATATCAAGAAGCTGATTAAACAGCATTATCATTACACAGGTGCACCTTGTGCTGGGGACAATAAAAGCTCACTCTAAAATGTGCAGTTTTATCACACAACACAATGCCACAGATGTCTCAAGTTTTGAGGGAGCACACAATTGGCATGCTGACTGCAGAAATGTTGCCAGAGAATTGAATGTTCATTTCTCTACCATAAGCCGCCTCCAACGTCGTTTTAGAGAATTTGGCAGTATGTCCAACCGGACTCACAACCGCAGGCCACGTGTAACCCCGCCAGCACAGGACCTCCACATCCGGCTTCTTATCCTGCGGGATGGTATGAGACCAGCCACCCGGACAGCTGATGAAACTGAGGAGTATTTTTGTCTGTAATAAAGCCCTTTTGTGGGGAAAAACTCAATCTGATTGGCTGGGCCTGCTCCCCAAGTGGGTGGGCCTATGCCCTCCCAGGCCCACCCATGGCTGCGCCCCTGCCTAGTCATGTGAAATTTATAGATTAGGGCCTAATTTATTTATTTTAATTGACTGATTTCCTTATATGAACTGTAACTCAGTAAAATCGCTGAAATTGTTGCATGTCGCATTTATATTTTTGTTCAATACAGTTCCTCTCAAGGTTTCTTCCTACTGAAGGAGTTTTTCCTTGCCATTGTCGCCTCTGTGTGCTACTTGGAAACATTAGTTCTGGCTTGCTGTTATACTACGCAGTTTGTGACAAATGTGTTTATTAAAAAGTGCAACACAAATAAAATTAGATTTTAATTTGATTGATTAGATAAAGGTTCTCTGTTTCTCTTCCCTCGTTTGCTACTATTCCCTGTAGCGGCCAAAAGTGAGACAAAACAATTGGACTCTCGTGCTCAGGTAAACAACGCTAATCAAATAAACTATTGAATTCTCCAGGTCTTGACGTTTTGTTTTGTGCTATTTGGCTCTTTGTATCGCACCATCCAAAGGAAAATTGTTTATCTAAGACACCGTGAAAGAACAGGTTTCCTCACCTTGAACAAGAGATAATCGGCGCTGGGCTCCAACGAGGTGATATAGCCTAGTCAGGGTAGATATTATCTTAAAAGTGTAGATTGTTTAGTTTGAAGGGAATTTAATTATCTGTCATATGCAGGATTAGTGACACATGTAGTACAGTCCCGTGTAGCTCAGTTGGTAGAGCGTGGCGCTTGCAACGCCAGGGTTGTGGGTTCGTTTCCCACGGGGGACCAGTATGAAAAAATTTATGCACTCACTAACTGTAAGTCGCTCTGGATAAGAGCGTCTGCTAAATGACTAAAATGTAAATGTACGGCAATTAGCGGGCTGCGGCGTCGTTGAGCGGTGAATACTGCTGCGGGTGATTTATTTCAGCACGCCTTTGACTCTCTGTGATGGGGCGAAGCAGTGCCGCCAAGCGAGACATTTTTTGCGCAAACGCTTCCACCACGGCGCACTTTCCCACAGTGCTCTCTCACCGCAGCTACCCCAGCTTGCATGGAATTGCAAACAATCGCGGGGAAACAGCTGTACACTCATTTGTGTTAAACACACAAAAGGTCATATCTACCCAAAATAAATACCATGTAGTTTTATCAACCCAAAATCACAATTTAAATCAATATAATTAAGTAGATAGAGCCCAGGAACCACTACATGTGGATCGCTATTTTTTTTAATTTGGTACGCAAATGTAATATTATTTCACACCTTTGTCTATAAAAAAATCTGATTGAACAAGTCAAAGGAAGCATGAGCTACATACAGTGATGGGGAAACTGGGGGCTGTCGGAATCAGGTGTTACATTAAACATGGTTCTACTTTTGTCAGTTTAACCACATAGGCAACATTTAGTGTGAACCACCTGCAGTACTGTGATAGCACCAGTAACGTTTGTTTGTTAGTTGTTTTTTTTACCCATGAGCCTCTTACAAAGAGCTTCTTCCATTGTGAGGTTGACACTTCTGTATTTAGAGGATGTGTCATGGGTAAATGTAGACAAGATAGTTGCTAACCATGCTAATCAATAGCGTCTGGTCACACACAGAAGACAGATTAGTCACGCAGGCACGCACGCACAAACACAGTGTGTATTGATAGGAAGAGGATCTGAGAGTTTTAGAGGCGGCCTGTTCCCCATGAGAAATGGATGGGGTTCAAAGTCATTTCATGTATCATTTGACAGACAAGCAGTGTAAATCCATTCTCCATCTGTTTCTGTAGAGTGAAGGAGTGAATATTCTCTACCTCCATCTACTTTACTGTAGCAGCACTTAGAACCCATTGGAAAACATGCATGTCCAAAGAGCAATTATCTCTGTCTCCCACTGCCAAATACTGAAAAGTTGAAGTAAAAACCTTTAAGACACAGTCATGTTGTTTTTCAGGTTGACCGTCTTAGAAAGTTGACCTCAAATCATGTGAAAAGAGTGCAAACAAGCAGTCAACACTTTACACAATGCCCAGCCAATGAATGTCAATAAACACATTAAATCCAGGATGTGGAGGCAGCTCTTGGTTTCCACTGTCCCATGCGTCTGTATGTGATAGACCAGGGTTTGACTTTGAACCCAGATCTCCTGTAAACCACAAGACTGTTAGCCCTCTGAGCAAAAGCCTGGGCATTAGTTTAGGGAGCTAATGCAAGTCTCCAGGTCTCAGGGGAAGGTTACTCATCCCACAAGTGTTGTCCCGTGTAGCTCAGTTGGTAGAGCATGGCGCTTGCAACGCCAGGGTTGTGGGTTTGATTCCCATGGGGGACCAGTATTTTAAAAACAAATTATGCACTCACTAACTGTAAGTCGCTCTGGATAAGAGCGTCTGCTAAATGACTAAAATGTAAAATGTTGTTCACTGAACCACCTCTGTTACAGCATTGAGGTGTTAAAGTGGAGTCAATGTACATACTTGACACCACAGCTGTGTATCCTAGCGAGTGTTAGCCCTCTGAGCTAACGCCTAAGCGTTGGGGAGCTAATCCAAGTCTCCAATCCTCTGGGAAGGTGTTAACAATAAAGTGAATTCAGTGTACATACTTGACACAGCAGCTGTGTATCCTAGTGAACCAGTGCTTACCACCAGTGAAGAAAAGGACAGAATTAGCATATTAAAGTGTCATTCTGAAAGAATTTCGGTAGACCGATTTCACAATTAATTAGTATGAAATGCCAGTCTTTCTATCAACACAGCACCAGAGAGGTCACACTATAACCAAGCAAAGAACTCCTGTGGAATATCTGGCATTTCACCGGATTAATCATTCTCACATTTATTTTTTCACATTCCTGCATCATGACCACAACCTAGCCATTTATCATGACTCTCAGTTCAGTTACATTACACATGAGTCATTGGACGAAAGTGTCTTTCGTATGGGGGAGTTTTGTTAAGTGCCCCAATGCTAGGTCTTAACTTTAACACACATCACTTGTGGTACAGTTTAAGAAGCATAAGGACCTTATCTTTTATATCAGCGAGAAATAATTTTCTAAAAACAAAAAGGTTAAATTGATACACACCTTTATAAGGTTAGTGTTCCCACACGGCCATATCTCCATGTTACAGCGGATACTTATGGAAAACAGACCTGTGCTAATTAGCTATCTGCATCTCCTAACAACTGGGTGTAAATGTAAGACGAACGCTACGAACGTGTTGTCATTGAAAAATACTGATGGCTGCAAGTGTGTTAAAATCGGTTAAAACAGTGTACAGTAAGTGTATATTTTGCATTTGTGAAATTATTTTGATGTGATGTGATATGAAAGTAGAGGGCTTTATGTTTCTAGAACCCTACCGCATTTGAGAATAGATTCACGTTTAGATGGAGTATTTGGCTGTTTTTGCTGCAAGAGACAATTCGCCTCTAAACAGAACATGTAAGGTCCTTGGACTATAAGGAACAACGTTAGCCTCCTGTAGTCCATTATTGGGTTAGACCACAACCATGGCTCTGTCCCAAATGGCACTCTATTCCCTATGTAGTGCACTATTTTTTACCAGAGCCCCATTCAAAAGTAGTGCGCTACATAGGGAATAGGGTACCATTTGGAACGCTGCCCATATTGGATTATTAATGAATGACAGTCGGCAGGATTTTCAGAGACGCAAGAATGTTTAGAATACTTGCAATGGAAAAGCAGAGTTGATGAAACCCCAATTAGTTTAAGATTTGATATCAAATCAAATCCCAACAATGCAGAGAGAAGGTAAATAGAGAAACAATAGAAAAGTAAAACGTAATAATACAAGTAACAATACATACACAATGAGTAACGATAACTTGGCTATATGTATCAGAGTAAAGGAAGATGTGGAAGAAGTATTGTGAAGGAATGAATTAAATCGGGGGGGGCACAGAGCAACAGCTTCGTTTGCCAATTAGCAGTGAGCTGAGTGGGAGATGCTTCTGTTTTTTGAATTGTCCCATGCATTGTCATACTATGTTTAGTTCAGCTTCAGAGTCTGCTTGTTTCTATCCAAAGCATGGAATTCTGTAAACAGATAAGAGATGTGGAGAGTGATAAGAGATGATACACTACACTATTGGACTCTGGAGCAGTGGAAACGCGTTCTCTGCAGTGATGAATCACACTTCACCATCTGGCAGTCAGACGGACAAATCTGTGTTTGGTGGATGCCAGGAGAAAGCTACCTGCCGAATGCATAGTACCAACTGTTAAATTTGGTGGAGGAAGAACAATGGTCTGGGGCTGTTTTTCATGATTCGGGCTAGGCCCCTTAGTTTCGGTGAAGGGAAATCTTACACATTCTAGACGATTCTGTGCTTCCAACTTTGTGGCAACAGTTTGGGGAAGGCCCTTTCCTGTTTCAGCATGACAATGCCCCCATGCACAAAGCAAGGTCCATACAGAAATGGTTTGTCGAGATCGGTGTGGAAGAACTTGACTGGCCTGCACAGAGCCCTGACCTCAACCCCATCGAACACCTTTGGGATGAATTGGAACGCCGACTGCGAGCCAGGCCTAATCGCCCAACATCAGTGCCCGACCTCACTAATGCTCGTGGCTGAATGGAAGCAAGTCCCCGCAGCAATGTTCCAACATCTAGTGAAAAGCCTTCCCAGAAGAGTGGAGGCTGTTATAGAAGCAAAGGGGGGACCAACTCCACATTAATGCCCATGATTTTGGAATGAGATGTTCCACAAGCAGGTGTCCACATACCTTTGGCCATGTAGTGAGATATATATATATACATTTATATATACCAATCATTTATTTTTCCAACAATTACTTTCTTTGAAGTCATGTTTTCATGGCAGAGCAGGTTGTGTTTAATATGATTGTGGACATACCACCTCCTTCGTCTTCTTTATGCAGGGCTGTTTACTTTGATGTTTTTTATTATAATCATATTTTCACAAAATCAAGGATACGTGTTTGAAGAAATAACTTTGTAGTCTATACAATGAACACATTTGCCAATAATGAAAATATAACCAGCGTTTTTTTTTCTTTTTTACATTATCAAAAGGTTTGTTTAGTTAGTTTAGCCTATCATTGAAATGCCCTAAAGTAGCTGATTCAATTTACATTTAAATATCATAAACATAAGTCCTCTCCTAAGCAAATTGACAAGCAAAGTCTGGTCAATCGTAAATCGGTGAACAAAAACAGGAAGAGTAAAACATGTTATTATGAGTACAGTAACAGTACTTACATGTCTTTAATTGGCAAATTTTTCCCCTCCACAATTCTGATAAATAAAGTGTTTCGTTTTGCCATTTTTCCAAGTCCCAGCGCCCAAACGGTGATGACTATGCTGTGATATCACGCGCAGATTGTTCCTCCTCAAAAACAGCTGTCAAACAGCATTTTGGCGTTTCGCGCCTGACAGCAGTCAATTGAACAAACAGAAAAACCTCGTCATTATTATTTTTGCCACGTATCATACACCTATCTGCAATTAATTTCACAAGACAGGTCGGTGGTTTGTATTTTTCAATGCACTTGTGACCCACTCGCTCTTGGTTGGAACGAAAGCGATTGTGAGTATTTGATTGTAGACTATGGTCTTCTTCTTCTTCTTCTTCAATGAGGTTTAACGGCGGTTGGCATCCAATTTGTTGCATTACCGCCACCTACTAGACTGGAGTTCAACTCCCTTATCTTTCCTTGAAAAATAAAATAACCCAAAGCAAAGAAATATCCTACCATCTAACACTACACTCACACCTTCAACACTACAACTAATAATTAACCCCACCCTTCTCCACTGTTTAAATACACTCACTCCTTCCTCATGCCCTCAACCTGAATTGATGGGACATCACCACTTAACACTCCCTGTAACTCTTCTGCTGTCAAGTCTCGCACACCCAAATATCTCTCTGCACCTGCCGCCACCACCTCAATTTTCTTCGATTTGCTTTCCATCCCTGCAGTACAATTAATAACCATTGCTATAAACGCTAAAAATCCAATCTTGCTGAACCATATATCACTTTTTGGTTTATCCCTCTGTACTGGTACATCTCTACTACTCACACCATTTCTCTCAGGATCCCTCCCCATTGACCCATCTTCCTCTACTTTCTTCACTGCCTCCGCATATGACAACTTCTTCTCTACTCTTACCTTGGATACCTCAACCTGCTTCTCTCGCACTGGACATGTCTGATCCCCAGCCCCATGGCCACCCCTACAATTAGCACACACCACCACTTCCCCCACTGCTTCACACTGCTTTGTCTCATGCCCTTCTCACACCTTGGAATCTCCCTCCTACACAATGCTGCCACATGCCCATAAGTTTGACACCTGTAACATCTTAAGGTGTTCGGCACATATGCTTGCACTGGATAACTTATATATCCTAACTTCACTTTCTCAGGCAAAGACTCAACTTCAAAACTCAAAAGAACAGACAATGACTCTTCTGTTTCCCCACTCTCGCCACCCTGTTTACGTCGCACCAAACGACGAGCATCACACACACCGGGAATCATCTCCTTCAGTTGGTCACCTTTTACATTCACTGCTACTCCAGTAATCACTCCTCTCAATGGCGCCCTTTTCTTAAGAGCGAAACAATTCACAATTCCTTCCCCCATTTGTTTAACTCTGAGCGCATTCTCCCTCTGCCCAATAGAAACACAAACAATTATCACTAGACCACTTCTGGTTACCCTCACCGATTACACTTTACCCAATGATCTTTTCACCCATCTTGAAACCACAATTGCATCAGCCAAAATGCAAGGATCCATTTTTTCCACCAACTTCACTCCTACTGACTCATCTTTATCCTGACCCGCTGTGCAATCCTCGGGCTCCGAGTACTTCACCACACCTTCCACCTCCAATACATCACCCTCATTCACTTCCATTTCTACTCCTGTCTTCAGTTCACTTTGCTTACATTTCCTACCACTCTTCTTTATCAAACCTCCCTTTTTCCCACCATTTTTAACTGACTCAAACTCACAATCTTCCTCCATCTCTCTCTTAGACCTCCTCTGCCTCTCTTTTTCCCTCCATTCCTCCTCATTCATCCAAGTATATGTCTCCTTATGATCATACTGCATTTCTCCAAACCTATATCTGTTTCTTGCCTTCTCTAAGGACTCCATTTTCCCCCTCCTTTCCCTTCCGGCATCTATTCTATCCTCGGTCTTGACCTCTTCATTGCTCTCCTCTTCTGATCCGCTGTCCTCCTGAATCACCATCGTCTTCCGATCCCTCATCCAAGCTGTTATCCTCACTATCATCGGGACTTACTCCCTTTCCAACTGCTCGTCTTTTCGCTGAAGACGCCATGCTCCACCCCTCAGTTGGTCAAGACCTCCGAAACAAGAAAATGTTGAGATCCAGTAGGACTGTAAACTTACGTCCCTGATGCCTGTCAAAACAACCATGATCGACTATGGTCTTCTTCGTTGGAGTTGTACGGGCAGACTATATCCAAAAGTTATATTGCCGCCACCTACTGTGCGGGATGAAAATAAAATATACCAAAATACAAAAATCATGTGACTAAAAATACAGTAGTAGCTGTAACTCTGAGCTGGATACTGCATGCTGGATGTGACATCCAGTATAGCATCCGTCTCAGTTACATCCAGCATCCAGCTCAGAGCTACATCCAGCATCCAGCTCAGAGCTACATCCAGCATCCGGCTCAGAGTTACATCCAGCATCCGGCTCAGAGTTACATCCAGCATCCGGCTCAGAGTTACATCCAGCATCCGGCTCAGAGTTACATCCAGCATCCAGCTCAGAGTTTCATCCAACATCCGTCTCAGTTACATTTAGCATCCGGCTCAGAGTTACATCCAGCATCCAGCTCAGAGTTACATCCAGCATCCGGCTCAGAGTTACATCCAGCATCCGGCTCAGAGTTACATCCAGCATCCAGCTCAGAGTTTCATCCAACATCCGTCTCAGTTACATTTAGCATCCGGCTCAGAGTTACATCCAGCATCCAGCTCAGAGTTACATCCAGCATCCGGCTCAGAGTTTCATACAACATCCAGCTCAGAGTTACATCCAGCATCCGGCTCAGAGTTTCATCCAACATCCAGCTCAGAGTTACATCCAGCATCCGGCTCAGAGTTTCATCCAACATCCGTCTCAGTTACATTTAGCATCCGGCTCAGAGTTACATCCAGCATCCAGCTCAGAGCTACATCCAGCATACGGCTCAGAGTTACATCCAGCATCCAGCATCCGGCTCAGACTTCTATCCAGAATCCAGCTCAGACTTACATCCAGCATCCGGCACAGAGTTACATCCAGCATCCGGCTGATAGTTACATCCAGCATCCGGCTCAGAGTTACATCCAGCATCCGGCACAGAGTTACATCCAGCATCCAGCACAGAGTTACTTCCAGAATCTGGCTCAGTTACATCCAGCAGGATGTAACTATGAGCTGGATGTAACACACTTCAAACTAAGAGTCCCTTCTTTAACCTGTCTCCTCCCCTTCATCTACACTGATTGAAGTCGATTTAACAAGTGACATCAATAAGGGATCATAGCTTTCACCTGGATTCACCTGGTCAGTCTATGTCATGGAAAGAGCAGGTGTTCTTAATGTTTTGTATAATCAGTACATTAAACACAATGTCATGCTGTTAACCCATCCATTTGTTTGTGTTAGCCCAACTCATGTTATGTTGCCTCTGACCAGAACGGACGCATCTACGTCTGCATGTATGTCATATCGTTGACTCTACCTTTAAAAGTTACATTGTCTGAAATAAATTCCACCAAGTTATTCCAGTCTCAGCCGCTTCCCTGGGTGAAACAGTGTGAGCTCTCACCAGTCTGTACTGTATTAATAGGCAGAGATCCCCATGCTCTTGTTTAAACCTGCGGTGGCATAGGTCAAGACACTTATCCCTTTACAGCTATATATATATATATATATATAGATTATTATTATTTTTAATAATTTTTTTACATCATATGATTTCCTTTTCATCAACAAGTAATATTATAGAGAGAAAACCCTACAGAGTACACAATTTATGACGTGGGAACTGGTACCTACACCAAAATCAAAGAAATGAAATATGAATAATGAAGTATAAATACATTTGTAATGCTTGTTATTTTGACCATTGCAACTGTCAACACAGAAACAAATACAACAACGGAGCACACAAACATTTATGTAAATAATTATTGAGACACAGAATGAAACAGCATGGGAATGGCAATGTTTTTGGGGCGGTATTAGCAATTCATTCAGCTACAAGTGTTTGTGTCAGACAAGACTAACCTAGAGACAGCAGTCAGGATTTATAAAATAATATCGGGAAAGGGTAACAAAATATGTAGTTAACATGTAATTAATCATTAATTTATGATAAAATGGTTTCAATCAAACAATCACTTTATTCACGGTTTTTAGTCTATCTTGTGAGGGATAGTGTTCTGGTGGTTTCAGTTTGATAAACACCTGTCAAACAGACTCTTATGTAATTGTGCCATTTGATGCATTTGGGTCGGGCAGGACCCTTCACAGCAGTGCATGTCTTACTGTCAGTGTGGAGACTGTTGTAGACACAACATGGACCATAGCTGCAGCCACCTGCAGCAGTTCAGCTTGAGTTAGTGGTGTGTGGCATCCATCCAGCTCACCCATCCATGCAAAGGAATTTAAAAAAGCAGTATACAGTTGAAGTCGGAAGTTTACATACACCTTAGCCAAATACATTTAAACGCAGTTTTTCACAATTCCTGACAATTAATCCTAGTAAAAATTCCCGGTCTTAGTTCAGTTAGGATCACCACTTTATTTTAAGAATGTGAAATGTCAGAATAATAGTAGAGAGAATGATTTATTTCAGCTTTTATTTCTTTCATCACATTCCCAGTGGGTCAGAAGTTTACATACACTCAATTAGTATTTGGTAGCATTGCCTTTAAATTGTTTAACTTGGGTCAAACGTTTCGGGTAGCCTTCCACAAGCTTCCCACAATAAGTTGGGTGAATTTTGGCCCATTCCTCCTGACAGAGCTGGTGTAACTGAGTCAGGTTTGTAGGCCTCCTTGCTCGCACACGCTTTTTCAGTTCTGCCCACAAATGTTCTATAGGGTTGAGGTCAGGGCTTTGTGATGGCCACTCCAATACCTTGACTTTGTTGTCGATATAGGACTAGTTTTACTGTGGATATAGATATTTTTGTACGTGTTTCCTCCAGCATCTTCACAAGGTCCTTTGCTGTTGTTCTGGGATTGATTTGCACCAAAGTACGTTCATCTCTAGGAGACAGAACGCGTCTCCTTCCTGAGCGGTATGACAGCTGCGTGGTCCCATGGTGTTTATACTTGCATACTATTGTTTGTAGAGATGAACGTGGTACCATCAGGCATTTGTAAATTGCTCCCAAGGATGAACCAGACTTGATTTCTTTTGATTTTCCCATGATGTCAAACAAAGAGGCACTGAGTTTGAAGGCAGGCCTTGAAATACATCCACAGGTACACCTCCAATTGACTCAAATGATGTCAATTAGCCTATATGAAGCTTCTAAAGCCATGACATCATTTTCTGGAATTTTCCAAGCTGTTTAAAGGCACAGTCAACTTAGTGTATGTAAACTTCTGACCCACTGGAATTGTGATACAGTGAATTATAAGTGAAATAATCTGTCCGTAAACAATTGTTGGAAAAATTGCTTGTGCCATGCACAAAGTAGATGTCCTAACCGACTTGCCAAAACTATAGTTTGTTAACAAGAAATGTGTGGAGTGGTTGAAAAACGAGATTTAATGACTCCAACCTAAGTGTATGTAAACTTCCGACTTCAACTGTGAGTCAACACATGTGAGACATTCAGTGATACTGAGAGCATCAACATGTTTTGCAATATTGTCCAGATAAACAATATTGTGTTTTTGGTTGTCTCAGACTGGGTTTTCGCAGACTGGGCTTCGATGTCCCCTCCTTTATCCAGCAGGATCTTCACCTCAACACGACCCGCTGTAGCAGCCAGGAATAGAGGAGTGAAACCTGAGGACAGTCAGGAGGGTGGGGACAATGTGTCAATGGGCCACTGTGCTGTGGGTATGGGCGAGGTTGTAGTGTTCAACATAGACACTCTGCTGCTCACCGCTATTGTCACAGGGAGAGAGAGAGCTGTTAATAAGAGTCTACCTTCAAATTATAATCATATTACATTACAATTTAAGATTTAAATTAAAACCAGTTGTGAACTATGTTGAAAATGTATTGAAACCATGTTCAGTATTAGGAAAAGGATGGGGGACAGAACACTGTTTCTATTTTTTGTTATTAGAAGAATTAAGCAAAGTAAAGAACCAGCTTCTACTGTAACACCTCACATACCTTCCATGACGTTGTCCTGAGCAGGGAAGGCCACTACGAGTCAGTTGGGGGCCTGGGTGAGAAGGGCCGGTCCCAGGACTATCAACTGCTGCCCCAACATCTGCTGCTGGCTCACCATCAGCCTCAGCAGGTCAGGGCTGGAGCTGTCAGGGTAGTCTGCCATACTAAAGTCTGGACTGCTGGGTGGCCAAGGTACAAAGCTGGTCTGCAGGGGTTGCCCCTGGTCACCCTTCAGGCCTTTGACCTTCATTTATTCTTTGGTGAACTTCTCCTTGAGGATCATCTTCTTATTCTGCAGCTGGGCCTTCTCTATGGCTGAGATCCTCTGGCCCTGCTCGTTCAACTTGCCCTCTGTCTCTTTCACAAACCACTCCAGGGGCTGGTACGGGGGGAAGGGGGGCAGCAGGCCTGTCTGGACCGTCTGCAGCGACGGGGTTATCCTGTAGACGGCTCAGCCTCTGCTTGGAGATGCCTGAGACAGCCACACAGGACAACACAACCAGTTAGCTACAAGGTTGTACCATACAATATTACAGTAATAATTACCTGTAATGCTTTGAGGCCTTGTGAAGTCAACTGGTGTCTAGTTGTCTTCTTGGTCAGGGAATTAACAAAGTTAGATCTATATTTACTGTTGGACTGACCTTTTGTGATGACTGGTGGAGTTCTTGTGATGTTGGAAGGTACTTTGTCTGGCTTTTGGGGAGGCACCACAATGGCCAGGGCTTGGAATGGAACTCATGGAGCCTGGTAAGATATTGCAAAAGTATTTGGTATCAAGTTGCTGTCAATACAACTCCATCCAGACAAATAAACAAACATGCTTGTAGAAGTATAGTAGTTGTTTGTCTGTTAGTAAACTAGCTGTCCCTACCTGAGAGGTGTCATGGGAGGGGGTGTAAGCTGAGACAGGTCTGGCGTGGGGACTGACAGGATGTTGCTGGGGTAGTCGAGGAGGTAGGACACCACAATGGTGTGACCACCCTTAGCACCTCCTTCTTCTCTTCACTCTCCTTTCCTTCCGTGTCCTCCTCATCGCTGCAGGATGCTTCTCAGATCTCGCTCATCTTCCAACTGTCAGGGGCACCCTTTGAGGAAATGCACTGCCCCGTCCAACCCTGGGAGTAGCCAGAGCAAGTCAAGAGTTTCAGATTAATTTGATCTCAATTTAGTTGACTAAGACATTTGAGTTCTCCATAAGAATGCCCATTCAGGTCCTGAACTAAGTGGAATTGTGAGTGTAGAGCTCCCTAGGTGAGCCACCCTTACCTTTACTTAACCAGAACTCTGGCTTAGAGATGCTGTCCATGTTAACTTCATGGATCTCTTTTCTTGCCACAGTGTGACTGAAAAAACAACAACCGCGACCCGTCTGTCATAGTCCGTTATTAGTGGACAACGGGTCGCAGTCATAGCAGTTATTTAGTTAAATAAAGGAGTTATTATACACCCAGTGTATTATGTTTGTGTATGCCTATGTATGCTATTTAGGTTATTATAGCACTTAAGTGTGCCTTTTCAGTGTATCAAATCACATTTTATTTGTCAAATACACGTGTTTAGCAGATGTTATTGCGGGTGTAGCGAAATGCTTGTGCTTCTAGCTCTGACAGTGCATTAATATCTAACAAGTAATATCTAACAATTTCACAACATATACCCAATACACACAAATTTAAGAATATATACATATATGGACAAACAATGACAGAGCGGCATGGACTAAGATACAGTAGAATATTATAGAATAGAATGCAGTACATACATATGAGATGAGTAGTGCAAGATATGTAAACATTATTAAATTGACTAGTGTTCCATTTCTTAAAGTGGCCAGTGATTTCAATAGGCAGCAGCAGCCTCTAATGTGCTAGTGATGGCTATTTAACAGTCTGATGGCCTTGAGATAGAAGCTGTTTTTCATTCTCTCGGTCCCAGCTTTGATGCACTTGTACTGACCTCGCCTTCTGGATGATAGCGGGGTGAACAGGCAGTGGCTCGGGTGGTTGATGTCCTTGATGATCTATTTGGCCTTCCTGTGACATTGGGTGCTGTAGGTGTCTTGGAGGGCGGGTAAGTCGCTCTGGATAAGAGCGTCTGCTAAATGACTAAAATGTAAATGTAATGTAATGTAGTTTGCCCCCGGTAATGCGTTCGGCAGACCGCACCACCCTCTGGAGAGCCCTGCAGTTGCGGGCGGTGCAGTTGCCGTACCAGGCAGTGATACAGCCCGACAGGATGCTCTCAATTGTGCATCTGTAAAAGTTTGTGAGGGTTTTAGGTGCCAAGCCAAATTTCTTCAGCCTCCTAAGGTTGAAGAGGCTCTGTTGCGCCTTCTTCACCACACTGTCTGCGTGGGTGGAACATTTAAGTTTGTCAGTGATGTGTACGCCAAGGAACTTGAAGCTTTCCACCTTCTCCACTGCGGTCCCGTCAATGTGGATAGGGGGGTGCCCCCTCTGCTGTTTCCTGAAGTCCACGATCATCTCCTTTGTTTTGTATTAGGCCTGTTATGAGAGTTAGTGATTATTAGTTAGTAGTGTTACTTCAGTATTATGCCCCACTCTTTCCGGTGTCATATGGGATTCAGTGAGATTCCACCATTCAGTTATGAAGTAATGCACTAGTCATTCATGTGTCACTACTGCCACCTATTGGTGCTTTAGATTAGTCCCTTTATGTGTAGTAAACTTACAGTGATGCCTTTATAGTTTATTTTGTAAGTGGTGTCAAGTAATGTCATTCCTAAATTGCTGTATATTATTCCTGATATTAACGGCACTCTGCATTCTGCTTCCTCCTATAGGACAACCACACACAAGCACTATCACCTTTCCACATCCTCAGTTATGGATCAGTGGTACAAGCAGTAGCCTTCCAAGAGCCCTGTACATATTGTGCTGTTATTTACTGTCTGTTCTTTAAAGTAAATTACAACCAAGAGAGACAGAGAGAGAGCCAGTGAGAGAGAGAGAGAGAGAGAGGTACTAGGATGTCCAGTCTGAATACTGCCCACTTTACCCAGGAGGTCATCGCCTCCTCCTGTCCCATCATCATCTTCACTTGAGGATGACTCCTTATCCTCATCATCCACACTGAGGGATTGAACAAGAGGGGCCCTACAGTTCAGAAGCTACAGTTTTGGTCAGAACCTTTATTCTCAGTATAGAGCTCTATACAAGTGTAACAGTGTTGCTTCCATCCCTCTCCTCGCCCCTACCTGGGCTTGAACCAGGGACCCTCTGCACACATCGACAACAGTCACCCTCGAAGCACCGTTACCCGTCGCTCCACAAAAGCCGCGGCCCTTGCAGAGCAAGGGAAACAACTACTTCAAGGTCTCAGAGCGAGTGACGTCACCGATTGAAATGCTACTAGCGCGCACTGCTAACTAGCTAGTCATTTCACAACGGTTACACAAGCTCAGCGCTATATCAATTGCAAAGGCCTACATTGGAGCCAGTTCCAAATGTTCAACTGTAAAAAGTCATTACATTTTGTTAATCGTTATCATAATTGGTCATGGGAACATGTCCATCTATTTAACTATGTTGTTGTATATAATGACTGTGTTCGAATATATGCAGGCAAAGCATCTAAAGAAGCATGCTTGCTGCAGACCAAATTCATAGTGTAAAACCTTAAAAGGTTATGCTTGTTAGGTCATAAGACCTAACATCCAAAGCCACAGTGGTTCCACATGGCCAACTGCAGGTCAGCATTAAAGGGTTAACTTAAAAAAGGGGGTAGAGGTTTGGTTTGAAATAGAAGAAAAGTGGGGAAAGAGAAAAAAAAGAAGGGTAAACTTACTCTGTGGTTTCCCTTCTTCCCAATGACGGGGCTGACAAAGTGCTCCGGGTTGGTTGATCCAACATCTAGATAACATCAGAGAGAGAGAGAAAGTGATAAGAGAGAGTGGCGAGGGAGAGAGAATGTAAGGAGAGGGCTGAAATGAATAACAACGGTGCAATGTGTTAAGACTACTGTGTCATTGTGGCTTTATCTGATGAGCAATGTGTCTGTGGCTCAAGTTGCAATGTGCCAGATGTCTGCTGTGTGGTTTTGTGTGATGTTACACAGGGAGGGAGCAGAGGCACACCTTTGCTGATTAGGAACTGTACAGTACACAAGTGTCCCGCTCTGACTGCTTTAATGCCTCCCTCTGATTCAAACAGACAGAGAGGAGTCTTAGGAGGAGAGCCTATTCAAGCAGTCATGTATGCAGCATCTAAAGTTTAAACAATACCCAGGCTGCATCGTAAATGGCACCCTGTGGGACCTGGTAAAACGTAGTGCACTATACAAGGAATATGGTGCTATTTGGGAAGCACACCCAAACTTATGCAAACGTGTGAACAACTCATGCAAAAACGCTGTGTATTGACAGATGAGGCCAGGCCAGACAGTTAGGGAGAGGTCTCACCAGGTCAGCCCCCATCTGCAGCAGCACGTCAGCCACGTCTGAGTGTCCGTTATCACAGGCGTACGTCAGTGCTGTCTCCCATCGGCGTGGTCATTGGCGCCTGAGGACAAGAGCACAGGTGTCAAACTACACACTGAGGGTTGTGTGTGTGATCAGGATAACAATTACATTTTTGGGTTTTGGTGATAGCCAAAACTGGAGGACAAACCCCTTTTGTCCTCCGAACAGCCTCAATTCGTCGGGGCATGGACTACAAGGTGTTGAAAGCATTCCACAGGGTTGCTGGCCCATGTCGACTGCAATGCTTCCCACAGTTGTGTCAAGTTGGCTGGATGTCCTTTAGGTGGTGGACCATTCTTGATACACACGGGAAACTGTTGACCGTGAAAAATCTAGCAGTGTTGCAGTTCTTTACACACTCAAACCGATGCGCCTGGCACCTACTACCATACCCCGTTCAAAGGCACTTAAATATTTTGTCTTGCCCATTCACCTCTGAATGGCACACATACACAATCCATATCTCAATTGTCTCAAGGCTTAAACCCTTCTTTAACCTGTCTCCTCCCCTTCATCTACACGGATGGAAGTGGATTTAACAGGTGCAATGGCGATTATAGCATGTCAATCTTGGTGGGGCAATTGGGATGCATGCTAGCAAAGCCACTACACAACACAACACAACACTAAACAATACATTAATTGCACTATAACGGTGACAAACGGTGCCCACAAACTGTTAGGGCCTACATAAAGCTGTCCCAACAGCAGAGCTTTCTTTTCAGCACCATGGAGTGAATCCTTACCACAGCTACACCTGGCTATCAGCGGAGCCTTGTCTAGCAGAGAAACAGTTAATTCAGCCTCATTTACTGCCTTTAAAAAAAACATAGCTGATATGGCTGACTTGCTTAAACAAATGTGGTTTCTACTGACAATTGAGATATACAAACTATGGCATAAGGGAACGACGAGTGGATAAGAGGCAATCCGTAATTTCGATTTAGAAATGAGCGAGCTAGGATGGACGTAGTCAATATAACTATTTGTTCAGCACTTTTGAAATGTACATTCGACAGAATTCAGAACATGGGCCGTTCTTACAGTATTCTCCCTGTACACCTAGTCAGAACCGTAAGTTAAAGATAAAGGGGGCATATAAGCAGACAATGAAAGCTCTTACAATATTCGATGATTACATTTCTCTAAAACAGGCTATAGGCTACACGTGCACCACCAAGTCAGAACAGTAAGCTAAATTATGATGGGGAAAGGGAACAAATTATTAGGGTGAGACATATGAGCTACTAACAGCTTACTACACAACATACACTTAGTATTACTTTCTTAGCTACAGTATACATATCTCCCTGGCATATTACATCATTTATGCAGCAGCATAAAATACATTTTTGGACTCACCTTGCTGTGCTGTGCTAACTTGAACAGGAAGATGGCGCGGCACTCCTTCTTGTGGGCAAATTTTGTCATCAAACTTTGTCATCAAAGTCGGGTATTCCCAGGATCTATGGTGCTTTCAAGACAACTGGGAACTCGGGAAAAAACAAGGTCGAATCATGACATCAGTGATCTTCAGGTCGGAGCTCTAGAAAGAGGCAGTCCTGACTTGGAATTCCAAGTTGGATGACAGTTCAAAAGGTATTTTCCCAGTCGGAGCTCGTTTTTTTCAGAGTTCCCAGTTGTCTTGAACTCATGGAAGTCTGAGATTTCACAGTTCCGAGTTTCCAGTTGTTTTGAACGTGGCAGAAGTCATGCTGGATTGTCATCATGGCCAATGTATTCCTTTTCTGGCCCATGGTGTTGCGAGTGAATGTTTATCCTTGTGATGAGGTGGTGATGAAGGAGTCAGGCGCAGGAGGGTAAATCACAGAATAACAGGCTTTAATCCGCAAAATACAGGTTTACGCAGAAATGCGTCAAACACACTCCAGGGCACAAAACAGGCGCAATGGAAAATACAAGGCACACAGGAAAAATACTCCCGTTGATACACAATACACGAGCTCCACCGAGCTTCACTAACCTCCACAATAAACAATCACCCACACAGACAAGGAAGCAGAGGGAACACTTATACCATGAATAATGAGGGAATAAGGACCAGGTGTGTGTGATTGAAGACAAGACAAATGGAGTGATGATAAATGGATCGGCAGTAGCTAGTAAGCCGGTGACGCCGAATGCCAAAACCTGCCCGAACAAGGAGGGGAGGCAGCCTCGGCGGAAGTCGTGACAGTACCCCCCCACCCCCCCTTGACGCGCGGCTCCAGCAGCGCGCCGACCCCGGCCTCGGGGACAGCCAGGAGGACTTGAAGCAGGGCGAGCCGGATGGCGACGGTGGAAATCCCGTAACATGGAGGGATCGAGGATATCCCTCACCGGGACCCAGCACCGTTCCTCCGGACCGTACCCCTCCCACTCCATGAGGTACTGAAGGTCCCCCACCCGACGCCTCGAATCCAGGATGGAACGGACAGAGTACGCCGGGGCCCCCTCGATGTCCAGAGGAGGTGGAGGGACCTCCCGCACCTCAGCCTCCTGGAGCGGACCAGCTACCACCGGCCTGAGGAGAGACACATGAAACGAGGGGTTAATACGGTAATCAGGGGGGAGTAATAACCTATAAGTGACCTCGTTGACTCTCCTCAGGACTTTGAACGGCCTCACAAACCGCGGGCTCAGCTTCCAGCAGGGCAGGCGGAGGGGCAGATTCCGGGTCGAGAGCCAGACCCGATCCCCCGGTACAAAGACGGGGGCCTCACTGCGGTGGCAGTCAGCGTTGGCCTTCTGACGACGCACAGCGCGTTGGAGGTGAACAAGGCAGCATCCCACATCTCCTTCGCGCGCCGAAACCAGTCATCCACCGCAGGAGCCTCGGTCTGGCTCTGGTGCCACAGTGCCAGAACCGGTTGGTAACCTAGAATACACTGGAAAGGGGTTAGGTTAGTGGAGGAGTGGCGGAGAGAGTTCTGGGCATATTCTGCCCATGGTAAGAACACCAACCACTCCCCCGGCCGGTCCTGGCAGTAGGACCGCAGGAACCTACCCACGTCCTGATTTACCCGTTCCACCTGACCATTAATGCAGAGCCGTGGGGAGACCGGGCAGAGGAAGGAGGTGGCAGGCTTTAGAAAAGCGGTCCACAACGACCAGGATGGTGGTGTTACCTTGGGAGAGGGGAAGATCAGTTAGAAAATCAACACTTAGGTGAGACCATGGTCATTGTGGAACTGGTAAAGGTTGTAACTTACCAGCTGGGAGGTGCCTAGGTGCCTTACTCTGGGCACACACTGAGCAGGAGGAGACATACACCCTCACGTCCTTAGCCAAGGTAGGCCACCAGTATTTTCCGGTCAGGCAGCGCACTGTACGGCCGATACCTGGGTGACCAGAGAAGGGAGACGTGTGCCCAGTAGATCAGACGATCACGGATAAGAGCAGGCACGTGCTGTAGCCCATCTGGACACTGAGGTGGAGAGGGATCCGTGCGTAATGCCTGCTCTATATCCGCGTCCATCGCCCATACTGCCGGCGCCACAATGCAGGAGGCTGGCAGTATGGGAGTGTTGTCGCTGGGCCTCTCCTCTGTGTCATACAGCCGGGACAGTGCGTCTGCCTTCACGTTCTTCGCACCCGGGATGTATGATAGAGTGAAATGAAACCGGGTGAAGAATAGGGCCCACCTGGCCTGGCGAGGATTCAGCCTCCTCGCTGCCCGGATATACTCCAGGTTACGGTGGTCCGTCCAGACGAGGAAAGGGTGTTTTGCTCCCTCGAGCCAATGCCTCCACACGGTCAAGGCTCGGACAACAGCCAACATCTCCCGATCACCAACGCCGTAGTTCTGCTCCGCCGGGCTGAGCTTCTTCGAGAAGAACGCACAGGGGCGGAGCTTGGGTGGCATACCCGAGCGTTGAGACAGGACAGCTCCTATCCCAACCTCAGACGCATCCACCTCCACTACGAACGGTAGTGATGAATCGGGGTGGGCCAGTACTGGGGCTGAGGTGAACAGACCCCGCAGTTTGCTGAAGGCCAGGTCAGCCTCAGCAGACCAGCGGAGCCGGGACGGCCCACCCTTCAACAGGGAGGTAATGGGAGCTGCGACCTTGCCAAAGCCCCGGATAAACCTCCGATAGTAGTTGGCAAAGCCAAGGAAGCGCTGAACCTCCTTAACCATGGTTGGAGTCGGCCAATTACGCACGGCTGAAATGCGATCTCCCTCCATCTCCACACCTGAGGTGGAAATGCGGTATCCAAGGAAGGAGACGGACTGCTGGAAAAACATACACTTCTCTGCCTTAGCATAAAGGTAATTTTCAGTCGGGCCAGCACCTTGCGAACCAGGGACACATGCTCGGCGCGCATAGCGGAATACACCAGGATGTCATCGATGTAGACCACTACACCGCGACCAAGCATGTCCCGAAACACCTCATTCACAAAGGACTGGAAAACTGAGGGAGCATTCATCAATCCATAGGGCATCACTAGGTATTCATAATGCCCCGTGGTTGTGCTGAATGCTGTCTTCCACTCATCTCCCTCTCGGATACGCATCAGGTTGTACGCACTCCTGAGATCTAATTTGGCGAAGAAGCGCGCCCCATGCATTGATTCAATCACTGAAGGAATGAGGGGGAGAAAACTAAATCTTATCGTCTCCCTGTTCAGTGGTCGATAATCAATGCACGGGCGCAGACCTCTGTCCTTCTTCTTCACAAAGAAGAAACTCGAGGAGGCGGGTGAAGTGGAGGGACGTATATAACCCTGGTGCAGGGACTCAGTGACATATGTTTCCATAGCCACCGTTTCAGCCTGTGACAGGGGTTATATATGACTCCTGGGAGGTACAGCGTCTATCCGGCGGTTTATCGCTCAATCCCCCACCCGATGAGCTGGTAATTTAGTCGCCTGCGTATTAGAGAACGCTTGCGCCAGATGGAGTTATTCAGGGGGAATGCGCACAGTGGAGGTACTGTCTGGACTTTCCACCGTAGTTGCACCAACGGAAACACCTAGACACCTACCCTAATACTCTCGCGACCACCCCGTGAGAACCCTCTGTGGCCATGAGAAGGTGGGGTTGTGGAATGCTAGCCAAGGGATACCTAATACAACAGGGAAAGCAGGAGACTCAATAATGGAAAAAGTAACCTGCTCACAATGAGTCTCCTGGGTAATCATGGTGACTGGTGCAGTCACTTCCTTAACCAACCCCGACCCTAATGGTCGACTATCAAGTGCTCTGATGGGGCGTGAAATGGATAGGGGAATCAATGGAATGCCTATACGGTGTGCGAATGCCCTGTCCATAAAGTTCCCAGCTGCGCCTGAATCGACTAGCGCCTTACACTGGGGAACTACCATGTGCTCAGGAAAGGAGATGTGTATTTTACAGTGCCCAGCAGAGGGCTCTGAACGAGTGTGGGTGTTCGATACCTGGGGTGATGCGATAGTGCCCCGCCTGCCACCTCTCAGCAAAAAAGAATGTTGACTACGACGTGTGGTGTATTGTCCCTTTGTCCAAACGAATGGCGATGTCCACCAGTTTGTTGAAGGACAACATGGTGTCTCGGCAGGCTAGCTCCCGTCGGACGTCCTCCCGCAGATGGCACCGGAAATGGTCGATCAGGGCCCGCTCGTTCCACCCGGACCCCGCTGCCAGCGTCCGAAACTCCAATGCGAAGTCCTGCACAGTCCTCGTCCCCTACCTCAGGTGGACCAGCCGCTCGCCTGCCTCTCGACCCTCGGGCGGGTGATCGAAGACCGCCCGGAAGAGGCGAGCGAACTCCCCGTAGTTCTCCAACGCGGCTCCTCCTTCGTTCCACACCGCGTTGGCCCACTCCAGGTTTTTCCCTGAGAGGCAGGAGACGAGGGCGGACACCTTCTCCCGTTCCGATGGAACTGGTCGGATGCTGGAGAAGTAGAGCTCCAGTTGGAGAAGGAATCCTTGGCACAGCGCTGCTGTCCCGTCGAACTCCCCTGGTCGGGATATCTGGATCCCTCCAGGTGCTGGGGTGTAGGTGGCGGGATCCGGTTGACCAGCTGGTCTCGACGGATCGGGCTCTCTCCTCTCCAGGCGTTGGACGACCTGAAGAACCCGACCCATCGCTTCACCCAGGCTGGCTAGCATAGTTGAATGCTCCTGGACCCGTTCCACGACTCCAGGCATGTGCGTCTCTCCCGCTGACTCCATAGCAGGTGGGTGATTCTGTGATGAGGTGGTGATGAAGGAGTCAGGCGCAGGAGGGTAAATCACAGAATAACAGGCTTTAATCCGCAAAATACAGGTTGACGCAGAAATGCGTCAAACACACTCCAGGGCACAAAACAGGCGCACTGGAAAATACAAGGCACACAGGAAAAATACTCCCGTCGATACAAAATACACAAGCTCCACCGAGCTTCCCTAACCTCCACAATAAACAATCACCCACACAGACAAGGAAGCAGAGGGAACACTTATACCATGACTAATGAGGGGAATAAGGACCAGGTGTGTGTGATTGAAGACAAGACAAATGGAGTGATGATAAATGGATCGGCAGCAGCTAGTAAGCAGGTGACGCAGAACGCCAAAACCTGCCCGAACAAGGAGGGGAGGCAGCCTCGGCAGAAGTCGTGACAATCCTTTTAAGCTTGGAAAAGAGATCCTTAAACCCAGACTTTGACCACACACCCTGTCATTAATGTCTTAATCGAAATTACGGATTGCCTCTTATCTGCTCGTCGTTCCCTTATGCCATAGTTTGTACATCTCAATTGTCCGTAGAAACCACATTTGTTTAAGCAAGTCAGCCATATCAGCTACACTACCGGTCAAAAGTTTTAGAACACCTACCCATTCAAGGGTTTTTCTTTATTTTGACTATTTTCTACATTGTAGAATAATAGTGAAGAAATCAAAACTATGAAATAACACATATGGAATCATGTAGTAACCAAAAAAGTGTTAAACAAATAAAAATATATGTTATATTTGAGATTCTTCAAATAGCCACTCTTTGCCTTGATGACAGCTTTGCACACTCTTGGCATTCTCTCAACCAGCTTCACCTGGAATGATTTTCCAACAGTCTTGAAGGAGTTCCCACATATGCTGAGCACTTGTTGGCTGCTTTCCCTTCACTCTGCGGTCCGACTCATCCCAAACCATCTCAATTTGGTTGAGGTCGGGGTATTGTGGAGGCCAGGTCATCTGATGCAGCACTCCATCACTCTCCTTGGTCAAATAGCCCTTACACAGCCTGGAGATGTGTTGGGTCATTGTCCTGTTGAAAAACAAATGATAGTCCCACTAAGCCCAAACCAGACAGGATGGCGTATCACTGCAGAAAGCTGTGGTAGCCATGCTGGTTAAGTGTGCCTTGAATTCTAAATAAATCACAGACAGTGTCACCAGCAAAGCACCCCCACACCATAATAATGATAATAATAATAATAATAATATGCCATTTAGCAGACGCTTTTATCCAAAGCGACTTACAGTCATGCGTGCATACATTTTTGTGTATGGGTGGTCCCGGGGATCGAACCCACTACTTTGGCGTTACAAGCGCCGTGCTCTACCAGTTGAGCTATAGAGGACCACCCCATAACACCTCCTCCTCCATGCTTTACGGTGGGAAACACACATGCGGAGATCATCCGTTCATCCACACCGCGTCTCACAAAGACATGGCGGTTGGCACCAAAAATCTCCAATTTGGACTCCAGACCAAAGGACACATTTCCACCGGTCTAATGTCCATTGCTCGTGTTTCTTGGCACAAGCAAGTCTCTTCTTCTTATTGGTGTCATTTAGTAGTGGTTTCTTTGCAGCAATTCAACCATGAAGGGCTGATTCACACAGTCTCATCTGAACAGTAGATGTTGAGATGTGTCTGTTACTTGAACTCTGTGAAGCATTTATTTGGGCTGCAATTTCTGAGGCTGGTAACTCTAATGAACTTATCCTCTGCAGCAGAGGTAACTCTGGGTCTTCCATTCCTGTGTCGGTCCTCATGAGAGCCAGTTTCATCATAGCAATTGATGGTTTTTGCGACTGCACTTAAAGAAACTTTCAAAGTTCTTGAAATGTTCTGTATTGACTGACCTTCATGCCTTAAAGTAATGATGGACTGTCGTTTCTCTTTGCTTATTTGAGCTGTTCTTGCCATAATATGGACTTGGTCTTTTACCAAATAGGGCTATCTTCTGTATACCACCCCTACCTTGTCACAACACAACTGATTGGCTCAAACGTATTAAGGAAATAAATTCCACAAATTAACTTTTAAGAAGGCACACCTGTTAATTGAAATGCATTCCAGGTGACAACCCCATGAAGCTGGTTGAGAGAATGCCAAGAGTGTGCAAAGCTGTCATCAAAGCAAAGGGTGGCTATTTGAAGAATCGCAAATATAACATGTATTTTTATTTGTTTAACACTTTTTTGGTTACTACATGATTCCATAGTTGTTATTTCATAGTTTTGATGTCTTCACTATTATTCTACAATGTAGAAAATAGTAAAAAATAAAGAAAAACCCTTGAATGAGTAAATGTTCTAAAACTTTAGACCGGTGGTGTATGTTTTTTTTTTAAGGCAGTAAATGAGGCTGAATGAACTGTTTTGCTGCCAGACTCCGCTGATAGCCAGGTGTAGCCGTGCTAAGGATCCACTCCATGGTGCTGAAAAGAAAGCTCTGCTGTTGGGACAGCTTTATGTAGGCCCTAACTATGGGGGGTGATATGTGCCAGAATTAAGCCTAGGCAACCGTACCACCGCGTGGCTGTCGCCTACCATTGAACGTCTGACTGACATGACATGATACCAATGCCTTACTAACGTCTGCGTGACGCCTGTGTGTAACTAACATCTT
The DNA here is from genome assembly GCF_020615455.1 of Coregonus clupeaformis. Classification (NCBI taxonomy): domain Eukaryota; kingdom Metazoa; phylum Chordata; class Actinopteri; order Salmoniformes; family Salmonidae; genus Coregonus; species Coregonus clupeaformis. The sequence goes on along the minus strand of NC_059204.1, from coordinate 1,527,798 downwards.
GTCATGCCAACGCCTTATTAACGGCTGCGTGACGCCTGCGTGTTAATGAAAGTCATTTCCTGTTATTGCTAATTGCCTAGAAAATATTATGTCCAATCTATAGGTCATCTGTCATTCCCTCAACACCTCATGCCATGGTATGTTATCTTATCTCGCTGTATACAGATCTAAATGTTGTTAGCCAATCACAGACTGTGTTGTTACCAGTTCCCAGTAGCCTCCATCAGACAACCAATAAGAGTTTTGTCCATGGCTTTCAGTCGAATAGAGGAGTTCATAGGCTTTCCCAGAGGGTCCGTGCTATTTGGGATCCTTTGGATGTCTCTACCTCAATCAAGTATAAATGTAAAATGGTTACGTTTAGTGTTAGTTAAGGGTTATAGTTTAGGGTTTAGGGTTCAGGGTAGGGACGTCCCAAGGAATTCGGATAGCAGTGACCGTTCATAGAGTGAGAGACGGGCATGGTATTTGAGAGCTCAGCGGCGACACAGACATTAATTTTCTTTTTTTTTACAAGCGGCAGAGTGTCTGCCCCAGATAGTTTCCTTAGAGATTATGAAAATAATTAACGTTACCAAGATGTCCTTGATCCGATTGAGGAGTAAGTAAGCTATATTTAAGTTGTGATATCGTTAGGAAATATTTAGGCCTACTATGTTGATAAGCCAAATTTGGTTTATTTGAAAATAATTACTTTTTGTTGATAACGAGTTGATAACGTATTGTCGAAAACACGTAGACAATATTATTTACCGTGTCGATAGGGGAGTAGGCTAGTGTACAATAATAACGTAATTTGATGTGCTAGTATTTATTTCATGGATTAATTAAATTGTAAATGAAAATATACACGTGGTGCTATAGGATATGTACATATTTTACATTGTAATAGACTTCCCCTACATGCCATTGTGTGCTGGAGCTATGGGTTTATTTTTCCACTGTCACTATGGGGGACACATAACTACTTTTCACTGAAGAAGGGAATGAGGTACGACATACAACTTCTATCGAAGACCTTAAAATCATGTCTGACAAGACCAATGAAATCATAACGGTATCCTGATATAGTGTGGATACAGGAGTAGCCTATTCTACAATAATGTAACTGTATGTGCTAGTATTATTTATCTAATTGATAAATGAAATTGTACATGTTGATGGGTACGCTACTTCATTCAATGATTACGGTATTGTACAAGGTAGATACAGGAATAGCCTATAGTCTACAATAATAATGTCATTGAATGTGCTATAATATAATTTATTTCATTGATGAATGAAATTGTAAATGGGGATGGGTAGACTACTTCATTCAGTGAATACAGAATGTCTGGCTATCTCTGGGAGTACATTAATGAAAGCTTTTCAGCTGTTGAACTATGGCAAGGTCGAACTCATTTCTAAATCTATCTTTCTTTTAGTCAAGAAGTGATGAGCCAGAGCAACCAATCAGCGTCACTGTAGCTGTTCTACCCACCACCCACACTGCTCTCCCTCCACAAGCAACCACATCCTCTTCTTCTGTTCAACTAATTTGCCACCACACTGAAAAGGACTGTACATACATACCTCTGTGCCCATCTCATTGCAACATGATCCATCCAAGGCCAAAGCTGGATGCCTAAAATGTGAGAAATGTAAACAAGATGCTACAGTAGTGTGTGTGTGTGTGTATGGATGGAGTTCCAAGAGAATGGCAAAGGAGATAGTGATGAGAGTGAGAGCATACAGTATGAAAATAAAGACCCCTTGGGATCTAAAATGAGTGTGGGGTGCCCTCTTGTGTCTCCTTTTTGTCCGTTTGAGGATTCTACAGGCACCCCTGGTGGAGGTTCTTGGAACACTGCTATTTAAGTCTGAGCAGAGGTTGACAAAAACCTTCAAAGGTGGTGGTGCTATGTTGCGTGTTATCTTGAATACCAGGCAGATGTTTGAGTACAGAATGAAAAGGTGTAAACTTAACAGGCTAAACTTGTTGAGTACACAGGGTTCTTTGGCTGTCACCAAAGGAGAACCCTTTTTGGTTCTATGTAGAACCCTCTGTGGAATGGAGCCCAAAAGGGTTCTACCTAGACACAGAAGGGGTTCTACCTGGAACCAAAAAGGGTTCTCCTATGGGGACAGCAGAATAATCATTTTAGGTTATAGATAGCACCTTTTTATCTGAGTGTAGGCCTATATTGCAGTGGTGGTTCCGTGGTTTTCTGTAAAAAAATAACAATAATTCATTGGTGGTGGGGAGTTAAGATAATCAGACATACTATGAAACATCCCCACTTTTAGCACACATTTGCAAGCAGGCAAAGTAACCTATGTGTGCCGAGGCATGTGTTATCACTCAACATTGACAGGACCGACAAAAAAAGACATGCTCACATGCAAACAAAAGATAACATGTGTCTAACTTGCACCATTATGCAATTATTAGGAGACTAGATACAAGTAGCTAATCCTGGCTACCAATGTTCTAGCATTAATTTATTGAGGCAAGCAGATCAGAGATGTCAAGGTGGTACCCAACCATATGCCATGTGTAAATGTGACACACAAATATGAATGGTCATATTTTTGATGTTTTCTTTCGTTTGTTACTTTAATGGAGCCATCCCTTTCTAAGCCTCCCAGGTATTTACATTTAATGCATGTATATGATTACTGCCGCTAGGGAGAGCAGTGATGTCAATGGAGTGCGTTAGTGAGATCTTGGAGGTTTCTTCTTCAATCTTGGAGAATGACTACTACTGAAAACTAAAGTTTCTCCATCTCATAATTTTACCCTATTAATTCAGGTATGTAATGTGCAAAGGTGCAATATGACTCTCAAAAATATTAAGCTAACATGGTTAACTACATAGTCCATAAGTTTGGTGATGTTTGAAGGCAATTGAAGGGAGTTTTAACTGAGTGAAAAAATGGTTGGTATTTTCCCCATTGTAAGGAATGGAGTTTGGCTAGGTTGCTAATGGTTTACATGTAAGAGAAGGGATTAAGATGGCGTCCGAACTTTCTGTACTTTTTTTTCAACAACGTTTTAGATCCAATTTGTTTTATTTTCTATGAACAAAGGCTCAGTTTACTTTAGGTAATGTAAATATGTGATTTCACGATAAAATGTGTTAGTGTTAATATTTGTACAAAATGTAGCTTGGCTAAGCGCTAGTTAGCTCCAGGCTAGTTGGTTTCAGTCAATGTTAGTTTACATGTTAGTGGTTAATAATGTAATGGTTGTAGCATTGTTTCGCATAGGCCTCCAGTAATTTATAGTTTTTTCGAAATTGACACTGATAATACAGTGAGTTATATATAATGTGAATATGTATGGTGACTTGAGATTTCGATGAACGGACCAACGGGACTGCAATGGGCAAGTCCCTTGACGGGTACCAGGAATGGTGGGAGGACAACCTGAAGGTAGTTATCTTTGCACACAACAGCAGCGTCCAGGCTTCCAGAGTACTCACCCTATCGCCAGATGAACGGACGGAAGCCGCAGCTGTTTAATGAGGTAAACAATGCAATTGTATATACAATTATTGCATATACTGTAGTATAAAAAAATGTGTGATTGACTTAGTGTTTGTCTATTGCTATTTTTGTATAACGTACTTTGAGATCAATGAAGCTCCACCTGATGTGGTGGAAGTTGTCGAACCAGATCAGAACGCCTTCGAGGACTACCTTCAGGCATGGGTTGAGAAGGATGTGGAGGTTTTTGACCAGGTAAAAATTATTGTCCACTGTTAATTTTTTTTCTGGCCCTCCAAGAGATATGTAAGAGATGTATTCGTAATAATATGAAATATAATTGTATTTATTTATATTATCAATCAAGGTAAGACTGAACATGGACAAGGCGCAGGAGAAACAGAAGGAGAGCAAGCGGAGGAGAATCAAGGGTCCAAGTGCTTCGATATCTGGGCGAATGACTTGGCTTGGAAGAAGGACAAAAGGAAGGCGAGACATGGGAAACCTTGCTGCTCTTTCACTCCTAGCTGGGGTCACCATCCATTAAGGTGAATATAGAAATCTCAGATGATAACTATTTACATTTGCCTCCTCGTGGTGGGTGGCATTGCAATACTGTCAGCTGTACCAACACTGGCCCAGGGGTTTCTCCAAATAGTAAATCTCAAAGCTAACCACTGGGTCACGTTAAGTAACCGCCGCTTCCAGGTAGGTACTGTTAAGGTGTATGACTCCAGTGGTCATGACACCACCCTGGAGTTTCTCTCTCAACTCCTCTATCTTATCTTTTCCAGGGACCATCCATCACCTCCCTCATCAACCCCACTGACATACAAAATTACAGACAGGTATCCTTTATTTTCTGTCTGCCATTAACATTATTGCATAGTTAATCAAACATTTAAATAAAATAATTCAATAACTGTATTTTTACATACCTGATAAACCTGTAACCTGTATGTTTGCTTGTTTACGTCTGTATCCTACCCTGTTCCCTTTACTCTGCTCCTGCTCTCCAGGACGTAGGAGTTCTGCCTAACACCCAGACATGGATCCACCTGATGTCCTCCATTACCAACCACCCTCCAATTTTTCATTACATCAGCTACTGTTATTGTCATGTTGTAATTTTCTGCTAAGAAAGAGCAAAAAAACTATCATACTGGGCACATAACGTGAGATACACAGATTAGCTAAAAACAATAGCACTGCAAACACTCAGAACAAAGAGAGCAGCAGCGCCTGGACTTTGCAGTCTCCCTCTTCGAGTCCCCCTTCCGAGACTGACTGCCTGTTGAGAACAAGCGACAGGCAGAACCTCCCATCCACACAGCACATTTTTTACATTTACATTTTAGTCATTTAGCAGACGCTCTTATCCAGAGCGACTTACAGTTAGTGAGTGCATACATTTTCATACTGGCCCCCCGTGGGAAACGAACCCACAACCCTGGCGTTGCAAGCGCCATGCTCTACCAACTGAGCTACAGGGCACCCACCTCCTCTCTATTCCACACACCAAAATTCAGTATTTCAGTCTATGAGAGTGTACAAAACATATTTGAAAGTAAATTAATGTACCCAAAAAATATCAACGTTTATATATTGAAATCTTAAATATTGCCAGTTTGTTTTTCACAGCTGTTTCACAAGGTGTTCATTATTGTAAATTGTAACGTATCCCTTGATGGTATTTGTTAGTTCAACATTATTCATTGTTGTATCCTAGGACATACAATAGATACAGTGGGGGGGAAAAGTATTTAGTCAGCCACCAATTGTGCAAGTTCTCCCACTTAAAAAGATGAGAGAGGCCTGTAATTTTCATCATAGGTACATGTCAACTATGACAGACAAATTGAGAAAAAAAAATCCAGAAAATCACATAGTAGGATTTTTAATGAATTTATTTGCTAATTATGGTGGAAAATAAGTATTTGGTCACCTACAAACAAGCAAGATTTCTGGCTCTCACAGACCTGTAACTTCTTCTTTAAGAGGCTCCTCTGTCCTCCACTCGTTACCTGTATTAATGGCACCTGTTTGAACTTGTTATCAGTATAAAAGACACCTGTCCACAACCTCAAACAGTCACACTCCAAACTCCACTATGGCCAAGACCAAAGAGCTGTCAAAGGACACCAGAAACAAAATTGTAGACCTGCACCAGGCTGGGAAGACTGAATGTGCAATAGGTAAGCAGCTTGGTTTGAAGAAATCAACTGTGGGAGCAATTATTAGGAAATGGAAGACATACAAGACCACTGATAATCTCCCTCGATCTGGGGCTCCACGCAAGGTCTCACCCCGTGTGGTCAAAATGATCACAAGAACGGTGAGCAAAAATCCCAGAACCACACGGGGTGACCTAGTGAATGACCTGCAGAGAGCTGGGACCAAAGTAACAAAGCCTACCATCAGTAACACACTACGCCGCCAGGGACTCAAATCCTGCAGTGCCAGACGTGTCCCCCTGCTTAAGCCAGTACATGTCCAGGCCCGTCTGAAGTTTGCTAGAGTGCATTTGGATGATCCAGAAGAGGATTGGGAGAATGTCATATGGTCAGATAAAACCAAAATAGAACTTTTTGGTAAAAACTCAACTCGTCGTGTTTGGAGGACAAAGAATGCTGAGTTGCATCCAAAGAACACCATACCTACTGTGAAGCATGGGGGTGGAAACATCATGCTTTGGGGCTGTCTTTCTGCAAAGGGACCAGGACGACTGATCCGTGTAAAGGAAAGAATGAATGGGGCCATGTATCGTGAGATTTTGAGTGAAAACCTCCTTCCATCAGCAAGGGCATTGAAGATGAAACGTGGCTGGGTCTTTCAGCATGACAATGATCCCAAACACACCGCCCGGGCAACGAAGGAGTGGCTTCGTAAGAAGCATTTCAAGGTCCTGGAGTGGACTAGCCAGTCTCCAGATCTCAACCCCATAGAAAATCTTTGGAGGGAGTTGAAAGTCTGTGTTGCCCAGCGACAGCCCCAAAACATCACTGCTTTAGAGGAGATCTGCATGGAAGAATGGGCCAAAATACCAGCAACAGTGTGTGAAAACCTTGTGAAGACTTACAGAAAACGTTTGACCTGTGTCATTGCCAACAAAGGGTATATAACAAAGTATTGAGAAACTTTTGTTATTGACCAAATACTTATTTTCCACCATAATTTGCAAATAAATTCATTAAAAATCCTACAATGTGATTTTCTGGATTTTTTTACATCGTTTTGTCTGTCATAGTTGACGTGTACCTATGATGAAAATTACAGGCCTCTCTCATCTTTTTAAGTGGGAGAACTTGCACAATTAGTGGCTGACTAAATACTTTTTTCCCCCACTGTATATATTCAACTACAAGGGTGTACTAATGAGCTATGATTTTTTTTTTTCATAATAGAGGATTACTGAAATAAGATTGTTTCAGTGTAGATAAGGGAATGCCTATTTAAAATGAAAACATGCCAGCCAGACAAGCCAGTGTATTAATCAAATGTATTTGCATATGAATGGAGTGGAAATTAGCTGACTTTGGGATCTGTAAGGTAAGTAACATTAATGTGGGGGGGCATCGAAATGATATACTTTTTTACCCCGATGCCTGTTTATTCATAAAAAGCAGAAGATGGTAAATAACATTAATCGCAATGGTTAGCCTATGCAAATTAATAGGAAAACAAAAGCTTATTAATAGGAATACATTTAGCCTATTTGGTAACAAACATAACGTGGGGAAAAATCAGGATCCTAGTCAGGCTATTGTTTGTCAAATCCAGATTAAATATAGGTCTTCATGTGTATTAAATCTGTAGGTGATTGTGGGCTAAATCAATGACAAACAGCTGAAATGTTCAGGCTTCATCATGATCTGTGATCAAAACAGGCTGGGGTGTTTTCGGTTCCGTTTAGACTAAGGTTATGCATAAGAACGCAACTGCACTGAAATGAATAGCCTGATTCAATACAATTCTCCTGAATAAAAATGTATCTGTTAAACTGTTTGGTCTATGCATAGACCCATACTGATTCTATCTTTTTGGTATTTTGCGGTAAGCATAGCCTACCACTAATATTTTAAATTGCGGAGCATTTAATAAACCAACCACATTTTCCTGTGATGTTGAGGCTGAGCGAGACCTTCAATAGGCTAGTAGACTATTTTTCTAAGGCTAAGCAAACAAGGGATAGCATATGCTTTTTGCCTATATCGTCACATACCCCCTCAATTCGAGCCCTGTCTCCACAGAAATGTATAGTCTAAGGATTGCATGGTGACAGTGATTGTGTCTGTTAAACTGGTAAACTAGTAAACTAGGAACTCGGGGGAAAAAATGAGGTCAAATCATGACATCAGTGATTTTCAGGTCAGATAAAGATGCCAGAGTTTCTGAACGGTCAGTTGGATGACCGTTCAAAACTATTTTTCCCCTCATTTTTCTCAGAGTTCCCAGTTGTCTTGAATGTGCCACTACAGACCTAGGCTACCTCTTATTTCTGAATAGGGCTGTCTGTATTGATGTGAGAAATAGGCATATCTACACACTAATGGTGGCTGGCTGCGATATCAACTAGCCTAATAATTTTTGTATTGAGGTGATATGCCTATTTTAGCTAAATCTACAAATGAAATTGATTAGATTACTCTGGCAATTATTTAATTTTTTTGCAAAATCATGTACATGTAGACGTCATGTAGACGTTTGTAAGGCGTTCATGATGAGATCTTTAATAAACTAAACAGACACTTAAACTAACACGTGACGCATAACACATGCAGACGTTTTAAGGCGTTCATGGTAAGATCTTTCATAATAAATGTAAATGCAAACTGAGCCACATTACACGACGTGAACATTATGTCTGGGAAAGGGAAGCACAGCCGCGAGCTGCCCAGTGACACAAGCCTACCAGACGAGCTAAACCACTTCTATGCTCGCTTCGAGGCAAGCAACACTGAAGCATGCATGAGAGCACCAGCTGTTCCGGACGACTATGTGATCACGCTCTCCGTAGCCGATGTGAGTAAGACTTTTAAGCAGGTCAACATTCACAAGGCCGCAGGGCCAGACGGATTACCAGGACGTGTACTCCGAGCATGTGCTGACCAACTGGCAAGTGTCTTCACTGACATTTTCAACATGTCCCTGACTGAGTCTGTAATACCAACATGTTTCAAGCAGACCACCATAGTCCCCGTGCCCAAGAACTCTAAGATAACCTGCCTAAATGACTACCGACCCGTGGCACTGACGCCTGTAGCCATGAAGTGCTTTGAAAGACTGGTCATGGCTCACATCAACAGCATAATCCCAGAAACCCTAGACCCACTCCAATTTGCATACCGCCCCAACAGATCCACAGATGATGCAATCTCTATCGCACTCCACACTGCCCTTTCCCACCTGGACAAGAGGAACACCTACGTGAGAATGCTATTCATTGACTACAGCTCAGCATTCAACACCATAGTGCCCTCAAAGCTCATCACTAAGCTAAGGATCCTGGGACTAAACACCTCCCTCTGCAACTGGATCCTGGACTTCCTGACGGGCCGCCCCCAGGTGGTAAGGGTAGGTAACAACACATCTGCCACACTGATCCTCAACACGGGGGGCCCCTCAGGGGTGCGTGCTCAGTCCCCCTCCTGTACTCTCTGTTCACCCATGACTGCATGGCCAGGCACGACTCCAACACCATCATTAAGTTTGCCGACGACACAACAGTGGTAGGCCTGATCACCGACAACGATGAGACAGCCTATAGGGAGGAGGTCAGAGATCTGGCCGTGTGGTGCCAGGACAACAACCTCTCCCTCAACGTGACCAAGACAAAGGAGATGATTGTGGACTACAGGAAAAAAAAAGAGGACTGAGCACGCCCCCCATTCTCATCGACGGGGCTGTAGTGGAACAGGTTGAGAGCTTCAAGTTCCTTGGTGTCCACATCACCAACGAACTATCATGGTCCAAACACACCAAGACAGTCGTGAAGAGGGCACGACAAAGCCTATTCCCCCTCAGGAGACTAAAAAGATTTGGCATGGGTCCTCAGATCCTCAAAAAATTCTACAGCTGCACCATCGAGAGCATCCTGACTGGTTGCATCACCGCCTGGTATGGCAACTGCTTGGCCTCTGACCGCAAGGCACTACAGAGGGTAGTGCGTACGGCCCAGTACATCACAGGGGCAAAGCTCCCTGCCATCCAGGACCTCTATACCAGGCGGTGTCAGAGGAAGGCCCTCAAAATTGTCAAAGACTCCAGTCACCCTAGTCATAGACTGTTCTCTCTGCTACCGCACGGCAAGCGGTACCGGAGTGCCAAGTCTAGGTCCAAAAGACTTCTCAACAGCTTCTACCCCCAAGCCATAAGACTCCTGAACAGCTAATCATGGCTACCCGGACTATTTGCACTGCCCCCCCCACCCCATACTTTTTACGCTGCTGCTACTCTGTTAAGTATTTATGCATAGTCACTTTAACTCTACCCACATGTACATATTACCTCAACTACCTCAACTAGCCGGTGCCCCCGCACATTGACTATGCAACGGTACCCCCCTGTATATATAGCCTCCCTACTGTCACTTTATTCTATTGTATATATAGCCTCCCTACTGTCACTTTATTTTTACTCCTGCTCTTTTTTTCTCAACACTTTTTTGTTGTTGTTTTATTCTTACTTTTATTTGTTTAAAATAAATGCACTGTTGGTTAAGGGCTGTAAGTAAGCATTTCACTGTAATGTCTGCACCTGTTGTATTCGGCGCATGTGACCAATAAAATTTGATTTGATTTGATTTGATTTGATGTCTACATGACGTGTACGTGTCATGTGACGTGACCACGTCGGCAGGTTGATGCCTTAGAAAAAAAACTCCATTGACAGTCTACGTTAATTTATGGTGCTAGAAAGATGTTAGGTGGATTTAGGCGGGCGAGCCAATAGCAAAAGCCTCTGAGGTCGAGGGTGAGTTTGAGCTCGAGTAAAGGACGCCCAGGTAGCGAAGAAGGACCGAAGTTTATTGCTCATATTTTATCGAAAGCGCTATGAATAAGTGCAGAAAGGGAGAGTAGGAAGGTAAATGGAGTCCCTTGAGAAAGTAAGAAACAGATGTATGTCAGGAGAAGTGCAGTATTATCATAAGGAAACGTATACCTGGATGACGGAGGAGGAATGGAAGGAAAAAGAGAGGCAGATGAGGTCTAAGAGAGAGAGGGAGGAAGACTGTGAGCTTGAGTCTGTTAAAAATGGCGGGGAAAAGGGAGAAGGTTTGTTAAAGAAGAATGGTAGGAAATGTAAGCAAAGTGAGCTGAAGGCAGGAGGAGAAATAGAAGTGAATGAGGGTGAAGTATCGGAGGTGGAAGGTGTGGTGAAGTACTCGGAGCCCGAGGATTGCACAGAGGGTCAGGAGGAAGATGAGTCTGTGACAGTAGGAGTGAAGTTTTTGGAAAAAAGTGGAGCCTTGCCTTTTGGCTGATCCATTTGTGGTTTCAAGATGGGTGAAAAAAGCGTTGGGTAAAGTGGAATCGGTGAGGGTAACCAGAAGTGGTCTAGTGATAATTGTTTGTATTTCTGTTGGTCAGAGGGAGAAGGCGCTCAGATTTAGACAAATGGGGGAAAGAATGGTGAATTGTTTCGCTCTCAAGAAAAGGGCGCCATTGAAAGGAGTGATTACTGGTGTAGCAGTAAATGTAAAAGTTGACCAACTGAAGGGGAAGATTCCCGGTGGGTGTGATGCTCGTCGTTTGGTGCGACACAAACAGGGGGGCGAGAGTGGGGAAACAGAGGAGTCATTGTCTGTTCTTTTGAGTTTTAAAGCTGAGTCTTTGCCTGATAAAGTGAAGTTAGGGTATATACAGTAAGTTATCCTGTACGAGCTTATATGCCGAATACATTACGATGGGCATGTGGCAGCAGTATGTAGGAGGGAGGTTCCAAGGTGTGAGAAGTGTGCAGAAGGGCATGAGACAAAGGAATGTGTAGCATTGGGGAAAGTAGTGGTATGTGATAATTGTAAGGGTGCCCATGGGGCTGGGGATCAGAAATGTCCTGTGCGAGAGAGGCAGGTTGAGGTTTCCAGGGTAAGAGTAGTGAAGAAGTTGACATATGCTGAGGCAGTGAAGAAAGTAGAGGAAGATGGCTCAAGGGGGAGGAGTGGTGAGAGTAGTAGAGATGTACCAATGCAGAGGGATAGGACAACAAGTGATATATGTTTAAGTAAGATTGGATTTTTAGCATTTATAGCAATGGTTATTAATTGTACTGCAGGGATGGAACGTAAGTCTAAGAAAATTGAGGTTGTGGTGCGAGACTTGACATCAGAAGAGTTACAGGGAGTGTTAAGTGGTGATGTTCCATCATCTTAGGTTGAGGGCATGAGGTAGGAATGAATATATTTAAATAGTGGAGTGGGGTGGTGTTAATTATTAATAATAATTTTGAATTTGTGAGTGTAGTGTTATTTTATTTTTCAAGCAAAATATAAGGGAGTTGTACACCAGTCTAGTACATTTTACATTTTAGTCATTTAGCAGACGCTCTTATCCAGAGCGACTTACAGTTAGTGAGTGCATACATTTTTATTTTTATTTTTTCATACTGACCCCTGTAGGTGGCGGTAATGCAACAAATTGGATACCAACCGCCGTTGAAGAAGACGTTAGGTGACTTGGTGAGAGGTATCAGTAGCTTCACGAGGCTTAATTCTGGCACGAATCACCCCCCATACTAACAGTTTGTGGGCACGGTTTGTCACATAGTGCAATTAATGTATTGTTTAGTGTTGTGTAGTGACTTTGCTGGCATACATTTAAAAAAATGTTTTGCGTTAGTCCCACCAAGATTTACATGCTAAAATCGCAACTGCATACAGTATATTGCAAATCAATATAAGGTTCCAGACGTGCCTCGATCGCTGCAGGCTTGTTGAGGCCACTGGAAACTGTGGATGGATGTAATGCAGTTTGTCCCCACAGGATGGCAGGACGTGTCAATGAAAAGTAGTCTATGGATTGTTGGTACGCAGTTTTACCAGAGATTTCATTTAACACATCAGGAAAATTATGTCATGTCGAACTTCTACCATGTTCTGCAACTTGATTATCTTTAACTGTAATTAATCAATGATTACATAGTTTCATCATTGGAACTGAGATGACTGCCAATACTCAGTGTTATGGCAATAGAGATCTATTACTGAGTCTAAACAAAAACATATTCATTTTCTTCGCTTTGGCTAGCTAGCGCTAGAGATACGCAAGTTCGGAAAGCCACCGAAAAACGCAGTGGACATGACTGTGGGAGAAGGGAAATTCTATTTACTTCACCTCGCGTGCCGAATTGTGGGTTTCCACTTTGGTGCATGCGATTTAAATCAACTCCACCCGCTTGATGCTCCGCGTGATATAAATCGATCGCACATTATGGGTCATGGTCTTTCCAGTCATACTAGTGCGTTTCCTGTTTGTTTTTTTTCACACAGGAAGAGGGTGCATTGGATGAGCAGCTGGACGTTGGTTAATGTTGGACCAAAAAACAGGGAGGGGGAGATATTGATGCATTCTAAGTTATGGAGCTAAGACGGACAAACCCCGCATGCAATTGTGTTTTACTATGTGGAATAACGTTGTGTCTCTTTTTCGGTAAGTACTGGCTACATTTTTAAAGAAGCTAATAACAATCTGATCGCTATAGTTGATAGCTAGCGAGTAGCTATAGTAGTTTGCATGCTAACTAGCGGCTAGCAAAATATGCGTTAGCTGGCTAGCTAAACAGACGATAGCATAGCTAGAAGTGCATGACTTGGTACGATCGTCGTATTTCCAGACAAGGTGTGTGACGCAAATATTAACTATAGAGTGCCTGTTAGCTAGCTTGCTAGTTATATGGTTAGCTAGTTAGCTACATTCTTGACCTATAGGGTCTGGTTAGCTTGGTTTGTTGGTAGCTAGCTAGAAATGCTAACCTAGCTAACACAAAACCAAATAATATCAAAATACACGCGATGAAGCGCCTGTTGTTGTGAAATGTGTCACGTGTTGTTGACATAATGACCTCAAAACATTTCTGAATAATTTTTTTTGGCATGATGAGTAAGAATTGACCAAGTTATTGGCTAAATATGACTGATTCATAGTCTGCGGACAGCAAGTAAAACACATTTTACTTAGCTAATGTCATTTTTTAATGAAAAGTTATAATAAAATCTGTCAGAAATTATTATTGTAGCGCATCATTTGTAGTCTACTATACTTTTGAGATACAACAATAATATCATATCGCTTCCAATGTACTTGGTTTCCATTAGTGTGTTGCTTGCCCAGGCTGTGTTGGGATGAAATTCAAAGGCTTTGAGGGAAAGTGTCCACCTGTTTTATTATTGCATTCTGCACTGTCAGCATGTTTTTGTCACACTACATGCCTTCCTCCCTGACCTGGCTCGTTCTAAATGGAGAAGGTTGCCAAATATGTACATAAATCTGTTTAACAACCCACTTTTACCTATGCAAAACTAGTTAACAACAGAGCTCCCGAGTGGCGCAGCGGTCTAAGGCACTACAGACCCTGGTTCGATTCCAGGCTGTATCTCAATTCGGCCGTGATTGGGAGTCCCGTAGGGCGGCGCACAATTGGCCCAGCGTCGTCCGGGTTTGGCCAGGGTAGGCGGTCATTGTAAATAAGAATTTGTTCTTAACTGACTTGCCTAGTTAAATAAAGGTTAAATAAAAAAATAAACAGAGAATAAGAAGCAAATGCGTCAATCCTTTTTTCTGCTAGCTGGAAATGACTTAAGCCTAGCAACTATAAAGCATCAAAGCTTTGATGTAGGCTATACATTTAAGTGGCTATAGAGCCACAATGCCCTCCCAGCTTCTCAAATTTGAATACATTAAGCAACAAACTAAATGTTGGTTCTTTATCAACAGGTACAAATCTAACAGCGGCCATAGAGTTGTACGCCCCAGCGGAGGTGCTGGTTGAGAATGGCACCACGGGGATCCTCAAGTGTTCCTTCAAGTCCAGGGAAGTGATCAGTAGCGCAGCCACAGTCACCTGGTCGTTTCGCCCAACGGGATCCGACCCCGGAAGCGCCGTTTCCGTGAGTGATTTCTTTCTTTCTCTGGGTCCATGAACAATTCCCAAGACATTTCTCTCAGATCTTCCACCGAGGAGTGTTCTAGCACAAAATGTTTCCTCTTATTATTTAGGCCCACTGCCACAGAAAAGAGCGAGGGAGTATGTGTGCGTGTGTTTGTGACTGGTCCAATGAAAGGAAATGAGCCTGAGGAGTGTTGTGTTATGTTATAGGCCACTTCTTCCTGACCATCTGCCTCCTTCCATTTCATGTTTCTCCAAACTTAAAGGAAAACTCCATCCAAAAATGATCATTTGGTATTTGTTTCATTAGTCCATTGTTGATATAGTCCCAAAATGTTTAGCATGTCTGCAATCAAGTTTTCAAGATATTTAACTTTCAAAATACAGAAATACAGCCAGTATTTTCCGTCTGTATTTTGAAAGTTATATATCTTGAAAGCTTGAATTTAAAATGTATTACATTTAGATTTGGTGTCACTGGCCTACACACACAATACTCCATAATGTCAGAGTGGAATTATGTTTTTAGACGTTTTTTTACAACTTCATTAGAAATGAAAAGCTGAAATGTCTTGAGTCACTAAGTATTCAATCCCTTTGTTATGGCAAGCCTAAATAAGTTCAGGAGTAAACATTTACTTAACAAGTCACATAATAAGTTGCATGGACTCACTCTGTGTGCAATAATAGTGTTTAACATGATTTTTGAATGACTACCTCATCTCTGAACCCCACACAATTATCTGTAAGGTCCCTCAGTCGAGCAGTGAATTTCAAACAGATTCATCCAAGAAGACCAGGGAGGTTTTCCAGTGCCTCGCAAAGAAGGCCACCTATTGGTAGATGGGTAAAAAAAAAAAAAAAGCAGACATTGAATATCCTTTTGAGCATGGTGAAGTTATTCATAACACTTTGGATGGTGTATCAATACACCCAGTCACTACAAATATACAGGTGTCCTTCCTAACTTAGTTGCCGGAAAGGAAAGAAACCGCTCAGGAATTTCACCATGAGGCCAATGGTGACTTAAAAACCTTTACAGAGTTTAATGGCTGTCATAGGAGAAACTGAGGATGGATGAAAAACATTGTAGTTACTCCACAATACTAACCTATATGACAAAGTGAAAAGGACGCCTGTACCGGAAAAAAATTATTCTAAAACATGCATCCTGTTTTCAATAAGGCACTAAAGTAAAATTGCAAAAGATGTGGCTAAGAAATGTACTTAATGTCCTGAATACAAAGTGCTATGTTGGGGCAAATACAACACATCACTGAGTACCACTCTTCATATTTTCATGCATGGTGGTGGCTGCATTACGTTATGGGTAGACAAATTCACCGTTCAGCAGGACAATAACCTAAAACACAAGGCCAAATATACACTGGAGTTGCTTACCAAGAGGACATTGAATGTTCCTGAGTGGCTTGAAAATCAATGGCAAGACTTAAATGGCTGTCTAGCTATGATCAACAACCAACTTGACAGAGCTTGGGAAAAAAATAAATATATATTGTACAATCCAGGTGTGCAAAGCTCTTAGAGACATACCCAGAAAGACTCACAGCTGTAATTACTGCCAACGGTGATTCTAAAATGTATTGACTCAGGGGGTTGAATACTTACTTCATGCTTTTCTTTAAAATACAAATGTTAGAATTTTTTCCACTTTGACAAAAATCAATTTCAATCCAATTTTAATTTAACACAACAAAATGTGGAAAAGTAAAGGGGTGTGAATACTTGCTGAAGGTACTGTATTTTTGCATTGCTGGGATTTGTATGGAAATGGCAGGAACAAGCAAAACTATTCCCATTTCCCTCCCCTAGAGTCCTAGCTAGCTGGCTCATCTTGCTCGTAATGATGCGCTTGTATCCGGCCTCGTAACAGAGTGCAGTTGGAGAGGGCATCACCAACACCCATACTAGTCCACACAGCTATCTGTCCCTCTCATCTTTTAAACAAATGGACTATTGAGGATATCCGTCTTGTCATGTAAATGCTAAACAAAATCGGCCATCAGTTTGGTACAGTAGTAGATGAAAACTTATATCGACTCTATTTGCACATAATCTCTTGCACATCTAGCATTCCAGTGTTAATACTATTGTAATTATTCTGCACTATAGCCTATTTATTGCCTTACCTCCATAACTTGCTACATTTGCACACACTGTATATATATTTTCTGTTGTATTTCTGACTTTGTTTTTTTTTTTACCCCATATGTAACTCTGTGTTGTTTTTATTGCACTACTTTGCTTTATCTTGGCCAGGTCGCAGTTGTAAATGAGAACCTGTTCTCAACTGGCTTACCTGGTTAAATAAAGGTGAAATAAAAACAAAACAAAAAAAACATACCACCGAGTATCAGGGGAATATTTGATGTTTTGCTGTTGCTTGGCAAAAGTGCCCAGTCATGTAGGTAAGCCATAAGCTTACAACGGTTAAACCTGTTTTCTTGTCTTTCCCATTTCTGTTATGAGTCATTAGCTATGTCCCAAATGGCACCCTATTCCCTATATAGCCTAGTATACAACTTTTTATTTATTTATAATTTTCTAGTCATTTAGCAGACGCTCTTATCCAGAGCGACTTACAGGAGCAATTAGGATTAAGTGCCTTGCTCAAGGGCACATCGACAGATTTTTCACCTAGTTGGCTCGGGGATTAGAACCAGCAACCTTTCGGTTACTGGCACAACGCTCTTAACCACTAAGCTACCTGCCGCCCCTACTACTTTTGACCAGAGCCCCATGAGCACCGTCAAAAGTAGTACACTATAAAGGGAATAGGGTGCCATTTGGGACACTGACATTGTGTGCAATTCTTCCACTATCTATTTTCTCTTCAGACATTCTTATATCGACTCCCCCCCAATGTCTTTTTTGTAGATTTTCTATTACACTTCTGGCAAGCACTACCCAGGGAGCGTGGCTCAATTCAAAGACAGGGTGAAATGGGCGGGAGACCTGAACAAAAAAGACGCCTCTGTCCATTTAATTAAGGCACAGTTCAATGACAACGGCACCTACTCGTGTGCCGTGATTAACCCGCCCGACATATCTGTCACCGCCGCTCAGACACAGCTCAAAGTCGTCATCAAAGGTAAACTTGCAAACGGATTCACAACAGTACAGCAACACTCAAGTCACTTTTCAGCAGGAACTGACCATGCTCTCTCACATTGAAGAATGACTTGGAATAAAAACTGCCAACTGAGCGATTACCAATATCTTAATAACCAGGGGTTGAGAAACACTCATACAAGAGATTAACCATTTTAAGACTAACACTGATATAATGCCTCGAAAACATTGAACTGGCAGTATTGGCACAGCTGTGACTTTGTAACATAATTGTAATGTTATATGACAACGTTTCAATGCTTACGTTGTCTTGTTTTGCAGAGTCTCTCCCTCAGAACAGCACTGCTGTCATAGTGGGCGCCGTGTGTGGCGCTGTCATCGGGCTCATTCTCATCGCCGTGGTTACCTGCCTGATCATCAAGAGGCATCAAACCAGTCATGAATACGAAGGGTAAGGCATCCTCCCTTGTATAACCATCGGGGTAGTAGATATCTTTAATAGTACTTTAATATCTGGACTTTGGTCAGTATCAATCATTACACCTGACCATCAGTATCTGTAGAGTATCTTAGAAGGAGGCATCAAAAAATTCAATAATATGAAATATTTGATCAAACAAATGAAATCACACCGGGAACCTTTCTATCCTTGTGATATAATTTTTTGTGTGCGAAGACTACTCGACTCTGTCAAAAACCAATTTACTGCATGCAGTTAATGGCTCTTGACGAGGTCAATGAAAAGGAACTGCATCTCTGAAATTTTCTGAAAGCGACCCTTGCCGTGAATGGAGCTCTACTTTCAACAAATGTTTTCATGGCCTCTTTGGTTGTGGGGTCTGCCTGAATCTCTCTTCTCTCTCCTTCCTAACCTCCCCCCTGGCATGTCTCCTGAGTCACCAACACATACACACACACACTAACGTTCTTAGTCAGCAGACCTTAACACTTAGCCCTACCTCCGCTGCATGGGATATGGGGGTTGGGTTACGATGGCTGTGATTGTCGCTTGTGTCCTCTCTCTTGGAATAATAAAATAACATGTTTGCTATTAAAACATTTGATGTGTTCAAAATAATATTCAATGGTAGAGCATGGCGCTTGCAACGTCAGGATAGCGGGTTCGATTCCCGGGACCACCTCTACGTACTTTTTTTAATGTACGCTTGACTGTAAGTCGCTTTGGATAAAAGCACCTGTTAAATGGCATATGTTATTATTATATATGAATGAAAACTCAGAAGAAAGACGCGGCTGGATTTTCCAGTGTTTGTGTGTTGGCTACGTGGGGTTAGACTGTACCAGTGGTACTTGTAAATGCCCTATAACCATGATGAATTACTTACTGAACTAGTAGGTGTCAGATCTGCTTAGCTCAAATGGGTGCTCCAGGTTTACCATGAGAGACCGGAGTGGAGGAAGTCCCACTATCTCCAACTAGGTGTTTAGAGGGTAGGCTAAATGCCAAGCGTAGACACTTCTCTCTTTTCTCTCTGAATCACATGATTAGTTACAAGGTTTTTCATGACCTAGGCCTAATATAAAGCATGAGTTGACACACCCAAATAAGTAGGGGTGCTGACTAACGGAATAGTACAATTATGAAAACACTCTAAGATAGACTCGCAATGATTTAATGCGTATAAAACACCAAGGTGTGCGACTTT
The DNA here is from genome assembly GCF_020615455.1 of Coregonus clupeaformis. NCBI lineage: Eukaryota > Metazoa > Chordata > Actinopteri > Salmoniformes > Salmonidae > Coregonus > Coregonus clupeaformis. The sequence continues at coordinate 1,508,467 of NC_059204.1, read as the reverse complement.
CTTACGTTTTTCATATCACATTACATTCAAACAGATAACTATGCGTCTAGTCTCAATTCGAGAGAAAAATATATATAATTAGTCTATCATCCAAATCACCATAATTATTGACAACGATGTTGCACGTAGAAAGACCAAAGATGTTGCTTTCCAAGATCTGTCTGTCAATGCCCACAGTGACGGATAAAAACAAAGTGCATCGTTAAGCTTGGCTTGTCATCTAACGTTCATGTTGTTGTCTGCCGCTCACGTCCCTCATCCACTTCTGACCACTAACCCCTTCCTCTTCTGTTTCACTGTCATGTGGCTCTCCTGTTTCCTCTAACGCTACCTCCTGAACAATATACATTGCCTTCAGAAAGTATTCATACCCCTTGACTTATTCCACATTTTGTTGTGTTACAGCCTGAATTCAAAATGGATTAAAAATAAAAAACATTCTCGCTAGGGCTGACCCCATATTGTCGACTGGTCGATTGTTTGGTCGATAGGCTGTTGATCGACCAATATTATTTTAGTAGAGCAGTGGCAAATATATAACTATTAAAAAAAGTTATGGGACATGAGACACCTGTCTGATTCTCGCCTGTCTGAGTGGACTGATCTATTGCGGATGGCACACCAGTATCACCAGTAGTATATTTACAGTAAATTACCATAGTTTCTCATCTACAATGTTTGTTTGGTTACAGTAATTTCTGTTAATGCATTCAATATATTATTATTACAGTCGTACCGTTGTCATTGTAGGAGTGGACACGTTGTTTGCAGGTTTATTTCATTCCAATTATGAGTTACTTTTGTTTGGAGCGCTCCTGTCAATCTTGAGTAAGGACACAAAACCTGGCCTGCGATTACCACTCAGCATGAAAGAGGGAAAATAATTCAAGCTCTGATCCGGTGCAAACATTATAGAATAGGCCTACCTGATTACTTATCCCTTGCGCAAATAGCCTACTGCTGTGTCTGTCCCGAGCTAACTGGAGTGGGAAACTCTGAGGGCCCAGAATATTTTATACAATGTTGCAAGTTTGCTAGAATATTGGCAATGGCAATAGAAGTTACGTGTAGATTTGTATCATTTTCATTTAGATAGAATTTTGATTAACCACATGACATTGATTTTGAGATATAAAGACATTATTATAAATTAAATGAAACTGTTCCACGAAAATGTGCATATGAAAATCATAACTGGCACGCGGATCAATAGAAATGGTATGATTACTTGGCACTCCAAATGGAAAAGGTTGCCGAATGCTGGTGTAGCCTATTACCGGCAACTTCAGGAGCGGAGGGAACAGGTTTTTTTCATCTGGTTATGGGAAATATGAGTCTCTGCTTCCCTCTTTAGTAATTTGTGTGTCTTAATTTTTAATTGCGTTGCTTAAAGCATCAGACAAGCTCAGTAGCCTACATAGGGCTGTCCCCCCCCAAAAAATCAATGGTCGAAATTTTAATGAGTGTATTTTTCCATATATAGACACACATAGGGTATGTCTATATATGGAAAAATACACTCTTTAAAATTTCGACCAAACAATTGGTCGAGAGAACAGACGACTCTAGGTCGGCCAAGATTATTTTGTTGTTGGGGACAGCCCTATTTCTCACCCATCTACACACAATACCCCATAATGCAAAGTGAAAACATGTTTTAGAAATGTTTGCAAATTTATTGAAAATGAAATGCAGAAATATCTAATTTATATAAGTAATCACACCCCTGAGTCAATACATGTTAGAATCACCTTTGGCAGTAATTACAGCTGTGAGTTTTTCTGGGTATGTCTCTAAGAGCTTTACACACCTGGATTGTACAATATTTGCACATTATTCTTTTTAAGATTCTCCAAGCTCTGTCAAGTTGGTTGTTGATCATAGCTAGACAGCCATTTTCAAGTCTTGCCATAGATTTTCAAGCCAATTTAGGTTAAAACTGTAACTAGGCCACTCAGGAACATTCAATGTCCTCTTGGTAAGCAACTTCACCACCATGCTTGAAAATATGAAGAGGTAATCAGTGATGTGTTGTGTTGGATTTGCCCCAAAAATAACGCTTTGTATTCAGGACATAAAGTTAATTTCTTTGCCACATTTTGCAGTTTTACTTTAGTGCCTTATTGCAAACAGGATGCATGTTGGAATATTTTTTTGGGAAAACCTCCCTGGTCTTTGTGGTTGAATCTGTGTTTGAAATGTACTGCTCGACTGAGGGACCTTTACAGATAGTTGTATGTGTGGGGTAGAGAGATGAGGCAGTCATTCAAAAACCATGTTAAACACTATTATTTCACACAGAGTGAGTCCATGCAGCTTATTACGTGACTTGTTAAGCACATTTTTACTCCTGAACTTAATTAGGCTTGCCATAACAAAGGGGTTGAATACTTATTGACTCAAGACATTTCACAATTTCACTTTGACATGGGGTATTATGTGTAGGCCAGTGACACAAAATCTCAATTTAATCAATTTTTAATTCAGGCTGTAACACAACCAAATTTGGCAAAAGTCAAGGGGTGTGAATACTTTATGAAGGTGCTGTACAAATGCTCTTCAAGTCTCACAAAAAGCTAAATGCTAACAGAGTTTTAAGATTAATTTCTATCACTTAAAAAAAATAAATCTATAAATTAATATTTTGGAGTCCTAGGCCCATATTCATGACGTGTCTTAGGGTAAGAGAGCTAGTCTAGGATCAGTTTTTACATTTAGACCACAATTAGTAATATTACAGGGGGGGACCTGATCCTAGATCCCTCAAACACAACTCTGGACATCGAAGCCAGTTCCACTGCATTTTTAATTGTTCCCCTCGAATCAGGGACTGATTTAGTGGGTGCAATGAATTATCAGGTAGAACAGAAAACCAGCAGGCTCCGGACCTCGTAGGGTAAGAGTTGAAAATCCCTGTCCTAGATCATCACTCCTACTCTGAGACGGTTGATACAGATCCTGGTTAGATGTGAACCGAGAGATCTTGTAGAGAGTGTACAAACTGACCTTATTATATAGTGCACTACTATTGACCAGCACCAAAATTTGCTTCGGGGGAGTGCCATGTTTGCTCTTCAGTTTAGTTTATTAGGATCCCCATTAGCTGTTGCACATGCAGCAGCTACTCTTCCTGGGGTCCACATAAAACATAAAATACATGACAGAAGTACAGAACAGTTACGTACAAGAACAACATAAGATATTATTACATTAAAATTACAATTTAAAAATCATTGTCAAGGCACCAAGAGACCAAAACAATAAATATAATAAGTGTGTTTATTGGACCACTGACTGACATTGGTATGACTGACATACAACACTAATCTTTCATGTGTGTGATCACATCATTATCTCATTGGGGTGGGGAATGTTTTTCCCTAATCCACTTCTTTATTTATTGTCTTATCTTATTGACCAATTGATTGTCGCATAGACTATTAGATAAAGTCAATGTTTTTAAGTCAATGTTGTTATGTTAATGCTGTTTCTTAGTCTTTTGCAAAGCTGCAGTAACTTTTCAACTATATTTACAGTTGAAGTCGGAAGTTTACATACACTTAAGTTAGAGTCATTAAAACTTGTTTTTCAACCACTCCACATATTTATTGTTAACACTAGTTTTGGCAAGTCAGTTTGGACATCTACTTTGTGCATGACACAAGTAATTTTTCGAACAATTGTTTACAGACATATTATTTCACTTATAATTCACTGTATCACAATTCCAGTGGGTCAGAAGTTTACATACACTAAGTTGACTGTGCCTTTAAACAGCTTGGAAAATTCCAGAAAATGATGTCATGTCTTTAGCAGCTTTTGATAGGCTAATTGACACAATTTGAGTCAATTGGAGGTGTACCTGTGGATGTATTTCAAGGCCTACCTTCAAACTCAGTGCCTCTTTGCTTGACATCATGGGAAAATCAAAAGAAATCAGCCAAGACCACAGAAAAACAATTGTAGACCTCCACAAGTCTGGTTCATCCTTGGGAGCAATTTCCAAACACCTGACGGTACCACGTTCATCTGTACAAACAATAGTACGCAAGTATAAACACCATGGGACCACGCAGCCATCATACCGCTCAGGAAGGAGACGCGTTCTGTCTCCTAGAGATGAATGTACTTTGGTGCGAAAAGTGCAAATCAATCCCAGAACAACAGCAAAGGACCTTGTGAAGATGCTGGAGGAAACAGGTACAAAGGTATCTATATCCATAGTAAAACAAGTCCTATATCGACATAACCTGAAAGGCCGCTCAAGAAGGAGGAAGCCACTGCTCCAAAACCGCCATACAAAAGCCAGACTACGGTTTGCAACTGCACATGGGGACAAAGATCGTACAAAAATAGAACTGTTTGGCCATAATGACCATCGTTATGTTTGGAGGAAAAAGGGGGATGCTTGCAAGCTGAAGAACACCATCCCAACCATGAAGCATGGGGGTGGCAGCATCATGCTGTGGGGGTGCTTTGCTGCAGGAGGGACTGGTGCACTTCACAAAATAGATGGCATCATGAGGAAGGAAAATTATGTGGATATATTGAAGCAACATCTCAAGACATCAGTCAGGAAGTTAAAGCTTGGTCGCAAATGGGTCTTCCAAATGGACAATGACCCCAAGCATACTTCCGAAGTTGTGGCAAAATGGCTTAAGGACAACAAAGTCAAGGTTTTGGAGTGGCCATCACAAAGCCCTGACCTCAAACCTATAGAAAATGTGTGGGCAGAACTGAAAAAGTGTGTGCGAGCAAGGCCTACAAAACCTGACTCAGTTACACCAGCTCTGTCAGGAGGAATGTGCCAAAATTCACCCAACTTATTGTGGGAAGCTTGTGGAAGGCTACCTGAAACGTTTGACCCAAGTTAAACAATTTAAAGGCAATGCTACCAAATACTAATTGAGTGTATGTAAACTTCTGACCCACTGGGAATGTGATGAAATAAATAAAAGCTTAAATAAATCATTCTCTCTACTATTATTCTGACATTTCATATTCTTAAAATAAAGTGGTGATCCTAACTGACCTAAAACAGGGGATTTTTATTAGGATTAAATGTCAGGAATTGTGAAAAACTGTGTTTAAATGTATTTGGCTAAGGTTATGTAAACTTCCGACTTCAACTGTATAAGCATCTGCTCATTGTTCCCATACAGATGCATGCCTTGTTAATCTTCCAGGACAGTGTCTCTGCCCAATGTATGTCACTCCTGCCAACCTCTCCTCCCAGCCACTTGGAGCAGTCATTTCAAAATGTGCAGCATAACTCATGTGAAATCTTCCCATCTTTCATTTGCATTTGTATCTGTCTCCCATGTCTTCTCCTGTGTCTGACTGTATGTGTCCATGTCGACCATTTCTCTGTGCGCCAACGCTTCCCGAACTGCACAAAACAAACCACCTTCTCCGATTCATAAACACCTCCCCCGGTGCAAAAACTAGCTGCACCTCAGTGGCAAGAGTGAGCTCCCACGCCACACGCCCGGGGGGGAAGAAGCACGAGTCCAGCTCGGAGGGCTCCAGGTGTAGCAGCCCCTCCGCCCCGGTCCAGGTAGGCGCTACAGTGAGTGACTCAAACCAACCATCCACACCCACTGTTGCACAGGGACACTAACAGGGGGAGAGGGATCCACTAACTAACTATAGCTGAGATGCACTACAGCATTAGCCTCTCCCAGATCTAATTGTACTCTTGCCAACTCCATTGCTGTCATTGTCGAGTCAACATTTGGCGTGACAATTCCATAAGTAGTTGGCAAGAGAACAAAAACAGACTAGTACCTAGCTACTACAGCATAGGCCAGGGTTTCCCAAACTCTGTCCTCGGGACCCCAAGGGTGCACGTTTTGGTTTTTGCCCTAGCACTACACAGCTGATTCAAATAATCAACTTATCATCAAGCGTTGATAATTTTAATCAGCTGTGTAGTTAGGGCAAAAAATAACGTGCACCCCTTGGGGTCCCGAGGACCGAGTTTTGGGAAACGCTGGAATAGGTTTTCAAGCTGATCTCTTTGATGGCTTTAGTGTCTGCTTGTCTATCTTCTTTAGTTTTTCATCCATCTGATTTCTGATCTTGGAAACCAGTGTTGTGTTCAGAACAGGAACATTGTAACAAAATGTTGACTTTTCTACCTACTGAACGAGACCCAGGTGGACACACTCCCTAACATACTAGCAGATACCCATAGACTTCCAGTCATTGCGCTAACGCTAGTTAGCATTGGCTCACAAAACTACCTCTAACTTCCTTCAAACTGGACACAGAAACATACAAATGGTATCCACAAGTTCATCTGACTCTGGGGAAGTAGATAACGGGCCTCATTACCAGAATCCCAAAGTATCCATTTAAAACAACTGACAAGCATTGGAGTGTAATGTCCCTTTAAGTCTAAGGGAGAGATCCATAGACATTGCGGCCATCAAGTCCTGGCGGCGGATACCCCTGCTCTACAGACTGACTAAATCAGTGGTCACCAACCCTGGAGCAGGCTTTTGTTCTAGCCCAGCAGTGACCCACCTGATCCAACTAATCCACCTGATCCAACTAATCATCAAGACCTTGATGAATGGAATCAGGTGTTTTGGTGCTGGACTGAAACAAAAGCCTGCACATCCTGTAGTTCTCCAGGACCAGGATTGGTGACCACTGAATGACGTAATACATTTTACAAGTAATGCGTGAGATCACTCTCATTCTGGTTAAGCTCTAAATGCTTATGTCAAGAACAACTGGCTGGAGTGTCACGGCATCCCCTTTTGCAAAGCTGCTGTTGCTGACCTAAGCATGTATAGATGTTCATGTTGTTCCTATGAAGGTGTTATGCATTGCTTATGAAAGTTCAAAGGAGGCCTCTGACGATATTATCAAACACTAATATTGTAGGCCTATGTCTAGGAAAAGGAGAACCTTTATTATTTTTGTGTCTCTGAGAGGCGCTTGTTTGTGGTCGACTTTGCCGGTTGACTGGTTTAGTTTGCTGATCTTGTGAGGGACAGTCTTGAGATGCGCCTCTCCCTCATTACATTAAGAGACGTGTCCACATTCCACCGTCAGCCAAAACATGAAGGTGTAATGTACTGTACTTTGCCGTTGTATGCGTGTTGTTGTTTTCCCCCCATCTATGTTTCGAGTTTTTATGAGGTTTTTTTGGTGTGATTTTTGAGCCCAGTGGTCGGTAGAAATTACTCCCTGAAGATAAGAAGAAAATGGCGCCCTCTTCTTCTACACACTCACACAGCCCAGATGTAGTCCCAAGCTGTGCTAGATGGGAGAAAAAAACAAATGTTTTGTTTTGCGCAACAATCTGGCATTGTTATCTTCATTATCTGGCTTCATTCAGAAGCAATGGGCCAAATATCTTCCATTAACAACACTACTTTGATATGTGTTTGTTATTTGGCATTGCTATCTGCAGTTGTCCCCGCTTAAATCCCACAGCCATTTACGTGTCCTACGGCCATTTGAACTTGACAGCTAAACCAGTGTAACATGTATTGTTATTAACACAATTTTCCTCCTTCCCCTTTGCCTTATCTCCCCACCCATCCATCTGCTCATCACAACAGGGGCCGGTGATATACGCCCAGTTGGATCACTCGGGCACCAAGAACCCCAACTCATTCCACAAGATGGAGCCAGTGGTGTACGCAGACATAAGGAAAAACTGAAACGGGGTGGGGGGAGAACTGGAGACCAAAAGGGAAAGGCCACCATAGCTCACTGCTTTGGGATGGGTGGGGGGAGGGGGAGAGGGATTGATGCTGTTTAGAATTATATTTTTTTGTCTCATAAAAACCCTTCTGAAAGCATTTATTGCATGTTCGTGTGTGATACAAAATGTATGCTACCATGGCTTTCAATACAACAATACAACACAGAGATTAGAGAAACACTATAATACATTAACTGCATGTTTAGTAAGTGTAAAATACATAGGCTCCAGTAGTTTTTTAGTTTTTTTTTTTTTACAATAGAGGGACCATGAGAACAATATGTTAACAATCATCTCAGTCCAACATATTGGATGTTAAATTGATGGTTTAGACATAGGGTTTGGTTATAGAATAGGATACCTGAAATGCATAGCCGTTTTGTCTGCAATCATGCTACCTTCATCTAGTCATGTAAACATTTTTTTTTACAAGGTAACAATCACGTTAACGCCATATAATATCACTCTGGTACACAGCCATGGAAAGCCTCCTGGTGAAAAGACTTCACGTTAACGCCATATAATATCACTCTGGTACACAGCCATGGAAAGCCTCCTGGTGAAAAGACTTGTGTACAGTTTGTGTATTGCGCTGTAGATTTTAACATTGCATTGTTATATCTATGACTAAAACACTGCCACTGGGTTCGAAACTGAACTGTTCAGCTGAAACAATGATACAAAACAAAATTTTATTTTTTACATTGTTTTTATTGTACAGAAATTATACACTGTTTGCATGTAATTTATTAACTAACCACAACTAATCATGACAATAACCACGTTTGACACATTTTAGTTTTAACATCTGTTTTAGATTATGTAGGTTTGACGTGATCATGTGAGACTGATAATATCATGATGTCCGAAAGAAAATCTTATCTTCCGTCTTTCAGAAGCAATGGGCCAAATATCTTCCTTTAACAAAACTACTTTGATATATCACTGTGCTTTAATATGTTTCTGTTCCAATGATTCACTCTCAATCATGTTTGATTGAAGCAATGCGTTAATAATCAGTTTAAATGCTGTTTTAATCCCTTCCATTTTTTTCTGCAGTAGTCTTACCCCGACCAACATTTATGCATATGGATAGTTAACTATGTAAGATCTAGAGCTCGTTACTGTAATTCATTCTTTTCTGGTCAATGGTAGTATCTCTTGGTGTTTTAACAAAATAATCAGTGATGTGTTTCAGAATTCCAATTTGATATTGAGTGTCATTTTTGTCAAATAGTTTGAAAAAGCATGGCTGGTGCTCTGTCTTGATGCTAAACCTCACACTGTCACGTCTTAAAAATCCTTTAAGTATTTACCCACTAGGCACACACTGGTTGAATCAATGAAATTACATAAAAAAATGTGGAATAGACGTTGAATTGACATCTGTGCCCAGTGGGTAGCGTTTTAGTGTTTTTAACTGTATATTTTAGCTGTTGACAAAATGGTTTTGATCACCCAAGGGAGCTAGAGGAGGCGTCATTCCTGTTTTCCAAAGCTGCCTCTTCCACTAGTCCTGCAAAATAAAGCAAAAGTAATTGTTAATCTACATTCCTAAAAATTCATCAAATGCTGGCGCTTATCTTGCTGTCTTGTGCTTGTGCAGTATTAGTATATGTGTGTAGTAGTAGTTGAAGTAGTATTGTCCTTGATTATGAAAAAGCTTTTCACTTAGTCAACTCAAATGCTTAAGAAATTATGTGGTGTCAAAGTTTGGATAAGTGCAGTTTACAATACCCATTCCACTGTTACGTCTTAAAAGTGTGAAGTTGTAGTTTGGGCTGTTGAGTAGCCATATTAGCGTGTGTAATTTGGTGCTTGTTTATATAATATCTTATGTTGCAAAACCTGCACTATGGCCGGCGTATCAAAGACCACATGCACTATATGATTTTATTTTCTTCTCTGTGTCCTGTGCTTCTGTTCGATGTCTTAAAACTGGAATGTAGTACATTTAGTGCCTTTTGCATTTCATCTACTAACTTGAACACCTGCTCAATATATATATATATTAAAAAAAATGTAATTCATTTATTTACTTCATTGTATGTACTTTTTATACAGTGCCTTCAGAAAGTATTCATATCCCTTGATTTATTCCACATTTTGATGTTACAGCCTGAATTTAAAATTGATTAAATAATAATTTTTGTTCACCCATCTACACACAATACACCATAATGACAAAGTGAAAACATGTTTTTAGACATTTTTTGGAAATGTATTGAAAATTGAAATTAAATTCACACCCCTGAGTCAGTACATGTTAGAATCACCTTTGGCAGCGATTACAGCTGTGAGTCTTCCTGGCTACGTCTCTTAAGAGCTTTGCACACCTGGATTGTACAATATTTGCAAAACATATATATTTTTTAACTCCCTAGTCCTTGACGATGACAAGCATACCCATAAGTCGCTTTGGATAAAAGCGTCTGCTAAATGGCATATTAATTTAATTAACATAATGCAGCCACCACCATGCATGAAAATATGAAGAGCAGTACTCAGTGATGTGATGTTGGATTTGCCCCAAACATAACGCTTTGTATTCAGGACATAAAGTGTATTTCTTGGCCACAATTTTTGCAATTTTACTTTAGTGCCTTATTGCAAACAGTATGCATCCTTCTTTTCACTCATTTAGGTTAGTATTGTGGAGTACAAGTACTACAACCTTGTTGATCCATCCTCAGTTTTCTCCTATCACAGCCATTAAACTCTGTAACTGTTATAAAGTCACCATTGGCCTCATGGTGAAATCCCTGAGCGGTTTTCTTCCTCTCTGGCAACTGAGTTAGGAAGGACGTCTCTATCTTTGTAGGGACCGGGTGTATTGATACACCATCCAAAGTCTAATTAATAACTTTGCCATGCTCAAAGGGATATTCAATGTCTGCTTTTATTTTTTACCTGTCTACCAATACGTGCCCGTCTTTGCGAGGCATTGGAAAACCTCCCTGGTCTTTGTGGTTGAATCTGTGTTTGAAATTCACTGCTCGACTGAGGGTCCTTACAAATAATTATATGTGTGGTACAGAGATGAAGTAGTCATTCAAAAATCATGTTAAACACCATTATTGCACACAGTGACTCCTTGCAATGTATTATGTGACTTGTTAAGCACATTTCTACTCCTGAACTTATTTAGGCTTGCCATAACAAAGAGGTTGAATACTTATTGACTCAAGACATTTCAGCTTTTCATTTGTAAAAAAAAAAGTTTTCTAAAAACATAATTCCACTTTGACATTATGGGGTTATTGTGTGTAGGCCAGTGACTCAATCTAAATTTCATCCATTTTTAATTCAGGCTGTAAAACAACAAAATGTGTAAAAAGTCAAGGTGTGTGAGTACTTTCTGAAGACACTGTAGATATACAAAACACTCTGGATCTGATGGTCTAATTTTATATAAAAGCTATTCCTGATTTAAATGTCTGTGTGGTTGTTTACAAAGATTGTATTTTGGGTTGTTTACCAGATGGAATGCTGCTGACCATGCAAGTCAAGTATTTGTAATTCCAAACTTGCTCTACCCATGCACTCCAGGGTGAAGTTTCCCCTAGGTACAGATCTATGATCAGCTTCCCCTACCCCAATCGGAACCGTAACTATTAGTGGGGATAATGCAAAACTGACCTACTCCTACCCAAGCACATTTTGCAATGTTCTGCATGTCATTTACAGAGGTCAGCAGCCAGAGGGGTATCCTACGAAGCAAGCTAGATCTACTCGGGGTTTTCTAAAGCTAACCAGCTTCAGTTAGCTTCACATTTCAGCTCAGACTTCTTCCGTACTAAAACGGTGGATATTGCTTGTCCGTCTGCTGCTAACTCTAGCAGGCTTGTAACTGTGAGTGCATGTCGCACATTGGCTAGTCGAACGCCGAATTTCATTGAGACTGCTGAAATCCATGGGCGAGTCAGTGTCACATTTTTTATTTGTGCTGAAATCAAAATGAAAGAAAAGTTATCTTGCAAATTCAGCAGGCTATGTATGGTGTGATAGTATTTTAGAAGTGCAGTTTTTATTTTATTACTTATCGTTAATGCCGTCTTTGGCGTACTTATCAATGAACAAGCACCTTTTTTTCCCACACATCGATAAAAAAATTCAGTAAGTCATACATTTCAAATGGGAAACTGGGCCCAGGTTAGCTCTGAAGGATTCATTGCCATAGAAATTTAGCTGTCTAAAAGGTGAGCCACTTTCATATGACCGGTTATCCTGAGTTGAACTCCGAGTTGACCAAAGTTACCTCACTAACTCCTCAAACCTGCTTCGTAGGATACCCCTCAGGTCACAGCAGCGCAGCCACTGTATACATATAATCATGTGTTTTAAACATAATTGACAAGAATCCAAGTATTGGGAGCCCAAATCTCTCTCCATTAACTTAACATGGCATTGGATAACATGAATAAAGGCAAATCACCTGGTTTGAATGGTATTCGTCCTGAGGTCTATTTAAAATTATGGAACCAATTCGGTCCACTGTTCCTTGAAGTGATTAACACAGCCGTTCACAAAGGTTCATATGGAAGGGATGTAAATACAGCACTAATTTAGCTTTTATAAAAAAAAAGGTAAAGACGTCACCCTGTGTTCTCGCTGTCGTCCCCTATCTTTGATAAACACAGATATTAAACTTTTTATTTATTTATTCTGTCGTCCCGTCTCAACTTATTTACCTAAATTGGTACATCTGGACCAAAGCGGGTTTGTTAAAAAACTATTGTCCTCAGATAACCTCTGTCGATTACATATCTTACATGCTTCATCAGAAACCAAAGCTCCTTGGGCAGTTGTATCTCTCCAATTAAATTGTATTTGCCACATGTGCCGAATACAACAGGTGTAGACCTTACAGTGAAATGCTTACTTACAAGCCCTTAACCAACAATGCAGTTTTAAGAAAAAAAGTTTAAATAAAAAATAGATAAGTAAAAAATAATTAAAGAGCAAATGAAAATAGTCTGGGGAGCCATGATTAGCTGTTCTGGAGTCTTATGGCTTGGGGGTAGAAGCTGTTAAGAAGCCTTTTGGACCTAGACTTGGCGCTCCGGTACCGCTTGTCGTGCGGAGGCAGAGAGAACAGTCTATGACTAGGGTGGCTGTAGTCTTTGACGATTTTTAGGGCCTTCCTCTTGACGCAGAAAAAGCTTTTGATAGACTAGAATGGTCATATCTTTGTTCGGTTTTGGAACATATGGGACTTTGCTCCAATTTCATTAATATGACCAAAATACTATATGCCAATTCCTCAGCCATAGTAATAACAGGCAATACCTGCTCTTGTTCTGTTCAGAATAACTAGAAGTGGCAGACAAGGTGATCCCATCTCACCTCTGCTATGTTTATAATCTAGGGGGCGCAGGCATGCAGACTTCAAAGGGGGCACCCAGCCGAAATCCGCTGACCTAAACCCCTTAATCTCATCCCCTACACATGGGGTAACTTTTGGGGGGTGGGGAGGGAGGAGCACACGCAATCCATATTATTATCTATGGAGCCTCTGGTCCAGGCAATTCGAAAGAAATGACACATCTCTCAATTCTACGGATCATGTCATCTCATTATACGCCTACGATATGTTACTTTACCTAGACAATGTATCTCAATCCCTCCCAAACGTTTTGAAGATCAGACAAATTCAGCTCCATCTCAAGTTATAAAATACATCTAACCAAATCTGGCCTACTGCCTCTCCGGACCCAGATGGAGGACAATCGTTTCCCATTTTAAATATTTGGGAATAGACATACAGTACCAGTCAAAAGTTTGGACACACCTACTCATTCCAGGGTTTTTCTTTATTTTTACTATTTTCTACATTGTAGAATAATAGTGAAGACATCAAAACTATGAAATAACACATGGAATAATGTAGTAACCAAAAAAGTGTTACACAAATCAAAATATATTTTATATTTGAGATTCTTCAAGTAGCCACCCTTTGCCTTGATGACAGCTTTGCACACTCTTGGCATTCGCTCAACCAGCTTAATGAGGTCGTCACCTGGAATACATTTCAATTAACAGGTGTGCTTTGGTAAAAGTTATTTTGTGGAATTTCTGTCCTTAATGCGTTTGAGCCAATCAGTTGTGTTGTGACAAGGTAGGGGTGGTATACAGAATATAGCCCTATTTGGTAAAAGACCAAGTCCATATTAGGGCAAGAACAGCTCAAACAGCTGCAAAGAAACCACTACTAAAGGACACCAATAAGAAGAAGAGACTTGCTTGGGCCAAGAAACACGAGCAATGGACATTAGACCGGTGGAAATCTGTCCTTTTGTCTGATGAGTCCAAATTTGAGATGTTTGGTTCCAACTGCCGTGTTTGTGAGACGCAGAGTAGGTAAACGGATGATCTCCACATGTGTGGTTCCCACCGTGAAGCATGGAGGAGGAGGTGTGATGGTGGGGGGGTGCTTTGCTGGTGACACTGTCTGTGATTTATTTAGAATTCAAGGCACACTTAACCAGCATGGCTACCACAGCATTCTGCAGCGATACGCCATCCCATCTGGTTTGCACTTAGTGGGACTATCTTTTGTTTTTCAACAGGACAATGAACCAAACACAAGGGCTATTTGACCAAGAAGGAGAATGATGTAGTGCTGCATCAGATGACCTGGCCTCCACAATCACCCGACCTCAACCCAATTGAGATGGTTTGGGATGAGTTGGACTGCAGAGTGAAGGAAAAGCAGCCAACAAGTGCTCAGCATATGTGGGAAATCCCACAAAATAACATTTAACAAGGCACACCTGTTAATTGAAATGCATTCCAGGTGACGACCTCATGAAGCTGGTTGAGAGAAAGACAAGAGTGTGCAAAGCTGTCATCAAGGCAAAGGGTGGCTACTTTGAAGAATATCAAATATATTTTGATTTGTTTAACACTTTCTTGGTTACTACATGATTACATATGTGTTATTTCATAGTTTTGATGTCTTCACTATTATACTACAATGTAGAAAATAGTAAAACTAAAGAAAAACCCTTGAATGAGTAGGTTTGTCCAAGCTTTTGACTGGTACTGTATTTCCTTCCTTAAATAAAACCATTGCCAGAAACTGTAACAGAACGCTCAAATCAATTCAATCCGACCTCAGTAGATGGACTAACATCCCAGTTGCTTTAACCGGCAGAATATCTATTGTCAAAATGAATATATTGCCACAGCTGAATTTCTGTAGTTCAATGCTTCCCTTGTCTCCCCTTTCTGGCTATTGGAAAAAATCCATTGTACGGTCCCGAAATGTATATTGGAAGTTAAGCGATCACTGATAAAATTAACAAACTTACAAAGAGGGAAAGACGTAGGAAGACTATCCATACAGTACTTTACATTGTATTTCCAGGCACTAGCATTTCCTCCCATCCTATATTGACTTAGTGAATATTAGGAAGCCCTGAAGCCCAAGGCACAAAAAAAAAAAAAAAACTAGACTCTTGGAATGATCTTGTTCAAACGACTTAGTATCTTGTTTATTTTTTACTAAGTCATTCAAACGAGATTTGTTATTTTGTCTAATTAGGCCTCATTTGTTATGCAGTTTGTCAGACCATGTACTGGTTGCTGCAACAATTCATTCACTGATTCCATCCATTGATATGATTGACAGTTCTTTGATAGCCTAAAGCATGTCTGCTTTTGAATGCCAGCGCATGTAAGTGTGCCAGTGTGTGGAGTGAGGAACAGAGCATAATTGAGCAGATAAAACAATTTTTTGCCTTCTCTCAGGCTCCAATTTCACTCTGGTACTGCTCATCCATAAGCTTTGGGCATGCTCTGCCTAGAATATTTCATTTCCATTATCACTATTCTTTTACATAGGCCTATTCAGTTGTAATTATTTAGCCTACCCCACCCACAGTAGCCTATATATAGTTTGTAAACCTACTTTCTAACTGAAGATGTAGTTTCTATTTTGAATTACTGTTTTAGGTAGGCAATACATAGGCTACTGTAAAATGCATTTTCGTGTTTTCTTGGAATAGAAACACCATAATATAAATTAGTTTAAGCTAAAATATCATAAATAAATGGTAAATTATAAAGGCCGGTATCAGCTTCTTTTCATAAATAAAAATGAATAAATAAGTCAAACTGCAGCAGTGAAATGATTTGCGTACAGAAGTAAGCCCCAACAAGCTTCACATGTGCGTTGAGTGTGGGAAATGCCACTACAAATTACATATTATTATTATTATAAAGACAGAAAAATACACATGTAAAAGCTTAATTCCATAAAGGAATATTAGTGGGAATATAGCCATAATATAAACAAGAGAAAGGAGAATGGAATTCGAAAAGCCCAAAAAAAATTGTTTTATTGGAGAATGAAAACAAGTAGGCTGCCAGTATGGTGCAATACACCTTAGTGAACTATTTACAGAAAATATATACAAAATAATACATATAGGAGCAAATCAGCCTGAATATCAGGACGCATAACTGCAATGCGTTTCGACTACTAATTCATACACACATTGCATCTGAAACTGTTCTTTAGAGATTTCAACCCCTCTGTCCCCACGAAAAGTGTGTTTAGGGCTCCATTTATGTTCATTCCACCTGGGCCTATTGACCCAGTTGTGGATACGTACTACAGACTGGTGCGTAAAGACCTATCCAAGCTAGAGGCAATAAGATATGTCAGGAATAGCTTCTGAGAAATAAGCCCTTCAATCTCCAGAATGACACATCTATAGTCATAGATTTTAGATTCTTCAAAGTAGCCACCCTTTGCCTTGATGACAGCTTTGCACACTCTTGGCATTCTCTCAACCAGCTTCATGAGGTAGTCACCTGGAATGCATTTCAATTAACAGGTGTGCCTTCTTCAAAGTTATTTTGTGGAATTTCTTTCCTTCTTAATGCGTTTGAGCCAATCAGTCGTGTTGTGACAAGGTAGGGGTAGTATACAGAAGATAGCCCTATTTGGTAAAAGACTAAGTCCATATTATGGCAAGAACAGCTCAAATAAGCAAAGAGAAACGACAGTCCATCATTACTTTAAGACATGAAGGTCAGTCAATACGGAAAATTGCAAGAACTTTCAAGCGCTATGATGAAACCGGCTCTCATTTTGTTACGTTACAGTCTTATTCTAAAATGTATTAAATTAATTGTTTTCCTCATCAATACCCCAAAATGACAAAGCGAAAACAGGTTTTTAGAAATGTTTGCACATTTATTAAATATAAAAACAGAAATATTTATTTACATACGTATTCAGACCCTTTGCTGTGAGACTCGAAATTGAGCTCAGGTGCATCCTGTTTCCATTGATCATCCTTGAGATGTTTCTACAACTTGATTGGAGTCCACCTGTGGTAAATTCAATTGATTGGACATGATTTGGAAAGGCACCCAGCTGTCTATATAAGATCCAACAGTTGACAGTGCATGTCAGAGCAAAAACCAAGCCATGAGGTCGAAGGAATTGTCTGTAGAGCTCCGAGACAGGATTGTGTCGAGGCACAGCTCTGGGGAAGGGTACCACAACATTTCTGCAGCATTGAAGGTCCCCAAGAACACAGTGGCCTCCATCATTCTTAAATGGAAGAAGTTTGGAACCACCAAGACTCTTCCTATAGCTAGCCGCCTGGCCAAACTGAGCAATCGGGGGAGAAGGGCCTTGGTCAGGGAAGTGACCAAGAACCCGATGGTCACTCTGACAGAGCTCTAGAGTTCCTCTGTGGATATGGGAGAACCTTCAGAAGGACAACCATCTCTGCAGCACTGCACCAACCAGGCCTTTATGGTAGAGTAGCCAGATGGAAGCCACTCCTCAGTAAAAGGCACATGACAGCCCGCTCTCAGACCATGAGAAACAAGGACTCTCAGACTATGAGAAACAAGATTCTGTTGTATGATCAAACCAAGATTGAACTCTTTGGCCTGAATGGCAAAGTTCAAGTCTGGAGGAAACCAGGCATCGCTCATCACCTGCCCAATACCATCCCTACGGTGAAGCATGGTGGTGGCAGCATCATGCTGTGGGGATGTTTTTCAGCGGCAGGGACTGGGTGACTAGTTAGGATCGAGGGAAAGATGAACGGGCAAAGTACAGAGAGATGCTTGATGAAAACCTGCTCCAGAGCGCTCAGGACCTCAGACTGGGCCGAAAGTTCACCTTCCAACAGGACAATGACCCTAAGCACACAGCCAAGACAACGCAGGAGCGGCTTCGAGATAAGTCTCTGAATGTCCTTGAGTGGCCCAGCCAGAGCCCGGACTTGAACCGTAAGGGTAGGTAACAACACATCTGCCACACTGATCCTCAACATGGGGGCCCCTCAGGGGTGCGTGCTCAGTCCCGTCCTGTACTCCCTGTTCACCCATGACTGCATGGCCAGGCACGACTCCAACTCCGTCATTAAGTTTGCTTACGACACAACAGTGGTAGGCCTGATCACCGACAATGATGAGACAGCCTATAGGGAGGAGGTCAGAGACCTGGCCGTGTGGTGCTAGGATAACAACCTCTCCCTCAACATGATCAAGACAAAGGAGATGATTGTGGACTACAGGAAAAAAAAAAGAGGACTGAGCACGCCCCCATTCTCATCGACGGGGCTGTAGTGGAACAATTTGAGAGCTTCAAGTTCCTTGGTGTCCACATCACCAACGAACTATCATGGTCCAAACACACCAAGACAGTCGTGAAGAGGGCACGACAAAGCCTATTCCCCCTCACTACAGAGGGTAGTGCGTACGGCCCAGTACATCACTGGGGCCAAGCTTCCTGCCATCCAGGACCTCTTTACCAGGCTGTGTCAGAGGAAGGCCCTCAAAATTGTCAAAGACTCCAGCCACCCTAGACATAGACTGTTCTCTCTGCTACCGCACGGCAAGCGGTACCGGAGCGCCAAGTCTAGGTCCAAAAGGCTTCTCAACAGCTTCTACCCACAAGCCATAAGACTTCTGAACAGCTAATCATGGTTACCTGGACTATTTGCACTGCCCTCCCACCTCATCCCCCTCTTTTACGCTGCTGCTACTCTTTTTATTATTTTATTATTTTTATTTCACCTTTATTTAACCAGGTAAGCCAGTTGAGAACAAGTTCTCATTTACAACTGCGTCCTGGCCAAGATAAAGCAAAGCAGTGCGATAAAAACAACAACAACACATATGGAATAAACAAAAACGTACAGTCAATAACACAATAGAAAATCTATATACAGTGTGTGCAAATGTAGTAAGTTATGGAGGTAAGGCAATAAATAGGCCATAGTGCAAAATAATTACAATTTAGTATTAACACTGGAGTGATAGATGTGCAGAAGATGATGTGCAAATAGAGATACTGGGGTCCAAATGAGCAAAATAAATAACAATGTAAATAACAATATCGGAATGAGGTTGTTGGGTGGGCTAATTACAGATGGGCTGTGTACAGGTACAGTGATCGGTAAGCTGCTCTGAGAACTGATGCTTAAAGTTAATAAGGGAGATAAGTGTCTCCAGCTTCAGAGATTTTTGTAGTTCGTTCCAGTCATTTGCAGCAGAGAACTAGAAGGAATGGCGGCCAAAGGAGGTGTTGGCTTTGGGGATGACCAGTGAGATATACCTGCTGGAGCGCATACTACGGGTGGGTGTTGCTATGGTGACCAATGAGCTAAGATAAGGCAGGGATTTGCCTAGAAGTGATTTATAGATGACCTGGAACCAGTGTGTTTGGCGACGAATACAGTGGGGGAAAAAAGTATTTAGTCAGCCACCAATTGTGCATGTTCTCCCACTTAAAAAGATGAGAGAGGCCTGTAATTTTCATCATAGGTACACGTCAACTATGACAGACAAATTGAGAGAAAAAAATCCAGAAAATCACATTGTATGATTTTTAATGAATTTATTTGCAAATTATGGTGGAAAATAAGTATTTGGTCACCTACAAACAAGCAAGATTTCTGGCTCTCACAGACCTGTAACTTCTTCTTTAAGAGGCTCCTCTGTCCTCCACTCGTTACCTGTATTAATGGCACCTGTTTGAACTTGTTATCAGTATAAAAGACACCTGTCCACAACCTCAAACAGTCACACTCCAAACTCCACTATGGCCAAGACCAAAGAGCTGTCAAAGGACACCAGAAACAAAATTGTAGACCTGCACCAGGCTGGGAAGACTGAATCTGCAATAGGTAAGCAGCTTGGTTTGAAGAAATCAACTGTGGGAGCAATTATTAGGAAATGGAAGACATACAAGACCACTGATAATCTCCCAAGATCTCACCCCGTGGGGTCAAAATGATCACAAGAACGGTGAGCAAAAATCCCAGAACCACACGGGGGGACCTAGTGAATGACCTGCAGAGAGCTGGGACCAAAGTAACAAAGCCTACCATCAGTAACACACTACGCCGCCAGGGACTCAAATCCTGCAGTGCCAGACGTGTCCCCCTGCTTAAGCCAGTACATGTCCAGGCCCGTCTGAAGTTTGCTAGAGTGCATTTGGATGATCCAGAAGAGGATTGGGAGAATGTCATATGGTCAGATGAAACCAAAATAGAACTTTTTGGTAAAAACTCAACTCGTCGTGTTTGGAGGACAAAGAATGCTGAGTTGCATCCAAAGAACACCATACCTACTGTGAGGCATTGGGGTGGAAACATCATGCTTTGGGGCTGTTTTTCTGCAAAGGGACCAGGACGACTGATCCGTGTAAAGGAAAGAATGAATGGGGCCATGTATCGTGAGATTTTGAGTGAAAACCTCCTTCCATCAGCAAGGGCATTGAAGATGAAACGTGGCTGGGTCTTTCAGCATGACAATGATCCCAAACACACCGCCCGGGCAACGAAGGAGTGGCTTCGTAAAAAGCATTTCAAGGTCCTGGAGTGGCCTAGCCAGTCTCCAGATCTCAACCCCATAGAAAATCTTTGGAGGGAGTTGAAAGTCCGTGTTGCCCAGCGACAGCCCCAAAACATCACTGCTCTAGAGGAGATCTGCATGGAGGAATGGGCCAAAATACCAGCAACACGGACTTGTGTGAAACCTTGTGAAGACTTACAGAAAACGTTTGACCTGTGTCATTGCCAACAAAGGGTATATAACAAATTATTGAGAAACTTTTGTTATTGACCAAATACTTATTTTCCACCATAATTTGCAAATAAATTCATTAAAAATCCTACAATGTGATTTTCTGGAGAAAAAAAATCTCATTTTGTCTGTCATAGTTGACGTGTACCTATGATGAAAATTACAGGCCTCTCTCATCTATTTAAGTCGGAGAACTTGCACAATTGGTGGCTGACTAAATACTTTTTTCCCCCACTGTATGTAGTGAGGGCCAGCCAACGAGAGCGTACAGGTCACAATGGTGGGTAGTATATGGGGCTTTGGTGACAAAACGGATGGCACTGTGATAGACTACATCCAATTTGCTGAGTTGATTGTTGGAAGCTATTTTGTAAATGACATCGCCGAAGTCAAGGATGGGTAGGAGAGTCAGTTTTACGAGGGCATGTTTAGCAGCATGAGTGAAGGAGGCTTTGTTGTGAAACAGGAAGCCGATTCTAGATTTAACTTTGGATTGGAGATGCTTAGTGTGAGTCTGGAAGGAGAGTGTACGGTCTAACCAGACACCTAGGTATTTTTAGTTGTCCACATATTCTAAGTCAGACCCGCCGAGAGTAGTGATTCTAGTAGGGCGGGCGGGTGCAAGCAGCGTTCGATTGTAGAGCATTCATTTAGTTTTACTAGCGTTTAAGAGCAGTTGGAGGCCACAGAAGGAGTGTTGTATGGCATTGGAGCTCATTTGGAGGTTTGTTAACACAGTGTCCCATGAAGGGCCAGATGTATACAAAATGGTGTCGTCTGCGTAGAGGTGGATCTGAGAGTCACCAGCAGCAAGAGCGACATCATTGATGTACACAGAGAATAGAGTCGGCCCGAGAATTGAACCCTGTGGCACCCCCATAGAGACTGCCAGAGGTCCAGACAACAGGCCCTCCGATTTGACACATTGAACTCTATCTGAAAAGTAGTTGGTGAACCAGGCGAGGCAGTCAGTTGAGAAACCGAGGCTATTTAGTCTGCCAATAAGAATGTGGTGATTGACAGAGTCAAAATCCTTGGCCAGGTCGATGAAGACGGCTGCACAGTACTGTCTTTTATCAATCGCGGTTATTATATCGTTTAGGACCTTGAGCGTGGCTGAGGTGCAACCATGACCAGCTCGGAAACCAGATTGCATAGCGGAGAAGGTATGGTGGGATTCGAAGTGATCGGTGATCTGTTTGTTAACTTGGCCTTCAAATACTTTCGAAAGCAGGGTTAGGATGGATATAGGTCTGTAACAGTTTGGATCTAGAGTGTCACCCCCTTTGAAGAGGGGGATGACCGCGGCAGCTTTCCAATCTCTGGGGATCTCAGACGATACGAAAGAGAAGTTGAACAGGCTAGTAATAGGGGTTGCGACAATTTCCGCGACTAATTTTAGAAAGAAAGGGTCCAGATTGTCTGGCCCAGCTGATTTGTAGGGGCCCAGATTTTGCAGCTCTTTCAAGACATCAGCTATCTGAATTTGGGTGAAGGAGAAGCGGTGGGGGGGGCATGGGCAAGTTGCAGTGGAGGGTGCAGAGCTGGTGGCCGGGGTAGGGGTAGCCAGGTGGAAAGCATGGCTAGCCGTAGCAAAATGCTTATTGAAATTCTCGATTATCGTAGAGTTATCGGTGGTGACAGTGTTTCCTAGCCTCAGTGCAGTGGGTAGCTGGGAGGAGGTGCTTTTATTCTCCATGGACTTTACAGTGTCCCAAAACTTTTTGGAGTTAGTGCTACAGGATGCTAATTTCTGTTTGAAAAAGCTAGCCTTTGCTTTCCTAACTGATTGTGTATATTGACTGAAAAGTTGCATATCGCGGGGGCTGTTCGATGCTAATGCAGTACGCCACAGGATGTTTTTGTGCTGGTCAAGGGCAGTCAAGTCTGAGGTGAACCAGGGGCTATATCTGTTCTTAGTTCTGACATTTTTTAATGGGGCATGCTTATTTAAGATGGAGAGGAAAGCACTTTTGAAGAACATCCAGGCATCCTCTACTGACGGAAGAGGTCAATATCCATCCAGGATACCCGGGCCAGGTCAATTAGGAAGGCCTGCTCGCTGAAGTGTTTTAGGGAGCGTTTGACAGTGATGAGGGGTGGTCGTTTGACCGCGGACCCATTACGGATGCAGGCAATGAGGCAGTGATAGCTGAGATCCTGGTTGAAGACAGTAGAGGTGTATTTTGAGGGTAAATTAGTAAGGATGATATGTATGAGGGTGCCCATGTTTACGGATTTAGGGTTGTACCAACTCCGCCCCCTTTGGAAAATGTTGTAGTTCGGGATGGACATTTCTGAATTTTTGGTGGCCTTCCTAAGCCAGGATTCAGACACTGCTAGAACATCAGGGTTGGCAGAGTGTGCTAACGCAGTGAATAACTCAAACTTGGGGAGGAGGCTTCTGATGTTAACATGCAAGAAACCAAGGCTTTTACGGTTACAGAAGTCAACAAATGATAGCGCCTGGGGAGTAGAAGTGATACTGGGGGCTACAGGGCCTGGGTTAACCTCTACATCACCAGAGGAACAGAGGAGGAATAGAATAAGTATACGGCTAAAGGCTTTAAGAGCTGGTCTTCTAATGCGTTGGGTACAGAGAATAAATGGGGCAGATTTCCGGGCGTTTTAAAATAGATTCAGGGCATTATGTACAGACAAGGATATGGAAGGATATGAGTACAGTGGAGGTACACCTAAGCATTGGGTAACGATGAAAGAGAGCATCACTGGAGGTACCGATTGAGCCGGTCTCGGCGTGTATGGGGGGTGGGACAAAGAAGCTATCTGAGGCAAGTTGAGCGGGACTGGGGGCTTTACAGTGAAATAGTACAATAACAACTAACCCAAACAGCAATAGGCTAGGCATATTGACATGGGTGAGAGGCATAACGCAATCACAGGTGTTATTCGAGAGAGCTAAGACAACAACTGGTAATGGTGACGAATGTTTGGGCTGAGGCTAAACAGGATGGGGTACCGTGTAAAGGAACAGTCCAGCGGGCATCAGATGTGTAGCTGAGTGATCATAAGGTCCAGTGAACAGCAATAGGTAAGTCCGGGAGCAGTTCGTAGGCTGCTACGGCACAGGCGAGCAGGAGGCACGGCTGTTGATTGCGCGTGCTAGCGGGCCGGTGCTAGCAGATGGATCTTCGTGGTCGTCGCAACGGGAAGCCTGTTGAAACCACATCAGACGATTACGTCGGCAGACCAGTCGTGATGGATCGGCGGGGCTCCGTGTCGACACTAGGAGGTCCCGTCCGGTTGACAGAGAGGTGGATAGCCGGGAGATGGGCCTAGCTCGATGCTAGCTTAAGGCTAACTGGTGCTAGCTTTGGGACAAGTGGTGATTAGTGGTGATTAGCCAACAACAACATCCATTCGGTTGCAGCTAGCTAGTTGTGATGATCCGGTGTTAAGGTCCAGTGATTCAGTGATTCCGGCAGAAAATCCTAAATGCTCTGGGTCGATAGCACGCTGTGCAGACTGGCCGATAATTGTCCAGGCTAGAGCTGGCTAGTAGGTAGTGCAGGCCACGTACAGTGGTGAAGACCGCTAACGGTGGCTAATAGCAATAGCTAATAGCAGGTAGCTAGTTAGCTGGTTTGCTGGCTAGTTTCAGCCGTGTGTTATTGATAAAAGGTATGAAGAAATAATAGAATCCGTTCCACATTGGGTGAGGCAGGTTGCATGAAAGTATATTTAGTTAAGGATGGAAAGTGAGATAGAGAAATATATACGAAAAAAGACAAAAATACTATTTACACGATGACACAACATAATACACATTTACGTAAGTTCTGAATACTTACGTAAATGTGATATTTCAGTTTTTTATTTTTAATACATTTGCTAACATTTCTAAAGACCTGTTTTTGCTTTGTCATTATGGGGTATTATGTGTCAAGGGGTCTGAATACTTTCCGAATGCACTGTATCTAGCTAAAATCATCCCTTTCCTAAATTAGCCATGGATGGAGATAGGCGATTCTGATTTAACCATAAATTCATACATTGTGCCCCTGGCCTTAGAGGATGAAAGTTCAATATGTAGCTAGATGTAGTAGGCTAATGTTAACTAGCTGGCCTGGCGCATTGTTGCCCGTGAAAGGAAGTTATGCTAGCTAGCGAGCAAGCATTTTAGCCAGGTAGCCTAGTACAACAAAAACTTAAAGCGTGTACTGTATGACAGAGTCATGAAATAGAGGAGGATGGCATTGGCGTTTCTCTACAAGTAGGGTGAGTCAACATGTACTTCCTACTTGCAGGCACAAACACACACACACACACAGAAATCAGTACCATGGACAGCCACATTATATTTTGTTTTGTTACGCGTTAATAACATGAAGACTACGTTACCCAGCAGGCTATGCGAGGGGGAAGTTGAAGTATGCCTTGCATGGCTACAGAAGGAGATTGCTAGCTAAAGTACCAGTTTATTAAAAGTAGTTCAACCTATGCCCCGGTTTGTCATTATTTAAAGGAACAAACATAACATGGTGTTAGATTAGTAGTCGCTATGACGAGACAGAGAAAAGAAAAGAGTAACTCTGCAAATTTCCCCTATGAAAATGAAACGTTTTACCACATGTCAAGTGACGTGAGTAGTCGAAGATGCTAGCTTGCAAGAGCGATGCAAACGAGCCACAGCAGCGAGAGCGAGGCTGCATTGGAATCTGTTGATGAGCAAGTATTTTTTTACCAGTACTTGGCTGAGCTGAACACACTGAGCAAAACATTTTACATTTACATTTTAGTCATTTAGCAGACGCTCTTATCCAGAGAGACTTACAGTTAGTGAGTGCATACATTTTCATACTGGCCCTCCGTGGGAAACAAACCCACAACCCTGGCGTTGCAAGCGCCATGCTCTACCAACTGAGCTACAGGGGACTGTGTGAATTTGAAAATCTGAAAGACAGGATAGTCTGTGGCATACTTGATAATGGACTCAAGGAGAGATTGCTGCGTGAGCAAGATTTAACTTTGGATAAAGCAGTGAATATGTGTTGAGCAGCTGAAACCAGCAGAGCACAAGCTAAAGAGCTGCGCAGGGATGAGACGTCAGTGCAATAAAAAGAGAGAACCAACATACACAACGCTTTACAAAACAAAAACAAGCAAAATAGAAATATCAAAACACTACATGTCACAAAATTGCCATGCATATGGCAAATCATGTAACAACTGTGGGAAAAATGATCATTTCTAAAAATGCTACAAAGAAAATGGTTCACACAGTCAAAGAGGAGATTGAATAATTCTTTGTTGATTCTGTGGAAATATGCAATGCAGTAAAAGCTGAATGGATTGTGCCATTGACTGTGAATGAAACTATAATACCATTCAAGCTCGATACTGGAGCTCAGGTAAACCTGTTGTCGCTGGATGACTACAAAACACTGAAAGTGAAGAGCCAAATACACCCTGTGAAAATCAAGGTTACTGGTTATTCTGGGGAGAACGTACCAGTTAAAGGAAGCTGCATAGTAATTTTACAGCACAAAGGAAAACAGTTCAAAGCACAGCTGCTGATCGTGGAAAATAGTGTACAGCCTATTCTCGGAATCAGTGCACGTGAAAAGCTCAATTTGGTGAAAAGAGTGTATGTAGTGACATCACAGACTGAAAATGACCAAGAATCTCTACTGGCTGAGTACGAGGACTTGTTTGAGGGTCTCAGATGTTTACCTGGAGAACACAAAATATGTACTGATGACAAAATTACTCCAGTTGTGCATTCGTGCAGAAAAGTTCAATTTGCACTGAGGAAAAAGCTAAAGGAGGAATTCGGACGCATGGAAAAGATGGACGTCATCACAAAAATGGATGAACCTACAGATTGCGTAAGCTCACTGCTTATTGTGGTGAAAAAGAACGGCGATCTCAGGATATGTCTGGACCTGAGAGATCTCAACAAACTATCAAGCGAGAGTATTTCAAGTTGCCAAGCAGAGAAGAGATAATGTCGCAGTTTGCTGGAGCAAAGTGGTTCAGTAAGCTTGATGCCTCATCAGGATTCTGGCAAATGAAGCTAGATGATGCAAGCTCAAGGCTCTGCACATTCAACACACCTGAGGGCAGGTACAGAATTCTTCGTCTCCCATATGGGATTCTCTCAGCGCCAGAGGTCTACCACAAGACAATTCACATGATCTTTGAGCACATTCCAGGAGTAGAGACCATGATGGACGACATCATCGTCTGGGGGTCCACAAAAGAAGAACACAACACGCGAGTGAGTCAAGTGCTGGACCTGACACGGAAAGTCAACCTGAAACTAAACAAGGACAAATGCGAGTTTGGTGTGAAAACACTTACCTTCGTGGGAGACGTACTTTCAGAGGATGGAGTCAAACCAGACCAGAGGAAAACATCAGCCATCAACAACATGGAGCGCCCGAAGAACAAGGACGACGTGAGACACTTCATGGGCATGATCACCTACCTTGCAAAGTTCATACCTCAACTGTCAGCACAGTCTGCTCCACTCAGATGTCTTCTGGAACAGAAAAAAATGAATGGGAATGGTCCCATGAGCAGGAAAACTGCATCAAAAACCTAAAGAAGGCAATCACAGAAGAGCCAGTGCTCAGGTTCTATGATCCAGAGAAAAGCACAAGGATTTCTGCAGATGCGTCACAGTTTGGCCTGGGAGCAGTTCTTCTGCAACAGCATGACAACACATGGCAACCTGTCGCTTATGTGTCCAGAGCTTTGACATGCGCAGAAACAAGGTATGCACAAATAGAGAAAGAACTACTGGCGTGCACATACGCGTGCGAAAGGTTTCACCAATACGTCTATGGACAAGCCTTCCAAGTAGAAACCACAAACCATTGGTGTCAATCATGTCTAAGCCACTGAATGATTGTCCAATGAGAATCCAGAGAATGTTGATCAGACTGCAAAAGTATGATGTGAAGATGATCTACACCCCGGGAAAGTTCATGTTCGCCGCCGACACTCTTTCTCGAGCAGTCGACAAGAAAGAGAGCGCCGACACTTCCGATCACTTCCTGTGTCTTCTGAGAGAATGGCACAGATCAAAAGAGAGACAGCAGCTGACCAAACAATGACAGTTGAAAGAAACAATACTGATAGGATGGCCTGCACAGAAAAACAACTGTCCAAGGAGAATACAGGATTACTGGATGTGAAGAGCAGAGCTCACTTTTGTGGAGGACATAGTGTTCAAAGGCAACAAGATTGTCATTCCCATGATACAACGCAAAGAAATGCTACAGAAAATACACGAGGGCCACTTGGGGGAGGAAAAAATGCAAACGACGAGCACGAGAAGTAATGTACTGGCCAAGAATGAACCAGGAAATCAGCCAGACCACTGCTTCATGTGAACTATGTTTGACCTACAGGCCAAAGCAGCAAGCAGAACCGCTAATGCCTCATCCAGTACCCAACCGACCCTACTACAAAGTTGGAGTTGACCTTTTTGACTGCAATGGCAAAAGTCACATTGTTGTTACCGACTACTACTCAAACTACCCTGAGGTAGCAACACTGCCAACTACCTCCAGCAAAGCTGTAATCACCTATCTGAAATCAGTCTTCGCAAGACATGGGGTTGCGTCTGAACTGTACTCGGACAATGGCCCGCAGTTCTCAAGTTCTGAATTCTGATCGTTCGCTAATGACTGGGGATTCCGACACAACACCTCCAGCCCCAACTACCCAAGGTCCAATGGCTTAGCAGAAAGTTCAGTCAAAATAGTAAAAGATCTGATGAAAAAGGCACATGATGGAAAGGAGGACTTCCTAAAAAGTCTGATGATCTACCGCAGCGCACCGCTGCAGAATGGACTTTCACCTGCACAAATGTTGATGGGACATCGCATCAGAACCAACCTACCCATCCATGAGGACTTGCTAACACCCAGAGGTGCTCACAATGTCAAACTCGCAAAGGAAAAACAGAAAGACAAACAAAAACAGCGACACGACAAAAGTGCAAGACACTTACCTGAACTGAAACCTGGAGATCATTATACGACTCCGAGACATCACTACAGGAACCTAGATGCAGCAAGGGTGTGTGCAGAGAGAAGTTGCAACGCGATCCTATGAGATCCAAACGGAGCATGGATCACAACTGAGACGAAACAGAGTGGATCCAAGGCTTCAGCTATTCACTCAAGGGACTGAGGATCATCAGAAGGAAACGGCTGAAGTGCCAAATTCCTTTACCAATGGACAATTCAGTCAGAACACCCTGACTGACAATGAACGCTGTCCAACTGCTTCAGGAAGCACTTAAGCAGATGACCAAAAAGGACTGTCAGAGCCCCTGAAAGGCTTATTGAGAATTGCAACAAAAGAAAAATATATATATATTTTTAAAAGGGGCACCTGGATTGGATGTTTTTGTTTATGTGAAGAGAAATAGAGCCACAATAGAGTATTGTTGGACAGAGACTGCATTTAGTTGAGAAAAAAAGGGGAAAGAAATGTGTGTTATTGAAAATTGCATGGTATGCAGGTTGAGTAAACAAATGTTTAGTTACAGAGACAAAGTAGTTTTCTTTTAAAAGACGGAAGATGTGTCGTTATTTGTTAATAACATGAAGACTACGTTACCCAGCAGGCTATGCGAGGGGGGGAACATAACATATTTAGCTTACGTTGATTGGACTAAATTGTTTTTGGTATCTTAGTTGTCACTGTATTAGACTAAGTATAGGTGATTTGTTGATGTTGAAATGGTGCTGGAATAGTGGAGGCAGCTCGTTTTCTTTGCGACTTGCGGTAACTCTCCGTGGTTTTGTGATGAAACAAATGTGTGGTTGAATTTATTCTGCCACAGTCTTCTTATTGTCTCGGCCTTAGGCCGATATATCACGGTGGCACAAGTTTAATTCAACATTTATTCTAGCTCACAATCAAGGATGGCTGTGTATTCCCTCCAGCACTGGTGAAGTGTAGGCCTATGACTATGAAGCCTTGTGACACTGTCCTACTGGACTCTGCCAGTCCCAACTTAAATGTAATGGAGTACTATGGTATGGTGGAATCTCGTTACCTTCCTGAAGATGGAAGTATTGAGTCTCGACTTCAGGTCATGACTCAATACTGTCATCTGCAGGATTGTAATGAGACCCTGCAGGTGACGCCCAGTGCACTGATGGAATATACTGTACCAAAAAGAAATAACCTGTGCCTGTTTACTGTACTAATATGATATAAATAGTAAGATATCACATTCAAAATGTCCAGGGAAAGTGGCAGTGTGCAGTGAAGGCTGTACATATGCTGTATGTTCTAATGGAGGTCTGCTAGACCCGAAAGCTTAACAAATAAACTGAAACTGGCATCGGTTCTATGTGTGCACAAGTCTCTTTCTTTGAAGTGTGCAGGGTGTACCATTCTTGATTTCCTGTATTTTTTCAATTTGATTTTTTTCTCACATCTACATTTTTTGACATTTTACTGCATTGTTAGGCGCTAGTAACATAAAACTAAACTGTGCTAAACTGTGTACATTACAAATAAAATTTGATTTGATTTGGAACAAACATACATTTTTCCATTCTTGTATGACTTTATTAACCAGAATGTCCACTGCAAATAGAGGTTATTTTTAAATTATCCAAGATAAATTAACAAATTTACCTCTGAACTATACTGGCATATTCCACAACTTCAGACTCTTCCAATGCTGACAGTGCTCTTGTTCTTTTTCACAAAAATTGCTACATAGGCTACAGAACCAGGATTTTAACCGTTTTGTATTGCCTAAATGCAGGACAAAATGCAATTAAAAGCAAGCTGTCTTCTCAAATACACTTTTAAGGCGCAGTAGAGCATTAGTCCATGGTGCTGAAGGGACTTTGGAAGGTCAACGTTCATAGCCTAAGCACCTGGAACCATTCATATTACATATCTAGGCTATGAGATGTAGTATTTCAAACTGGTCTCAGAGCATTTCGTATTATTCTGTACGTAAATCCAAGAGACTCTATTTATGATATGTTATGTTTGGTATGATTATATAAGACAGATAGTTACTTAAGGCAAAAACAAAAGTAGGGTGGTTGTTTGGGATGGATGGGTGGGCATATAAAGCGAACGTCTAGCAACCCAAAGGTTGCGAGTTCGAGAATCTCACAAATATTTGCACCTGAATGTTTTATAACACAGAAGATGTGTTATGGCCCTCCTGTAGCTCAGTTGGTAGAGCATGGCACTTGCAACGCCAGGGTTGTGGGTTCGATTCCCAAGGGGGGCCAGTATGAAAAATGTATGCACTCACTAACTGTAAGTCACGCTGGATAAGAGCGTCTGCTAAATGACAAAAAATGTAAGATGCTGTACTTTTTGGAGCAAGAGATAGGCTGTAGCAAAATCACTAACAACAATGCATAGGCCATTTGACTCCAGACTCTAGAGACATTAATTTTACATTATGCAAACAAACTTTGATTGCAACAGCAGAACACACACCCCCACAATTACATTTACATTTACATTTACGTCATTTAGCAGACGCTCTTATCCAGAGCGACTTACAAATTGGTGCATTCACCCTATAGCCAGTGGGATAACCACTTCACAATGCCCTTGCTGATGGAAGGAGGTTTTCACTCAAAATCTCACGATACATGGCCCCAAAGCATGATGTTTCCACCCCCATGCTTCACAGTAGGTATGGTGTTCTTTGGATGCAACTCAGCATTCTTTGTCCTCCAAACACGACGAGTTGAGTTTTTACCAAAAAGTTATATTGTCACGAGTTGCTAAGCCAGAACCCAGAAGCAGACCAGGACAAGGTAAGTTGAAACGAAGGTGAGTGTTTATTTACAAGTTCAAGAGTGATGCTGAATAATCCAGGGAACAGAGCGGGCGGCGTTGATTAGTTGTTGGGGGTGCAGTGGTTGATCCCATCCTGGGTCGGCAGCCGCCGACCACCAGGCAGAGGTTGGATGAAGGTTCCGGACGGGTGACTGCAGATGGAACAAAACGGGGGTAAGTAAGCAACAAACCAACAAGGTGCAAAAACAACAAAACTAACGCTAGGCTCTAAGACTGATACTCTGGTAAACCTACTGTTCATGGCTAACGATCCGGCAGGGAATGGATGTTAGGCCAGAGCCTAAGAAGGGTGATGATCAGGACCAGGTGTGCAGATTGCTGATGGGATGCAGGTGCGGAAATCAAGAGAGCTCCCCGGAGCGTTCCCGAACCCTCGGGAAACTGGAGATCACGAACAGAAAAACTAGTCACCAGACAGGACCCGACTCAGACTGCCGGGATCGTTACAGTACCCCCCCCTCCGACGAACGCCACCGGGCGGACTCCCGGAGCGCCAGGATGGAGGCGGTAGAAGTCACTGATGAGGTCAGCATCTAGGACCTGTCGCCGCGGAATCCAACTCCTCTCTTCAGGACCATACCCCTCCCAGTCCACGAGATACTGGAAACCCCGGCCCCGCCGTCTGGAATCCATGATGCGACGCACCGTGTAGGCAGGACCACCTCCGATCATCCGAGGAGGAGGAGGAGGAGGCGGAGGAGGCAACAGAGGACTGAGGGAAACAGGCTTGAGGCAGGAGACATGAAAGGTGGGATGGACTCTGAGCGTCCCTCGGGAGTTTGAGTCGAACTGCCACCGGATTGATCACCTTCTCCACCACAAACGGACCAATGAACTTCGGTAACAACTTCCTAGACTCAGTCCGTAAAGGAAGATCCCGTGTGGCCAACCAGACCCTATCTCCGATGGTGTAGGTGGGAGCGGGGATCCGGCGACGATTCGCCTGGAGCTGATACCGGTCCGACACTCTAAGGAGTGCTTTTCTGGCCCGATGCCAGGTCCGGTGGCAACGACGAATATGGACCTGAACAGAAGGCACTGAGAGCTCCTTCTCCTGAGAAGGGAACAAGGGAGGTTGGTAGCCATACAGGCACTGGAAGGGAGACATCCCAGTGGCAGATGTAGGGAGAGTATTGTGGGCATACTCAACCCAAGGCAACTGAGAGACCCAGGAGGTGGGGTTGGAAGAGGCCAGACAGCGTAGCGTGGATTCCATCTTCTGGTTGGCTCTCTCCGCCTGACCATTAGATTGGGGGGTGAAAACCAGATGTGAGACTGACTGTAGCTCCAATGGCCAAACAGAAGGACTTCCAGACAGCAGAGGTAAACTGAGGGCCACGGTCGGAAACGATATCACTGGGCAACCCGTGGACCCTGAAAACCTCCCTAACCAGGATCTCGGACGTCTCCGAGGCAGAGGGAAGCTTGGCAATAGGCACAAAGTGGGCGAACTTGCTGAATCTGTCCACGATAGTCAGAACGACCGTGTTCCCCTCAGAAGCGGGCAACCCAGTGACAAAGTCCAGGGCCAGATGCGACCATGGTCGCCGGGGAATAGGAAGGGGGTGAAGTAGTCCAGAGCTGGGCCGATTGGTACTCTTATTCTGCGCACACACTGGACAGGCAGCAACATAACCCCGAGTATCCTCGGCCATGGCAGGCCACCAAAAACGTCTGCGAAGAAACGCCATTGTCCGAGCCACGCCAGGGTGACAAGCCATCTTGCTGGCGTGGGACCATTTGAGGACAGCAGGACGAACCGACTCAGGCACAAACAACCGACCGGGTGGACCGTTACCGGGACCGGGCTGAGTCCGAAGGGCCGCCAGCACCTCCTCCTCAATCTTCCACGTAACTGCTCCCACGACGCAGTTCCGGGGGAGAATTGTCTCGGTCTTGGACCCACTCTCCTCCGTCTTGGAGAACATCCGGGACAAGGCGTCCGCCTTGCCGTTCTTAGATCCAGGTCGGAACGTCAGGGAAAACTTGAATCGTCCGAAAAACAACGCCCACCTGGCCTGACGGGAGTTGAGACGTTTAGCCGATTGCACGTAAGCAAGATTCTTGTGGTCAGTCCAGACAATAAACGGTTGCTCCGCCCCCTCCAACCAGTGGCGCCACTCCTCCAAGGCAAGTTTCACCGCGAGAAGCTCCCGGTTACCCACATCGTAATTCCTCTCCGCAGGCGAAAGGCGACGAGAGTAGTAGGCGCAGGGATGGAGTTTACTGTCCGTGGAGCATCGCTGCGACAGGATGGCGCCAACTCCCACATCAGACGCGTCCACTTCAACGACGAACTGACGGGCCGTGTCCGGTTGAGAGAGAATCGGTGCGTTGGTGAATCGCCTCTTCAAATCCAGAAACGCTCGATCCGCCTCCGGATTCCACTTGAAGGTCCTGATACTGGAAGTCAAGGCAGTTAACGGAGCGGCCACACGGCTGTAATCCCGGATGAATCTGCGGTAGAAATTCGCAAACCCCAAAAATCTCTGGAGCTGCAATCTCGTACCGGGCTGGGCCCATTCCAGAACCGCCCTAACCTTCTCCTGGTCCATCCTAATCTCTCCCCTGGAGATGATGTACCCGAGAAAGGATGTCGTGTGGGCGTGAAACTCGCACTTCTCGGCCTTCACGAACAGGCGATTCTCCAACAATCGCTGCAGAACCTGCCGGACATGCTGGACGTGGTCGGAAGGTTCCTTCGAGAAGATCAGAATGTCATCCAGGTAAACAAACACAAAGAGACCGATCATATCTCTCAGGACGTCGTTCACCATACTCTGGAATACCGCTGGAGCATTGGTCAGTCCAAACGGCATCACCTGATACTCGAAGTGACCCATCGGTGTATTGAAACCCGTCAACCACTCGTCCCCCTCTCTGATCCGGACCATGTGATACGACATTGCGTAGGTCTAGCTTGGTGAACACCGTAGCACCCTGTAAGGAGTCGAAGGCAGAACTCATCAAGGGCAGGGGATACTTGTTCTTGACCGTGATGTCATTCAACCCCCGATAATCAATACACGGTCGAAGAGAGCCATCCTTCTTACCCACAAAGAAGAATCCTGCCCCCCAGGGGTGATGACGAGGGACGAACGAGACCAGCAGCTAGGGACTCCTTGATGTAGGTCTCCAAAGCCTCACGTTCAGGTCGGGAGATACTGTATAACCTTCCCTTGGGGTAGACAGCTCCAGGGAACAGGTTGATGGCACAATCATATGGTCGGTGGGGAGGGAGTGACAGAGCCTTCTGCTTACTGAAAACTTCCCCCAAATCGTGATATGTCTCGGGAACCAGGGACAAATCTGGGGGTTTAGCCTCAATCACCTGACTGGGAACCGAATGGGGGCAGGCAGTCTTGAGACAGTTAGCATGACAATCAAGGCTCCAACTCGTTACCTTGCCCGTCACCCAATCGAACGTGGGATTGTGTTCCTTCAGCCAGGGGTATCCAAGGACCAGAGGAACCTGGGAAGACGGCAGAATGAAGAATGAAATCATCTCAGAATGATTCCCCGACAACCGCATCTTAACCGGTTCAGTCCTCATCGTGATACGTGCCAGACTACTGCCGTCCAGAGTGGTAGCTTCAATGGCTTCCGGCAATTGCTCCTTGGAAAGCCCCAGCTGTTCCACCAACTCGGCATCTAGAAAGCTTCCATCGGCACCTGAATCGATAAAGCGTTAATCGCTAAGCTCTGATTCCTGTTCATAAGGGTAGCCGGGAAACGGGGTCTGACAGAGGTATTGTGAGGTCGAAACTGGCTCGCTAAAAGTCCTCCCA
Organism: Coregonus clupeaformis; assembly: GCF_020615455.1. NCBI lineage: Eukaryota > Metazoa > Chordata > Actinopteri > Salmoniformes > Salmonidae > Coregonus > Coregonus clupeaformis. The sequence goes on along the minus strand of NC_059204.1, from coordinate 1,473,064 downwards.
ACTTTAGCGAGCCGCGCAGTTTGACGACCCGACTGGAACCTGAGAAGCTGATCGGTTGGACGGAGCCCATTGCTTCTCCCTCCTTCGCTCTCGGACTCGATTATCCACCCGAATAGACAAGGCTACCAAGCTGTCCAGGTCACTAGACTCCGGATAGGAGATCAACTCATCCTTGAGCTGCTCCGACAGACCCTGGTAAAAGGCCGCTTGCAGAGCCTCCTCATTCCACCCACTCTCCACAGCCAACGTCTTGAACTCGATCACGAAGTCGGCCACGCTGCGAGTTCCTTGGCGAAGCGAAAACAGGCGCCTAGCTGCGTCCCTCCCTCGGACGGAATGGTCGAAGAGCTTCCTCATCTCGGCCGTGAACCCCTGGTATGAAGCCATGCAGGGATCCTGTCGTTCCCAAACGGCTGAAGCCCACTCCAGCGCTCGACCACGCAGCAACTCAATCACAAAGGCTATCCTAGCCTTGTCTGTGGCATAAGAGTAGGGCTGTAGATCGAACACTAATCCACACTGCATAAGGAAGGAACGGCATCTTCCCAGCTCCCCCTCATATTTCTCCGGTGTCGGAACCTTGGGCTCACGGAAGGACACAGCTTCAGAAGCGGCAGGCGAGATGGGTGAAACCGGTAGTGGATCTTCCACCGGACACTTGCGTTGGTTCTGGACCTCCGTCAGACCGGTAGAAAGGTTCCGAACTGACAACGCGATCTCCTGTAGTACCGTGCTATGATGGCCCAACATCTTCTCCTGCTGGGTAATGGCATGGCGAACAGAGTCCAGGTCCGCTGGGTTCATTACTGGCCGGATCGTTCTGTCACGAGTTGCTAAGCCAGAACCCAGAAGCAGACCAGGACAAGGTAAGTTGAAACGAAGGTGAGTGTTTATTTACAAGTTCAAGAGTGATGCTGAATAATCCAGGGAACAGAGCGGGCGGCGTTGATTAGTTGTTGGGGGTGCAGTGGTTGATCCCATCCTGGGTCGGCAGCCGCCGACCACCAGGCAGAGGTTGGATGAAGGTTCCGGACGGGTGACTGCAGATGGAACAAAACGGGGGTAAGTAAGCAACAAACCAACAAGGTGCAAAAACAACAAAACTAACGCTAGGCTCTAAGACTGATACTCTGGTAAACCTACTGTTCATGGCTAACGATCCGGCAGGGAATGGATGTTAGGCCAGAGCCTAAGAAGGGTGATGATCAGGACCAGGTGTGCAGATTGCTGATGGGATGCAGGTGCGGAAATCAAGAGAGCTCCCCGGAGCGTTCCCGAACCCTCGGGAAACTGGAGATCACGAACAGAAAAACTAGTCACCAGACAGGACCCGACTCAGACTGCCGGGATCGTTACATATATTTTGGTTTCATCTAACCATATGACATTCTTCCAATCCTCTTCTGGATCATCCAAATGCACTCTAGCAAACTTCAGATGGGCCTGGACATGTACTAGCTTAAGCAGGGGGACACGTCTGGCACTGCAGGATTTGAGTCCCTGGCGGCGTAGTGTGTTACTGATGGTAGGCTTTGTTACTTTGGTCCCAGTTCTCTGCAGGTCATTCACTAGGTCCCCCCGTGTGGTTCTGGGATTTTTTCTCACCGTTCTTGTGATCATTTTGACCCCACGGGGTGAGATCTTGCGTGGAGCCCCAGATCGAGGGAGATTATCAGTGGTCTTGTATGTCTTCCATTTCCTAATAATTGCTCCCACAGTTGATATCTTCAAACCAAGCTGCTTACCTATTGCAGATTCAGTCTTCCCAGCCTGGTGCAGGTCTACAATTTTGTTTCTGGTTCCTTTGACAGCTCTTTGGTCTTGGCCATAGTGGAGTTTGGAGTGTGACTGTTTGAGGTTGTGGACAGGTGTCTTTTATACTGATAACAAGTTCAAACAGGTGCCATTAATACAGGTAACGAGTGGAGGACAGAGGAGCCTCTTAAAGAAGAAGTTACAGGTCTGTGAGAGCCAGAAATCTTGCTTGTTTGTAGGTGACCAAATACTTACTTTCCACCATAATTTGCAAATAAATTCATTTAAAATCCTACAATGTGATTTTCTGGATTATTTTTTCTCAATTTGTCTGTCATAGTTGACGTGTACCTATGATGAAAATTACAGGCCTCTCTCATCTTTTTATGTGGGAGAACTTGCACAATTGGAGGCTGACTAAATACTTTTTTTCCCCACTGTATATTTTGTGTTGTCATTAAAAATGGTATAAAGGCGTTATAACGACTTGTGACTTGAAGAGCTTTTACACTGTGGATATCAGGATTACATCCTTTACCTTGTGTAGAAAATATCAAGGAGGAAGACAATGTTTTCGGGAAGATAGGAATGTGATTTTAGCTTTCTAACAAGATCATAGTGATGATAATACTTTTGCCTCGTAACTAGCCACGCCCGAGGGAGCTCAGAGAGCATGTCAGTATGACAGAAACGCCCCTCTTTACCAGAGTGCATAAAATATTGAGTTAAGAATGATCATTTCAGACTAGATGGACCTCAAGCTGCAGAGAGGTCCATATTGGTCCCGACCCTGAAAATCAACACGAGGTGAAGACGACAAAGTTGCCTCCACTTACAATCAATGTTATGGCGGAGTAGATGTTCTAAGTACTGTATCTAAGAAGGTGAATTTAAGTGGGACCATCCTGTTACTCTCTTCAAACCATCGTCTACTACACTGCTCTCATTACCCCACAGGGGATCATCGACACGGCTGATTAGCCTTAGCCGTCCTCAGAAGAACACTTCCAGAATGAGTGAAAGTAAGCAGACAACTAAGAAGAAAGACATTGTGACCTCTTGTGGACAATCTGAGCCTTGCATATAAAAGGCCACCTGAAAGAGAAGGCCCAATCGACCCCTTCCCACGAAGGCCTGGGTCCAACAGAGATACACGACAAAGACCTCCAACACGTAAATACATGCATTACTTCTTACCAAACAGACGGCAGTTCGGGGCAAGGTATTAGGATTACTGTGAGCGTAGGTCCATGTGTATCCAAATGTTTTTCTCTCTCTCTTTAACTCGCCATCTTTTGTAACAAGTGCCATATTGTGTTAGTCCGCTAGAGACCCGTTTTCATTGTATTAAGTTTCTAGTCCCTACCTATACCGTGTACGTGTTTGTATCTTGTGTTATCATTTTAATTAGTTAGTAAATAAATAATTAAATCAATTTGTGTGGTTCGGAATGATCAGTAAGACCCGGGTTCGTGCAGACTTAAAGAGTCTACGACTTTCAGAATGAGACTGATATAAGGTAAATGATTAATAAATTACTGTTAAATGACAAGAGATATCTAGATATCTTTAGAGTTAGTTTGGGAAACGGTAACTCGTTAAACAACTTTTCCCGTGGTGCCCTAAATTCCTAATGAGTTAATTGTTACATGATTAATTTAATCTAGTAACAATTAAACATAGTAGGTAATTATTCGATAAATAATAGTCATCACAATAATGAAAGTCACGTCACGACACCATTCATGCAAAGTCCATAAGGTTTTAATTTGTCATAGCCGTCAACATGCCAAAGGAAATTTGGACCTGAATTTGTATTTGTATTTATCATGGATCCCCATTAGCTGATGCCAAGGCAGAAGCTCCTCTTCCTGGAGTCCAGCAAAATTAAAGCAGTTCATACAATTTTAAAAACATTACAATACATTCACAGATTTCACAACGCACTGTGTGCCCTCAGGCCCCTACTCAACCACTACCACATACAGTGGGGAGAACAAGTATTTGATACACTGCCAATTTTGCAGGTTTTCCTACTTACAAAGCATGTCATTTGTATCATAGGTACACTTCAACTGTGAGAGACGGAATCTAAAACAAAAATCCAGAAAATCACATTGTATGATTTTTAAGTAATTAATTTGCATTTTATTGCATGACATAAGTATTTGATCACCTACCAACCAGTAAGAATTCCGGCTCTCACAGACCTGTTAGTTTTTCTTTAAGAAGACCTCCTGTTCTCCACTCATTACCTGTATTAACTGCACCTGTTTGAACTCGTTACCTGTATAAAAGACACCTGTCCACACACTCAATCAAACAGACTCAAGCCAAGACCAGAGAGCTGTGTAAGGACATCAGGGATACAATTGTAGACCTGCACAAGGCTGGGATGGGCTACAGGACAATAGGCAAGCAGCTTGGTGAGAAGGCAACAACTGTTGGCGCAATTATTAGAAAATGGAAGAAGTTCAAGATGACGGTCAATCACCCTCGGTCTGGGGCTCCATGCAAGATCTCACCTCGTGGGGCATCAATGATCATGAGGAAGGTGAGGGATCAGCCCAGAACTACACGACAGGACCTGGTTAATGACCTGAAGAGAGCAGGGACCACAGTCTCAAAGAAAACCATTAGTAACACACTACGCCGTCATGGATTAAAATCCTGCAGCGCACGCAAGGTCCCCCTGCTCAAGGCAGCGCATGTCCAGGCCCGTCTGAAGTTTCCCAATGACCATCTGGATGATCCAGAGGAGGAATGGGAGAAGGTCATGTGGTCTGATGAGACAAAAATAGAGCTTTTTGGTCTAAACTCCACTCACCGTGTTTGGAGGAAGAAGAAGGATGAGTACAACCCCAAGAACACCATCCCAAACGTGAAGCATGGAGGTGGAAACATCATTCTTTGGGGATGCTTTTCTGCAAAGGGGACAGGACGACTGCACCGTATTGAGGGGAGGATGGATGGGGCCATGTATCGCAAGATCTTGGCCAACAACCTCCTAACCTCAGTAAGAGCATTGAAGATGGGTCGTGGCTGGGTCTTCCAGCATGACAACGACCCGAAACACACAGCCAGGGCAACTAAGGAGTGGCTCCGTAAGAAGCATCTCTAGGTCCTGGAGTGGCCTAGCCAGTCTCCAGACCTGAACCCAATAGAAAATCTTTGGAGGGAGCTGAAAGTCCGTATTGCCCAGCGACAGCCCCGAAACCTGAAGGAGAAGGTCTTTATGGAGGTGTGGGCCAAAATCCCTGCTGCAGTGTGTGCAAACCTGGTCAAGACCTACAGGAAACGTATGATCTCTGTAATTGCAAACAAAGGTTTCTGTACCAAATAAAATCCCTGCTGCAGTGTGTGCAAACCTGGTCAAGACCTACAGGAAACGTATGATCTCTGTAATTGCAAACAAAGGTTTCTGTACCAAATATTAAGTTCTGCTTTTCTGATGTATCAAATACTTATGTCATGCAATAAAATGCAAATTAATTACTTAAAAATCATACAATGTGATTTTCTGGATTTTAGTTGAAGTGTACCTATGATAAAAATTACAGACCTCTACATGCTTTGTAAGTATGAAAACCTGCAAAATCGGCAGTGTATCAAATACTTGTTCTCCCCACTGTATGTACAGTACAAAATCCATGTGTACGTGTGTGTATAGTGCGTATGTTATCGTGTGTGTGTATGCATGTGTCTGCGCCTATGTTTGTGTTGCTTCACAGTCCCCGCTGTTCCATAAGGTGTTTTTTTCATCTGTTTTGTAAATCTAATTTTACTACATGCATCAGTTACTTGATGTGGAATAGAGTTCCATGTAGTCATGGCTCTATGTAGTACTGTGCGCCTCCCATAGTCTGTTCTGGACTTGGGGACTGTGAAGAATACAATTGGTGTCTCTTTTTCGGCGTAGCCGTCTTGCTCTGCGGAAGGCCACACCGACTGGGTCAAGAATGTTCAGTAGTAGCATAACCGTTTCCCTTTTCACGACAAATCCATTCTGAATACATTGAAGATGCATCATTCTGTAGCCAAACATTTGACGTGGGGCCTCGATTTCCCCCAGTATGTAGCATGCGACATCCACTACATCGGAATAGTGTTTTCTCTGGTATAGACGGTTTCTTCTCAGTACATTTTGTAAAGTGTTGCGGCATATAATGATCCCATGCTGAGAATTTAGCACTGTAAATATCTCATGCTGCTGGAAACCCAGATGAATGTACAACACTACAGAAAGTGACAAATCCATCTCCACCTTTCAAAGAACAAAATGGTTTTCGTAAATCCAGAGCTTGCATAGATCATATTTTCTCGGCCTGTACAATAATCAGAAATAGACTACACGAAGAGAAGCCTACTTTTGCATGTTACATTGATTTCCAGAAAGCTTTTGATTTTGTAAATAGGGATATTTTAGCCTATAGTTTGTTAAAGACAGGGGTTGATGGGAAATGTTATCACGCAATCCAGTCTCTTTACAGAGTACCAATTGCTTGTGTGCGTGTTAATGAATATCGTACAAATTGGTTCCCCACACCCTCGGGTATAAAACAAGGAAACGCCTTATCACCGACTTTGTTTGCTATGTTTATAAATGATTTAGCAAAATAAATGAAACTGTAAAATATTGGAGTAAGATATGATTATGAAATGCTAAGTAACCTTTTATATGCTGATGATATTATTTTGATGGCAGAAACTGAAGACCTGCAGATGTTATTATGTGCAGTCAATTGGTATAAAAGATGGAGACTCATGATCAACCAGACAAAAACACAGATAATGCATTTTATTATTTTGATGGCAGAAACTGAACAAGACCTGCAGATGTTATTATGTGCAGTCAATTGGTATAAAAGATGGAGACTCATGATCAACCAGACAAAAACACAGATAATGCATTTTAGAAAACCAGGTACTAAGATAATTGTTTTTCAGTTTTGTTTTGGTGAAGACATTCTTGAGTTTATTAGCAATTATAAATATTTGGGTCTTTTTATTGATGAACATATTACCTTTCTATACGGAACATCTGCCCAACTCAGCAAGTAGAGCTCTCGGGGGAGTTATAGGAAAAACAAAAACACTCCCAGTATGAAAATGTATGCACTCACTAACTGTAAGTCGCTCTGGATAAGAGCGTCTGCTAAATGACTAAAAAATGTAAATATTCCAAACTGTATCAGACATGCGTGTGTCCTGTTCTGGACTGTTCAGCAGGAGTGTGGGGTGCTAAGAGGTATATCAAAAACGAACATGTCCATAACAAAGCAGTACGTTTTAGGTGTCCACAAGTTTGCACCTATATTTGCAATAACTGGGGACATTGGCTGGGAACCCTGTGAGGTGAGAAGGAAGGCATGTATGGTGAGACTTTGGAATAGACTGCTGGATATGCCAACTGCCAGAATAGTTAGTAAAGTTTTTCAATGGGATCTATCCATAGGCAACTGAAATGTCTGACCTTTTTCAACAGTCTGACTGTGAACATCTGTACAAAAACCAAAGTAAGGGAGACATAGATTTTTTTTTTTTTAAATGGGTGGACGAGATTAATCATAAACCCAAATTAAGAACCTTTGGTTTGATTAAGGGTGAATTCGTGTGTGAGAGATATATTATGTATAACCTACCTAAAAGCAAGAGATCACTATGTGCACAGGTAAGATCACGGATATTGCCTGCGTATTGAAACAGGTCGGTATTGTGGTGAAATGGAAGAGGAAAGACTATGTAACTATTGTGACATCAAAAAAATAGAGAATGAAACTAATTTGATCCTCTATTGCCCTTTCTACCACGATATACGCGTGCTCTTATTCCAGACAGCACACCAGATATACCCTGGCATTATGTGGCTGAGCGATGAGGAGAAACTGAAATGTTTTTTTGTCCATTGTGTATTTCCGTTTGCAGAATATTTAGATAAAGCCTGGAATAAAAGAAAAAGGGGTACCTATAATTAAATTATAAAGATATTTAGCTTCTATGTGGTAAATGGTACGTGTGTATATAGATTGTTTTAAGGCTCGTCTCCCACATGAATCTTCTCTTTGTGCCAGAATAAATTCAAATGCCTTCTGTTAAATGTTTTTGTATATGTTGTGTATGTATGTTTATACAGTGTGTATGTATGTACAGCACCAGTCAAAAGGTTGGACACACCTACTCATTCAAGGGTTTTTCTTTATTTTTTACAATTTTTTACATTGTAGAATAATAGTGAAGACATCAAAACTATGAAATGACACATATGGAATCATGTATTAACCAAAAAAGTGTTAAGTAAATCAAAATATATTTTATATTTGAGATTCTTCAAATAGCCACCCTTTGCCTTGATGACAGCTTTGCACACTCTTGGCATTCTCTCAACCAGCTTCACCTGGAATGCTTTTCCAACAGTCTTGAAGGAGTTCCCACATATGCTGAGCACTTGTTGGCTGCTTTTCCATTACTCCGCTGTCTGACTCACCCCAAACCATCTCAATTGGGTTGAGGTCGGGATATTGTGGAGGCCAGGTCATCTGATGCAGCACTCCATCACTCTCCTTCTTGGTAAAATAGCCCTTACACAGCCTGGAGGTGTGTTGGGTCATTGCCCTGTTGAAAAACAAATTATAGTTCCACTAAGCCCTAACCACATGGGATGGCGTATCGCTGCAGAATGCTGTGGTAGCCATGCTGGTTAAGTGTGCCTTGAATTCTAAATAAATCACAGACAGTGTCACCAGCAAAGCACCCCCACACCATAAAACATTTACATTTTAGTCATTTAGCAGACGCTCTTATCCAGAGCGACTTACAGGAGCAATTAGGGTTTAGTGCTTTGCTCAAGGGCACATCGCCAGATTTTTCACCTAGTCGGCTTGGGGATTAGAACCAGCGACCTTTCAGTTACTGGCACAACGCTCTTAACCACTAAGCTACCTGCCGCCTCCTCCTCCATGCTTTACGGTGGGAACTACACATGCGGAGATCATCCATTCACCCACACCGCATCTCACAAAGACAAGGCGGTTTGGACCAGAAATCTCCTATTTGGACTCCAGACCAAAGGACAGATTTCCACTGGTCTAATGTCCATTGCTCATGTTTCTTGGCCAAAGCAGGTCTCTTCTTCTTATTGGTGTCCTTTAGTAGTGGTTTCTTTGCAGCAATTCAACCATGAAGGCTTGATTCATACAGTTCCCTCTGAACAGTTGATGTTGAGATTTGTCTGTTACTTCAACTCCGTGAAGCATTTATTTGGGCTGCAATTTCTGATACTGGTAACTCTAATTAACTTATCCTCTGCAGCAGAGGTAACTCTGGATCTTCCATTCCAGTGGCGGTCCTCATGAGAGCCAGTTTCATCATAGCGCTTGATGATTTTTGCGACTGCACTTGAAGAAACTTTCAAAGTTCTTGAAATGTTCAGTATTGACTGACCTTCATGTCTTCAAGTAATGATGGACTGTCATTTCTCTTTGCTTATTTGAGCTGTTCTTGCCATAACATGGACTTGGTCTTTTACCAAATAGGGCTATCTTGTCACAACACAACTGATTGGCTCAAATGCATTAAGGAGGAAATAAATTCCACAAATTAACTTTTAAGAAGGCACACCAAGAGTGTGCAAAGCTGTCATTAAGGCAAACGGTGGCTATTTGAAGAATCTCAAATATAAAATATATTTTGATTTGATGAACACTTTTTTGGTTACTACATGATTCCATGTGTGTTATTTCATAGTTTTGATGTCTTCACTATTATTCTACCATGTAGAAAATAGTAAAAATAAAGAAAAACCCTTGAATGAGTATGTGTGTCCAAACTTTTGACTGGTGTCGTGGAAATTCTAATCAATAATGAGGAGAGACAAGGTCAATCACCAATCAGGATTTTACTTTATTTAAAACTTATCAGTAAGGTAGTAAGTGAAGCTGGTCATCCCAAGAGAGCTCTGACATACAGAAAATGCAGAGTTCTTTATATAGTACATCTAAAAATGCTTAGTCATGGCTGGTTCCACCCTTCCCATGCAGACCAGGGCATCATAAGCCACTTTGGGTTCATCTGTTAGTTATTTGCATGAGGTGTTGTTCTACCCCCAACCCAGCTTAGTTTCCCAGATGGCAAGATGATTAGGAACAATTAGGATTTTTGTTCTACTCCTCCAGGCTATCCCTATCTCGGTTACACACACCACATCTTGTCTATGGAATGCAGGCTCAGTCAATTGTCAGCTCAAGCTATCTCTAGTGACCATAGGCCCAGATTAGTGTAGACCATCCCTTTACAAACAGACATTTCTCTCTCACAGCCATAGCTTCAAGTCCTATGTGGGCTATTTCCATTTTTGGTGAGACTTTATGTGCTACAATAGCACATTTTACCTTTTGGTCATTTAGCTGACTAGCACTGGTATTCTTCCTATATGAAGGCACAATATCCAAATGTTAAGTTACAGTGATGGAGGATAAACCTGTAAGGGTTGGTGTGAGGTGTGACCCAGGTGCGACCCAGGTGCGGTGCAGGATAGACAGTAGGCAGTAGGCAAGGATGGTGAAACAAGGATCTTTACTGGTGGTCCAAAAACCAGGATACAAAACAACGGACTATACACGAAAACAAATGAGGAGCACATAGGTCTCCAAAAAACAGGCTGACAGCAAACAATACGAAATACTAAGTCTGACTGGAAACACACAATGACACAGGGAGAACACTTCTCGAGTACCTGTAACTCCGTCACGTGATCCGACACTGATACGTACTGCTTGACATCAAGAAACTAGCAGAGAAAACTGAGCAAGGGAAGTGAGGGCATAAATACACAGGTGAACAGGTAGACACAGGTGACACCAATAGGATCATGATTAGTCCAGACTGTGAGTGAGGAGGTGCCTAAGGTTGTCGGAGGATGACACCTAGTAGGTCGCTCCAGAACTGCGACCCCCTCCTGTAACATAAACCAGGCCAAAATTGTACAATCCTGGTTTTGAGCAGTGTCAACGTTGAAAGACTGTGTGTCTGAATATGCCAGTATAGTTAGGAGATACACCCTTTTTTTGTTAATTTAAAAACAATCTCTATGTGCAGTGGACATTCTTCTTCATAAAGTCATACAAGGATGGAAATAAATGTTTCTTCCGACACTTTTGTGAAGTTGTGTTTTTGCTACTGTCTGTTGTCTCAAACAGTTAACAGACGTAATTCCTTTTATTTGTTCATTTAAAAATAACTTCTATGTGCACTGAATGTTCTTCTTGATAAAGGCATATGAGGATGGAGAGATTTATGTTCTGACACTTTAATAAAGGTGTGTTTTTGCTGTTGTCTGTTGTCATTGCATTTTTAACAAGTAAACCATCTGGTTTTAATTTGATGTAGGTTATTACTCTAATCTCATGTTATTATCATGTCACAGCTATTTTACCCCACTGTATCGCAGCAATTTAATAAGATGTTATTTGGTGCACCCTGCACACTTCAAAGAAAGAGACTTGTGCACATGTAGAACTAATGGCAGTTTCAGTTTATTTGTAAAGCTTTCGGTCTAGCAGACCTCCATTAGAACATACAGGGTACATACAGCCTGCACTGCACACTGCTACCTTCCCTGGATGCTAGAACACCACTGGCAATTTCCTTTGTGTGCTTGGAATCAGTTTGAATGTGATATCTTACTATATATATCCTATTAGTACAGTAAACAGGCACAGGATATTCCTTTTTGGTAGTTTATTCCATCAGTGCACTGGGCGTCACCTGCAGGGTCTCATTGCAATCCTGCAGATTTATTAACCTACCAGAATCGTCTACAAAAATAGGTTTGTGATAGACCTTCAATTAAAAGGTAAAACTTGTTATTAGACTATTGTCCACAATAACAGGAAAATTTACATTTAATCACCGAAATAAAATGAAGAGGTAGTAAACTTTCATGATGACACTTCATTTAATTGTTGAAGTGTTGGCTAATGGTTTACTGAAACACAAGGAAGCTATGTGAAAGTCAACCTATTAATTTGATGATAAGAGAACTGTGTGTAATGGATGGATTTGGCAGACGGGTTGTAAAATAAATCGTTGCATTGCAGGGATCAACTTGCTGTGGCAGTTTTATTGACTCAAGCAGTAATAGCAATAATAATAATAATAATAATGATTACTCCCTTACTATTCTGCGCAGGCTGACGCGGACCTATTAGGCTATTTCAAATACTTCAAGCCATAGTCAAAAGCCACCTACTTGGCAAAACAAATTCTGAGGTGCACAGATTATTTGGACAATAATGTTCTGTGGAGTTGTTTTTACTAGCGGGAAGAAGTTTAACTAATGTCTTATTATGGTGTCTTTGGTAAACAAAGTGTCACAATACATAGTGACATATTTATCAATCAGGGCATTTGAAGCTGAGCAGAGCTCTTTATGCCTTCTGCCAAACCTGGTCTGATATTGCAAAGAAGATTATTCATGTCCCTTTGGGGATTTAGACAATTAAACAGTACTTTATGCAGATTACCGGCGTGAAGCTGTTTTTATGCACCAATAATCTGTGGTCTGTTTTGATGATATCATCATTGTGCAGGCCCTTGCTGACAGTCTGTACATTTTACAGGCAAAAGCTGTTTTGTGGGGTTTGTAGTGAGTCTCTTACAGAACATCTGATCAATTAGTTGCCTGAGTCCTTAAATCTTACTGGCAGTGTAGTCTGGTGGGTTGGAGTTGGAGTGAGTAGTCATGCTGTACTTTGCTCCGCAGGTAATATGACACACATTACATTACAATGGAACGATTTGATTAGTGTAATGTTAGCTAGCTACATAGGTGTCTTTGTATCAGAGATAAAGGTGTAGTATAGAGAAACTATCGAGGTTAGCTAGCCAGCTACATTCGTTCACAGCAAGGCCGTTTTTCAAACAAAGTCAACCCCACAGCCATTGCTAGCTAGCCAACACTACCAGCTAGCAGAACTGTAGCAACTAAATACAATATCATTTTAGCCAGCTACATTCGTTCGCAGCGACGCCGTATTTTCAAAAAAAGTCAACACCGCAGCCATTGCTAGCTAGCCAACACTACCAGCTAGCAGTACTGTAGCAACTAAATACAATATCATTTTAGTCAATGAGAATTTTGCAACGTAAAACTTCACTTTCTGAACATTCGAGATGTGTAGTCCACTTGTGTAGCTAGCATGACTGACTTTGTGCTAGCTAGCCAACATTTAATTATTTCTGCGTTATGAAATGAACTAGACACGGACACAAATTATCTGTTTAGTGTGTTAACACACTATTGGTAATTTGTTGTAACCAAGTATTGGTACTAAACCGTGTGTTATTGGATGCTAGCATGCTAGTTAGCTATGGCGTCATAGGATACGGTGCCCTGGGCGGTTTTCACAGAAGAATACTGTACCAAGTTAGCTAGCTGAATAAACTAAGTTAGAGTCTATTCCTAGAAAACATTGAACCGCTGTAGGTTACAACAATTATAATTTCTAAAGTGGAAGTTGGGAGAGTTATATTTGAGTGTTTCAGTGAAAGGTAAGTGAGGGAGGCCCCGCTCTCTCGCTTCCCCAGATGTTTAGTTAATTTTATTCCGATCTCTTTTGCATTATTATAGCCTTTTCTGTAGCCTGTCAACTATGTGTCTGTCTATCCCTGTTCTCTCCTCTCTGCACAGGCCATACAAACGCTTCACACAGCGTGGCTGCTGCCACTCTAATCTGGTGGTCCCTGCGCGCATGACCCACGTGGAGTTCCAGGTCTCCGGCAGCCTCTGGAACTGCCGATCTGCGGCCAACAAGGCAGAGTTCATCTCAGCCTATGCTACCCTCCAGTCCCTCGACTTCTTGGCGCTGACGGACAATGGATTACCACAGAAAACACTGCTACTCCTACTGCTTTTTCCTCGTCTGATTATGTGTTCTCGCATACCCCAAGAGCATCTGGTCAGCGCGGCGGTGGCACAGGAATCCTCATCTCTCCCAAGTGGACATTCTCTCTTTTCCCACTGATCCATCTGTCTATCTCCTCAGTTGAATTCCATGCTGTCACAGTCACTAGCCCATTCAAGCTTAGCATCCTTATCATTTATCGCCCTTACAGGTTCCCTTGGAGAGTTCATCAATGAGCTTGACGCCTTGATAAGTTCCTTTCCTGAGGATGGCTCACCCCTCACAGTTCTGGGTGACTTTAACCTCCCTACGTCTGCCTTTGACTCATTTCTCTCTGTCTCCTTCTTTCCACTCCTTTCCTCTTTTGACCTCACCCTCTCACCGTCCCCTCCTACTCACAAGGCAGGCAATTCGCTTGACCTCATCTTTACTAGATGCTGTTCTTCTACTAATCTCACTGCAACTCCCCTCCAAGTCTCCGACCACTACTTTGTATCCTTTTCTCTCTCGCTCTCCTCCAACACTACTCACTCTGCCCCTACTCAGATGGTAATGTGCCGTCGCAACCTTTGCTCTCTCTCTCCCGCTACTCTCTCCTCTTCCATCCTATCATCTCTTCCCTCTGCTAAATCCTTCTCCCTCCGATCTCCTGATTCTGCCTCCTCAACCCTCCTCTCCTCCCCTTCTGCATATTTTGACTCTCTATGTCCCCTATCCTCCCGGCCGGCTCGGTCCTCCCCTCCTGCTCCGTGGCTTGACGACTCATTGCGAGCTCACAGAACAGGGCTCCGGGCAGCCGAGCGGAAATGGAGGAAAACTAGACTCCCTGCGGACCTGTCATCTTTTCACTCCCTCCTCTACATTTTCTGCTGCTAAAGCCACTTTCTACCACTCTAAATTTCAAGCCTCTGCCTCTAACCCTAGGAAGCTCTTTGCCACCTTCTCCTCCTCCCCCTCCCTCCTCCCTCTCTGTGGATGACTTCATCAACCATTTTGAAAAGAAGGTTGACGACATCCGAACCTCATTTATTACGTCAAATGACACCGCTGGTCCTGCTCACACTGCCCTACCCTATACTTTGACTTCTTTCTCCCCTCTCTCTCCAGATGAAATTTTGCGACTTGTGACGGCTGGCCGCCCAACAACCTGCCCGCTTGACCCTATCCCCTCCTCTCTTCTCCAGACCATTTCCGGAGACCTTCTCCCTTACCTCACCTCGCTCATCAACTCATCCTTGCACCCCTCCTCAAAAAACCTACACTCGATCCCTCCGATGTCAACAACTACAGACCAGTATCCCTTCTTTATTTTCTCTCCAAAACTCTTGAGCGTGCCGTCTCTAGCCAACTCTCCTGCTATCTCTCTCAGAATGACCTTCTTGATCCAAAACAGTCAGGTTTCAAGACTGGTCATTCAACTGAGACTGCTCTTCTCTGTGTCACGGAGGCTCTCCGCACTGCTAAAGCTAACTCTCTCCTCTGCTCTTATCCTTCTAGACCTATCTGCTGCCTTTGATACTGTGGACCATCAGATCCTCCTCTCCACCCTCTCTGAGTTGGGCATCTCCAGCGCTGCTTACTCTTGGATTGCGTCCTACCTGACAGGTCGCTCCTACCAGGTGGCGTGGCGAGAATCTGTCTCCGCACCACGTGCTCTCACCACTGGTGTCCCCCAGGGCTCAGTTCTAGGCCCTCTCCTATTCTCTCTATACACCAAGTCACTTGGCTCTGTCATATCCTCACATGGTCTCTCCTATCATTGCTACGCAGACGACACACACAATTCATTTTCTCCTTTCCCCCTTCTGATAAGCAGGTGGCGAATCGCATCTCTGCATGTCTGGCAGACATATCAGTGTGGATGTCGGATCACCACCTCAAGCTGAACCTCGGCAAGACGGAGCTGCTCTTCCTCCCGGGGAAGGACTGCCCGCTCCATGATCTCGCCATCACGGTTGACAACTCCATTGTGTCCTCCTCCCAGAGTGCAACGAACCTTGGCGTGACCCTGGACAACACCCTGTCGTTCTCCGCTAACATCAAAGTGGTGACCCGATCCTGCAGGTTCATGCTCTACAACATTCTGAGAGTACGACCCTACCTTACACAGAAAGCGGCACAGGTCCTAATCCAGGCACTTGTCATCTCCCGTCTGGATTACTGCAACTCGCTGTTGGCTGGGCTCCCTGCCTGTGCCATTAAACACCTACAACTTATCCAGAACGCTGCAGCCCGTCTGGTGTTTAACCTTCCCAAGTTCTCTCATGTCACCCCGCTCCTCCGCACACTCCACTGGCTTCCAGTTGAAGCTCGCATCTACTACAAAACCATGGTGCTTGCCTACGGAGCTGT
Source organism: Coregonus clupeaformis (assembly GCF_020615455.1). NCBI lineage: Eukaryota > Metazoa > Chordata > Actinopteri > Salmoniformes > Salmonidae > Coregonus > Coregonus clupeaformis. The sequence continues at coordinate 1,457,057 of NC_059204.1, read as the reverse complement.
GAGGGGAACGGCACCTCCTTACCATCAGGCTCTGATCAGACCCTACACCCAAACAAGGGCACTACGTTCATCCACCTCTGGCCTGCTAGCCCCCCTACCTCTACGGAAGCACAGTTCCCGCTCAGCCCAGTCAAAGCTATTCGCTGCTCTGGTACCCCAATGGTGGAACAAGCTCCCCCACAACGCCAGGAGAGCGGAGTCACTGACCACCTTCCGGAGACAATTGAAACCCTACCTCTTTAAGGAATATAGCTGGAATAGTATAACAGTAATCCTTCTACACCCCCCCAGTGGTTGTCCCACTGGCTATCCTAAGTTGAATGCACCAATTTGTAAGTCGCTCTGGATAAGAGCGTCTGCTAAATGAGTTAAATGTAAATGTAAATGTCTTGTACAGTAACAGTGCCTCTCTTGTCCACTGGGCCGATGACTATAGAGGTGTCATTCTGGAGATTTAAGGGCATGTTTCTCAGAACTAGTAAAGTTATTCCTGACATATCCTATTGCCTCTAGCTTGGATATGTCTTTACGCACCAGTCTGTAATAGATATCCACAACTTGGTCAATATAGGCCCAGGTGGAATGAACATAGATGGAGCCCTAAACACACTTTTCGTGGGGACAGAGGGGTTGAAATCTGTAAAGAACAGCTTCAGATGCAATGTGCATATGAATTAGTAGTCGAAACGCATTGCAGTTGTGCATCCTGATATTCAGACTGATTTGCTTCTATATGTATTATTTTGTATATATTTTCTGTAAATAGTTTACTAAGGTTTATTGCACCATACTGCAACCTGGTCTCAGAGCATTTAGTATTATTCTATACGTTAATCTGAGACACTCCATTTATTATGATATTTTGTGTTTGGTATGGTTACATAAGACAGATGGTTACTTCAGGCAACAATGAAAGGAAGGTGGTTGGTCGGGGTGCATAAGTGAACATATAATGCAAACGTCTTTTAACACAAAGGTTGCAAGTTCTAATCTCATCACAGACAACTTAAGCATTTTAGCTAATTAGCAACTTTTCAACTACTTGCTACTTTGCAACCTCTTAGCATGTTAGCTAACCCTTCCCCTAACCCTAACCTTAACCCTTTTAACTAATCCTTCCCCTAACCCTACCTTAACCCTTTAACCTAACTCCTAACCTTAACCCTAACCCCTAGCTAGCTAACGTTAGCCACTTAGCCACCTAGCTAGAATTCATAAAATATCATGTTTGCAAATTCGTAACATACGTTTTGTAAATCCGTAACATATTGTACATTAAGAAAATTCATAACATATAATGCGAATTGTAATTTGTAAGATACAGTATCATACGAAATGGGTGATGAACATCACAAATTAATACATACCATACAAAACGTAACATATACTAAATGGAGTGTGACAGCTTTACGTATAGAATAATACAAAATGCACTGAGACCAGGTTGCGTAATGGCAGTCTACCTGTTTTCTTTCTCCACTCCCCCCCCAAAATAGCACAATAAACATTAAGAAATATCAACGTTTTTGAGAAATAGGATCCACACACTGAGACGGCTTCATCTCTCTCCATGGGCGGCGCACAATTGGCCCAGCGTCGTCCAGGGTAGGGGAGGGAATGGCCGGCAGGGATGTAGCTCAGTTGGTAGAGCATGGCGTTTGCAATGCCAGGGTTGTGGGTTCGATTCCCATGGGGGGCCAGTATGAAAGATAAATAAATAATAATAATAATAATAATGTATGCGCTCACTAACTGTAAGTCGCTCTGGATAAGAGCGTCTGCTAAATGACCAAAAGAAAAAAAAATGTAAAAAATTATGGCTATATTCCCACTAATATTATTTTATGTAATTAAGCTTTTACATGTATTTTTCTGTCTTTATAATAATAATAATAATAATATCTCATTTGTACAGCGGTTTCCCACGCTCTATGCATACAGTGGGGGAAAACAGTATTTAGTCAGCCACCAATTGTGCAAGTTCTCCCACTTAAAAATATGAGAGAGGCCTGTAATTTTCATCATAGGTACACGTCAACTATGACAGAGAAAATGAGGAAAAAAAATCCAGAAAATCACATTGTAGGATTTTTAATGAATTTATTTGCAAATTATGGTGGAAAATAAGTATTTGGTCAATAACAAAAGTTTCTTAATACTTTGTTATATACCCTTTGTTGGCAATGACACAGGTCAAACGTTTTCTGTAAGTCTTCACAAGGTTTTCACACACTGTTGATGGTATTTTGGCCCATTCCTCCATGCAGATCTCCTCTAGAGCAGTGATGTTTTGGGGCTGTCGCTGGGCAATACGGACTTTCAACTCCCGCCAAAGATTTTCTATGGGGTTGAGATCTGGAGACTGGCTAGGCCACTCCAGGACCTTGAAATGCTTCTTACGAAGCCACTCCTTCGTTGCCCGGGCGGTGTGTTTGGGATCATTGTCATGCTGAAAGACCCAGCCACGTTTCATCTTCAATGCCCTTGCTGATGGAAGGAGGTTTCCACTCAAAATCTCATGATACATGGCCCCATTCATTCTTTCCTTTACACGGATCAGTCGTCCTGGTCCCTTTGCAGAAAAACAGCCCCAAAGCATGATGTTTCCACCCCCATGCTTCACAGTAGGTATGGTGTTCTTTGGATGCAACTCAGCATTCTTTGTCCTCCAAACACGACCGAGTTGAGTTTTTACCAAAAAGTTATATTTTGGTTTCATCTGACATTCTCCCAATCCTCTTCTGGATCATCCAAATGCACTCTAGCAAACTTCAGACGGGCCTGGACATGTACTGGCTTAAGCAGGGGACACGTCTGTACTGCAGGATTTGAGTCCCTGGCAGCGTAGTGTGTTACTGATGGTAGGCTTTGTTACTTTGGTCCCAGCTCTCTGCAGGTCATTCACTAGGTCCCCCCGTGTGGTTCTGGGATTTTTGCTCACCGTTCTTGTGATCATTTTGACCCCACAGGGTGAGATCTTGCGTGGAGCCCCAGATCGAGGGAGATTATCAGTGGTCTTGTATGTCTTCCATTTCCTAATAATTGCTCCCACAGTTGATTTCTTCAAACCAAGCTGCTTACCTATTGCAGATTCAGTCTTCCCAGCCTGGTGCAGGTCTACAATTTTGTTTCTGGTGTCCTTTGACAGCTCTTTGGTCTTGGCCATAGTGGAGTTTGGAGTGTGACTGTTTGAGGTTGTGGACAGGTGTCTTTTATACTGATAACAAGTTCAAACAGGTGCCATTAATACAGGTAACGAGTGGAGGACAGAGGAGCCTCTTAAAGAAGAAGTTACAGGTCTGTGAGAGCCAGAAATCTTGCTTGTTTGTAGGTGACCAAATACTTATTTTCCACCATAATTTGCAAATAAATTCATTAAAAATCCTACAATGTGATTTTCTGGATTTTCTTTCCTCATTTTGTCTGTCATAGTTGACGTGTACCTATGATGAAAATTACAGGCCTCTCTCATCTTTTTAAGTGGGAGAACTTGCACAATTGGTGGCTGACTAAATACTTTTTTTCCCCACTGTATGTGAAGCTTGTTGGGGATTACTTCTGTACGCAAATCATTTCACTGCTGCAGTTTGACTTATTTATTCATTTTTATTTTTGAAAAGAAGCTGATACTGGCCTTTATAATTTACCATTTATTTATGATATTTTAGCTTAATTAAACTAATTTATATTATGGTGTTTCTATTCCAAGAAAAACAAAAATACATTTTACAGTAGCCTATGTATTGCCTACCTAAAACATCTGTTAATACATTTGAAGTCCTTCAAAATAGAAACTAGATATCCTAATGTTAGAAAGTAGAATATAAACTAGATATAGGCTACTGTGGGTGGTGTAGGCTAAATCATTACAACTGAATAGGCCTAATTAAAAGAATAGTGATAATGGAAATGAAATATTCTAGGCAGAACATGCCCAAAGCTTGTGGCTGAGCAGTACCAGAGTGAAATTGGAGCCGAAGAGAAGGCTGATTAATTTTTGAATCTGCTGAATTACACTCTGCTCCTCGCTCCACACTCACCCACTTACATGCTCTGGCATTCAAAAGCAGCCATACTATAGGCTATCAAAAAACTGTCAATCATATCAATGGATGGAATCAGTGAATGAATGGTTGCAGCAACCATTACATGGTCTGACAAACTACATAACAAATGAGGCCTAATTAGACAAAATAACAATTATCTTGTTCAAACGATTTAGTATCTCGTTTGAACAACTTAGTATCTCGTATGAATGACTTAGTACAACTTTTTTTTACTCAGTCGTTCAAACGCGATACTACACTATATCTACAAAGGTATGTGGACACCGGTTCAAATTAGTGGATTCTGCTTTTTCAGCGACACCCGTTGCTGACAGGTGTATAAAATCAAGTGCACAGCCATTCAATCTCCATAGACAAACAATGGCAGTAGAATGGCCTTACTGAAGAGCTCAGTGACTTTCAACGTGACACTGTCATAGGATGCCACCTTTCCAACAAGTCAGGTTGTCAAATTTCTGCCCTGCTAGAGCTGCCCCGGTCAACTGTAAGTGCTGTTATTGTGAAGTGGAAATGTCTAGAAGCAACAACAGCTCAGCTGCGAAGTGGTAGGCCACACAAACTCACAGAACGGGACCGCTGAGTGCTGAAGCGCGTAGTGCCTACTGTTTGGCTCTGTGATGCGAGCTAACTATTCAATTATATGAATTTGTGTATTGTGCATGTAGCCCCCCCAACAAGAAAATGAAAAGATTTATAAAGCTTTGGACACAAAAAAATAATCCTAGTATCAAGATCTTCCTCCTGGCGCTTCATTGGAAGTAGTAGGGGATGGGGGAAATGCTTTTGATTGCCCATATGACAAGTGATGAAAGTATGTAAGCTGCCTATTTATCACAGTCATTGCTTTTCTGGAGAATGAGATTAGCTTTAGTTTCTATATACAACATCTCAGTCCTGACTATTCCATGGAAGAGGCCTGTTGACAGCACTGTGATGTATTTACTATTACTACTACCAAACATTCAGATCTCATGTTACGTGTAAGAAGGCTGATTTTTTTTTTTTATCTGCTCAATTATGCTCTGCTCCTCGCTCCACACTCACCCACTTACATGCTCTGGCATTCAAAAGCAGCCATACTGTAGGCTATCAAAGAACTGTCAATCATATCAATGGATGGAATCAGTGAATGAATGGTTGCAGCAACCATTACATGGTCTGACAAACTACATAACAAATGAGGCCTAATTAGACAAAATAACAATTATCTTGTTCAAACGATTTAGTATCTCGTTTGAACAACTTAGTATCTCGTATGAATGACTTAGTACAACTTTTTTTTACTCAGTCGTTCAAACGCGATACTACACTATATCTACAAAGGTATGTGGACACCGGTTCAAATTAGTGGATTCTGCATTTTCTTACACACCAGTTGCTGACAGGTGTATAAAATCAAGCGCACAGCCATTCAATCTCCATAGACAAACAATGGCAGTAGAATGGCCTTACTGAAGAGCTCAGTGACTTTCAACGTGACACCGTCATAGGATGCCACCTTTCCAACAAGTCAGGTCGTCAAATTTCTGCCCTGCTAGAGCTGCCCCGGTCAACTGTAAGTGCTGTTATTGTGAAGTGGAAACGTCTAGAAGCAACGACTGCTCAGCCGCGAAGTGGTAGGCTACACAAAGTCACAGAACGGGACTGACGAGTGCTGAAGCGCGTAGTGCCTACTTTTTGGCTCTGTGATGCGAGCTAACTATTCAATTATATGAATTTGTGTATTGTGCATGTAGCCCCCCCAACAAGAAAATTAAAAGATTTATAAAGATTTGGACACAAAAAAAAATTCCTAGTATAAAGATCCTGGCACTTCATTGGAAGTAGTAGGGGATGGGGGAAATGCTTTTGATTGCCCATATGACAAGTGATGAAAGTATGTAAGCTGCCTATTTATCACAGTCATTGCTTTTCTGGAGAATGAGATTAGCTTTAGTTTCTATATACAACATCTCAGTCCTGACTATTCCATGGAAGAGGCCTGTTGACAGCACTGTGACATATTTATTATTACTACTACCAAACATTCAGATCTCATGTTGCTTCTAGTGTTTAGACACTAACTGGAGTTCAGAGGAACAGCAATTGGAAGCGTCCAATTGTATTCCAGTGAAGCCACAGTGGTGTCAGATATCTATCTTTGCTTTTCTGGTATTGTGGGAATGATGTACGGAAACAAACACTCCCGGAACAAACAATCTCACCTACTTTAAAGTTTCACAGAAAACCTAAAGTAACCTCCCTGTCACGATCGTTGACACATGATGAAGCGGACCAAGGCGCAGCGTTGAAGGTGAACATATTATTTATTTAGAATGATCACACGATCAAAACAACAACGATAACGTGACGTCTACGGTAAAACACAAACCAAATCAGAACAAGATCCCACAAAGAATAGCTGAAAACAGCCTACCTAAGTATGGCTCCCAATCAGAGACAACGAGCAACAGCTGCCTCTGATTGGGAACTACCCTGATCAACATAGATCTATATGATCTAGAACAAAACCCAAAACATAGAAAACACAACATAGAAGCTACCCCGTGAAACTAAACATAGAAAATCCACACCCTGGCTCAACATTTCAGAGTCCCCAGAGCCAGGGCGTGACAGTACCCCCCCCCAAAGGCGCGGACTCCGACCGCGCCAACAGAACACCACAGGGGAGGGACCGGGTGGGCACTCCGCCTTGGCGGCGGATCCGGCTCTGGGCATGATCCCCACTCCCTCTCTAACCCCCCACAGTACCCCTGGTCCGGTCTGGCCCTGCTGGCCGGAGCTGGACTGAACACTGGTGGAGCGGATTGCTCTAGCTCCGACGTGAAGCATCTGACCGGTGCCGACCAGCCACCGGTGGAACAGGCACGGGCGCGTGCCGACTGACGACGCACACCACTGGCTTGGTGTGGGGAGCAGGAGCGGGCCGAGCCGGGCTGTCGAGCGCACCCCTGACTTGGTGCGGGGAACAGGCACGGGCCGTGCCGGACTGACGACGCACACCACTGGCTTGGTGTGGGGAGCAGGAGCGGGCCGAGCCGGGCTGTCGAAGCGCACCCCTGACTTGGTGCGGGGAACAGGCACGGGCCGTGCCGGACTGACGACGCACACCACTGGCTTGGTGTGGGGAGCAGGAGCGGGCCGAGCCGGGCTGTCGAAGCGCACCCCTGACTTGGTGCGGGGAGCAGGAACGGGCCGAGCCGGGCTGACGAAGCGCACCACTGACTTGGTGCGGGGAGCAGGAACGGGCCGAGCCGGGCTGACGAAGCGCACCACTGACTTGGTGCGGGGAGCAGGAACGGGCCGAGCCGGGCTGTCGAAGCGCACCCCCTGACTTGGTGCGGGGAGCAGGAACGGGCCGAGCCGGGCTGTCGAAGCGCACCCCTGACTTGGTGCAGGGAGCAGGAATGGGCCGGACTGGGCTGGCGACGCGCACCGTAGACTTGGTGCGAGTGGCAGGAACAGGCCGGACCGTACTGGGAACACACACCACTGGCCCTACGTGGGGATCAGGAACAGGCCGGACCGGACTGGCAACACACGCCAGTACCTCTCGCCGTGCCTCTACAACCTCCTTCCCCCTGGTGACCAGTGACTCCCGTAACCTGGCGTCCTCCTCTGCCAATCCGCTGGGCCGCTCTGCCGCGGTCTCCTGCTGGCCCGTCGTCCACGGCATTAGCCCCCCCCTAAAAAAATTCTGGGCGTCTCCCCTACCCGTGGACCAGGTCTCCATGTCCCTCGCCAGCCTTTCGCCCTTCTGCCACAAGGTCAAGCCCTTCTCCTCCTCACTCGGCTTGACCCAGTCGAGGAGGCGAAGGAGATCTGTTAGGGATCTCCCTGGCGATGGCTCCTGGACACGCTGCTTGGTCACATCTTGGTGGGATTTTCTGTCACGATCGTTGACACATGATGAAGCGGACCAAGGCGCAGCGTTGAAGGTGAACATATTATTTATTTAGAATGATCACACGATCAAAACGATAACGTGACGTCGACGGTATAACACAAACCAAATCAGAACAAGATCCCACAAAGAATAGCTGAAAACAGCCTACCTAAGTATGGCTCCCAATCAGAGACAACGAGCAACAGCTGCCTCTGATTGGGAACCACCCTGACCAACATAGATCTATATGATCTAGAACAAAACCCAAAACATAGAAAACACAACATAGAAGCTACCCCGTGAAAGTAAACATAGAAAATCCACACCCTGGCTCAACATTTCAGAGTCCCCAGAGCCAGGGCGTGACACTCCCTCTCAAGCTTCTTTTGAGAATTGACCTGAAATGGTGAAATGGAAAATGTTCTCATGTACTGTAGATAGGAATGTCTTCTTAAAAATAAAGTAGAAATGTGTCAAGGCTTAGTGATGCTATCAGGCCGTATTCAGAAATCATAGGCCCCTGGCCCTTGTTTTTTTTTTTTGCCTTTTAAAAACACATTTCATGCAATTCTACCGTTATTTACATGATAAAATACATTAGCTGAATCTTTCTTAATTCCACAAAATGACTGAAATTATTGGCTACTCTGACAAACTGAGCTCAATCTGGTCTTGAATTCAGACCAACAATAGCCCAGGCCAATGAAACCACAGACAGATTGTACAATATTAGGGGGCAATATATCAACCTGAGCATTTCGTATTATTCTGTACATAAATCCGAGACACTCCATTTAGTATGATATGTTACATTTCGTATGGTATGTATTAATTTGTGGATCTTCATCACGCATTTCATATGATATGTTATGAATTGCAATTTGTGTTATATGTTACAAATTTGCAAAATGTGCAATATGTTAAGAATTTGCAAACCTATGATATGTTACGAATTCTAGCTAGGTGGCTAGCAATAGCTAGACTAGGGTTTAGGGGTTAAGGTTACGTTTAGGAGTTAGGTTAAAGGGTTAAGGTTAGGGTTAGGGGAAGGGTTAACTAAAAGGGTTAAGGTTAGTGTTAGGGGAAGGGTTAGCTAAAAGGGTTAGGGTTAGGGGAAGGGTTAGCAACAGTGGCTTGCGAAAGTATTCACCCCCCTTGGCATTTTTCCTATTTTTTTGCCTTACAACCTGGAATTTAAATGTATTTTTGGGGGGGTTGTATAATTTGATTTACACCACATGCCTACCACTTTGAAGATGCAAAATATTTTTTTATTGTGAAACAAATAAGACAAAAAAGAGAACTTGAGCGTGCATAACTATTCACCCCCCAAAGTCAATACTTTGTAGAGCCCCCCTTTTGCAGCTATTACAGCTGCAAGTCTCTTGGGGTATGTCTCTATAAGCTTGGCACATCTAGCCACTGGGATTTTTGCCCATTCTTCAAGGCAAACCTGCTCCAGCTCCTTCAAGTTGGATGGGTTCCGCTGGTGTACAGCAATCTTTAAGTCATACCACAGATTCTCAATTGGATTGAAGTCTGGGCTTTGACTAGGCCATTACAAGACATTTAAATGTTTCCCCTTAAACCACTCGAGTGTTGCTTTAGCAGTATGCTTAAGGTCATTGTCCTGCTTGAAGGTGAACCTCTGTCCCAGTCTCAAATCTCTGGAAGACTGAAACAGGTTTCCCTCAAGAATTTCCCTGTGTTTAGCGCCATCCATCATTCCTACAATTCTGACCAGTTTCCCAGTCCCTGCCGATGGAAAAACATCACCACAGCATGATGCTGCCACCACCGTGCTTCACTGTGGGGATGGTGTTCTCGGGGTGATGAGAGGTGTTGGGTTTGCGCTAGACATTTTCCTTGATGGCCAAAAAAATCAATTTTAGTCTCATCTGACCAGAGTACCTTCTTCCATATGTTTGGGGAGTCTCCCACATGGCTTTTGGCGAACACCAAACGTGTTTGCTTATTTTTTTCTTGAAGCAATTGTTTTTTTCTGCCCACTCTTCCGTAAAGCCCAGCTCTAACACTAAGAAATATCAACGTTTTTGAGAAATAGGATCCACACACTGGGACGGCTTCATCTCTCTCCATGGGCGGCGCACAATTGGCCCAGCGTCGTCCAGGGTAGGGGAGGGAATGGCCGGCAGGGATGTAGCTCAGTTGGTAGAGCATGGCGTTTGCAACGCCAGGGTTGTGGGTTCGATTCCCATGGGGGGCCAGTATGATTTAAAAAAAATATATAATAATAATAATAATAATAATAATAATAATAATGTATGCGCTCACTAACTGTAAGTCGCTCTGGATAAGAGCGTCTGCTAAATGACCAAAAGAAAAAAAAATGTACAAAATTATGGCTATATTCCCACTAATATTATTTTATGTAATTAAGCTTTTACATGTATTTTTCTGTCTTTATAATAATAATATCTAATTTGTACAGCGGTTTCCCACGCTCTATGCATATGTGAAGCTTGTTGGGGATTACTTCTGTACGCAAATCATTTCACTGCTGCAGTTTGACTTATTTATTCATTTTTATTTATGAAAAGAAGCTGATACTGGCCTTTATAATTTACCATTTATTTATGATATTTTAGCTTAATTAAACTAATTTATATTATGGTGTTTCTATTCCAAGAAAAACAAAAATACATTTTACAGTAGCCTATGTATTGCCTACCTAAAACATCTGTTAATACATTTGAAGTCCTTCAAAATAGAAACTAGATATCCTAATGTTAGAAAGTAGAATATAAACTAGATATAGGCTACTGTGGGTGGGGTAGGCTAAATCATTACAACTGAATAGGCCTAATTAAAAGAATAGTGATAATGGAAATGAAACATTCTAGGCAGAACATGCCCAAAGCTTGTGGCTGAGCAGTACCAGAGTGAAATTGGAGCCGAAGAGAAGGCTGATTAATTTTTGAATCTGCTGAATTACACTCTGCTCCTCGCTCCACACTCACCCACTTACATGCTCTGGCATTCAAAAGCAGCCATACTGTAGGCTATCAAAGAACTGTCAATCATATCAATGGATGGAATCAGTGAATGAATGGTTGCAGCAACCATTACATGGTCTGACAAACTACATAACAAATGAGGCCTAATTAGACAAAATAACAATTATCTTGTTCAAACGATTTAGTATCTCGTTTGAACAACTTAGTATCTCGTATGAATGACTTAGTACAACTTTTTTTTACTCAGTCGTTCAAACGCGATACTACACTATATCTACAAAGGTATGTGGACACCGGTTCAAATTAGTGGATTCTGCTTTTTCAGCGACACCCGTTGCTGACAGGTGTATAAAATCAAGTGCACAGCCATTCAATCTCCATAGACAAACAATGGCAGTAGAATGGCCTTACTGAAGAGCTCAGTGACTTTCAACGTGACACTGTCATAGGATGCCACCTTTCCAACAAGTCAGGTTGTCAAATTTCTGCCCTGCTAGAGCTGCCCTGGTCAACTGTAAGTGCTGTTATTGTGAAGTGGAAACGTCTAGAAGCAACAACAGCTCAGCTGCGAAGTGGTAGGCCACACAAACTCACAGAACGGGACCGCTGAGTGCTGAAGCGCGTAGTGCCTACTGTTTGGCTCTGTGATGCGAGCTAACTATTCAATTATATGAATTTGTGTATTGTGCATGTAGCCCCCCCAACAAGAAAATGAAAAGATTTATAAAGCTTTGGACACACAAAAATAATCCTAGTATCAAGATCTTCCTCCTGGCGCTTCATTGGAAGTAGTAGGGGATGGGGGAAATGCTTTTGATTGCCCATATGACAAGTGATGAAAGTATGTAAGGTGCCTATTTATCACAGTCATTGCTTTTCTGGAGAATGAGATTAGCTTTAGTTTCTATATACAACATCTCAGTCCTGACTATTCCATGGAAGAGGCCTGTTGACAGCACTGTGATGTATTTACTATTACTACTACCAAACATTCAGATCTCATGTTGTTGCTTCTAGTGTTTAGACACTAACTGTTGTTCAGAGGAACAGCAATTGGAAGCGTCCAATTGTATTCCAGTGAAGCCACAGTGGTGTCAGATATCTATCTTTGCTTTTCTGGTATTGTGGGAATGATGTACGGAAACAAACACTCCCCGGAACAAACAATCTCACCTACTTTGAAGTTTCACAGAAAACCTAAAGTAACCTCCCTCTCAAGCTTCTTTTGAGAATTGACCTGAAATGGTGAAATGGAAAATGTTCTCATGTACTGTAGATAGGAATGTCTTCTTAAAAATAAAGTAGAAATGTGTCAAGGCTTAGTGATGCTATCAGGCCGTATTCAGAAATCATAGGCCCCTGGCCCTTGTTTTTTTTTTTTGCCTTTTAAAAACACATTTCATGCAATGCTACCGTTATTTACATGATAAAATACATTAGCTGAATCTTTCTTAATTCCACAAAATGACTGAAATGAGTGGCTACTCTGACAAACTGAGCTCAATCTGGTCTTGAATTCAGACCAACAATAGCCCAGGCCAATGAAACCACAGACAGATTGTACAATATTAGGGGGCAATATATCAACCTGAGCATTTCGTATTATTCTGTACATAAATCCGAGACACTCCATTTAGTATGATATGTTACATTTCGTATGGTATGTATTAATTTGTGGATCTTCATCACGCATTTCATATGATATGTTACGAATTGCAATTTGTGTTATATGTTACAAATTTGCAAAATGTGCAATATGTTAAGAATTTGCAAAACATACAATATGTTATGAAATTGCAAACCTATGATATGTTACAATTCTAGCTAGGTGGCTAGCAATAGCTAGACTAGGGGTTATGGGTTAAGGTTAAGTTTAGGAGTTAGGTTAAAGGGGTTAAGGTTAGGGTTAGGGGAAGGGTTAACTAAAAGGGTTAAGGTTAGTGTTAGGGGAAGGGTTAGCTAAAAGGGTTAGGGTTAGGGGAAGGGTTAGCAAGAGTGGCTTGCGAAAGTATTCACCCCCCTTGGCATTTTTCCTATTTTTTTGCCTTACAACCTGGAATTTAAATGTATTTTGGGGGGGTTTGTATAATTTGATTTACACCACATGCCTACCACTTTGAAGATGCAAAATATTTTTTTATTGTGAAACAAATAAGACAAAAAAGAGAACTTGAGCGTGCATAACTATTCACCCCCCCAAAGTCAATACTTTGTAGAGCCCCCTTTTGCAGCTATTACAGCTGCAAGTCTCTTGGGGTATGTCTCTATAAGCTTGGCACATCTAGCCACTGGGATTTTTGCCCATTCTTCAAGGCAAACCTGCTCCAGCTCCTTCAAGTTGGATGGGTTCCGCTGGTGTACAGCAATCTTTAAGTCATACCACAGATTCTCAATTGGATTGAAGTCTGGGCTTTGACTAGGCCATTACAAGACATTTAAATGTTTCCCCCTTAAACCACTCGAGTGTTGCTTTAGCAGTATGCTTAAGGTCATTGTCCTGCTTGAAGGTGAACCTCTGTCCCAGTCTCAAATCTCTGGAAGACTGAAACAGGTTTCCCTCAAGAATTTCCCTGTGTTTAGCGCCATCCATCATTCCTACAATTCTGACCAGTTTCCCAGTCCCTGCCGATGGAAAAACATCACCACAGCATGAGGCTGCCACCACCGTGCTTCACTGTGGGGATGGTGTTCTCGGGGTGATGAGAGGTGTTGGGTTTGCGCTAGACATTTTCCTTGATGGCCAGAAAAATCAATTTTAGTCTCATCTGACCAGAGTACCTTCTTCCATATGTTTGGGGAGTCTCCCACATGGCTTTTGGCGAACACCAAACGTGTTTGCTTATTTTTTTCTTGAAGCAATTGGTTTTTTCTGCCCACTCTTCCGTAAAGCCCAGCTCTAACACTAAGAAATATCAACGTTTTTGAGAAATAGGATCCACACACTGGGACGGCTTCATCTCTCTCCATGGGCGGCGCACAATTGGCCCAGCGTCGTCCAGGGTAGGGGAGGGAATGGCCGGCAGGGATGTAGCTCAGTTGGTAGAGCATGACGTTTGCAACGCCAGGGTTGTGGGTTCGATTCCCATGGGGGGCCAGTATGATTTTTAAAAAATATATAATAATAATAATAATAATAATAATAATGTATGCGCTCACTAACTGTAAGTCGCTCTGGATAAGAGCGTCTGCTAAATGACCAAAAGAAAAAAAAATGTAAAAAATTATGGCTATATTCCCACTAATATTATTTTATGTAATTAAGCTTTTACATATATTTTTCTGTCTTTATAATAATAATAATAATATCTAATTTGTACAGCGGTTTCCCACGCTCTATGCATATGTGAAGCTTGTTGGGGATTACTTCTGTACGCAAATCATTTCACTGCTGCAGTTTGACTTATTTATTCATTTTTATTTATGAAAAGAAGCTGATACTGGCCTTTATAATTTACCATTTATTTATGATATTTTAGCTTAATTAAACTAATTTATATTATGGTGTTTCTATTCCAAGAAAAACAAAAATACATTTTACAGTAGCCTATGTATTGCCTACCTAAAACATCTGTTAATACATTTGAAGTCCTTCAAAATAGAAACTAGATATCCTAATGTTAGAAAGTAGAATATAAACTAGATATAGGCTACTGTGGGTGGGGTAGGCTAAATCATTACAACTGAATAGGCCTAATTAAAAGAATAGTGATAATGGAAATGAAACATTCTAGGCAGAACATGCCCAAAGCTTGTGGCTGAGCAGTACCAGAGTGAAATTGGAGCCGAAGAGAAGGCTGATTAATTTTTGAATCTGCTGAATTACACTCTGCTCCTCGCTCCACACTCACCCACTTACATGCTCTGGCATTCAAAAGCAGCCATACTATAGGCTATCAAAGAACTGTCAATCATATCAATGGATGGAATCAGTGAATGAATGGTTGCAGCAACCATTACATGGTCTGACAAACTACATAACAAATGAGGCCTAATTAGACAAAATAACAATTATCTTGTTCAAACGATTTAGTATCTCGTTTGAACAACTTAGTATCTCGTATGAATGACTTAGTACAACTTTTTTTTACTCAGTCGTTCAAACGCGATACTACACTATATCTACAAAGGTATGTGGACACCGGTTCAAATTAGTGGATTCTGCTTTTTCAGCGACACCCGTTGCTGACAGGTGTATAAAATCAAGTGCACAGCCATTCAATCTCCATAGACAAACAATGGCAGTAGAATGGCCTTACTGAAGAGCTCAGTGACTTTCAACGTGACACTGTCATAGGATGCCACCTTTCCAACAAGTCAGGTTGTCAAATTTCTGCCCTGCTAGAGCTGCCCTGGTCAACTGTAAGTGCTGTTATTGTGAAGTGGAAACGTCTAGAAGCAACAACAGCTCAGCTGCGAAGTGGTAGGCCACACAAACTCACAGAACGGGACCGCTGAGTGCTGAAGCGCGTAGTGCCTACTGTTTGGCTCTGTGATGCGAGCTAACTATTCAATTATATGAATTTGTGTATTGTGCATGTAGCCCCCCCAACAAGAAAATGAAAAGATTTATAAAGCTTTGGACACAAAAAAATAATCCTAGTATCAAGATCTTCCTCCTGGCGCTTCATTGGAAGTAGTAGGGGATGGGGGAAATGCTTTTGATTGCCCATATGACAAGTGATGAAAGTATGTAAGGTGCCTATTTATCACAGTCATTGCTTTTCTGGAGAATGAGATTAGCTTTAGTTTCTATATACAACATCTCAGTCCTGACTATTCCATGGAAGAGGCCTGTTGACAGCACTGTGATGTATTTACTATTACTACTACCAAACATTCAGATCTCATGTTGTTGCTTCTAGTGTTTAGACACTAACTGTTGTTCAGAGGAACAGCAATTGGAAGCGTCCAATTGTATTCCAGTGAAGCCACAGTGGTGTCAGATATCTATCTTTGCTTTTCTGGTATTGTGGGAATGATGTACGGAAACAAACACTCCCGGAACAAACAATCTCACCTACTTTGAAGTTTCACAGAAAACCTAAAGTAACCTCCCTCTCAAGCTTCTTTTGAGAATTGACCTGAAATGGTGAAATGGAAAATGTTCTCATGTACTGTAGATAGGAATGTCTTCTTAAAAATAAAGTAGAAATGTGTCAAGGCTTAGTGATGCTATCAGGCCGTATTCAGAAATCATAGGCCCCTGGCCCTTGTTTTTTTTTGCCTTTTAAAAACACATTTCATGCAATTCTACCGTTATTTACATGATAAAATACATTAGCTGAATCTTTCTTAATTCCACAAAATGACTGAAATGAGTGGCTACTCTGACAAACTGAGCTCAATCTGGTCTTGAAATCAGACCAACAATAGCCCAGGCCAATGAAACCACAGACAGATTGTACAATATTAGGGGGCAATATATCAACCTGAGCATTTCGTATTATTCTGTACATAAATCCGAGACACTCCATTTAGTATGATATGTTACATTTCGTATGGTATGTATTAATTTGTGGATCTTCATCACGCATTTCATATGATATGTTACGCAATTGCAATTTGTGTTATATGTTACAAATTTGCAAAATGTGCAATATGTTAAGAATTTGCAAAACATACAATATGTTATGAAATTGCAAACCTATGATATGTTACGAATTCTAGCTAGGTGGCTAGCAATAGCTAGACTAGGGGTTATGGGTTAAGGTTAAGTTTAGGAGTTAGGTTAAAGGGTTAAGGTTAGGGTTAGGGGAAGGGTTAACTAAAAGGGTTAAGGTTAGTGTTAGGGGAAGGGTTAGCTAAAAGGGTTAGGGTTAGGGGAAGGGTTAGCAAGAGTGGCTTGCGAAAGTATTCACCCCCCTTGGCATTTTTCCTATTTTTTTGCCTTACAACCTGGAATTTAAATGTATTTTGGGGGGGTTTGTATAATTTGATTTACACCACATGCCTACCACTTTGAAGATGCAAAATATTTTTTTATTGTGAAACAAATAAGACAAAAAAGAGAACTTGAGCGTGCATAACTATTCACCCCCCCAAAGTCAATACTTTGTAGAGCCCCCTTTTGCAGCTATTACAGCTGCAAGTCTCTTGGGGTATGTCTCTATAAGCTTGGCACATCTAGCCACTGGGATTTTTGCCCATTCTTCAAGGCAAACCTGCTCCAGCTCCTTCAAGTTGGATGGGTTCCGCTGGTGTACAGCAATCTTTAAGTCATACCACAGATTCTCAATTGGATTGAAGTCTGGGCTTTGACTAGGCCATTACAAGACATTTAAATGTTTCCCCTTAAACCACTCGAGTGTTGCTTTAGCAGTATGCTTAAGGTCATTGTCCTGCTTGAAGGTGAACCTCTGTCCCAGTCTCAAATCTCTGGAAGACTGAAACAGGTTTCCCTCAAGAATTTCCCTGTGTTTAGCGCCATCCATCATTCCTACAATTCTGACCAGTTTCCCAGTCCCTGCCGATGGAAAAACATCACCACAGCATGAGGCTGCCACCACCGTGCTTCACTGTGGGGATGGTGTTCTCGGGGTGATGAGAGGTGTTGGGTTTGCGCTAGACATTTTCCTTGATGGCCAAAAAGCTCAATTTTAGTCTCATCTGACCAGAGTACCTTCTTCCATATGTTTGGGGAGTCTCCCACATGGCTTTTGGCGAACATTAAACGTGTTTGCTTATTTTTTTCTTGAAGCAATGGGTTTTTTCTGCCCACTCTTCCGTAAAGCCCAGCTCTAACACTAAGAAATATCAACGTTTTTGAGAAATAGGATCCACACACTGGGACGGCTTCATCTCTCTCCATGGGCGGCGCACAATTGGCCCAGCGTCGTCCAGGGTAGGGGAGGGAATGGCCGGCAGGGATTTAGCTCAGTTGGTAGAGCATGGCGTTTGCAACGCCAGGGTTGTGGGTTCGATTCCCATGGGGGGCCAGTATGAAAAAAAAAATATATATAATAATAATAATAATAATAATAATAATGTATGCGCTCACTAACTGTAAGTCGCTCTGGATAAGAGCGTCTGCTAAATGACCAAAAGAAAAAAAAATGTAAAAAATTATGGCTATATTCCCACTAATATTATTTTATGTAATTAAGCTTTTACATGTATTTTTCTGTCTTTATAATAATAATAATAATATCTAATTTGTACAGCGGTTTCCCACGCTCTATGCATATGTGAAGCTTGTTGGGGATTACTTCTGTACGCAAATCATTTCACTGCTGCAGTTTGACTTATTTATTCATTTTTATTTATGAAAAGAAGCTGATACTGGCCTTTATAATTTACCATTTATTTATGATATTTTAGCTTAATTAAACTAATTTATATTATGGTGTTTCTATTCCAAGAAAAACAAAAATACATTTTACAGTAGCCTATGTATTGCCTACCTATGTCACGGTTTCGGCCGAGGCAGCCCCTCCTCCTTGTTCGGGCAGGTTTCGGCGGTCGTCGTCTCCGGAGTACTAGCTGCCACCGTTCTATGTTTCTTGTTTGATTGGTTTTGTCTGTTTGTCACACCTGTTTTGTGTTATGTCTCATTAAGCACCCTATTTAGTTCCTTGTTGTTAGTTAGGTGTTGTGTGTAATTGTTTCCTTGTCGTGTTGCTGCGCTACCTATTTTGGTGCGCTATTTTGTAGCTTGCCTCCTTGTTGTTTTTAGGAGAGATTTACGCACATGTGTAGTGTGCCCGTTTGCTTACGCCTGTGCGCGCTTTTCTCGCCTCCGGGCTGTTCTTGGATTATTTTGTGTGATCTACTAAAGTCTTTGTTTGGACTTAACTTCTGCGTCCTGCGCCTGATTCCACACCACACCTACCTACAGCAACTCGTGACAGAAAAACCCACCAAAACTGGACCAAGCAGCGTGTCCAGGAGCCATCGCCAGGGGAATCGCTTGCAGATCTCCGTGGCAACCTCGACTGGGTCCAGCCTTGTAAAGAGCAGAGTGGATGGACTTGGGAACAGTGGAGGAAGAGTCTCGACTGGGTCAAGCCTAAGGAGGAGCAGAATGGCTGGAGTTGGAAGCAGGAGAGCGAGAGTTGGGCGAGAAATATAGAGGCCTGGCCCACGGGGAAGAGAGACCCCCAGAAATTTTTTTTTTTTTTTAGGGGGGGCTAACGCCGTGGACGACGGGCCAGCAGGAGACCGCGGCAGAGCGGCCCAGCGGATTGGCAGAGGAGGCCGCCAGGTTAAGGGGGCCACTGGTCACAGAGGAGAGGGAAAGTGTGGAGGCACGGCGAGAGGTACTGGGGTGTGTTACCAGTCCGGTCCGGCCCGTTCCTGATCCCTGCGTAGGGCCAGTGGTGTGTGTCCCCAGTACGGTCCGGCCTGTTCCTGCCTCTCGCACCAAGCCTACGGTGTGCGTCGACAGCCCAGTCCGGCCTGTTCCTGCTCCACGCACCAAGCCTACGGGGTGCGTCGCCAGCCCAGTTCGGCCTGTCCCTGCTCCACGCACCAAGCCTAAGGTGTGCGTCGCCAGCCCAGCCCGGCCTGTCCCTGCTCCACGCACCAAGCCTACGGTGTGCGTCGCCAGCCCAGCCCGGCCTGTCCCTGCTCCACGCACCAAGCCTACGGTGTGCGTCGTCAGCCTGGTTCAGCCCGTTCCTGCCACTCGCACCAAGCCAGGCGTGCGAGTCGTCAGCCTGGTCCAGCCCGTTCCTGCCACTCGCACCAAGCCAGGGGTGCGAGTCGTCAGCCTGGTTCAGCCCGTTCCTGCTACTCGCACCAAGCGCGGGTGCGAGTCGTCAGCCTGGTAAGGCCCGTCGCTGCTCCACGCACCAAGCCAAGGGTGCGAGTCGTCAGCCCGGTCCGGTCCGTTGCTGCTCCACGCACCAAGCCAGGGGGGCGCATCGTCAGCCAGGTCCGGTCCGTTCCTGCCTCACGCGCCAAGCCAGGGGTGCGCGTCGTCAGTCTGGTGCCTGATCAGGTACCGGTCAGCTGCTCCACAACGGAGCGTAAGCAATCCGCTCCGTCGATGTCCAGTCCAGATCCAGCCAGCGGGGTCAGACCGGACCAGGGGCGCTACGGGGAATTATGGAAGGGTGGTGGTCAAGCCCGGAGCCGGAGCCGCCTCCGAGGAGGAATGCCCACCCAGCCCTCCCCTGTGTGGGTTTTGTTGAGGCGCGGTCGCAGTCCGCGCCTTTAGGGGGTACTGTCACGCTCTGGCTCGGGACTCTGTATGTTGAGCCAGGGTGTGTTCGTTTATGTGTTCTGTTTCTATGTTGGGTGTTCTAGGTTGTCTATTTCTGTGTTTGCCTGAGTGACTCCCAATCAGAGGCAACGAGTGTCAGCTGTTCGCTGGTTGTCTCTGATTGGGAGCCATATTTAAACTGTCTGTTTTCACCTTGTGGTTGTGGGTTTTTGTTCCGTGTCGGTATTTGTTTACCGTTGGACGTTACGAGTCATTTATTGTTTTGTTCGTGCTTTATTTAATAAATTCTAAACATGTTCATTCAACACGCTGCGCATTGGTCAACTCCTTACCCTGACGTTCGTGACAACCTAAAACATCTGTTAATACATTTGAAGTCCTTCAAAATAGAAACTAGATATCCTAATGTTAGAAAGTAGAATATAAACTAGATATAGGCTACTGTGGGTGGGGTAGGCTAAATCATTACAACTGAATAGGCCTAATTAAAAGAATAGTGATAATGGAAATGAAATATTCTAGGCAGAACATGCCCAAAGCTTGTGGCTGAGCAGTACCAGAGTGAAATTGGAGCCGAAGAGAAGGCTGATTAATTTTTGAATCTACTGAATTACACTCTGCTCCTCGCTCCACACTCACCCACTTACATGCTCTGGCATTCAAAAGCAGCCATACTATAGGCTATCAAAGAACTGTCAATCATATCAATGGATGGAATCAGTGAATGAATGGTTGCAGCAACCATTACATGGTCTGACAAACTACATAACAAATGAGGCCTAATTAGACAAAATAACAATTATCTTGTTCAAACGATTTAGTATCTCGTTTGAACAACTTAGTATCTCGTATGAATGACTTAGTACAACTTTTTTTTACTCAGTCGTTCAAACGCGATACTACACTATATCTACAAAGGTATGTGGACACCGGTTCAAATTAGTGGATTCTGCTTTTTCAGCGACACCCGTTGCTGACAGGTGTATAAAATCAAGTGCACAGCCATTCAATCTCCATAGACAAACAATGGCAGTAGAATGGCCTTACTGAAGAGCTCAGTGACTTTCAACGTGACACTGTCATAGGATGCCACCTTTCCAACAAGTCAGGTTGTCAAATTTCTGCCCTGCTAGAGCTGCCCTGGTCAACTGTAAGTGCTGTTATTGTGAAGTGGAAACGTCTAGAAGCAACAACAGCTCAGCTGCGAAGTGGTAGGCCACACAAACTCACAGAACGGGACCGCTGAGTGCTGAAGCGCGTAGTGCCTACTGTTTGGCTCTGTGATGCGAGCTAACTATTCAATTATATGAATTTGTGTATTGTGCATGTAGCCCCCCCAACAAGAAAATGAAAAGATTTATAAAGCTTTGGACACAAAAAATAATCCTAGTATCAAGATCTTCCTCCTGGCGCTTCATTGGAAGTAGTAGGGGATGGGGGAAATGCTTTTGATTGCCCATATGACAAGTGATGAAAGTATGTAAGGTGCCTATTTATCACAGTCATTGCTTTTCTGGAGAATGAGATTAGCTTTAGTTTCTATATACAACATCTCAGTCCTGACTATTCCATGGAAGAGGCCTGTTGACAGCACTGTGATGTATTTACTATTACTACTACCAAACATTCAGATCTCATGTTGTTGCTTCTAGTGTTTAGACACTAACTGTTGTTCAGAGGAACAGCAATTGGAAGCGTCCAATTGTATTCCAGTGAAGCCACAGTGGTGTCAGATATCTATCTTTGCTTTTCTGGTATTGTGGGAATGATGTACGGAAACAAACACTCCCCGGAACAAACAATCTCACCTACTTTGAAGTTTCACAGAAAACCTAAAGTAACCTCCCTCTCAAGCTTCTTTTGAGAATTGACCTGAAATGGTGAAATGGAAAATGTTCTCATGTACTGTAGATAGGAATGTCTTCTTAAAAATAAAGTAGAAATGTGTCAAGGCTTAGTGATGCTATCAGGCCGTATTCAGAAATCATAGGCCCCTGGCCCTTGTTTTTTTTTTTTGCCTTTTAAAAACACATTTCATGCAATTCTACCGTTATTTACATGATAAAATACATTAGCTGAATCTTTCTTAATTCCACAAAATGACTGAAATGAGTGGCTACTCTGACAAACTGAGCTCAATCTGGTCTTGAATTCAGACCAACAATAGCCCAGGCCAATGAAACCACAGACAGATTGTACAATATTAGGGGGCAATATATCAACCTGAGCATTTCGTATTATTCTGTACATAAATCCGAGACACTCCATTTAGTATGATATGTTACATTTCGTATGGTATGTATTAATTTGTGGATCTTCATCACGCATTTCATATGATATGTTACGAATTGCAATTTGTGTTATATGTTACAAATTTGCAAAATGTGCAATATGTTAAGAATTTGCAAAACATACAATATGTTATGAAATTGCAAACCTATGATATGTTACGAATTCTAGCTAGGTGGCTAGCAATAGCTAGACTAGGGGTTATGGGTTAAGGTTAAGTTTAGGAGTTAGGTTAAAGGGTTAAGGTTAGGGTTAGGGGAAGGGTTAACTAAAAGGGTTAAGGTTAGTGTTAGGGGAAGGGTTAGCTAAAAGGGTTAGGGTTAGGGGGAAGGGTTAGCAAGAGTGGCTTGCGAAAGTATTCACCCCCCCTTGGCATTTTTCCTATTTTTTTGCCTTACAACCTGGAATTTAAATGTATTTTGGGGGGTTTGTATAATTTGATTTACACCACATGCCTACCACTTTGAAGATGCAAAATATTTTTTTATTGTGAAACAAATAAGACAAAAAGAGAACTTGAGCGTGCATAACTATTCACCCCCCAAAGTCAATACTTTGTAGAGCCCCCCTTTTGCAGCTATTACAGCTGCAAGTCTCTTGGGGTATGTCTCTATAAGCTTGGCACATCTAGCCACTGGGATTTTTGCCCATTCTTCAAGGCAAACCTGCTCCAGCTCCTTCAAGTTGGATGGGTTCCGCTGGTGTACAGCAATCTTTAAGTCATACCACAGATTCTCAATTGGATTGAAGTCTGGGCTTTGACTAGGCCATTACAAGACATTTAAATGTTTCCCCTTAAACCACTCGAGTGTTGCTTTAGCAGTATGCTTAAGGTCATTGTCCTGCTTGAAGGTGAACCTCTGTCCCAGTCTCAAATCTCTGGAAGACTGAAACAGGTTTCCCTCAAGAATTTCCCCTGTGTTTAGCGCCATCCATCATTCCTACAATTCTGACCAGTTTCCCAGTCCCTGCCGATGGAAAAACATCACCACAGCATGAGGCTGCCACCACCGTGCTTCACTGTGGGGATGGTGTTCTCGGGGTGATGAGAGGTGTTGGGTTTGCGCTAGACATTTTCCTTGATGGCCAAAAAGCTCAATTTTAGTCTCATCTGACCAGAGTACCTTCTTCCATATGTTTGGGGAGTCTCCCACATGGCTTTTGGCGAACATTAAACGTGTTTGCTTATTTTTTTCTTGAAGCAATGGGTTTTTTCTGCCCACTCTTCCGTAAAGCCCAGCTCTAACACTAAGAAATATCAACGTTTTTGAGAAATAGGATCCACACACTGGGACGGCTTCATCTCTCTCCATGGGCGGCGCACAATTGGCCCAGCGTCGTCCAGGGTAGGGGAGGGAATGGCCGGCAGGGATTTAGCTCAGTTGGTAGAGCATGGCGTTTGCAACGCCAGGGTTGTGGGTTCGATTCCCATGGGGGCCAGTATGAAAAAAAAATATATATAATAATAATAATAATAATAATAATAATGTATGCGCTCACTAACTGTAAGTCGCTCTGGATAAGAGCGTCTGCTAAATGACCAAAAGAAAAAAAAATGTAAAAAATTATGGCTATATTCCCACTAATATTATTTTATGTAATTAAGCTTTTACATGTATTTTTCTGTCTTTATAATAATAATAATAATATCTAATTTGTACAGCGGTTTCCCACGCTCTATGCATATGTGAAGCTTGTTGGGGATTACTTCTGTACGCAAATCATTTCACTGCTGCAGTTTGACTTATTTATTCATTTTTATTTATGAAAAGAAGCTGATACTGGCCTTTATAATTTACCATTTATTTATGATATTTTAGCTTAATTAAACTAATTTATATTATGGTGTTTCTATTCCAAGAAAAACAAAAATACATTTTACAGTAGCCTATGTATTGCCTACCTATGTCACGGTTTCGGCCGAGGCGGCCCCTCCTCCTTGTTCGGGCAGGTTTCGGCGGTCGTCGTCTCCGGAGTACTAGCTGCCACCGTTCTATGTTTCTTGTTTGATTGGTTTTGTCTGTTTGTCACACCTGTTTTGTGTTATGTCTCATTAAGCACCCTATTTAGTTCCTTGTTGTTAGTTAGGTGTTGTGTGTAATTGTTTCCTTGTCGTGTTGCTGCGCTACCTATTTTGGTGCGCTATTTTGTAGCTTGCCTCCTTGTTGTTTTTAGGAGAGATTTACGCACATGTGTAGTGTGCCCGTTTGCTTACGCCTGTGCGCGCTTTTCTCGCCTCCGGGCTGTTCTTGGATTATTTTGTGTGATCTACTAAAGTCTTTGTTTGGACTTAACTTCTGCGTCCTGCGCCTGATTCCACACCACACCTACCTACAGCAACTCGTGACAGAAAAACCCACCAAAACTGGACCAAGCAGCGTGTCCAGGAGCCATCGCCAGGGGAATCGCTTGCAGATCTCCGTGGCAACCTCGACTGGGTCCAGCCTTGTAAAGAGCAGAGTGGATGGACTTGGGAACAGTGGAGGAAGAGTCTCGACTGGGTCAAGCCTAAGGAGGAGCAGAATGGCTGGAGTTGGAAGCAGGAGAGCGAGAGTTGGGCGAGAAATATAGAGGCCTGGCCCACGGGGAAGAGAGACCCCCAGAATTTTTTTAGGGGGGGGCTAACGCCGTGGACGACGGGCCAGCAGGAGACCGCGGCAGAGCGGCCCAGCGGATTGGCAGAGGAGGCCGCCAGGTTAAGGGGGCCACTGGTCACAGAGGAGAGGGAAAGTGTGGAGGCACGGCGAGAGGTACTGGGGTGTGTTACCAGTCCGGTCCGGCCCGTTCCTGATCCCTGCGTAGGGCCAGTGGTGTGTGTCCCCAGTACGGTCCGGCCTGTTCCTGCCTCTCGCACCAAGCCTACGGTGTGCGTCGACAGCCCAGTCCGGCCTGTTCCTGCTCCACGCACCAAGCCTACGGGGTGCGTCGCCAGCCCAGTTCGGCCTGTCCCTGCTCCACGCACCAAGCCTAAGGTGTGCGTCGCCAGCCCAGCCCGGCCTGTCCCTGCTCCACGCACCAAGCCTACGGTGTGCGTCGCCAGCCCAGCCCGGCCTGTCCCTGCTCCACGCACCAAGCCTACGGTGTGCGTCGTCAGCCTGGTTCAGCCCGTTCCTGCCACTCGCACCAAGCCAGGCGTGCGAGTCGTCAGCCTGGTCCAGCCCGTTCCTGCCACTCGCACCAAGCCAGGGGTGCGAGTCGTCAGCCTGGTTCAGCCCGTTCCTGCTACTCGCACCAAGCGCGGGGTGCGAGTCGTCAGCCTGGTAAGGCCCGTCGCTGCTCCACGCACCAAGCCAAGGGTGCGAGTCGTCAGCCCGGTCCGGTCCGTTGCTGCTCCACGCACCAAGCCAGGGGGGCGCATCGTCAGCCAGGTCCGGTCCGTTCCTGCCTCACGCGCCAAGCCAGGGGTGCGCGTCGTCAGTCTGGTGCCTGATCAGGTACCGGTCAGCTGCTCCACAACGGAGCGTAAGCAATCCGCTCCGTCGATGTCCAGTCCAGATCCAGCCAGCGGGGTCAGACCGGACCAGGGGCGCTACGGGGGAATTATGGAAGGGTGGTGGTCAAGCCCGGAGCCGGAGCCGCCTCCGAGGAGGAATGCCCACCCAGCCCTCCCCTGTGTGGGTTTTGTTGAGGCGCGGTCGCAGTCCGCGCCTTTAGGGGGGGGTACTGTCACGCTCTGGCTCCGGGACTCTGTATGTTGAGCCAGGGTGTGTTCGTTTATGTGTTCTGTTTCTATGTTGGGTGTTCTAGGTTGTCTATTTCTGTGTTTGCCTGAGTGACTCCCAATCAGAGGCAACGAGTGTCAGCTGTTCGCTGGTTGTCTCTGATTGGGAGCCATATTTAAACTGTCTGTTTTCACCTTGTGGTTGTGGGTTTTTGTTCCGTGTCGGTATTTGTTTACCGTTGGACGTTACGAGTCATTTATTGTTTTGTTCGTGCTTTATTTAATAAATTCTAAACATGTTCATTCAACACGCTGCGCATTGGTCAACTCCTTACCCTGACGTTCGTGACAACCTAAAACATCTGTTAATACATTTGAAGTCCTTCAAAATAGAAACTAGATATCCTAATGTTAGAAAGTAGAATATAAACTAGATATAGGCTACTGTGGGTGGGGTAGGCTAAATCATTACAACTGAATAGGCCTAATTAAAAGAATAGTGATAATGGAAATGAAATATTCTAGGCAGAACATGCCCAAAGCTTGTGGCTGAGCAGTACCAGAGTGAAATTGGAGCCGAAGAGAAGGCTGATTAATTTTTGAATCTACTGAATTACACTCTGCTCCTCGCTCCACACTCACCCACTTACATGCTCTGGCATTCAAAAGCAGCCATACTGTAGGCTATCAAAGAACTGTCAATCATATCAATGGATGGAATCAGTGAATGAATGGTTGCAGCAACCATTACATGGTCTGACAAACTACATAACAAATGAGGCCTAATTAGACAAAATAACAATTATCTTGTTCAAACGATTTAGTATCTCGTTTGAACAACTTAGTATCTCGTATGAATGACTTAGTACAACTTTTTTTTACTCAGTCGTTCAAACGCGATACTACACTATATCTACAAAGGTATGTGGACACCGGTTCAAATTAGTGGATTCTGCTTTTTCAGCGACACCCGTTGCTGACAGGTG
Source organism: Coregonus clupeaformis (assembly GCF_020615455.1). Lineage (NCBI taxonomy): Eukaryota > Metazoa > Chordata > Actinopteri > Salmoniformes > Salmonidae > Coregonus > Coregonus clupeaformis. Next base: position 1,430,027 of record NC_059204.1, on the reverse strand, counting down.
TATAAAATCAAGTGCACAGCCATTCAATCTCCATAGACAAACAATGGCAGTAGAATGGCCTTACTGAAGAGCTCAGTGACTTTCAACGTGACACTGTCATAGGATGCCACCTTTCCAACAAGTCAGGTTGTCAAATTTCTGCCCTGCTAGAGCTGCCCTGGTCAACTGTAAGTGCTGTTATTGTGAAGTGGAAACGTCTAGAAGCAACAACAGCTCAGCTGCGAAGTGGTAGGCCACACAAACTCACAGAACGGGACTGCTGAGTGCTGAAGCGCGTAGTGCCTACTGTTTGGCTCTGTGATGCGAGCTAACTATTCAATTATATGAATTTGTGTATTGTGCATGTAGCCCCCCCAACAAGAAAATGAAAAGATTTATAAAGCTTTGGACACAAAAAAATAATCCTAGTATCAAGATCTTCCTCCTGGCGCTTCATTGGAAGTAGTAGGGGATGGGGGAAATGCTTTTGATTGCCCATATGACAAGTGATGAAAGTATGTAAGGTGCCTATTTATCACAGTCATTGCTTTTCTGGAGAATGAGATTAGCTTTAGTTTCTATATACAACATCTCAGTCCTGACTATTCCATGGAAGAGGCCTGTTGACAGCACTGTGACATATTTATTATTACTACTACCAAACATTCAGATCTCATGTTGCTTCTAGTGTTTAGACACTAACTGTTGTTCAGAGGAACAGCAATTGGAAGCGTCCAATTGTATTCCAGTGAAGCCACAGTGGTGTCAGATATCTATCTTTGCTTTTCTGGTATTGTGGGAATGATGTACGGAAACAAACACTCCCGGAACAAACAATCTCACCTACTTTGAAGTTTCACAGAAAACCTAAAGTAACCTCCCTCTCAAGCTTCTTTTGAGAATTGACCTGAAATGGTGAAATGGAAAATGTTCTCATGTACTGTAGATAGGAATGTCTTCTTAAAAATAAAGTAGAAATGTGTCAAGGCTTAGTGATGCTATCAGGCCGTATTCAGAAATCATAGGCCCCTGGCCCTTGTTTATTTTTTTTTTCCTTTTAAAAACACATTTCATGCAATTCTACCGTTATTTACATGATAAAATACATTAGCTGAATATTTCTTAATTCCACAAAATGACTGAAATGAGTGGCTACTCTGACAAACTGAGCTCAATCTGGTCTTGAATTCAGACCAACAATAGCCCAGACAATGAAACCACAGACAGATTGTACAATATTAGGGGGCAATATATCAACCTGAGCATTTCGTATTATTCTGTACATAAATCCGAGACACTCCATTTAGTATGATATGTTACATTTCGTATGGTATGTATTAATTTGTGGATCTTCATCACGCATTTCATATGATATGTTACGAATTGCAATTTGTGTTATATGTTACAAATTTGCAAAATGTGTAATATGTTAAGAATTTGCAAAACGTACAATATGTTATGAAATTGCAAACCTATGATATGTTACGAATTCTAGCTAGGTGGCTAGCAATAGCTAGACTAGGGGTTAGGGGTTAAGGTTAAGTTTAGGAGTTAGGTTAAAGGGTTAAGGTTAGGGTTAGGGGAAGGGTTAACTAAAAGGGTTAAGGTTAGTGTTAGGGGAAGGGTTAGCTAAAAGGGTTAGGGTTAGGGGAAGGGTTAGCAACAGTGGCTTGCGAAAGTATTCACCCCCCTTGGCATTTTTCCTATTTTTTTGCCTTCCAACCTGGATTTAAATGTATTTTGGGGGGGTTTGTATAATTTGATTTACACCACATGCCTACCACTTTGAAGATGCAAAATATATTTTTATTGTGAAACAAATAAGACAAAAAAGAGAACTTGAGCGTGCATAACTATTCACCCCCCCCCCAAAGTCAATACTTTGTAGAGCCCCCTTTTGCAGCTATTACAGCTGCAAGTCTCTTGGGGTATGTCTCTATAAGCTTGGCACATCTAGCCACTGGGATTTTTGCCCATTCTTCAAGGCAAACCTGCTCCAGCTCCTTCAAGTTGGATGGGTTCCACTGGTGTACAGCAATCTTTAAGTCATACCACAGATTCTCAATTGGATTGAAGTCTGGGCTTCGACTAGGCCATTACAAGACATTTAAATGTTTCCCCTTAAACCACTCGAGTGTTGCTTTAGCAGTATGCTTAAGGTCATTGTCCTGCTTGAAGGTGAACCTCTTTCCCAGTCTCAAATCTCTGGAAGACTGAAACAGGTTTCCCTCAAGAATTTCCCTGTGTTTAGCGCCATCCATCATTCCTACAATTCTGACCAGTTTCCCAGTCCCTGCCGATGGAAAAACATCACCACAGCATGATGCTGCCACCACCGTGCTTCACTGTGGGGATGGTGTTCTCGGGGTGATGAGAGGTGTTGGGTTTGCGCTAGACATTTTCCTTGATGGCCAAAAAGCTCAATTTTTGTCTCATCTGACCAGAGTACCTTCTTCCATATGTTTGGGGAGTCTCCCACATGGCTTTTGGCGAACACCAAATGTGTTTGCTTATTTTTTTCTTGAAGCAATGGGTTTTTTCTGCCCACTCTTCCGTAAAGCCCAGCTCTAACACTAAGAAATATCAACGTTTTTGAGAAATAGGATCCACACACTGGGACGGCTTCATCTCTCTCCATGGGCGGCGCACAATTGGCCCAGCGTCGTCCAGGGTAGGGGAGGGAATGGCCGGCAGGGATGTAGCTCAGTTGGTAGAGCATGGCTTTTGCAACACCAGGGTTGTGGGTTCGATTCCCATGGGGGGCCAGTATGAAAAATAAATAAATAATAATAATAATAATAATGTATGCGCTCACTAACTGTAAGTCGCTCTGGATAAGAGCGTCTGCTAAATGACAAAAAATAATAATATTATGGCTATATTCCCACTAATATTATTTTATGTAATTAAGCTTTTACATATGTAATTTTATGTCTTTATAATAATAATAATAATAATAATATCTAATTTGTACAGCGGTTTCCCACGCTCTTTGCATATGTACTCCGAGCATGTGCTGACCAACTGGCAAGTGTCTTCACTGACATTTTCAACATGTCCCTGACTGAGTCTGTAATACCAACATGTTTCAAGCAGACCACCATAGTCCCCCTGCCTAAATGACTACCGACCCGTAGCACTGACGTCTGTAGCCATGAAGTGCTTTGAAAGGCTGGTCATGACTCACATCAACAGCATTATCCCAGAAACCCTAGACCCACTCCAATTTGCATACCGCCCCAACAGATCCACAGATGATGCAATCTCTATTGCACTCCACACTGCCCTTTCCCACCTGGACAAGAGGAACACCTACGTGAGAATGCTATTCATTGAATACAGCTCAGCATTCAACACCATAGTGCCTCAAAGCTCATCACTAAGCTAAGGATCCTGGGACTAAACACCTTCCTCTGCAACTGGATCCTGGACTTCCTGACGGGGCGCCCCCAAGTGGTAAGGGTAGGTACTCCCTGTTCACCCATGACTGCATGGCCAGGCACGACTCCAACACCATCATTAAGTTTGCCGATGACACAACAGTGGTAGGCCTGATCACCGACAACGATGAGACAGCCTATAGGGAGGAGGTCAGAGACCTGGCCGTGTGGTGCCAGGACAACAACCTCTCCCTCAACGTGACCAAGACAAAGGAGATGATTGTGGACTACAGGAAAAAAAAGAGGACTGAGCACGCCCCCATTCTCATCGACGGGGCTGTAGTGGAACAGGTTGAGAGCTTCAAGTTCCTTGGTGTCCACATCACCAACGAACTATCATGGTCCAAACACACCAAGACAGTCGTGAAGAGGGCACGACAAAGCCTATTCCCCCTCAGGAGACTGAAAAGATTTGGCATGGGTCCTCAGATCCTCAAAAAATTCTACAGCTGCACCATCGAGAGCATCCTGACTGGTTGCATCACCGCCTGGTATGGCAACTGCTTGGCCTCTGACCGCAAGGCACTACAGAGGGTAGTGCGTACGGCCCAGTACATCACTGGGGCCAAGCTTCCTGCCATCCAGGACCTCTATACCAGGCGGTGTCAGAGGAAAGCCCTCACAATTGTCATAGACTCCAGCCACCCTAGTCATAGACTGTTCTCTCTGCCACCGTTCTCTCTGCCACTTTTGGACCTAGACTTGGCACTCCGGTACGGCTAGACCTAGACTGGAGTGCCAAGTCTAGGTCCAAAAGACTTCTCAACAGCTTCTACCCCCAAGCCGTAAGACTCCTGAACAGCTAATCATGGCTACCCGGACTATTTGCACTGCCCCCCCACCCCATCCTTTTACGCTGCTGCTACTCTGTTAATTATTTACGCATAGTCACTTTAACTCTGCCCACATGTACATACTACTTCAACTACCTCAACTAGCCGGTGCCCCCGCACATTGACTCTGCACCGGTACCCCCCTGTATATATAGCCTCCCTACTGTTATTTTATTTTACTTCTGCTCTTTTTTTCTCAACACTTTTTTTTGTTGTTGTTCTATTTTTACTTTTTTGTTAAAAATAAATGCACTGTTGGTTAAGGGCTTTAAGTAAGCATTTCACTGTAATGTCTGCACCTGTTGTATTCGGCGCATGTGGCCAATAAAATTTGATTTGATTTGATTTGAAGCTTGTTGGGGATTACTTCTGTACGCAAATCATTTCACTGCTGCAGTTTGACTTATTTATTCATTTTTATTTATGAAAAGAAGCTGATACTGGCCTTTATAATTTACCATTTATTTATGATATTTTAGCTTAATTAAACTAATTTATATTATGGTGTTTCTATTCCAAGAAAAACAAAAATACATTTTAGAGTAGCCTATGTTGTCAAGCGACGTGTATGCGGTTAGCGAAGTCAAATGCAGGACACAGAGCGGCTGGCAACGTTCTTTACTGAACACAGTAAAATAAACGTACAAAACAACAAACCTCCAAAACAGGGAGGAAAACACAAAGACCCGTACATACGAGAAACTGCTGGAATGACAAACGAACAATCACACACAAAATAACCAAATGAGAGACAGGGGTTAATATAGGGAATACAATCCAACATAATGGGAAACAGGTGTAAACAATAAAGACCAAACAAGACAAACACCGAAACATCGATCGGCAGCAGCTAGTACTCCGGGGACGACGAACGCCGAAGCCTGCCCGAGCAAGGAGGAGGAGCAGCCTTGGCTGAATCCGTGACAGTACCCCCCCCTTGACGCGCGGCTCCAGCCGTGCGCCGACCCCGGCCTCGGGGACGGCCAGGAGGACGCGGAGCAGGGCGAGTCGGATGACTCCGGTGGAAATCCCTCAATAGGGAGGGATCTAGGATGTCCCTCCTAGGGACCCAGCACCGTTCCTCCGGACCGTACCCCTCCCACTCCACGAGATACTGCAGACCCCCCATCCGACGCCTCGAATCCACGATGGAACGGACTGAGTACGCCGGAGCCCCCTCGATGTCTAGTGGGGGCGGAGGAGCCTCTCGTATCTCATTCTCCTGGAGTGGACCAGCTACCACCGGCCTGAGGAGAGATACATGGAACGAGGGGTTAATGCGGTAATTAATGGGCAGTTGTAACCTATAACATACCTCGTTCAATCTCCTCAGGACTTTAAATGGCCCCACAAACCGCCGACCCAGCTTCCGGCAGGGCAGGCGAAGGGGCAGGTTTCGGGTCGAGAGCCAGACCCGATCTCCCGGTGCATAAACCGGAGCCTCACTGCGGTGGCGATTGGCGCTCGCCTTATGCCGTCTGATAGCCCGCTGCAGATGGACATGCGCAGCGTTCCATGTCTCCTCTGAGCGCCGAAACCACTCATCCACCGCAGGGGCTTCGATCTGGCTCTGATGCCAGGGTGCCAGGACCGGCTGATAACCCAGCACACACTGAAAAGGCGTAAGATTAGTGGAGGAGTGGCGGAGTGAATTTTGGGCTATCTCTGCCCAGGGGATATACCCCGACCACTCCTCCTGCCGGTCCTGGCAATAGGACCTCAGAAACCTACCCACATCCTGGTTTACTCTCTCCACCTGCCCATTACTCTCAGGGTGAAAACCCGAGGTAAGGCTAATCGAGACCCCCAGACGTTCCATAAACGCCCTCCAGACTCTAGAGGTGAACTGGGGACCCCGATCAGACACTATATCCTCAGGCACCCCGTAGTGCCGGAAGACGTGAGTAAACAGGGCGTCGGCCGTTTGTAGGGCTGTAGGCAGACCTGGCATAGGAATGAGATGGCAGGCCTTAGAAAACCGATCCACAACGACCAAGATCGTGGTATTCCCCTGGGAGGGGGGAAGGTCCGTGATAAAATCCACCGACAGGTGAGACCACGGCCGTTGTGGAACGGGTAGGGGTTGTAACTTCCCTCTGGGCAGGTGTCTAGGCGGCTTACACTGGGCGCAAACCAAGCAGGAAGAAACGTAAACCCTCACGTCCCTAGCTAAGGTGGGCCACGAGTACTTCCCACTAAGGCAGTGCACTGTCTGACCAATACCAGGATGACCAGAGGAGGGTGACGTGTGAGCCCAATATATCATTCATCACGGACCTCGAGCGGCACGTACCTCCGTCCCTCTGGACACTCTGGGGGAGTAGGGTCGGCACGTAACGCCCGCTCGATGTCCGCATCGACCTCCTACACCACCGGTGCCACCAGACAAGACTCCGGAAGTATGGGAGTGGGCTCAATGGACCTCTCCTCTGTGTCATAACGTCGGGACAGGGCCAGTGCATATCAGACTTTCTGCCGGAATCACTGGACCCTAGCGCCGGATCATCGCAACCAGCTAGCTGCAACCTGTTGTTGGCTAATTACCATTGCCCCTTAGCGGCACCAGTTAGCCTCTAGCTAGCCTCGAGCCAGGCCCATCTCCCGGCTATCTACCTCTCTGTCAACCGGACGAACCTCCTAGTGTTAACACTCGCCATGATCTCGCCATCACGGTTGACAACTCCGTTGTGTCCTCCTCCCAGAGTGCGAAGAGCCTTGCCGTGACCCTGGACAATACCCTGTCGTTCTCCGCTAACATCAAGGCGGTGACCCGATCCTGCAGGTTCATGCTCTACAACATTCGGAGAGTACGACCCTGCCTTACACAGGAAGCGGCACAGGTCCTAATCCAGGCACTTGTCATCTCCCGTCTGGATTACTGCAACTCGCTGTTGGCTGGGCTCCCTGCCTGTGCCATTAAACCCCTACAACTCATCCAGAATGCTGCAGCCCGTCTGGTGTTCAACCTTCCCAAGTTCTCTCACGTCACCCCGCTCCTCCGCACACTCCACTGGCTTCCAGTTGAAGCTCGCATCTGTTACAAGACCATGGTGCTTGCCTATGGAGCTGTGAGGGGAACGGCACCTCCGTACCTTCAGGCTCTGATCAGTCCCTACACCCAAACGAGGGCATTGCGTTCATCCACCTCTGGCCTGCTGGCTCCCCTTCCTCTGCGGAAGCATAGTTCCCGCTCAGCCCAGTCAAAACTGTTCGCTGCTCTGGCACCCCAATGGTGGAACAAGCTCCCTCACGACGCCAGGACAGCGGAGTCACTCACCACCTTCCGGAGACATTTGAAACCCCACCTCTTTAAGGAATACCTGGGATAGGATAAAGTAATCCTGTAAAGTAAAATTGTAAAGTGGTTATCCCACTGGTTGTAGGGTGAATGCACCAATTTGTAAGTCGCTCTGGATAAGAGCGTCTGCTAAATTATGTAAATGTAAATGTAAAATGTAAACACTGAGCCCCGCCGATCCAACACGACTGGTTTGCCGACGAAATCGTCTGATGTGGTTTCAACAGGCTTCCCGTTACGACGTCGACCACGAAGATCCATCTGCTAGCCCCGGCCCGCTAGCACTGTCGTAGAAATATTTGACTAATAAATAATCAACTCAAAAATATCTCTCAAGACACCGGAGCTTGTGAATCCAAGAATTAGACTTTATTGCATAATAAAGCCGAGCTTGCTCCATGGAACAACTGGCTCTCCTTGGCTCAAAGATCTCCTTTTATACAAATACAAGTGCATAGTCATCCTTACATAGCATATACAGTTACTACCCTTAGGGTAAATGATTGACTTCTTTCATGGCCACGCCACCCTTATCTTTCAACGTCTAGATGTCACATGTGAACTTTTCCATATGACCTCTTCCTCTTATCTCATTATATTGGTGGCAGACCCTTTCTCAAAAATAATACACATACATACATTAAGGCATGGTTACACACTGTATTGGCTATATTGCTTATTTAAACATGCATCTGGACTTATAAAATGTCAATCATGTTGACTATATTTTATCTTTGATATTTCCCAACATTTTCTTTAATGATACATAAAATATTACCATAGCACACGCAAACAACAGCCGTGCTTCCTGCTTGCTGTGCTTTAGCACCAATTCGAACTGCTCTCGGACTCACATATTGCTGTTCACTGGACCTTATGATCACTCAGCTGCACAGCTGATGCCTGCTGGACTGTTCCTTTACACGGTACCCTGTCCTGTTTATTCTGTTTAGCCTCATCCCAAACTTTATCTCCATTACCAGTTGTTGTTTTAGCTCTCTCTAATAACACCTGTGATTGCTTTATGCCTCTCTCCCATGGCAATATGCCTTGCCTATTGCTGTTTCGGTTAGTTGTTATTGTACTATTTCACTGTAGAGCCCCCAGTCCTGCTCAACCTGCCTCATATAACTCCTTTGTCCCACCCCCCATACACGCCGAGACCGGCTCAATCGGTGCCTCCAGTGATGCTATCTCTTTCATTGTTACCCAACGCTTAGGTTTACCTCAACTGTACTCATATCCTTCCATATCCTTTTCTGTACATAATGCCCTGAATCTATTCTACAACGCCCGGAAATCTGCCCACTATATTCTCTGTACCCAACGCACTAGAAGACCAGTTCTTAAAGCCTTTAGTCGTATCCTTATTCTACTCCTCCTCTGTTCCTCTGGTGATGTAGAGGTTAACCCAGGCCCTGTAGCCCCCAGTATCACTCCTACTCCCCAGGAGCTATCATTTGTTGACTTATGTAACCGTAAAAGCCTTGGTTTTCTGCACGTAAATATCAGAAGCCTCCTTCCTAAGTTTGAGTTATTCACTGCGTTAGCACACTCCGCCAACCCTGATGTTCTAGCTGTGTCTGAATCCTGGCTTAGGAAGGCCACCAAAAATTCTGAAATTTCCATCCCCAACTATAACATTTTCCGTCTAGATAGAACTGCCAAAGGGGGTGGAGTTGCAATCTACTGTAGAGATAGCCTGCAGAGCTCTATCATACTATCCAGGTCTGTGCCCAAACAGTTTGAGCTTCTACTTCTAAAAATCCACCTTTCCAGAAATAAGTCTCTCATTGTTGCCGCTTGCTACAGACCCCCTCAGCCCCCAGCTGTGCCCTGTACACCATATGTGAATTGATTGCCCTCCATTTATCCTCAGAGTTCGTACTGCTTGGTGACCTAAATTGGGATAAGCTTAACACCCCGGCCATCCTACAATCCAAACTAGATGCCCTCAATCTCACACAAATTATCAACGAACCTACCAGGTACAACCCTAAATCCGTAAACATGGGTACCCTAATAGATATCATCCTGACTAACTTACCCTCTAAATACACCTCCGCTGTCTTCAACCAGGATCTCAGCTATCACTGCCTTAGTGCCTGCGTCCGTAACGGGTCCGCGGTCAAACGACCACCCCTCATCACTGTCAAACGCTCCCTAAAACACTTCAGCGAGCAGGCCTTCCTAATTGACCTGGCCCAGGTATCCTGGATGGATATAGATCTCATTCCGTCAGTAGAGGATGCCTGGTTGTTCTTTAAAAGTAATTTCCTCTCAATCTTAAATAAACATGCCCCATTCAAAAAATACAGAACTAAGAACAGATATAGCCCCTGGTTCTCCTCAGACTTGACTGCCCTTGACCAGCACAAAAACATCCTGTGGCGTACTGCATTAGCATCAAATAGCCCCCGCGATATGCAACTTTTCAGGGATGTTAGGAACCAATATACACAAGCAGTTAGGAAAGCAAAGGCTAACTTTTTCAAAACAGAAATTTGCATCCTGTAGCACTAACTCCAAAAAGTTTTGGGACACTGTAAAGTCCATGGAGAATAAGAGCACTTCCTCCCAGCTGCCCACTGCACTGAGGCTAGGAAACACTATCACCACCGATAAATCTACAATAATCGAGAATTTCAACAAGCATTTTGCTACGGCTGGTCATGCTTTCCACCTGGCTACCACTACCCCGGCCACCAGCTCTGCACCCTCCGCTGCAACTTGCCCATGCCCCCACCGCTTCTCCTTCACACAAATTCAGACAGCTGATGTTCTGAAAGAGCTGCAAAATCTGGACCCCTACAAATCATCTGGGCTAGAAAATCTGGACCCTTTCTTTCTAAAACTAGCCGTCGAAATTGTCACAACCCCTATTACTAGCCTGTTCAACCTCTCTTTCGTAACGTCTGAGATCCCCAGAGATTGGAAAGATGCCGCTGACACTCTAGATCTAAACTGTTACAGACCTATATCCATCCTGCCCTGCCTTTCGAAAGTTTTTGAAAGCCAAGTTAACAAACAGATCACCGACCATTTCGAATCCCACCGTACCTTCTCCGCTATGCAATCCGGTTTCCGAGCTGGTCATGGGTGCACTTCAGCCACGCTCAAGGTCCTAAACGATATTATAACCGTGATCGATAATAGACAGTACTGTGCAGCCGTCTTCATCGACCTGGCCAGGGCTTTCGACTTTGTCAACCACCGCATTCTTATTGGCAGACTAAATAGCCTTGGTTTCTCAAATGACTGCCTTGCCTGGTTCACCAACTACTTCTCAGATAGAGTTCAATGTGTCAAATCGGAGGGCTTGTTGTCTGGACCTATGGCAGTCTCTATGGGGGTGCCACAGGGTTCAATTCTTGGGCCGACTCTTTTCTCTGTGTATATCAATGATGTCGCTCTTGCTGCTGGTGACTCTCAGATCCACCTCTACGCAGACGACACCATTTTGTATACATCTGGCCTTTCATTGGACACTGTGTTAACAAACCTCCAAACGAGCTTCAATGCCATACAACACTCCTTCAGTAGCCTCCAACTGCTCTTAAACACTAGTAAAACGAAATGCATGCTCTTGAATCGAACGCTGCTGGCACCCGCCCACCCGACTAGAAATACTACTCTCGACGGGTCTGACCTAGAGTATGTGGACAACTACAAATACCTAGGTGTCTGGTTAGACTGTAAACTCTCCTTCCAGACTCACATTAAGAATCTCCAATCCAAAGTTACATCTAGAATCGGTTTCCTATTTCGCAACAAAGCCTCCTTCACTCATGCTGCCAAACATGCCCTCGTAAAACGGACTATCCTACCGATCCTTGACTTCGGCGATGTCATTTACAAAATAGCCTCCAACACTCTACTCAGCAAATTGGATGTAGTCTATCACAGTGCCATCCGTTTTGTGTCCAAAGCCCCATATACTACCCACCACTGTGACCTGTACGCTCTTGTTGGCTGGTCCTCACTACATATTCGTCGCCAAACCCACTGGCTCCAGGCCATCTATAAATCACTGCTAGGCAAATCCCTGCCTTATCTTAGCTCATTGGTCACCATAGCAACACCCACCCGTGGTATGCGCTCCAGCAGGTATATCTCACTGGTCATCCCCAAAGCCAACACCTCCTTTGGCCGCCATTCCTTCCAGTTCTCTGCTGCCAATGACTGGAACAAATTGCAAAAATCTCTGAAGCTGGAGACTCTTATCTCCCTCACTAACTTTAAGCATCAGTTGTCAGAGCACCTTACCGATCACTGCACCTGTACACAGCCCATCTGAAATTAGCCCACCCAACTACCTCATGCCTATATTGTTATTTATTTTGCTCATTTGCACCCCAGTATCTCTATTTGCACATCATCTCTTGCACATCTAGCATTCCAGTGTTAATACTAATTGTAATTATTTTGCACTATAGCCTATTTATTGCCTTACCTCCATAACTTGCTACATTTGCACACACTGTATATATATTTTCTGTTGTATTTTTGACTTTATGTTTTGTTTTACCCCATATGTAACTCTGTGTTGTTTTTATCGCACTGCTATACTTTATCTTGGCCAGGTTGCAGTTGTAAATGAGAACTTGTAAATAAAAAACTGACTGTTAGCACTTGGTGGTCTATAGCAGCTTCCCACAAGAATGGGCTATAGGTGAGGCAGATGAACCTGTAGTCATATTACTTTAACAGTATTTAACATGAGATCCTCTCTAAGCTTTACAGCAGCCAACCCCAATAAGCGGCCCGCGCGCTTTGCATACTCGTCTCCACTCGACTAGCTACCTAGTGTAGTGTCACAGACACACAGTAGCCGCAGCCGCTCGCCAGTTAACCCTCTTTCATCAAAAGGACTGACCACTTCCTCACAAAAAAATATGAAATCCAGTCAAACCAACATGGCATTCGCCAAGATACGCAAGGTAGACCAGGAGAACCGTCAGTTCAAAACTGACTGGACTGAGAGGTATTGCTTTTTTTTACCGGACCACAACAGTGCTAAGCCCACATGCTTAATATGCATGCAGCCTGTAGCTGTAATCAAAGCAGACAATCTGAAGCGGCATTTTAACTCTATTCATGCTGCCAGTTTTAATACAAACTACCCAGAAAAATCTGACCAGCGCAAACAAAAAATTGCAAGCATGTTAACGTCATACAAGCACTCGGTTTTAACTATGTGTAAAACAACATCGGCACAAGAGAGCGCAACAGCTGCCTCATTACACGTTTATTGGAAGCTTGCAAGAGCTAAGAAGTCATTCGCCGATTTAGAGTTCATTAAACAATGTGCAATCGACATGGCTGCCGAAGTTTTAAACCAAGAGGAACCAATAAAAAAAATAAGTTGTTGAGCTGTTGAAGCAAGTGCCGTTGTCGGCTAACACGGCAACCAGAAGAGTCAAAGTTTTAGCGGAGGAGTGTTTTTCCAGTCTACTCACAGATTTGAGGAAAACCGAAGCATTCTCACTGGCAATAGACTCGTCTTGTGACCGAACCGACATGGAACAACTGTCTGTGTTCGCAAGATTTTTTGATGGGAAGACATTCCGGGAGGAGCTGCTGTGTTTGATTTCTCTACCCGGGCGTACAACCGGGGAAATAATATTCAACGAGCTGACACAGTTCTTCGAAAGGAATGGCTTAGTTGTGAGTAAAATTGTCTCTGTTGTTACCGACGGGGCTCCGTCAATGGTGGGACACCGCCAGGGCTTGGTAAGCAGGCTTTCTGCCGTTAACCCAGCACTCCTGGCATTTCACTGCATTATTCACAAGTCAGTTTTGTGCAGAAAACTGTGTGGAAAAATGAAAGAGACCATGGATACTGTGACTCGACGAGTTAACTTTGTCCATGAGAGCTCTAGTCTGCAGCATCGCCTTTTTAGAGCATTACTCGAGGAAATGTCAGCTGAACACAAGGATATTTTGCTCCACAATGACGTTCGCTGGCTGAGCAAAGGCCGTGTGTTGGAGAGGGTGTGTGACCTGCGTGATGAACTTGTGTCATTTTTATCCAGCCTGCAGAGCCAAAAAGCCAGCGACTTTTTGAACTTTTTAACTGACAACAAGGTGATATCAGATGTTACTTTTTTGTGTGACATCATGTCTCATCTAAATCACCTTAACCTGTGACTACAAGGCAAGAACCACACTGTTGCTGACATGTATGAGGCGATTGAAGCCTTCCGGTCAAAGCTGCACCTCCTGGAGAGAGACATTCATGGGAGAAAGTTGCACTTTCCACGTCTGCGTGAGCATTGTGAGAAGAATAAAATGCAGGAAGATCCAGCAATGAAGGATTTTGTGTCCAGGCTGGCAGAAAACTTCAAGGAAAGATTTGAAAGCTCCCCTAAACTCTCAGCTGACATCCTTCTCTTCGTAAGACAGCCGTTTTCTGTGTCAGCTGACGGCCAGTGGACTGCAGAGGCCAAAAAGCTGGTGCCTTCCATAGATGAGGCTGCTCTTCAGATGGAAATCTTGGAGATGGAAACATCTGATTTGCTCAAAGCTCAACACAAGGATGCACTGGTTAGTGACTTTTGGATCAACGTGGTTCCCCAAGCTCGTTTTAAAAACACCAGAGATATTGCAATGCTCCTACTCACGATGTTCCCCTCAACATACATCTGTGAATCAGCATTTTCTTCAATGAATGCTATCAAGAGCCAGGACAGAAACAGACTCTCAGATTCACATCATGATTGCCAAGACAGAATACAAGCCTGACATCAGAAAGGTTGCCTCATCCCATCGTTCTCACTTCTCTCACTGATTGGTGAGTGAACCAGATCCAATTATTTTTTTGCTATTTTTCAATCTTCTTGTGGTATAATAATTATTACAATGAAATAACCATTTCATATTTAATAGCATGTTTCCTACTAAATATGCTACACAGCTTAAATAAAAGTAAATGGCATCCAACTAGTTAGTAAAATTTAAAAACTTAATACACAGCAATAAAAAAATAATACACAAATAAAAGCTAATTAATTATATTGTCACATTAATATCAAACACTTTTGGCTGTTAACAGCTTGATATTATTTGGTTCACATATTTTAAAAGTTTAAAAACTAATGTGGCATATTCTGATAACACATTTGAAAAGTACCTAACTAAAAATCTCTGTCTGTCTGTGTTTGTCCTTCTGTCTCTTCTCTTAGAAAGACCGCCTGAACGCAGATATCCAAAGCATGGGTGTTCCAGACAGAAGTGGGCGCTGTGTGTGTGTGTGTGTGTGTGTGTGTGTGTGTGTGTGTGTGTGTGTGTGTGTGTGTGTGAATGTGTTTGCTGGACTTTTTGTTTGCTGACTGTTTGCACAGAATATGCTCCAGGGGCATTTCATAATTAAATAGTTGGTTTTCTCTTATGTGACTCCTAACACCACTACTAATAATTATAAAATCACAATAGAAGTGAAAACTGATAAAACATAAAACTGTCGCCAAAAAAACAAACATGTTGGCCCTCGGCTTGGCATGCCTGACCAAATTTGGCCCTTTTGGAAATCTAATTGGGGAACCCTGCTTTACAGGAATGTGGTTCTGAATATAGACCACAACACTGCCCCCCATTGGCATTTCTGTATTTTCTGTAGATGTTATAACAATGTATTGCTACCAATGTATCATCAAAGGTATTATCTAAGTGAGTTTTAGAGATAGTCAGAATATGAATGTCATCTGTTACTAGCAAGTTATTGATTTTCTTAACCTTGTACTTACTTTTGTACTGTACATACAGTATGTTAATATGGGCTATTTTTAGCACTTTTTGGGGATGTTTCATTGTTTTTATTGCTTTACTGGGAAGCTTATCAGAAGTAGACATGCCAATGTTATTGATGTTTGAGCTGATAGTGCAGGGTGAGCTGCACACAGTGTACTTCCTACTAGGGCACACCGCCTCAGTGCTAACAGTATAACTCTGGTTCATAGGCACTGCATAAATTAGCTGTAGGATCAACAGAGGCTTTCAGGGCAGTCAGAGCGACATAAATTAAGTTACTTACATTGTGTCTGCCAACAACCCTGGGAAAATGTACATTTGCAGCAGCACACAATGGTAGGGATTATCTGAGCTGGGCTTGGGTCATTGATAAGTCATTATCTCAACGCAGCCTTGGACAGAGTCCAGGAGCCAAGATGATTTGGATGGACTCTCTTTCCAGAAGGTGTCAAAGTTATCTATAAAAGTGATTCCAACAGAGCTACAGTCATCTTTTAGCCAGGTGTGTAATGCCAGTAACCTGCTGAATCTTTCACACCCGCGGCCCAATGATGGTACCGGACCTGAAATAATTGGCCGCTTTTTGGAATCTTTCAGTGCTAGAATCAGTTCTTTAAAATCAATTTTCTGAAGTTCCAAGCTAGCCTTCCTAATGTAGTTTGACCCGACATGAACTACGACAGCGTCAGCTCCCGGCATCTGTCGTAGAGCGGTCGGAAGCAGCGTTGTAATGTCCTGTACTTGTGCTCTAGGATAGCACAGGGTTTTTGCTCCAGGAACCATGATGTTTCTTATCATAGAACTGCCGATGATAACAGCTGGTGCAATGGCTGATGAGGTCCGGCCGTTCTTTCGCCTCGAGTGGTTTCGCAAACCCCTCGAGGACCGAAGGGCGGTGGGGCCTGATGGACCCGAGCCAGCTGCAGTATCCATCGTGGATGATGAATGGGCTGGAGTCTCAGACAGCCTCACGGTCTGATGTGGGTGCGAGCTCTGAGGATCTGAACCCGAGGAAGAAGCCACCAGAGAGAGAGACAGAACAGAGGATGAAGGCGCAGGTACTTCCAGATCCGATCTCGAATCGGAAGCCCCCAGAGAAGAAGGCTCTGGGAACCTCTGGATCCAGGACGGCGAAGCTGTTTCTGGTCTGTGTCCGGTCTGGGCTTAACATCTCCAAGGAGGCCCCCGTTGCCAGAGGACACTGTTTTCGACTTCCATGGCGAGTGACATATCTCCAAGGCTGGTTGGTAGGATCGAGAACAGGAACATCCACCAAGTCATCCAGGAGCATCCTACTATCTCCATTCTCCAGGGAAGGGGGAGACCCCTTCGGGGAGGGATCCCTGCAGAGTACCGGCCAGTCGGCTGTGGAGAGCCGACACGGCGGCGACACTTCACCAGGCCAGAGTGGCGTCCGGCTACTGGGGTGGAAGAGAAAGTAAAAGTAGGTGTGCATTCCCCAGTAGCTTGTGTAGGTTCGCTACTTGTTTTCTGAGAGTAGCCACTTCACCCCTGTAGTCCTCTACAAGCAAACAGTTGCTACATTGAAAGTCTGGGCAGTCCACATTGTCCCGGAATAAAGCAAAATAAACACAGCTCCTGCAGCGTTGAAAACGTTTGTTACCGTCCTCCATTTGAGGCTCCAGGCTAGCTAGGCTAGCTAAGCCAGCCGGGCCTCCATGTCTATCCTCTTGACAGGAAACTCCCAATTTGTCAGAGAGAGAACCACACGGCTATCGAAAACGTCAGGCCAAGGTAAGCCTACACCAATCCCACACTTAATTAGAAATTCACGATGTGAAAAATGAATGGCGGTGTAGAGTATTATAACTCAGGCAAGTAAAACATGTTTCGTCAACAACACACTCAGTGGTGAACTGGGCATGGTTAGGGTAGGAAGAGATAATGTCTTGAAGCCTTTTAAGACACTATGTTGGTGGTTGCCTGTATGTGCTTGAGATAAAGTGTAATCCACAGCTATTCTTTTGAAATGATTGATCCTCTGTGGCTTAATTATGCTCTCTAGTGTATCTTTAACATTGAGAGCAGGCTCCTGTGGTTGGATAAAAAAAGGAATACAAAAAAATTAATAATAATGTAATGTTTTATTAATTTATTTTTGGCCTCTTGGGCCCCCCATGGGCTTGGGCCCAGCCCCCGACTCACACAATTGACCAGTCACTATTATTTATTATGCAGTTTATTTTTTATTTTTGTATTAATCAGTTACCCAATCAAGGCAGGGCCCCCCAGTTCCCCACTTGTGTCCCCTACCTCCTCTCCTCCCCCCATCTGACGCAGCAGGCAGGAGCAGGATGTCTACACTCATTGAGAGTGGGCTCCTGAATCCTCCTGTGGTTGTCGGTTGCAGTAATAGATGGTGTTATTGTGTGCGGTGGCATTGATGCATCTCTGAGAGAAGGGACAGGATGCCACATACCTCCATTGGTCCTCTTCTATGCTACAGCACTGAACCTGCATGGACCATATAATTACATATAGAACATACACTACATGACCAAAAGTATGTGGACACCGCATTCCTAAATCATGGGCATTAATATGAAGTTGTTCCCCCCTTTGCTGCTATAACAGCCTCCACTCTTCTGGGATGGCTTTCCACTACAGTAGATGTTGGAACATTGCTGCAAGGACTTGCTTCCATTCAGCCACAAGAACATTAGTGAGGTCGGGCACTGATGTTGGGCGATTAGGCCTGGCTCGCAGTTGGCATTCCAATTCATCCCAAAGGTGTTAGATTGGGTTGAGATCAGGGTTCTGTGCAGGCCAGTCAAGTTTTTCCACACCGATCTCGACAAACCACTTCTATATGGACCTCGCTTTGTGCACAGGGGCATTGTCATGCTGAAACAGGAAAGGGCATTCCCCAAACTGTTGCCACAAAGTTGGAAGCACAGAATCGTCTAGAATGTAACTGTATGCTGTAGCGTTAAGATTTCCCTTCACTGGAACTAAGCGGCCTAGCCCGAACCATGAAAAACAGCCCAAACCATTATTCCTCTTCCACCTAACTTTACAGTTGGCACTCTGCATTGAGGCAGGTAGCGTTCTCCTGACATCCGCAAAACCCAGATTTGTCCGTCGGACTGCCAGATGGTGAAGCGTGATTCATCACTCCAGAGAACGCATTTCCACTGCTCCAGAGTCCAATGGCGGTGAGCTTTACACAGCTCCAGCCGACGCTTGGCATTGCGCATGGTGATCTTAGGCTTGTGTGGCTGCTTGGCCTTGGAAACCCATTTCATGAATCTCCCGACGAACAGTTATTGTGCTGACGTTGCTTCCAGAGGCAGTTTGGAACTCAGTAGTGAGTGTTGCAACCGAGACTATTTTTACGCTCTACATGCTTCAGCATTCGGCGGTCCTGTTCTGTGAGCTTGTGTGGCCTACCACTTCGCGGCTGAGCCTTTGTTGCTCCTAGACGTTTCCACTTCACAATAACAGCACTTACAATTGACCGGGGCAGCTGTGGCAGAGCAGAAAGTTGACGAACTGACTTGTTGGAAAGGTAGCATCCTATGACGGTGCCACGTTGAAAGTCACTGAGCTCTTCAGTAAGGCCATTCTACTGCGAATGTTTGTATGGAGATTGTATGGCTATGTGCTCGATTTTATACACATGTCAGCAACAGGTGTGGCTGAAATAGCCGAATCCACTAATTTGAAGGGGTGTCCACATACTTTTGTATACAGTATATAGTGTATATAATTTATACTGTATATATTTCCTTTGTTGTTATTTTTTAAACAATTCTTTATTCTTTTTTTGCTGCTTCTTACCATATGCAGGGCAGAGTGGGTGGCCTTGAAGCTGAAAGCCTAGGTGGGAGTGATACTTCGGGTTTGTGTTCATTATTCAAAATGTTGTAAAATGTTTTGCAACGGACAACAAAAATTACAGTTTCTTATTGAACAAGTCCAGGGAGTACCTCCCTGTTTCAATCTGTAATCTTCCATTTGGCTCCAAATGAACATGACCCTGGAGGTCCCCTGGAAGTCAGTGAATGTGTTATCGTCAGTGTTCTGCTACTGTGGAGCAGCTGCACAGGGCACCGCGTTCATAAAGCATTCATGAGCATTCGTTAATGATCCGGACAGATACATACACACTATACGTGCTTGCACACACACACAAACACACACACTCCCTCTCTCTCTCTCTTTCTCTTTCTCTTTCTTTCTCTCACACACACACTCACACACATGCTCTGTGTTTTTGAATACGGGTGACTAATTATGTACCAGTAACCGCAAGTAAGCAGAGTAGAACAATCACATGTGATTCACGTTTGATGGCTACCTAGAGAAACCATGGAGAATGTTGGGCAAATGCCCTGCTCTGCTCAAGTAGAATGCATATTTTCAAGTATTGTGGTGGCAGTATCATGTTATGGGTCCCATGTTGCTCAGTTGGTTGAGCATTGCGCTTGCAATGCAAGGGTTGTGTGTTCGATTCCCACGGGTGACCAGTATGAATGAAAAGGTATGCAAATGTATGCACTCACTACTGTAAGTTGCTCTGGATAAGAGCGTCTGCTAAATGACTAAAATGTAAAATGTCTTGTCAGTGGGAGGGACTGGGGAGTTTGTCAGGATCGAAAGAAGCAAGGCCCAGGTAAAAAGTTAGAGGACAAACTGCCTCAGTCTTCTGAAAACCTAACCCTGGGATAGAGGTTTATTTTTCAGATGGACAATTACACATATTGTAATGCCAAAGACACACCGGAATGGCTATCCAAGAGGTGTTGAGTGTTCCTGAGTGGTGCAGTCTCAGTCCTTAAATATGCTTGAAAATCATATTCAAGGTTTGGATATTGCTATCCAGTTGGTAGAGCATGGTGCTTGTAAAGGCAGGTTAGTGGGTTCGATTCCCAAGACCACCCATACGTAAAATGGATATACACTGGAGGGAGACAAGTTGGATGGTTGGGAGGTTTGGGGTGGAGGCTCATTTTATTTTTAATTCTCTTTACATACTCAATTTATTGTTACTTTTTGGCTCTGTGATGAGAGTTAACTATTAAATGATATGAATTTGTGTATTGTGCATGTAGTCGTTTCCAATATTTTCAGACTACTAAACAACTATTGATTTAGAACCACGGAGAGTTACCGCAAGTCGCAAAGTCCACTATTCCAGCACCATTTCAACTTCAACATTTCAACATCATCTGTCACACCCTGATGTGTTTCACCTGTCTTATGCTTTTCTCCACCCCCCACCAGGTGTCTCCTATTTTTCCCCATTATCCCCTGTGTATTTATACCTGCGTTTTCTGTTTGTCTGTTGCCAGTTCGTCTTGTTTTGTCAGAACTTACCAGCGTGTTTCCCGTTTCTCCAGTTCTCAAGTTCTTGTTTTCTAGTCTTCCCGGTTCTAACCTTTCTGCCTGCCCTGACCCAGAGCCTGCCTGCCTTGGATTACGAACCTCTGCCTGCCTCGACCTGCCCTTTTGCCAGCCCCTTTGTTCTAAAAAAAATTCTGCGAACCGAACTATCCACCTCCTGTGTCTGCATCTGGGTCATATCCTGAGTCGTGATATCATCAAATCACCTATGCTTAGTCTAATACAGTGACAACTAAAAGATACAAAAAACGATTTAGTCCAATCAATGTAAGCTAAATATGATGTGTCTGTCCATGGTACTGATTTATCTCTGTGTGGGTGTGTGTGTATGTGTGCGTTTGTGCTTGCAAGTAGAAAAAAACATGTTGACACCCTACTTGTAGAGAAATGCCAATGCCATCCTCCTCTTATATGTTGCCTAAACGGCCTATGACTCTGTCACACAGTACACGCTTTTAGTTTTTGTTGCCCTAGGCTACCTGGCTAAAATGCTTGCTCGCTAGCCTAACTTCCTTTCTTGGGCAACTGAAAGAGAGCGGCTCTCCAGTTAGGCTGGTCTGTGATTCACAGACACCTTTCCCGGCCAGAGGAATAAGGCAACCTCATAGAGAGTTACACACACTAAATAACTTTATTTCCAGAGGACATATGATTGGCAAACGTATTGCAAATTGAGAAATCATGTGACTAAACTGAATAAAAAGAAGAAGAAACTACACTATGAAACAAAGATAAATGACATAAAGAATGATAGTAAAAAGCTTTGGAGCACCTTAAATTACGTTTTGGGCAAAAAGGCAAATTCTGCTCCATCATTCATTGAATCAGATAGCTCATTCATCACAAAACCCACTGATATTGCCAACTACTTTAATGATTTGTTCATTGGCAAGATTAGCAAATTTAAGCATGACATGCCAGCAACAAACGCTGACACTACACATCCAAGTATATCTGACCAAATTATGAAAGATAAACATTGTAATTTTGAATTCTGTAAAGTAAGTGTGGAAGAGGTGAAAAAAGTATTGTTGTCGATCAACAATGACAAGCCACTGGGGTCTGACAACTTGGATGAAAAATGACTGAGGATAATAGAGGAAGATATTGCCACTCCTATTTGCCATATCTTCAATTTAAGCCTACTAGAAAGTGTGTGCCCTCAGGCCTGGAAGGATGTAAAAGTTATTCCCCTACCTAAGAATTGTAAAGCCACCTTAACTGGCTCAAATAGCCAACCAATCAGCCTGTTACCAACCCGTAGTAAACTTTTGGAAAGAATTGTGTTTGACCAGATAAAATGCTATTTTACAGTAACCAAATTGACAACAGACTTTCAGCACACTTATAGGGAAGGACATTCAACAAGCACAGCACTGACACAAATGACTGATGATTGGCTGAGAGAAATTGATGATAAAAAGATTGTGGGGGCTGTTTTTTTAGACTTCAGTGCAGCTTTTGACATTATCGATCATAGTCTGTTACTGGAAAAATGTCTGTGTTATAGCTTTACACCCCCTGCTATATTGTGGATAAAGAGTTACCTGTCTAACA
The DNA here is from genome assembly GCF_020615455.1 of Coregonus clupeaformis. Taxonomy (NCBI): domain Eukaryota; kingdom Metazoa; phylum Chordata; class Actinopteri; order Salmoniformes; family Salmonidae; genus Coregonus; species Coregonus clupeaformis. Next base: position 1,407,804 of record NC_059204.1, on the reverse strand, counting down.
GAACACAGAGTGTGTTCTTTAATGGAAGCCTCTCCAACAAAATCCAGGTAGAATCAGGAATTCCCCAGGGCAGCTGTCTAGGCCCCTTACTTTTTTCAATCTTTACTAACGACATGCCACTGGCTTTGAGTAAAGCCAGTTTGTCTATGTATGCGGATGACTCAACACTATACATGTCAGCTACCACAGCGACTGAAATGACAGCAACACTTAACAAAGAGCTGCAGTTAGTTTCAGAATGGGAGGCAAGGAATAAGTTTGTCCTAAATATTTTAAAAACTAAAAGCATTGTATTTGGGACAAATCATTTACTAAACCCTAAACCTCAACTAAATCTTGTAATGAATAATGTGGAAATTGAGCAAGTTGAGGAGACTAAATTGCTTGGAGTAACTCTGGACTGTAAACTGTCATGGTCAAAACATATTGATACAACAGTAGCTAGGATGGGGAGAAGTCTGTCTATCTGCATTCTTAACAGCACTATCAACAAGGCAGGTCCTACAGGCCCTAGTTTTGTCGCACCTGGACTACTGTTCAGTCGTGTGGTCAGGTGCCACAAAGAGGGACTTAGGAAAATTGCAATTGGCTCAGAACAGGGCAGCACGGCTGGCCCTTGGATGTACACAGAGAGCTAACATTAATAATATGCATGTCAATCTCTCCTGGCTCAAAGTGGAGGAGAAATTGACTTCATCACTACTTGTATTTGTGAGAGGTATTGACATGTTGAATACACCAAGCTGTCTGTTTGAACTACTGGCACACAGCTCGGACATCCATGCATACCCCACAAGACATGCCACCAGAGGTCTCTTCACAGTCCCCAAGTCAAGAACAGACTATGGGAGGCACACAGTACTACATAGAGCCATGACTACATGAAACTCTATTCCAAATCAAGTAACTCATGCCAGCAGTAAAATTAGATTTAAAAAAACAGATAAAAAATACACCTTATGGAACAGCGGGGACTGTGAAGCAACACAAACATAGACACATCACACGATAACATATGCACTATTCACACATGTACACATGGATTTTGTGTTATAGACATATGGTAGTAGAGTAGAGGCCTGAGGGCATACACTTAATATGGTATGAAATCTGTTATGAATGTATTGTAATGTTTTTAAAATGTATAACTGCTTTAATTTTGCTGGACCACAGGAAGAGTAGCTGCTGCCTTGGCAACAGCTAATGGGGATCCATAATAAATACAAATACAAATATGAGATGGATGTGGTTCACGGCATCGCAGTGCTAGCTGTGCCACTAGAGATCCTGGTTCGAATCCAGGCTCTGTCGTAGCCAGCCGCGACCGGGAGACCCATGGGGCGGCGCACAATTGGCCCAGCATCGTCCAGGGTAGGGGAGGGAATGGCCGGCAGGGATGTAGCTCAGTTGGTAGAGCATGGCGTTTTCAACGCCAGGGTTGTGGGTTCGTTTCCCATGACTAAAATGATTCAGAGGAGAACTGGGTGAAAGTGTTGTGGTCAGATGAGACCAAAATCGAGCTCTTTGGCATCAACTTAAATCGCTGTGTTTGGAGGAGGAGGAATGCTGCCTATGACCCCAAGAACACCATCCCCACCGTCAAACATGGAGGTGGAAACATTATGCTTTGTAGGTGTTTTTCTGCTAAGGGGACAGGACAACTTCACCGTATCAAAGGGACGATGGACGGGGCCATGTACCGTCAAATCTTGGGTGAGAACCTCCTTCCCTCAGCCAGGGCAATGACCCAAAACACACGGCCAAGGCAACAAAGGAGTGGCTCAAGAAGAAGCACATTAAGGTCCTGGAGTGGCCTAGCCAGTCTCCAGACCTTAATCACATAGAAAATCTGTGGAGGGAGCTGAAGGTTCGAGTTGCCAAACGTCAGGCTCGAAACCTTAATGACTTGGAGAAGATCTGCAAAATCCCTCCTGAGATGTGTGCAAACCTGGTGGCCAACTACAAGAATTGTCTGACCTCTGTGATTGCCAACAAGGGTTTTGCCACCAAGTACTAAGTAATGTTTTGCAGAGGGGTAAAATACTTATTTCCCTCATTAAAATGCAAATCAATGTATAACATTTTTGACATGCGTTTTTCTGGGTTTTTTGTTGTTATTCTGTCTCTCACTGTTCAAATAAACCTACCGTTAAAATTATAGACTGATCATGTCTTTGTCAGTGGGCAAATGTACAAAATCAGCAGGGGATCAAATACTTTTTTCCCTCACTGTATATTTTTTTTATCAAAGGAGGCCAAATGCTCGCTCGCTGCCCTTGCATTCAATGCTATGGGCGGCAACAATGTCATACTCTTTTTGACCAGACAGAATCAGATAGATGGGCTACACATACTGAGACAGAGGGGCGCTGTTTCGTTCACTTGGATGCTTTCTCGAGTGAGATACATTCAGCCTCTTGCAAATTGAAGGACATTTATGAAACACAGAGATAAAAAAAAAATTGTTTTTTTCTTGGTAAATTTTTTAGGGAAGCATGGCTTCCCTTGCCATCCATAAATACACACCACTGTTACAAGTGGACCTAAACCATGCCAGGAAAATGCACCCCACACCATAACATATTATTTGTATACCTAATTTACTCAAGTGTTTCCTTTATCAGTTACCGGTTGCCTACAGTCGGGAAGGCCGCAGTTTGGCCAGCATGCACAACAAATATAGCCTACAGCTTGTTGCTTTGTGGCCATAGACATGTAATCCATAGAAGGGTTTTGGAACCCTTGGCAATTTCCCTTTTAAACTCATGTGTACGCTAGCAATGGCTGCCAGTCCTGACTTGAATGGTTACTGCTATCTATGGATTTTAATCCGGCCATGATAGCATCACTAAGCCTTGACACATTTCTCTTTTCGGTAACACTTAATTTGAAGGGGTCCTTATTATAGTGTAATTACATATGTAATTACACTGTAACAAGTATTGTAAGTCAATATAATAATTCATAGTTACACTGTAAAAACTACTTGTAACTGGTGGTAATTGCAGTCTGTAATTACAGGGGTGTAACAACGAATGCTTGTTACCATGCTTGTTACGAATGTTAAAATTTCCGATAGCATCCCAACGCACCATATTTCAGCCTGCACAAACCATGTGATAAGTGTAAGGCAATTGAAAAACGACCACCTCAATGACATGTAGGTCCCCTGTAGCTCAGTTGGTAGAGCATGGTGCTTGCAACGCCAGGGTTGTGGGTTCGTTTCCCACGGGGGGCCAGTATGAAAAATGTATGCACTCACTAACTGTAAGTCGCTCTGGATAAGAGCGTCTGCTAAATGACTAAAATGTAAATAACAGCAATAGAGATCTGGAGTCTGATGCCCAGGCCCAATGGCAAAAACGGGTTCACAAAATGTTCACATAAAAATTAAATGTTTACAGTGTATTTGAAAATGGGTCAATTACTTTAACTTTTAGACACATTAATAAACAGTTATAGTTAAAATTGTGAGATAGTCGTTTGTGCTTGCTAAATTGTAAGCCTATAGATGGGTTAGCTGACAATGTCACGAAAACGATGTGCGAGCTTCCATGGGGCAGAAGTCAGTGTGTTGTTGTGATTCTGGATGGCCAGATTGCTAGCAAAAATGACAAGAGACTGCCATGTGGAGAATATTAAAAGCAATGTTCCTTCTAAGGTGTTTGTGTGCGCGAGACTGCCACGCAGCTCCCCCAGGACTGCTGCACAGAAGAAATATCAGCCCACGGAGAGAAGCACACTTTACTCAACTTTCTAGAGTTTTCCCTGTTAGTTAACACTATCAACATTTCCCTTTACTCTGGCAATTGTGATCGAATCAACACAATATTAGCCACTTTCAATGCAACATACCGAAACCAAACGAACTATGCAAGACTTAATATGCTAAACTAAATATGCAAGAGATTTTGTTATAGGCAGAACGCATCGGAGTAGGATTCTTTTGCATTGACATGTATGACTCAGCCCGTACTCTACACAGACCTGTGCGGCATAACCAATCAGAGCTGCAGTAGACCTATATGCAAATAGACCATTGCCATATATGGATCTGTGCCATTTACTTTGAATTGGACTGTGTTTACAGCATGAGCGGTCGTGAGTAGATGCGCTTGTTTTGAGATCAAAGCGAGAGCTGCATGTAGCCAAGTGTGCACATTTAGTTAATTTCCTTTTCTAGTTATTGCGTTATTTGTCATGATTCAACTGGATTTGAACCCAAATGCAGACAACTACACCGAGCCAGAGAAGGTTTAACAGGTTTATTTACAAAGTTCAATTTGTCCAGGTTTCCAATAATAGGGGAAGAGCAAGTCCAGGTTTACAGGGAGGGTAACCGATCCAGGTTCAAAGCAGGAGTGGTACCGTAACGTCCGAGTGTCCGTGGTGAGTCCAAAAGGAAGGTCCGGTAGTGGAAAGCAGGATGGTGGTGGCAGGAGTGAAGCGGAGGCAGGAGTCAGGTTCCAATAATCTGTGGCACAGGAGAAAAGTAACTAGTACAGGCCAAAAACACAAAGGGCGAAAACAAGCAGGTTGAGTCAACAGCGAAACTAACATGGTAGACTTGACTATGATCTGACGATGAGTGGCAAGTTTGACCGGGTCTTTAAGGCTGAGGTGATTATGGTGAATGAGCTGCAGCTGGAACCCTGACTCCCGCACACCAGACTTCACTCCTGCAATCAAGGACAGACAGAGGGGAGGGGGAGAGCAGAGAGAGCTACCTAGCAGCAGTAGGCCTAACATTATTAGCCCAGTTATATATAATTTGTAGTCAGCAATAGGGGAGCGATTGCTTCCTATAAGAGCACAAAACGTGTACATTTCTAGACATCTTTGAAAAGCAGGTCAGGTAAAGAGCTTTTTTTGTCTTAAAGGGGCAGTGTTGTATTTTGAGACAGGCTTCAATAAACTAAGTAGTCAATAGGCAGAGGGTAGCATAATTTGTCTGATTCTCTGTAATAATGGTATGGGAATAATAATGCATTTTATTTTGTAAAGTGGTTTATTGCATCAAACAACATTTTCAGTCACCTCCTTGTCTGAAGATCAAGTGAATAAACAGGTTAATGTCAAGCCCTGCATATTGTTTTCAAAAGTCTCATGGAATGTAGGTCTACATTGAACACCACACATTGACTGCTACTGTATGTAGGCTGAATGATAGAACAGCTACAGTGGGGGAAAAAAGTATTTAGTCAGCCACCAATTGTGCAAGTTCTCCCACTTAAAAAGATGAGAGAGGCCTGTAATTTTCATAATAGGTACACGTCAACTATGACAGACAAATTGAGGAAGAAAAATCCAGAAAATCAAATTGTAGGATTTTTTATGAATTTATTTGCAAATTATGGTGGAAAATAAGTATTTGGTCACCTACAAACAAGCAAGATTTCTGGCTCTCACAGACCTGTAACTTCTTCTTTAAGAGCCTCCTCTGTCCTCCACTCGTTACCTGTATTAATGGCACCTGTTTGAACTTGTTATCAGTATAAAAGACACCTGTCCACAACCTCAAACAGTCACACTCCAAACTCCACTATGGCCAAGACCAAAGAGCTGTCAAAGGACACCAGAAACAAAATTGTAGACCTGCACCAGACTGGGAAGACTGAATCTGCAATAGGTAAGCAGCTTGGTTTGAAGAAATCAACTGTGGGAACAATTATTAGGAAATGGAAGACATACAAGACCACTGATAATCTCCCTCGATCTGGGGCTCCACGCAAGATCTCACCCCGTGGGGTCAAAATGATCACAAGAACAGTGAGCAAAAATCCCAGAACCACACGGGGGACCTAGTGAATGACCTGCAGAGAGCTGGGACCAAAGTAACAAAGCCTACCATCAGTAACACACTACGCCGCCAGGGACTCAAATCCTGCAGTGTTAGACGTGTCCCCCTGCTTAAGCCAGTACATGTCCAGGCCCGTCTGAAGTTTGCTAGAGTGCATTTGGATGATCCAGAAGAGGATTGGGAGAATGTCATATGGTCAGATGAAACCAAAATAGAACTTTTTGGTAAAAACTCAACTCGTCGTGTTTGGAGGAAAAAGAATGCTGAGTTGCATCCAAAGAACACCATATCTACTGTGAAGCATGGGGGTGGAAACATCATGCTTTGGGGCTGTTTCTCTGCAAAGGGACCAGGACGACTGATCCGTGTAAAGGAAAGAATGAATGGGGCCATGTATTGTGAGATTTTGAGTGAAAACCTCCTTCCATCAGCAAGGGCATTGAAGATGAAACGTGGCTGGGTCTTTCAGCATGACAATGATCCCAAACACACCGCCCGGGCAACGAAGGAGTGGCTTCGTAAGAAGCATATCAAGGTCCTGGAGTGGCCTAGCCAGTCTCCAGATCTCAACCCCATAGAAAATCTTTGGAGGGGAGTAGAAAGTCCGTGTTGCCCAGCGACAGCCCCAAAACATCACTGCTCTAGAGGAGATCTGCATGGAGGAATGGGCCAAAATAGCAGCAACAGTGTGCTGAAAACCTTGTGAAGACTTACAGAAAACGTTTGACCTGTGTCATTGCCAACAAAGGGTATATAACAAAGTATTGAGAAACTTTTGTTATTGACCAAATACTTATTTTCCACCATAATTTGCAAATAAATTCATAAAAAATCCTACAATGTGATTTTCTGGATTTATTTTTCTCATTTTGTCTGTCATAGTTGATGTGTACCTATGATGAAAATTACAGGCCTCTCTCATCTTTTTAAGTGGGAGAACTTGCACAATTGGTGGCTGACTAAATACTTTTTTCCCCCACTGTATTTCTATGTTAAAATGTTATGGGATGCATTTTCTCCATTGTTTTTGATGGTAGCCTACTTGGCCACTGTTAGAACTGTAACTTAATTTTTATTTAACCTTTATTTAACTAGGCAAGTCAGTTAAGAACAAATTCTTATTTACAATGACAGCCTACCCCGGCCAAACCCAGACGACGCTGGGCCAATTGTGCGCCGCCCTATGGGACTCCCAATCACAGCTGGATTGTGAAACAGCCTAGAATCAAACCAGGGTCTGTAGTGACGCCTCCAGCACTGAGATGCCGTGCCTTAGACCGCTGCACCACTCGGGAGCCCATAAAGCGGGCTCCCGCTGTGCTAAAGCGGGTACAGCCTCAGTGTTCACAGTAAACGCGTGCTGGAAGTTACACAGAATTTTCACAACTTCAAGTTTGCGCTAAGTAGACCTGAAATTTGCTCAGTGCCTAATTTTTTTTGAGGGAACATTGATCATAAGTGGCTAGTTTCCTCTTGTTCTTTATACCATGCCATGTTTCGAGGTGTTTTGTGTCACAAGCTGAGCTTGAACTCCGGTCTCAGATGTGGAGAGCTGGGGGTAATACCCCTTAGCCACAGAGGAGGTGTAGTAGGACCCAAATGAAACACCCAAGGCAATACTCCAGGCAAGTAGATTTAATGTAAAAACAAAAGTTCTTAGCACTTCAAAAATAGTCCAACAAAAGTTCTTCGCAGAAAGAGGTATACTAACAAAACAGGAGGCAAAACAGAATAACTCCACGAGGGGAGAAAAACAAACCAAAGATAACTTAGAAAACCTTACTTGGAAAGACACGGTGGAACAAAGCAGGAGACACATAGCCAGGACTCAATAACCAAGTGAGAAACAAGGGGAAAACACACAGCTAAAATACACAAGGGGAAACAAGGCACAGGTGACCTGGATCAAACTAATTAGGACACACGAGGAAGAACTAAGGCAGAGGGGAACACAGATGACCTCTAGAGGCCCGGAGACAAACAGGAGGCAGGAAGCTGACAGTTTTGACTGATTTCCTGTCAATGCTAATATGGCAAACATTCGTTAGCTAGCTAACCATCAACTGTAACAATGTATTTGAGAGACAACAAGTGCTCATTGTGCAAATGAATTTATGTTTTCAATAAACATTGAAGATGAAATATTGCTTACATGTTGTGAACAATCTAAGCCAACCCCGTCTGTTTTGCCCCATATTTGTGCACTAGTCACTTTTGTTGCTAAACAACCAACCGGTCTATTAAGCTTGGTTGAATAATGGTTTATAATTGCACTTAAAATGGTCATAAGACAAACTCTTATTCCATCATGTAATCTTGCAAGGGTTTCACTGTTGAGGAACATTCTCACTTTTGGATTTGATGCATTGGTGCAATTATTTATTTTTCCCAGGAAATAAGGCATCATGCCAAGATCTGCCCATCTGCGCAACACGCTCGAAATAATGTAAACCTTGAATGTGCCCACGTGTTGACACTGACGTCATGTAACAGTGCGAAAATAATGGGGTTGAGAAGGTCAGTGTGCAAAATCCAGACATGAAAGATTTCCGCGAAAGAAACAAAGTGCTGTAGGTAAAAAATGGCAACACAGGAGAGAGAAAGTAAGTTTTCCATGCTATTTTTTTAGCTTTTTTGGATACATGTATTCTGCTGGACGATTTAGCTTAGGTAGTTAGCTAGCGTTTGCTAGCTAGCTAGCCTAGTGTTGGGCTAGCTAATGTTAGGGTATTTCGTGAGACACCCAGCATTTTAATGTTAGCTAGCTAGCTAGCTACTTGTGTCAACACAAGCACTATCATTGCTAGCTGGATAACACAACAACTAGCTAGGCCTAGCTAGCTATATGCCTAAACTATAGAAATCATGATGATGATGATAACTAGGGGTAATGTATAGTGGCTAAACTGTCATTTTCTTCTTCTCTACCACAGATTCCCACAAGGTCTCAGACTCCAGGATGGGAAAATGCTTACAAGAAAGAAACGGATGAAGACAGAGACTGAGTTGTCGATTTCCATTTTTTCTTGTAATGTTAAAAAGGGAAGAAAAAGACAATCCCATTCTTCTAAAATAGCTAGCTATCTAGGCTACTCACAGTACTATAGGCTACAGATTTGATTCACCACTAGAATAGTTATTTTTATGTTATTGAGTAGGTCTATTTATCTTTGTTTAATCTAATTAATCAAATTATTAATCTAACAATAAAAATCCTTATTATTTTGGAGGAAATATAAGGTATTTTTACATGTTGCAATAAAGTTGACTAAAGTAGAAGCTCTTCTTTTGTTTGTAGGTATTTTCACTTGGTAATGAGTAATTATATAGAAATGTATCATAGGTAACTATAAAGTTACACTTCACTTTAAATAGCTAAATCCTGTGTAAGAACTATTGACAACCTTGTACTTATTACAGATATGTACAGTGCCTTGCAAAGGTATTCATCCCCCTTGGCGTTTTTCCTATTTTGTTGCATTACAACCTGTAATTTAAATGGATTTTTATTTGGATTTCATGTAATGGAAATGCACAAAATAGTCCAAATTGGTGAAGTGAAATGAAACAATAACTTGTTTAAAAAAAGTAAATAACGGAAAAGTGGTACGTGCATATGTATTCACCCCCTTTGCTATGAAGCCCCTAAGTAAGATCTGGTGCAACCAATTACCTTCAGAAGTCACATAATTAGTTAAATAAAGTCCACCTGTGTGCAATCTAAGTGTCACATGATCTGTCACATGATCTCAGTATATATACACCTGTTTTGAAAGGCCCCAGAGTCTGCAACACTAAGCAAGGGGCACCATGAAGACCAAGGAGCTCTCCAAACAGGTCAGGGACAAAGTTGTGGAGAAGTACTGATCAGGGTTGGGTTATAAAAAAATATCCGAAACTTTGAACATCCCACGGAGCACCATTAAATTGATTATAAAAAAATGGAAAGAATATGGCACCACAACAAACCTGCTAAGAGAGGGCCGCCCACCAAAATTCACGGACCAGGCAAGGAGGGCATTAATCAGAGGCAACAAAGAGACCAAAGATAACCCTGAAGGAGCTGCAAAGCTCCACAGCGGCGATTGGAGTATCTGTCCATAGGACCACTTTAAGCCATACACTCCACAGAGCTGGGCTTGACGGAAGAGTGGGCAGAAAAAACCCATTGCTTAAAGAAAAAAATAAGCAAACACATTTGGTGTTCGCCAAAAGGCATGTGGGAAACTCCCCAAACATATGGAAGAAGGTACTCTGGTCCAATGAGACTAAAATTGAGCTTTTGGCCATCAAGGAAAACGCTATGTCTGGTGCAAACTCGACACCTATCATCAACCCGAGAACACCATCCCCACAGTGAAGCACGGTGGTGGCAGCATCATGCTGTGGTGATGTTTTTCCATCGGCAGGGACTGGGAAACTAGTTAGAATTGTAGGAATGATGGATGGCGCTAAATACAGGGAAATTCTTGAGGGAAACCTGTTTCAGTCTTCCAGAGATTTGAGACTGGACGGAGGTTCACCTTTCAGCAGGACAATGACCCTAAGCATACTGCTAAAGCAACACTCGAGTGGTTTAAGGGGAAACATTTAAATGTCTTGGAATGGCCTAGTCAAAGTCATCTGTGGTATGACTTAAAGATTGCTGTACACCAGCGGAACCCATCCAACTTGAAGGAGCTGGAGCAGTCTTTCCTTGAAGAATGGGCAGAAATCCCAGTGGCTAGATATGCCAAGCTTATAGAGACATACCCCAAGAGACTTGCAGCTGTAATTGCTGCAAAAGGTGTCTCTACAAAGAATTGACTTTGGGCGGGGTGAATAGTTATGCACGCTCAAGTTTTCTGTTTGTTTCACAATAAAAAATATTTTGCATCTTCAAAGTGGTAGGCATGTTGTGTAAATCAAATGATACAAACCCCCAAAAAATCAAGGGGGGTGAATACTTTCGCAAGCCACTGTACTCTTGTGGTGTATTAATGTAGTTATTTTCTCACATGGATGGCGCCTATTCAGAAGCTGACGATTAGATTGTCGGAATGGGTAATGTACCTTGTAGGTACACATTAATTACAAGTAAGTACACTTCAAGATACCCTTCATTTTAACTAGCCAAATCCTGTGTAACACTTAGTAATTACATTGTACTTATGCAGATATTACGTGTACTCTCTGGTGTACTTGTGGGTTTATCCTCTCACTTGGATGGCAAGGAGGTTCAGGTTGTCATAATGGGTAACCTACACATTAATTATAAATTCGTTTTTTAATTATTATCTTGAATGACACCCGTATGGTATACCCCAGTCAGTGAGGTTGACCTGTGTCTGATCTGTTATTGTAAACTCAACCAAATTAACCCAGATGGTACACTTTTTGAGGGCAAGTGCTAGCAACCACATTGATTGGAGATTTTGAAGAGTGCACATACACGGGCAGGTAATTAGAGCCTATTGAGCCTCCAACCTTTGTAATCTCGGACACCCAGCGCATCTGTCCACAAGAGATTACAACCTTGTGACCTTTATTACTGAATCAGATACAGCTGAGAAGAAACTAAACACTGAATTGGTGAATTTAGTGGAAACTTGCCCATCTGTAACAAGCTACACCTCTGTAATTCCAGACAGCAATGACCACCAGTTACATGTTGTTATTACAGTGTAACTATGAGCTATTACAATTAACTACAATACTTGTTATAGTGTAATTACACATGCAATTACACTGTAATAAAGACCCCTTAAAATGAAGTGTTACCCTACTTTCAAGAAGAAATTCCTATATACAGTACATGAGAACATTTTCAATTTCACCATTTCAAGGAAGCTTGAAAGGGAGGTTACCTTAGGTTTTCTGTGGAACTTCAAAGTTGTTGGGATGGTGACTCGTCTGTTTGTTCCCGTACATCAATATTAGAAGAGTAAAGATAGATATCTGATACCACTGTGCCTTCACTGGAATGTAACCGGACGCTTCCATGAAAAAGAGAGGACTAAGATGACAGATGATATCACCAGCACTTACAGCAGAAAAACACAAATTCTTATCATACTCAAACGTCAGTGGTAAAACATTTTGGCAAATGCGATGACCACCTTGGGGTTTCTGAGGTGAGGACCCTGACGGTTGATGAAATGATCTATGATTGCTGTTCCTCTGAACTCCAATTAGTGTCTAAACACATGTTAGATGAGATCTGAATGTTTGGTAGTAATAATAGTAAAAATGTCCAGTGGCATGTATTCATTGATGCCAAGGGAAGCCTCCCCAAAAATCTAACTGAAAACTGTCTGAGATTGTAGCTCACCATAACAATATTGCTGCAGACTACAGGGACATTATCCGTTTCAATTATCTTATATCCATTTATCCAGGAATTAATTCAATACATTCACTGTAGGAAAAGCAGCTTTATTGGAATCTCACACTTAAATTAGTAATAATCAAAAATACTAGTTAGCCAAAATGTAAGTAGAAAACAATATTGGCATGTCAATCACATTGTATGGGTATGAGCTGGAAAGTTTGCACAGTGATTCCTTCATTCAAATGGAAAGTTAAATCAGCATTAGAATACAATAAATAAAAAAGTGATTAGAGAGTTCAGGTATAGATTCACAATATATGATGTACATCATATATATATTTATACAGTATGTTTCATATTGAAGTATGGGATTTCCTGTCTGAAAGTGTCGTTCAATTCAAATTGAAGTCTTGTGACCTAGTTTCTTCATACACTAAAACATTTACTAAAAGGAAACTATATGAATACATAAAACTGACCAGGTTAGAGTGAAGATAAACTTTAGAATAAGTCTTATCTACAAAATAAGTATTGTTACTGGTAAAAAACAATTAACTTGTGCTATGTGGTTAGTGTTCTTAAAAGTACTGTTCTGATTTCTCTTTTGATAACTTGGTCATAGTCACTAAAGGTTTAGGGGCTCTATTCAATCCGTATCGCGGAAGTTCAGCGTTACAGCGTGATTTAAATTTATAGGCAATGTTCCTGCGTTAGCGGAGACTGTATTCACGCGGTAAACTCTGCAAATGCCAGCTCAATCATCGCTACAGATTGAACAGAGCCCTGAATGTATGTAAATCTCCCATTTACATCAATAAACGATTAAATCCGAGTTATGCATGTGGATCTCAAGTTAGGATTCATGTCTGAAGTGCTTGTTGATCAATGTCAGTTCATGTGTTGTCAGTTACGAGGCAATAAGGACTTAAAATGCAGGAACTGAAGGACCTGTCTGCTGTATTAAGTGCTGAGGGGTGAATCCTGACTTCAAATTTTCTCCCATTGACATCAATGCATAACTAAGTGAAAATCGTATTTAAGTGGAAATTAGCCCCTTAGACTGTGTATGAGCTAACATCACCAATACATACAAATAGACGTGGCCACTAAACCATCACAAACATTTGTCTCAGATCATTTAACTGAACCTGAATCTAAATCAAAGAGTAAGTACGGGTGGCCAGAAGCCTACTTTTCTCATGCTTCAAATGACAGGAGACTACGGTTAGTGATAATTCATCAGAACAACAGAAGTCTCTATATAGTTCATAAGAAGTCTTGTTTCATCTACTGTGGAATGTAAGCCTGTGGAATGAAAGCCTTGATGTGATTCTATCATGTCTCTCATCTGTACTTGATATGGCATCTCCTTCCTCTTTGTATCTGTGTGGTATACCTGTCACAGAGCACACAGCAGTGTGCAATTCTGTGTTTCCCAAATGGCACCCTATTCCCAATATAGTACACTCCTTCTGTCCAGAGCCTTGGTCAAAAGAAGTACACTATAGGGAATACGGTGCCATTTGGGACGCAGCCACAGAGTTGACAGTGAGGTTCCTCATCTGACAGTCTTACTGAGGTCATTGTCAGGATCAAGGCCAAATGGAAGATAAGCAATAAATGCAGGCTGGCAGGTTCCCAAAGGTGCCTTTTTTTTTTTTTAAACAATAGGCACTCACGGAAACGTTCCTTTGAAGCAAAGTCACTAAAGTGAGCAAATGTGTGAGTGTAGTTTCTAGGCGTTTTCCTCAATGAAATGGCATCTCACAACAGCTTACATAAATACACAACTGACAAGGCGCTGAAGCAACAACCTCAAAACGTGAGGTCTGAGGCGTCTCTTGTCGCCTCATCATTCTTGTGGTCTATAGATGGGGGAGGGAGTTGTAAGTACTTTCACCCAATAGTAGCAGGCTATGGGAATATGATTCGGTCAACTGCCTATCTTCAGGCAGCAGCCCAGGTTATGGGGTGATGTTTCCCCTAGGTACAGATCTAGGATCAGCTTCTCCTCCACCAATACTAACTTTGACCATTAGTGGGGAAAATGCATAACTGACCCATGATCAGCGTCTAGTGTCAACCACCCTACACCTCAGTGGGTCTTCTGTGGTGGCCACTGGGTGACAGTGACACAACCGTGGTAGCTGACACTGCGTGACATGGGCTTCTCGTCCGTCAGCTTGCCGCTCTCGGGACAGTAGGCCCACACCTGGTCGGTGGCCGAGGCACAACTATCTCTCCCCCCGACGATGTAGACCTTCCCCTCACACACCGTCAGGCCACAGCTCTCCTGATGGACAGACACAGAGACATAGGGGTCAGGGGCCATATTCATAAAGCGTCTCAGAGTAGGAGTGCTGATCTAGGATCATGTTTCCCCTGTCCCAACCCAGACAAGCCAAACTAATATATGCCTGGCAGCTCCAAAATCATGTAGCTTTAGAGGCTTTACAACCCACAAATGATTAATGGCCTACTGCTCCTCAACTCCTGTTTCTTCTCTTATGTGGCCAAATTAGAAATTATAATCACATTCGCTGTACATGGGTATCTACATGGGTGTCTACATGGGGGTTGTTTTTGTTGTGATTTCAACAATTGTGATTGTAAATCCTTATTTGGCAATTGACAAACAGGAGTTGTCAAAAGCAAAGTGATTTCCCTATTCTATGTAACCCACTGGTTGCAACTACTAGTTTAGTATAAAATTCACTTACCAGTTTCATTGGCAAGTCCACCACTTTGCTCCAGGTGTCTGTCTTAGGAGTGTAGCTGTAAATCTGGTCCAGGAGGCCTCCCACTACATAGATGGTGTTATTGTGTGTGGTGGCATTGATGCATCTCTGAGAGAATGGACAGGATGCCACATACGTCCATTGGTCCTCTTCTATGTTATAGCACTGAACCTGCATGGACCATAGAATTACATATAGAACATATAGAACATACACTACATGACCAAAAGTATGTGGACACCTCATTCCAAAATCATGGACATAAATTAATATGGAGTTGGTCCCCCCTTTGCTGCTATTCACTTTTCTGGGAAGGCTTTCCACTAGATGTTGTTACATTGCTGCGGGGACTGGCTTCAATTCAGCCACAAGAGCATTAGTGAGGTCGGGCACTGATGTTGGCCGATTAGGCCTGGCTCACAGTCGGCATTCCAATTCATCCCAAAGGTGTTCGATGGGGTTGAGATCAGTCAAGTTCTTCCACACCGATCTAGACAAACAACCTCTGTATGGACCTCACTTTGTGCATGGGGGCATTGTCATGCTGAAAAAGGAAAGGGCCTTCCCCAAACTGTTGCCATAAAGTTGGAAGCACAGAATCGTTTAGAATGTCATTGTATGCTGTAGCGTTAAGATTTCCCTTCACTGGAACTAAGGGGCCTAGCCCGAACTATGAAAAACAGCCCCAGACCATTAGTCCACCGCCACCAAACTTTACAGTTGGCACTATGCATTCGGGCAGATAGCGTTCTCCTGGAATCTGCCAAACCCAGATTCGTCCGTTGGACTGCCAGATGGTGAAGCGTGATTCATCACTCCAGAGAATGCGTTTCCACTGCTCCAGACTCCAATGGTGGCGAGCTTTACACCAATCCAGCCGACGCTTGGCATTGCGCATGGTGATCTTAGGCTTGTGTGCGGCTGCTCGGCCATGGAAACCCATTTCATTAAGCTCCTGACAAACAGTTATTCTGCTGACGTTGCTTCCAGAGGCAGTTTGGAACTCGGTAGTGAGTGTTGCAACCGAGCGAGGACAGACTATTTTTACGCGCTACGCGCTTCAGCACTCGGCGGTCCCGTTCTGTGAGCTTGTGTGGCCTACCATTTCGTGGCTGAGCCATTGTTGCTCCTAGACGTTTCCACTTCACAATAACAGCACTTACAGTTGACCGGGCAGCTCTAACAGGGCCGAAATGTAATGACCTGACTTGTTGGAAAGGTGGCATCCAAGGACGGTGCCACGTTGAAAGTCACTGAGCTCTTCAGTAAAGCCATTATGCTGCCAATGTTTGTCTATGGAGATTGCATGGCGGTGTGCTCAATTTTATACACCTGTCAGCAACGGGTGTGGCTGAAATAGCCGAATCCACTAATTTGAAGGGGTGTCCACATACTTTTGTACATATATTGTATAAAACAATAGGATCTCTATGGTATGGACAGCAGAAGCAGGGTTGTTTAAGAGAAGGTAAACATAAAATGTGTGCTAGAGATATAGATATAACATATTAGGCATTATAAAATGTTTTAAACGTATGCATGTGTATATAAATAGCTAATTTTTCCTTTATTGTGTATTATTAGACATTTAGTATGCCTTTATAGGGTTTTCTTATAATACATTACTTTTGGGGCCAGTTTCTTGGTTACAGATTAAGGCTAGTCTAGGAGTAAAATGAATTCTCAATAGACAATCTCTATTGAAACTGCTTTTTAGTCCAGGACTATTCTGTGTCTGGGAAACCGGCCTAAATTGCACTGAACCTCTATGGACAGTAAAAGTAGGGTCTTGTAGGAAATGGCTAAACACTACATTTGACTAATTCTACAGTATTGTGTGTGGCTTAAACATTAGCAGAACAACAGCAGATCCACTCGACACAAATAGTGTGTCTGTTTTGTATGCAAATACTAAATGAGGGGGTTCTTAATGAAAGAGAATGATAGTGTTGACAGTTTGGAATGCTGCTTGTTTCCTGGAATCCATTCTAAGAATCGTGTTAAGGCAAGCCCTAAGGCACAAAAGAATAGCATATTTTGATCTTCAGAATTTGGTTATAGCCTACAGTCCAAGGAGCATTACAGTACAGAGAACATCTACAAATGGACGACAAGATGTAATATGAAAGTAGGTAACATGATTCTGAAGGTGTTCTTTGGAAAAGGTCACTTCCATGAAATTCCACAAAACTTTCCAAGAAATTCCACAAAAGCAGAACAAGGTTCTCTGTGTCAGAATTGAAGAACCTCGGTTGACATTTAATATATCTACACAGGGAGTACTTGTCATTCCATAATCCAGCTATTGTTTGTTTAAGCCTTTGTCACAGTGTGGTGAAGACTAGAATAACAACAACACGTTCTGGTAGATGATGAAATGTCAACTATATTGCTATTCTGTTCTTAAACTTGAACTGTGGTTTCATGATACATGTGAAGTAAATCAAATTGCTTTAATGTAATAGTTTACCCCAACTCTAATACCCTTTTCACACTACCATACCACCCAAACCGTACTGTGCTGGCTCAGGTCTTTTCTTTTCACACATGGTTCCAGCAACTATGGTGGATCGTAACTCAGTTCGCCTCAGTTCAGTAATCTGAAAAGGGTAATCTAACCTCTACTGTATGCCTGACCTTTATCCTACAACAGATCCCATTTCGGGAGGAAATGTCCTATAAGTACAGATATTTTGCCCGTGCTACAGATGCCTATATCGGTCCGCTAATAAAGGACTAGCAAAGGCCCAGTGCACTACTTTTGTGAGAAAAAACATTTCTTAAAAGAATATCCAAATACATTATTAATAAATATTTTTTTACTCCAATTTTTCAGGGGGGGCTGCAGCACTCTCAGCACCCCTACTTCCCAGGTATGTCATGAAATTGCACAAGTGGGGGGCGGGCTTTTCCTCTTTTGTTCTCTATTGCTCCTCTATTGTTCCTCAAGCAAGAGGGGAGGCCGATGGCTTAACGGATTCCCATCAGACCAACTCCTTGAATGCCCTACTCCTTGAAGTTTGCAGTGTACTTTACTGTATTTATACTTGGGATATCGCTTTTCAACAGTAAAAGTAAAAAAATCGCTGGAGGGCGTCTTTAACCATTAGTGGGGGAAATGCAAAACTGACCCATGATCAGCGTCTAGGGGCAACTTCACGCTACACCACAGATTCCAGCTCACCTTGTTGGTATTGCAGTCGTTGCTCACAGCCCCACCAATGACGTAGAGCTTCCCAGAGCAGCCCACCAGAGCCGCTGAGCTCACGGCCAGCAGTAGAGGGGCTACAGTCCGCCACTGGTTGTCGTAGACGCTGTAGCACTCCACATTGGACAAGCGCTCCAGCCCGTTGAAGCCTCCCACTGCATATAACTACAACCACAAACACACGCACACAGCTATACTCAGTACAATTCTTATTCTACCCAGTCTATGGTCAAATTGCAAACCAGCCTGCTCGGACTCTACAAAGATTCAGCCTGATATGCATTATGGTAGCCTGGTCCCAGATCTGTTTGTGCTGTATAGAGAACAGCACAAACAGATCTGGGACCAGGTTAGCATTATGGGAGAAATCCTAAGCGCTCACAACTCTGACTCTGACTCAATCACAAATGGATGTCAATGATTATGGGGCTTTGTATCCACAAAAGGAGGCAACTGGAACAAAGGCAGGCTCACCTTTCCAAGCAGAGCAACCATCTTGTGCCTCCACCTGGCCTTGGCCAAGGAGGCAACACGAACCCAGTGGTCCACCTGGGGCATGTACTTCCACACGTCCGAGCTATTCAACTGGCCTCCTGCAGGATGATACAATCAGTCCAGGGTCAATATGAAGGCTATCAAGCGTCTCAGAGGAGGAGTGCTCATCTAAGATCAGTTTTGCCATTTAGATCACAATTAATAAGATTACATGGACAGCTGATCATAGATCAACACTCCTCCTCTGAGACTCTTGATTCATATGGCCCCCTATTTCAGAACTGAGACAGTGGCCATGTTTAATAGCTTTGAAAAATGCCACTGTATTCCTGAGGGACTTTTTCCTTGCCACTATATCGCCGTGGGCTTTCTTATAGGCTTTGGACATGCCTGTCTGTGTAAATAAATCTAGAGCAGAGATGCTATGAAAAGCAATTAAAAGACAGACCGCATTGAATTACATTGAAGAAAAACATGCATTTCCCTTTGAATAAACAGAAGCTCTGTCAGTTGACAGTAGAACTGACATGGCTAGTTCACAGTTATTGCCCTGATACAGTATGAATAGCTTATTATCTAGGGGACTGTTCCTAAACATTTACCATTACATAATACAAATATTTTGGTAGCACGTTACATTACAGCATGGGATAAAGTTGTAATAACATGGTAATAGTATGTTCACAAGTAAGATAAAAACTAATAAAAACCTATAGTAATATGCACCGTCTCATCTTGTGACGATCAACATTTCCTTATAACAGTGGCACACCTGACACGTATACTTCATTCTGCAGCTCACAGCTGGCAAACTCGGACTTGGAGTATCCTGGGATGGTGGCACCGGGCACCCACTCTTTGGTGTAAGGGTTGAGTTTCTCAGTGAAGGACAGCCTGGAGAAGCCGTTTCTGTCACAGCCTCCGATCACCACGATCATCTCAGCTCTCCCCATGCACCTGAGCACAGACAGACCGACAGACAGAGTGAATATACTTGAACTGAAAAACTGAGAACAAACTGGACAACAACACAGACTCCCTGAATATGTACTAGTACTTTTCCAAATTAATATGATTATTAGGAATATGAGTCTACAGTAGAGAGACATACCAGAACTGTATTTTCGCTCTTGAATAATTCCCTCTTCTCTCTACCTTTACTTTGTTTTGTTTTCAGGTTAGAAAAAGGGGTAGCAAAATCCTGGTCCTTAAAGAAGTTGTGTTCCAGCCCAGCACTTGATTCAACCAAACATCTTATCATCAATACTTGAATTAGCTGAACTAAATGTGTTTGCATTGGGCTGGGAAAAAAGCCTGCACACCCTGTAGCTATTCAGGACCAGTGTTAGCGACCACTATAGAGCATTATTGTACATACATACATAAGGCTGGCTGATGTTTTTGACACCAATGGTTTTAATACTGACTTTCTCGGTCTGGTCCGCACAGAGTCCACTTCCCTCCCCAGGACATGGTACATCCTGGCCTCCTGCAGCAGTGGCCGGCACTCCCTGCAGTCCTGGACCAGGTCGTCCGACTCTATCACGTTGACGAAGAAAACAGGGTCCACCAGAGGCAGACGCACCAGCTCCAACAGCTCCTGGAGGGCCCCTTTCCTCTCGGCGGGCACGTGGTGCACCCACTTCAGCACTGCCTCCACCAACACCTCCTCCTTGTCCACCTGGAGTTGCTCACTGGTCAGAAGCTCCACCACACGCTCTTTGGCTAAGCTCAGGAACTCTTTGTGCTTGTAGACCTCCACAAAGTCCCTGTACAACATAGTCTGGCACTTGTCTGCCAGAGGCGTGATGAAGTACGAGCTAGCGAAGTCCATGATGCCTAGGCAGTTGGAGTGGTCCATACGCTCCTCCAGGAACCGCACACATGCCTTGCTGAGCACGCTGACACCCAGCATGTCGGTGGCGCTGAACACGCTCCCCACGTTGCCCTCATCCAGCGCTGCCTTGCCCTCGTACACGAAGTTGAGCACCGTCTCCATGGTGGAGGCACCTACGCCCTGGATGCGCACCAGCTGCTGGCGGCTCTCGAGGAGCTGCCCGTTGAACATTGTGCGGAAGTAGATGCTGCCGGCGCTGAGGATGGCGCGGTGGCATGGGAACTCACTGCTGTCCACCTGCAGGACCACGTCGGTGAAGGTGCCGCTGCGGCGGTAGGCGTTGAGCACCTGGAGGATCTGTTCTGCATGGCACGGCCCCTCGCAGAAGCTCATCTCTTTCCGCTGGGGCTGGTGGTCGCTCTGAGGCTGAGGTTGAGGCTCGCCAGCGCTGCCGAACCCCATGGTAAGGAACGGACGAGGGAGCTGGAGGGAGGGAGAGAGAGAGACAGGGGAGGAGAGCCGAGAATTAAAGTGGTACAGTTCTTACCTCGAAATAGGTCTATTCTACATTTTTCATTTCGTGTTAACGCTTCCACATTGAATAAAGCTGATTTTAACATTTTAATTAAAGTGTGATCTGACTTTGATTTTCTGGTGAACCATCCCTTTCATTGCATATGCTTTAAAATGAAAGGCACCTTTGCAATGTTTAAAAATATATATATACAGAATAAGACCTGATACCCCATAAGAAACTATTTATGCTACAGTGGCAATTTCCTATGGTTGCTCTTTTTGAGTTGGTAGACATTTGCGCACCGATAACACAATAATAAGCACTCTACATGCACAGGCGGCACAGCATGAAATGTGATTGCCATGCACAGCAGCTGCTCCCTGCACGATAATATCGCGGCAGAGACAGCCAACCAGCCTTCCAGGCAGCATGCGCTGTTATGGTTCTGATCCACACCCTTTGTCAATCTATTGAGAAAAAAACGTGTAAAGGCTATACAGCATTCACAACCTGGTCGTTGGCTTTTTTGAATGTGGTATACAAAAAGTAAAAATCCAAACGGAGTGTTTTCTTTATTTTGTATTATCATGATATAATAAGCTATTTACTGATTAACTGGAACAAACGTATTATTTGAATACAAATGTGGCTAAACATACACTGCTTTATACAAACTATGGTTTGTTGTTCAGATAATTAACATTTTTCATTGAAAAAAATAACAATAGCCTACAATATTGCTTTTTTCCGAATCAGTGTTTATTTGGTCAAACTAGACGCTCAAATGCAAACTTATTTTCTGAAAAAAACAGGCTAGTCCTAATAAATACAATAAAGTAATAAACGAAAGATTAGCCATGCACAATAGCACAAAATATTATAAAACGTACCTTCAAGACTTCACCTGGCATGTATGGGAAATTAGGCTATGTTGCCTAAAACCAATAACGGTCGATCATTCACCGACAAGAGCAACTGTTCAGGTATCCCACAAAGGAACTTACACACTAAGCTTTTTATATGCTTGCCGACAGGAAAGGTGCGAATACAGACAATAGCAATAACCTGGAAGTTCACGTGAGGTCTCCTGTGCAATAATAGCCGTAGCCTAGCCTACCTGTCTCGACCACTGAGGTAGCGATTTGAAGAAAGGGGGAGGAGCAGGAGCGTAGACAGCATCAGTTATGTCCAACAAACACAAAGGGGATAATTTAGTGGCTATGCCAGTAGGTCTGTTGTGGAATTAGACTTCCTTTCCCCAACCCCCATGTTAACCAGACCCAGTGCTTTTCATAGCCTACACAAAGCAGATGATTTCAGGTTTGTCTGAAAGGGGCCATCAGAGGTAGGCCTATTGATGTGTGCCTCTCCTCTGATCCTGTGCCCCTATAGGCCTACAAAATAATTTTAATAATAATAATAATAATAATAATAATAATAATAATAATAATAATAATAATGTATTTAGCTTGTATAGCGCTTCTCATTACAAAAAAATTATCTCAAATCTGCATAAAAAGCAACAAATACAAAAAACAAATACATATTGATTAGATGGAAATTGAATGTCTCTAGTCAGCTTCAGATGATGGAAAGGGAGTTGATGCAGTTTGGGTTGGAAAGGGTTTTTAAATAGTTTTAAAATAGAGTTTTAAGTGTTATTTAAAACTAAAAGCACATAATTGTACAATAACCATGATAATATGCAATATGCTAAATGGCATATTATTATTATTATTTTAAAAGTGGTTTCATGGCATACACTTGCCTTGTTCAATAGTGACACTCTAAGTGCAGTGTAAAAAAGGTTTTATTAGGCTGATGTATGAGAGCTACACTGACATCTGCAGACTTTATTATGTAATGCACATGAGTTTGGGCATGTTCAACGAGTGAGTTTGTTTTGCATCGTCCGGTGCCCCGGGTGCGAGTAGTTTGCACATTTTAGACATTTCCATTAGTCCTAAAGTAAAATCTCCACCAACCAGGGCACCTGGAGATGCAAAACGAGCTTGCCCAATGAAAACAAAGCATTCAGCATTTCATATGGGACAGTGTAAAGAATGTATAATAAATATAACAAATATTCAATTGTCTGAGGAGTCTCTAAATCTCAGTACTGTCATACCAGGTAGTCGCTGCATATTAACTATGTAGGTTATTTGGGATAAAATGGTTCCCTGTAGTAGTGGGATGAAGATCTGTAATATAAGCTCCAGGGTGAAGTTTCCCCTAGGTAAAGATCTAGGATCAGCTTCCCCTCCCCCAATCCTAACCTTAACCATTAGTGGGGAAGATACAAAACTGACCCAAGATCAGTGTCTAGGGGCTACTTACCCTACTTCTTAATGTAAGCAAGAAGAAAACCTTTCCACCAGGAGGCTCCACTGACAAAAATAAAATTGTATTTGTCACATGCGCCAAATACAACAGGTTTAGACCTTACCGTGAAATGCTTACTTACAAGCCCTTAACCAACAATGCAGTTTTAAGAAAACAGAGTTAAGAAAATATTGACCAAATAAACTAAACTAAAAAAAAGTAACACAATAAAATAACAATAACGATTCAGGGGGTACCGGTACCGAGTCAATGTGTAGGGGTAAAGGTTAGTCGAGGTAATTGAGGTATTTGTACATGTAGGTATGGGTAAAGTCACTATGCATAGATAATAAAGGGGGGGTCAATGCAAATAGCCCGGGTGGCCATTTTATTAATTGTTCAGCAATCTTATCGCTTGGGGGTAGAAGCTGTTAATATGCCTTTTGGACCTAGACTTGGTGCTCCAGTACCACTTGCCGTGCGGTAGCAAAGCGAACAGTCTATGACTTAGGTGACTGGAGACTTTGACAATTTTTTGGGTCTTCCTCTGACACCGCCTAGTATAGAGGTCCTGGATGGCAGGAAGCTTGACCCCAGTGATGTACTGGGCCGTACGCACTACCCTCTGTTGCGCCTTACGGTCAGATGCCAAGAAGTTGCCATACCAGGCGGTGATGCAACCGCTCAGGATGCTCTCGATGGTGCAGCTGTATAACTTTTTGAGGATCTGGGGACCCATGCCAAATCTTTTCAGTCTCCTGAGGGGGAATAGGCGTTGTCGTGCGCTCTACACGACTGTCTTGGTGTGTTTGGACCATGATAGTTTGTTGGTGATGTGGACACCAAGGAACTTGAAGCTCTCAAACCCGCTCCACTACAGCCCTGTCGATGTGAATGGGGGGGTGTTCGGCCCTCCTTTTCCTGTAGTCCACGATCAGCTCCTTTGTCTTGCTCATGTTGAGGGAGAGGTTGTTGTCCTGGCCCCACACTGCCAGGTCTCTGACCTCCTCCCTATAGGCTGTCTCATCGTTGTCGGTGATCAGGCCTACCACCGTTGTGTCGTCAGCAAACTTAATGATGGTGTTGGAGTTGTGCTTGGCCAGAAGAACCTCCCAGAAGGACAACCATCTCTGCAGCACACCACCAATCAGGCCTTTATGGTAGATTGGCCAGACGGAAGCCACTCCTCAGTAAAAGGCACATGACAGCCCGCTTGGAGTTTGCCAAAAGGCACCTAAAGGACTTTCAGACCATGAGAAACAAGATTCTCTGGTCTGATGAAACCAAGATTGAACTCTTTGGCCTGAATGCCAAGTGTCACATCTGGAGGAAACCTGGCACCAGCATCATGCTGTGGGATGTTTTTTAGCGGCAGGGACTGGGAGACTAGTTAGCATCGAGGGAAAGATGAATGGAGCAAAGTACAGAGAGCTCCTTGATGAAAACCTGCTCCAGAATGGTCAGGACCTCAGACTGGGGCAAAGGTTCTCCTTCCAACAGGACAACAACCCTAAGCACACAGCCAAGACCACGCAATAATTTCTAAAAACCTGTTTTTGCTTTGTCAATTTCGGGTATTGTGTGTAGATTGATGAGGGGGAAAAACAGTTTAATCCATTTTAGAATAAGGCTGTAACGTAACAAAATGTGGAAAAAGTAAAGGGGTCTGAATACTTTCCGAATGCACTGTAGGTGTTCCTTTTGTCCAGGTGGGAAAGGGCTGTATGGAGTGCAACTGAGATTGCGTCATCTGTGGACACAAAGGGTATAATGTAGGGGAGCTCTTACCTGAGGGAGAGCAAATGATGGAGGCTATATTGTGGTTGAATCTATGTGGCTGACTGGCTGTGTTTGTTTACATATTTCCTAGCCTGTTGTTTGACTGTTTATTAAAGCCACAATCTGTAATTCGTTTTTCAGCCAAACTGGAGCTCCACCACTTTAACTTTAGCTTCAAAGCTAACTTATGCTTTAGAAATGTATGGAGCTATGGATGCAAGGACTGATAATCCATGACATCAATATGATGGTTTTTAACATATTCTGATGATAACATTGTTGTGTAGGCTGACATCATATTTTTTATTGTGATGGAGTAAGAGTTGTACTAAGTTCATGAGGCATTTATAAGTTAAAGTCTTCAATGATCAATGGATACGAATCAATAATTCAAATGACCATTGAGGAGCATGAACTATTTCAGATTCCACAGTCATTTTCAAAGTGAAGAATTATGTAGAGCAGGAGTTATACTCATGTGCATCAACAATTTTTAGCACTAGGGGGAGACATAGACCTTGATAGATAAAATAAACATAAACCTGACAAAGGGCAGGTATAAAAACTATAAACCTGACAAAAGGCTGGGTTCGACTCAAACCAACAGTGTGCAACGGCAGCCCGTAATTCGGGGAGTTCCTGTATGTGGGCATTCCTGCATCTGCAGGAATGCCCCCCTTCGAACATCCCATTGGTTCCTTCATGAACATTCCCTCGAGCATCCCATTGGTTACTGCATGAACGCCTCCCATCGAACACGACATCTTCTTGCTTGTGTAACACCTCCCGTGTACCCGAGAAAACCGTGCAGACAGGCGGGGGACAAGGACACTGTCTACCGGAAGCCCCCGCCTCCGGCTAGCACAGCAGGCGGGAGGCTGGGGCAAAACTGTGTGCTAACTTGCTCGTTTGCTAGTTAGCGACACTGTGTGCTAGCTTGCTAGTTAGCTAGCTAGCACCGGTGTCGCCACTGCCTCCCGCCTGCTTTGTACCGGAGAAAACCGTGCCTGACAGGCGGGGGAAAGGACACTGTCTACCGGTCGCTAGTTATTCTTCCCTGGGCGATGAAGACACGGCTCTGAGAGGTCAAAAGCCCTGTCTTTCGCAGCAGCCTCTCTGCGCTCAGACTTCCCTGGGCTCATTGAGAGGGCTGCTAGACGGCTAGAAATAGCACTGTACCGGAAGTGGATATGATGGAGGGCGGCCCGTTTTCCAGACCAAGAATGGCGGCTGAGCCTCTGGCTCCAGCCATGCCCTCATTGGCTAAATACGCGGAGGGCTCATGGGAGGCGCCTATGGAGGTGCGTTCGCGGGCCAAGGCGTATCTCCCATTTACCAGAGTGGAAGGAAGGCAACAGGGCCTCACGGAGGGAATCCCCAGGCTGGAGAGCGCCCTAGCGGCGTATCTCGTGCCGGGTTCGAGTCCCTGGCCCTCTTCCAAGAAGGCCACTCTGCCAACGCAAAAGGACCGACTCACAGCACAGCTGGTAGAGAAGTATTTTACGTTGGGAGCCCAGGCTGTAGCAGCAGCCAATAACATTGCCCTCCTAGCGGCCTCTCTGTCCCGTCTAACGACGGGTAAGACTGAGCTCGGCAGGGAGGAAGTGGAAGAGGCGGCCAGGATTTCTGGCGCTATTCTCCACCTGACGCAAGCGTTGGCTGTCTGTGCGGGGAGGTCCATGTCTGTGCGGGGAGGTCCATGGCCACTTCGGTGGCTGTGGAACGACACCTATGGTTGTCATTGATGACTATGAAGGAAGCCGATAGAGCGTCGCTTTTGAACGCCCCCTTCTCTAACGACGGACTCTTCGGAGTAGCCATTAAGGAAGCGACGGAGCGTTTCTCCAAGCTAGATGAGGAGAGGAAACAGCTGGCCAGACACCTGCCATTGGCAGGGAGAGCAGGCCACGTGACGCAGAGGCTATCGAACCCCACCGCCCCTAGTAGAGCAGGCTCTACTGCGATGCGGCGTGCACAGCGCCAGACGGCGGCTTCGAGCAGTAGGCGAGAGGGCCCCGCCCCCCCAGCAGCAGCTGAGCCCCCTGTGATACCGCCGGTGAGGGAAGTCATCAGGACATGGACCTGGCAACCCAAGGGTAGCCAGAAGAGACGACGTACATGACGGGACGGGGGGGAGAAAATAGGAGATGGCGCGGCGACGAGGTCGACTGTGCCCACTATTTCCCCCCACCCTTCTGTGAAGGGTGCTGAGGAGGATGTTCTTGTTGCATGTAATAAAGAGTTGGCTCCACCTGACTTTGTCACAAAGGAGCCCTTTTTCCATAATGCACCCAAGAGCGTTTGTTTTCCTTCACCCTCTCTCTCTCACCACTCTGAGTGCAGCTCAGCCCACCATGGGTGCGTTGCTGAGCGCACACATAAGGTAGGTATTATAAAGGTATCAAGGCGCCGCCTTGTGTTACCTGGTAAAGACCTCACTTTACAGACTCCTAGGAGTGCTGTAGTGAGTGTCTCACATAGCAGGATGCAGTCTCAGCCAGATAATGGCATGATGACGCGACCGCTACTCTGGGATGGCGCTCTGTCTCAGGCTAACGCCTCAGTCAGTGCAGTGAGTGGTGGAGACGGTGATGAAAACGCCCGAAAAAGTGGCCGCAATGGTTTCAGAGATTACGGATCTTTTGGCTAACTTTTTCATCTCACACGTCTGGGGTTCGCTGTGAATTGGAAAAAGAGCGCGCCCTGGCCCAGTCATCAGATTGTCTACCTGGGGATACAGCTAGACACTGTAATGATGAGGGCTCGAATTTCGGACCCTCGAAGGATAGCCCTGTTGCTAGCCCTGAGAAGGTTTCGTCCGAATCACATGGTAACGGCACTGTCAGTCATGTCACTCTTGGGTCTCATGTTTGGGAACAGTTCGGGAGAGCCGAGTTGGATCTATTCGTGTCACGCATGAACGCGCATTGTCTTCTTTGGTTCTCTCTGAGGGATCAGGACGAACCGCCACTGAGGAGGGAAGCTTTGGCGCACCGACCGTGGCCGAGAGTTCTCCTGTATGCATTCCTACCGCTGTCCTGCATTCTCCCACTGTTAGCCAGGGTGAGATCAGGCGGGATGTCAATAATATTGGTGGCCCCCGATCGCCCAGGGGCTCCATGGGTTGCGGAGATGAGTCAGATGTTGATTGCGCCACCTTGGCCAATTCCACATCGACGGGACGCGTGGTCTCAGGCGGAGGGCTCAATAGGGCGATTGCCCATAATTGGCCAACCACTGAAGGATTGGCTCCTGAGAGGGACAGGCTAGAGCGCCGTGGGTTATCTGATTCAGTAATCAGGACCATACAGGGTTCACGTGCCGGTTCCACTTCCAGGGTGTATGCCAGTGAATGGAACGTTTTTTCACAATGGTGTGTCACAGAGAATGTAGACCCCATGAACTGTCGGGTTGAGAGTGTTCTCTCCTTCCTGCAGTTTATGTTTGATAAGCAGCGATCGCCTGCCACCATTAAGGTGTTTGCAGCGCCGATTTCAGCTTGTCACGAGGGGTTTGGCAGAGACACTGTCTTCAGCCACCCTCTAGTGAAACGTTTCTTATTAGGAACGCGGCGGCTTAGGCCAATGCCTAGAGCCACGCTTCCTCAGTGGGATTTGGCTTTGGTACTCGAAGCACTCTGTGAGTCCCCGTTCGAGCCATTGAATCAAATACCCCTCAAGATGCTGTCTATGAAGACGGCACTGTTGCTCACTTTGACTACTGCTAAGCGTGTCAGTGATTTGTGTGCTCTTTCGACGAGACCCGACTGCCTTGCCATTAATGGCGATTTGAGCAGAGCGGTGTTACGTCCTAACCCGGCATTTATGCGGAAGGTTATTAAGAGCTCATATAGATCACAGACCGTGGAGCTGTGGGCTTTTTCTCCCCCTCCCCATGGGGAGAGGAGAGAGGAAAGGCTCCATCACCTGTGCCCAGTGTGCGCTTTGGCGTGTTACGTTGAGCACACAGCAGCGAATAGGTCATCGCCTCAGCTGTTTGTGTGTCACGGTGCGGCTGCACTAGGTAGACCACTTTCGAAACAGCGTCTGTCTCATTGGTTTTGCGAAGGCATTGAGACAGCTTATGAGGCAGCGAGGCGACAATTGCCTCAGGGTATAAAAGCCCACTCCACTCGTGGAGTAGCAGCTTCTACTGCCCTTTTCAGAGGAACAGGGGTAGAGGATATCTGTGCAGCGGCGTCGTGGTCGTCACCGTCTCCATTTATCAGTTTCTATCTCTTGGATATGTCTTCTAACTCTTTGGCTCGGTCTGTACTCAGCGTGGCTGAAGGAGGACTTGAGCTAAGAGAGAGGAATGCAGGACCGAAGAGACAGGTCTCTTTCAGGTCCGCTTCTGATAGAGGGACATATTATAGCATGACTCCTGACTGACATGATCAGTACAGTAGAAGGCATGTATTGATCTGCCCACCAGTGAATAACGATAGTTACCGGAGTGTAACTCCAGTTCTATGAGTGGAGCGGAGCCCCATAGGACTTAAGGCCCTGCCGACCCTCTCTAGTCTCGCTGAAGATAAATATCTCAGGAGGCTGATTGAGGGGAAGCATCCCCTCAAATAGGGACACCTGTACTCCTATTGGCTGCAGGTGTGTGCATTATTTTGTCTCAGGCTGTTGCTGCCTTAGGGCAGTGGGTAAACCAATAGGAGCAGAGCTCCCCTATGGGGCGGAGCTCCACTCATAGAACTGGAGTTACACTCCGGTAACTATCGTTATGGTGCATTACCGGCATCTACTCTACTGGAGCACCTCTGCTTCCCGCCTATTTACTGGAGTCATAGCCTAAAAATTGACCAATAGAAGTATAAAGAGGGGTTCTTGCAAATGCAGAAATGCCCACATGAAGGAATGCTCTGAATTGCGGGCTGCAGTTGCACCCTTCTCACTCAAACAGGTGTGCTCACAAGGTAATATACCTATCCAGAATGGCTCACCCTTTCAAATTTTGTGGAGCTAATTCAAAGACAGAGTTAAGTTAATGACAGATATTGACAAAACTTCATAACATGTAAACAATGGGTAGAACTGGATAGACCATTGTTATCAAGGTTGGATATTATCTAGTTGTATCCCTTGGGAAAGGCATACCATGTACTGGGATTCCCCATTGGGCTCAATATAACTAGACTGAGGAAGCTGCAAAGGGAATTTTTATTTTATTTTATTTCACCTTTATTTAACCAGGTTAGCCAGTTGAGAACATGTTCTCATTTACAACTGTGACCTGGTCAAGATAAAGCAAAGCAGTGCGGAAAAAACAACAACAACACAGAGTTACATATGGAATAAACAAAACGTACAGTCAATAACACAATAGAAAATCTATATACAGTGTGTGCAAATGTAGTAAGTTATGGAGGTGTCACGGTTTCGGCCGAGGCTGCCTCTCTCCCTTGTTCGGGCAGGCTTCGGCGTTCGTTGTCTCCGGAATACTAGCTGCCACCGTTGTATGTTTCATGTTCGTTTGCTTTTGTCTGAGTGTTGTCACACCTGTTTTCATTTAGTGTCATTAGTGTCCTATTTAGTTCCCGTTGTGTTTGTCAGGTGTTGTGTATTATTGATTGTGTCAGACGTGTTTTCGCTCGGTTGAGCTTCTCTCCACTGCGCTGGAGTTTACGCACCTGTTTGTGCGCTGTTTTGTTTCTTTTTCGCCTTCGTGCGTATTTCGCCTTCGGGCAAGTGTTGTCCGTTTGCCGTGTGTCGGCTTAATACAAGTCTGTTGGATTATCCGTCTGCGTCCTGCGTTTGATTCCGCCACTGCACCTACAGCACGCCTTGACAGAATAATACACCACAATGGAATCAGCAGGAGCCGCAGCAGCCCAGGCGACTCTGGAGGACAGGGTCCGGGAGCAAGGGGACCAGATCCTGCAGATGGGGACCGCACTGCAGGAGGTGATCACCACCATCCGAGGCTGGGGGACGCCTCCACCGCCACCCTCCGTGCCAGCACCATCGGCCAGTCAGCCTATTCCCGCACCAGAACCCCGAGGAGTCCGACTCTCGCTCCCGAGGGCTTACGATGGGACCGCGGCCGGGTGCCAGGGTTTCCCTTCTCCAGGTGGAGCTGTACCTGGCCACCGTGCATCCGGCGCCCTCGGGACATGAGAGCGTGTCCGCCCTGATCTCCTGCCTGTCCGGGAAGGCGTTGGAATGGGCCAACGCGGAGTGGAGGAGGATCGACGCGGACACCATAACATACAACGAGTTCTCCCGCCGCTTCAAGGCGGTGTTTGACCATCCCCCGGAGGGGAAAGCGGCGGGGGAGCGTCTGGTCTTCCTCCGGCAGGGGAGGAGGAGTGCTCAGGAGTTCGCCCTCGAATTCCGTACTCTAGCGGCAGATGCAGGGTGGAATGATCGGGCCCTCGTCGATCACTACAGGTGTAGTCTACGAGAGGACGTCCGTCGGGAGCTGGCCTGTAGGGACACCAGCCTCACGTTCGACCAGTTGGTCGACATGTCCATCAGGCTGGATAACCTGCTAGCTACCCGCGGGCGTTCCGAGGGGGTCCGTCCATTTCACCCTCCAGCGCTTCCGAGCCGTGCCCCATGGAGCTCGGGGCGCTGGCGCTAGAGAGAGGAGGGGTCGGCTTACTAGGGGGTCCATCCCTTGCACCAACTGTGGTCGGGGAGGACACACCGCGGCTAGGTGCTGGGGATGGCCTCCTAGGGGAGAGGACGACAGGTCCCGCACTGGGGATTCCCTCCAGGTGAGTAGGCGCCCCACTCACCCAGAGCTCTCTGTTGCACATTTTTGTATGCTTGTGCGTTTTCCACAGGTAGCACCTCATTCCCAGCATAAGGCGCTGGTAGATTCAGGCGCGGCTGGGAATTTTATTGATAAAAAGTTTTGTTTAGCGTTAGGGATTCCCCTTCTTCCTGTTGATGTTCCTTTCCCCGTTCATGCCCTAGATAGCCGTCCGTTGGGTACGGGCTTGATCAGGGAGGTCACGGCGCCACTTAGGATGTGTGCGCAGGGGGGTCATCAGGAGATGATTCAGCTATTTCTGATTGACTCTCCTGCGTATCCGGTGGTGCTGGGCATGCCCTGGTTGAGTACCCATAACCCATCCATTTCGTGGCAGGAGAGGGCTCTGATGGAGTGGTCTGCTCAGTGTGTGGGTAGATGTTTGGGCGTTTCCGTAGGGGCTACCTTGGTGGAGAGTCCAAACCAGGTGCCCGCATTGCACGTTCCCCCTGAGTATGGGGATTTAGCTATTGCGTTTAGTAAGGCGAGGGCGACGCAGTTGCCGCCCCATAGGCAGGGAGATTGTGCGATAGACCTCCAGGCAGGAGCTGCGCTCCCACGGAGCCATGTGTATCCTCTGTCTCAAGAGGAGAAGAAAGCTATGGAGACTTACATAGAAGAATCTCTGAGACAAGGATACATACGGCCTTCCACTTCCCCTGCGTCCTCGAGTTTCTTTTTTGTGAAGAAAAAGGATGGTGGTTTGCGCCCCGTGCATCGATTACCGTGGTCTCAATCAGATTACGGTGAAGTACAGTTATCCACTCCCGCTGATTGCGACCATGACTGAGTCGTTGCATGGGGCGCGTTTCTTCACTAAATTAGATCTCAGGAGCGCGTACAACTTGGTGCGCATCAGGGAGGGCGATGAATGGAAGACAGCCTTTAGTACCACCTCGGGCCATTACGAGTATCTGGTCATGCCATACGGGTTGATGAACGCTCCGTCAGTTTTCCAATCATTCGTGGATGAGATCTTCAGGGACATGCAGGGGCAGGGGGTGGTTGTGTACATTGATGACATTCTCGTGTACTCGCCTACCCGTGTCGAGCATGTGGCCCTGGTGCGTAGAGTGTTGCGGAGGCTGGTGGAGCACGACCTGTATGTGAAGGCAGAGAAGTGTCTGTTTTTCCAGGAGTCGGTCTCCTTTTTTGGGGGTATCAGTTGTCTGCGTCAGGGGTGAAGATGGAGGTAGACCGGGTGTCGGCCGTGCGTAATTGGCAAACACCAACCACTGTGAAGGAGGTGCAGCAGTTTTTGGGGTTTGCGAATTACTACCGGAGGTTTATCCGGGGTTTTGGACAGGTGGCAGCTCCCATCACGTCTCTTTTGAAGGGGGGTCCGGTGCGTCTGCAGTGGTCGGCCGAGGCGGACAGGGCGTTTGGGAGGCTGAAGGACCTGTTTACCTCGGCCCCGGTGCTGGCGCATCCGGATCCCTCTTTGCCGTTCCAGGTAGAGGTGGACGCGTCAGAGGCCGGTCTAGGAGCCGTGCTTTCACAACGGTCTGGCGCGCCACCTAAACTCCGCCCCTGTGCCTTTTATTCTAAGAAGCTCAGTCCGGCGGAGCGGAACTATGACGTAGGGGACAGGGAGCTGTTAGCCGTGGTACAGGCCCTAAAGGTGTGGAGGCACTGGCTTGAGGGGGCTCAACACCCTTTCCTCATTTTGACGGACCACCGTAACCTGGAGTACATCCGGGCAGCGAGGAGGTTGAACCCTCGCCAGGCAAGATGGAATATGTTCTTGACCAGGTTTACTTTTAAGATCACGTACATCCCTGGGTCACAGAATGGTAAGGCAGATGCGCTGTCTCGGCGGTATGACACGGAGGAGAGGTCCGTGGAGCCCACTCCCATACTGCCGGAGTCGTGTCTGGTGGCACCGGTAGTGTGGGAGGTCGATGCTGAACTCGAGCGGGCGTGCACGCACCGACCCTAGTCCACCACAGTGCCCGGAGGGTCGGAAGTACGTTCCGCTCGAGGTTCGGGATCGATTGATCTATTGGGCTCACACGTCACCCTCCTCTGGACATCCGGGTATCGGCCGGACAGTGCACTGTCTTAGTGCCAAGTACTGGTGGCCCACGTTGGCAAGGGATGTGAGGGTTTATGTTTCCTCCTGCTCGGTGTGCGCCCAGTGTAAGGCGCCTAGACATCTGCCTAGGGGTAAGTTACTACCCCTGCCCGTACCACAACGACCATGGTCCCACCTCTCGGTGGATTTCCTTACTGACCTTCCTCCTTCACAGGGGAATACCACTATACTGGTCGTTGTGGACCGGTTTTCTAAGGCCTGTCGTTTGCTCCCCATGCCGGGCCTTCCTACCGCCCTGCAAACTGCCGAAGCCCTATTCACCCATGTGTTCCGGCACTACGGGGTACCCGAGGATATTGTGTCTGATCGGGGTCCCCAATTTACCTCCAGAGTCTGGAGGGCCTTTATAGAGCGGTTGGGGGTCTCGGTGAGCCTCACCTCGGGTTACCACCCGGAGAGTAATGGGCAGGTGGAACGTGTAAACCAGGATGTGGGCAGGTTTCTTAGAACATACTGCCAGGACCGGCCGGAGGAGTGGGCAAGGTGCGTTCCCTGGGCCGAAATGGCCCAGAATTCCCCTACGCCATTCCTCCACTAACCTAACCCCTTTCCAATGTGTGTTAGGTTACCAGCCGGTTCTGGCACCCTGGCAGCAGAGCCAGATCGAGGCTCCCTGCGGTGGATGAGTGGGCGAGGCGCTCGGAGGAGACATGGAACGCTGCACACGTCCACCTGCAGTGGGCCCTCCGACGTCATAAGGCGAGCGCTGATCTCCACCGCAGTGAGGGACCGGTGTACGCACCTGGTGATCGAGTCTGGCTCTCTACCAGGAACCTGCCCCTCCGCCTGCCCTGTCGGAAACTGGGTCGGCGGTTTGTAGGCCATTTAAAGTCCTGGGAAGGTTGAACGAGGTGTGTTATAAATTACAGCTACCTGTTGAATATAAAAGTATTAACCCCTCGTTCCATGTGTCCCTTCTCAGGCCGGTGGTAGCTGGCCCACTCCAAGACAGTGAGATCAGGGAGACTCCTCCGCCCCCATTGGACATCGAGGGGGCACCGGCGTACTCCGTGAGGTCCATCTTGGATTCGAGAGCGTCGGATGGGGGGTCTCCAGTATCTAGTGGAGTGGGAGGGGTACGGTCCGGAGGAGCGGTGCTGGGTGCCGAGGAGAGACATTTTGGACCCGTCTCTCCTGACGGAATTCCATCGTGGGCACCCGACGCGCCCGGCTCCGCGTCCTCCGGGTCGTCCCCCGAGGCCGGAGTCAGCGCACGTCTGGAGCCGCGCGTCAAGGGGGGTACTGTCACGGTTTCGGCCGAGGCTGCCTCTCTCCCTTGTTCGGGCAGGCTTCGGCGTTCGTTGTCTCCGGAATACTAGCTGCCACCGTTGTATGTTTCATGTTCGTTTGCTTTTGTCTGAGTGTTGTCACACCTGTTTTCATTTAGTGTCATTAGTGTCCTATTTAGTTCCCGTTGTGTTTGTCAGGTGTTGTGTATTATTGATTGTGTCAGACGTGTTTTCGCTCGGTTGAGCTTCTCTCCACTGCGCTGGAGTTTACGCACCTGTTTGTGCGCTGTTTTGTTTCTTTTTCGCCTTCGTGCGTATTTCGCCTTCGGGCAAGTGTTGTCCGTTTGCCGTGTGTCGGCTTAATACAAGTCTGTTGGATTATCCGTCTGCGTCCTGCGTTTGATTCCGCCACTGCACCTACAGCACGCCTTGACAGAATAATACACCACAATGGAATCAGCAGGAGCCGCAGCAGCCCAGGCGACTCTGGAGGACAGGGTCCGGGAGCAAGGGGACCAGATCCTGCAGATGGGGACCGCACTGCAGGAGGTGTTCACCACCATCCGAGGCTGGGGACGCCTCCACCGCCACCCTCCGTGCCAGCACCATCGGCCAGTCAGCCTATTCCCGCACCAGAACCCCGAGGAGTCCGACTCTCGCTCCCGAGGGCTTACGATGGGACCGCGGCCGGGTGCCAGGGTTTCCTTCTCCAGGTGGAGCTGTACCTGGCCACCGTGCATCCGGCGCCCTCGGGACATGAGAGCGTGTCCGCCCTGATCTCCTGCCTGTCCGGGAAGGCGTTGGAATGGGCCAACGCGGGAGTGGAGGAGGATCGACGCGGACACCATAACGTACAACGAGTTCTCCCGCCGCTTCAAGGCGGTGTTTGACCATCCCCGGAGGGAAAGCGGCGGGGAGCGTCTGGTCTTCCTCCGGCAGGGGAGGAGGAGTGCTCAGGAGTTCGCCCTCGAATTCCGTACTCTAGCGGCAGATGCAGGGTGGAATGATCGGGCCCTCGTCGATCACTACAGGTGTAGTCTACGAGAGGACGTCCGTCGGGAGCTGGCCTGTAGGGACACCAGCCTCACGTTCGACCAGTTGGTCGACATGTCCATCAGGCTGGATAACCTGCTAGCTACCCGCGGGGCGTTCCGAGGGGGTCCGTCCATTTCACCCTCCAGCGCTTCCGAGCCGTGCCCCATGGAGCTCGGGGGCGCTGGCGCTAGAGAGAGGAGGGGTCGGCTTACTAGGGGGTCCATCCCTTGCACCAACTGTGGTCGGGGAGGACACACCGCGGCTAGGTGCTGGGGATGGCCTCCTAGGGGAGAGGACGACAGGTCCCGCACTGGGGATTCCCTCCAGGTGAGTAGGCGCCCCACTCACCCAGAGCTCTCTGTTGCACATTTTTGTATGCTTGTGCGTTTTCCACAGGTAGCACCTCATTCCCAGCATAAGGCGCTGGTAGATTCAGGCGCGGCTGGGAATTTTATTGATAAAAAGTTTTGTTTAGCGTTAGGGATTCCCCTTCTTCCTGTTGATGTTCCTTTCCCCGTTCATGCCCTAGATAGCCGTCCGTTGGGTACGGGCTTGATCAGGAGGTCACGGCGCCACTTAGGATGTGTGCGCAGGGGGGTCATCAGGAGATGATTCAGCTATTTCTGATTGACTCTCCTGCGTATCCGGTGGTGCTGGGCATGCCCTGGTTGAGTACCCATAACCCATCCATTTCGTGGCAGGAGAGGGCTCTGATGGAGTGGTCTGCTCAGTGTGTGGGTAGATGTTTGGGCGTTTCCGTAGGGGGCTACCTCGGTGGAGAGTCCAAACCAGGTGCCCGCATTGCACGTTCCCCCCTGAGTATGGGGATTTGGCTATTGCGTTTAGTAAGGCGAGGGCGACGCAGTTGCCGCCCCATAGGCAGGGAGATTGTGCGATAGACCTCCAGGCAGGAGCTGCGCTCCCACGGAGCCATGTGTATCCTCTGTCTCAAGAGGAGAAGAAAGCTATGGAGACTTACATAGAAGAATCTCTGAGACAAGGATACATACGGCCTTCCACTTCCCCTGCGTCCCTCGAGTTTCTTTTTTGTGAAGAAAAAGGATGGTGGTTTGCGCCCGTGCATCGATTACCGTGGTCTCAATCAGATTACGGTGAAGTACAGTTATCCACTCCCGCTGATTGCGACCATGACTGAGTCGTTGCATGGGGCGCGTTTCTTCACTAAATTAGATCTCAGGAGCGCGTACAACTTGGTGCGCATCAGGGAGGGCGATGAATGGAAGACAGCCTTTAGTACCACCTCGGGCCATTACGAGTATCTGGTCATGCCATACGGGTTGATGTTCAGTTTTCCAATCATTCGTGGATGAGATCTTCAGGGACATGCAGGGGCAGGGGGTGGTTGTGTACATTGATGACATTCTCGTGTACTCGCCTACCCGTGTCGAGCATGTGGCCCTGGTGCGTAGAGTGTTGCGGAGGCTGGTGGAGCACGACCTGTATGTGAAGGCAGAGAAGTGTCTGTTTTTCCAGGAGTCGGTCTCCTTTTTTGGGGGTATCAGTTGTCTGCGTCAGGGGTGAAGATGGAGGTAGACCGGTAGTCGGCCGTGCAGTAATTGGCAAACACCAACCACTGTGAAGGAGGTGCAGCAGTTTTGGGGTTTTGCGAATTACTACCAGAGGTTTATCCGGGGTTTTGGACAGGTGGCAGCTCCCATCACGTCTCTTTTGAAGGGGGGTCAGTGCGTCTGCAGTGGTCGGCCGAGGCGGACAGGGCGTTTGGGAGGCTGAAGGACCTGTTTACCTCGGCCCCGGTGCTGGCGCATCCGGATCCCTCTTTGCCGTTCCAGGTAGAGGTGGACGCGTCAGAGGCCGGTCTAGAGCCGTGCTTTCACAACGGTCTGGCGCGCCACCTAAACTCCGCCCCTGTGCCTTTTATTCTAAGAAGCTCAGTCCGGGCGGAGCGGAACTATGACGTAGGGGACAGGGAGCTGTTAGCCGTGGTACAGGCCCTAAAGGTGTGGAGGCACTGGCTTGAGGGGGCTCAACACCCTTTCCTCATTTTGACGGACCACCGTAACCTGGAGTACATCCGGGCAGCGAGGAGGTTGAACCCTCGCCAGGCAAGATGGAATATGTTCTTGACCAGGTTTACTTTTAAGATCACGTACATCCCTGGGTCACAGAATGGTAAGGCAGATGCGCTGTCTCGGCGGTATGACACGGAGGAGAGGTCCGTGGAGCCCACTCCCATACTGCCGGAGTCGTGTCTGGTGGCACCGGTAGTGTGGGAGGTCGATGCTGAACTCGAGCGGGCGTTACGCACCGACCCTAGTCCACCACAGTGCCCGGAGGGTCGGAAGTACGTTCCGCTCGAGGTTCGGGATCGATTGATCTATTGGGCTCACACGTCACCCTCCTCTGGACATCCGGGTATCGGCCGGACAGTGCACTGTCTTAGTGCCAAGTACTGGTGGCCCACGTTGGCAAGGGATGTGAGGGTTTATGTTTCCTCCTGCTCGGTGTGCGCCCAGTGTAAGGCGCCTAGACATCTGCCTAGGGGTAAGTTACTACCCCTGCCCGTACCACAACGACCATGGTCCCACCTCTCGGTGGATTTCCTTACTGACCTTCCTCCTTCACAGGGGAATACCACTATACTGGTCGTTGTGGACCGGTTTTCTAAGGCCTGTCGTTTGCTCCCCATGCCGGGCCTTCCTACCGCCCCTGCAAACTGCCGAAGCCCTATTCACCCATGTGTTCCGGCACTACGGGGTACCCGAGGATATTGTGTCTGATCGGGGTCCCCAATTTACCTCCAGAGTCTGGAGGGCCTTTATGGAGCGGTTGGGGGTCTCGGTGAGCCTCACCTCGGGTTACCACCCGGAGAGTAATGGGCAGGTGGAACGTGTAAACCAGGATGTGGGCAGGTTTCTTAGAACATACTGCCAGGACCGGCCGGAGGAGTGGGCAAGGTCGTTCCCTGGGCCGAAATGGCCCAGAATTCCCTACGCCATTCCTCCACTAACCTAACCCCTTTCCAATGTGTGTTAGGTTACCAGCCGGTTCTGGCACCCTGGCAGCAGAGCCAGATCGAGGCTCCTGCGGTGGATGAGTGGGCGAGGCGCTCGGAGGAGACATGGAACGCTGCACACGTCCACCTGCAGCGGGCCCTCCGACGTCATAAGGCGAGCGCTGATCTCCACCGCAGTGAGGGACCGGTGTACGCACCTGGTGATCGAGTCTGGCTCTCTACCAGGAACCTGCCCCTCCGCCTGCCCTGTCGGAAACTGGGTTGGCGGTTTGTAGGGCCATTTAAAGTCCTGGGAAGGTTGAACGAGGTGTGTTATAAATTACAGCTACCTGTTGAATATAAAAGTATTAACCCCTCGTTCCATGTGTCCCTTCTCAGGCCGGTGGTAGCTGGCCCACTCCAAGACAGTGAGATCAGGGAGACTCCTCCGCCCCCATTGGACATCGAGGGGCACCGGCGTACTCCGTGAGGTCCATCTTGGATTCGAGACGTCGGATGGGGGTCTCCAGTATCTAGTGGAGTGGGAGGGGTACGGTCCGGAGGAGCGGTGCTGGGTGCCGAGGAGAGACATTTTGGACCCGTCTCTCCTGACGGAATTCCATCGTGGGCACCCGACGCGCCCGGCTCCGCGTCCTCCGGGTCGTCCCCGAGGCCGAGTCAGCGCACGTCTGGAGCCGCGCGTCAAGGGGGGTACTGTCACGGTTTCGGCCGAGGCTGCCTCTCTCCCTTGTTCGGGCAGGCTTCGGCGTTCGTTGTCTCCGGAATACTAGCTGCCACCGTTGTATGTTTCATGTTCGTTTGCTTTTGTCTGAGTGTTGTCACACCTGTTTTCATTTAGTGTCATTAGTGTCCTATTTAGTTCCCGTTGTGTTTGTCAGGTGTTGTGTATTATTGATTGTGTCAGACGTGTTTTCGCTCGGTTGAGCTTCTCTCCACTGCGCTGGAGTTTACGCACCTGTTTGTGCGCTGTTTTGTTTCTTTTTCGCCTTCGTGCGTATTTCGCCTTCGGGCAAGTGTTGTCCGTTTGCCGTGTGTCGGCTTAATACATGTCTGTTGGATTATCCGTCTGCGTCCTGCGTTTGATTCCGCCACTGCACCTACAGCACGCCTTGACAGGAGGTAAGGCAATAAATAGGCCATAGTGCAAAATAATTACAATTATAATTTAGTATTAACACTGGAGTGATATATGTGCAGAAGATGATGTGCAAATAGAGATACTGGGGTGCAAATGAGCATAATAAATATCAATGTACAGTGGGGGAAAAAAGTATTTAGTCAGCCACCAATTGTGCATGTTCTCCCACTTAAAAAGATGAGAGAGGCCTGTAATTTTCATCATTGGTACACGTCAACTATGACAGACAAATTGAGGGAAAAAAATCCTGAAAATCACATTGTAGGATTTTTAATTAATTTATTTGCAAATTATAGTGGAAAATAAGTATTTGGTCACCTACAAACAAGCAAGATTTCTGGCTCTCACAGACCTGTAACTTCTTCTTTAAGAGGCTCCTCTGTCCTCCACTCGTTACCTGTATTAATGGCACCTGTTTGAACTTGTTATCAGTATAAAAGACACCTGTCCACAACCTCAAACAGTCACACTCCAAACTCCACTATGGCCAAGACCAAAGAGCTGTCAAAGGACACCAGAAACAAAATTGTAGACCTGCACCAGGCTGGGAAGACTGAATCTGCAATAGGTAAGCAGCTTGGTTTGAAGAAATCAACTGTGGGAGCAATTATTAGGAAATGGAAGACATACAAGACCACTGATAATCTCCCTCGATCTGGGGCTCCACGCAAGATCTCACCCCGTGGGGTCAAAATGATCACAAGAACGGTGAGCAAAAATCCCAGAACCACACAGGGGGACCTAGTGAATGACCTGCAGAGAGCTGGGACCAAAGTAACAAAGCCTACCATCAGTAACACACTACGCCGCCAGGGACTCAAATCCTGCAGTGCCAGACGTGTCCCCCTGCTTAAGCCAGTACATGTCCAGGCCCGTCTGAAGTTTGCTATAGTGCATTTGGATGATCCAGAAGAGGATTGGGAGAATGTCATATGGTCAGATGAAACCAAAATATAACTTTTTGGTAAAAACTCAACTCGTCGTGTTTGGAGGACAAAGAATGCTGAGTTGCATCCAAAGAACACCATACCTACTGTGAAGCATGGGGGTGGAAACATCATGCTTTGGGGCTGTTTTTCTGCAAAGGGACCAGGACGACTGATCCGTGTAAAGGAAAGAATGAATGGGGCCATGTATTGTGAGATTTTGAGTGAAAACCTCCTTCCATCAGCAAGGGCATTGAAGATGAAATGTGGCTGGGTCTTTCAGCATGACAATGATCCCAAACACACCGCCCGGGCAATGAAGGAGTGGCTTCGTAAGAAGCATTTCAAGGTCCTGGAGTGGCCTAGCCAGTCTCCAGATCTCAACCCCATAGAAAATCTTTGGAGGGAGTTGAAAGTCTGTGTTGCCCAGCGACAGCCCCAAAAC
This sequence comes from Coregonus clupeaformis, assembly GCF_020615455.1. Lineage (NCBI taxonomy): Eukaryota > Metazoa > Chordata > Actinopteri > Salmoniformes > Salmonidae > Coregonus > Coregonus clupeaformis. The sequence continues at coordinate 1,366,167 of NC_059204.1, read as the reverse complement.
ATCACTGCTCTAGAGGAGATCTGCATGGAGGAATGGGCCAAAATACCAGCAACAGTGTGTGAAAACCTTGTGAAGACTTACAGAAAACGTTTGACCTGTGTCATTGCCAACAAAGGGTATATAACAAAGTATTGAGAAACTTTTGTTATTGCCCAAATACTTATTTTCCACCATAATTTGCAAATAAATTCATTAAAAATCCTACAATGTGATTTTCTGGATTTTATTTCTTATTTTTTCTGTCATAGTTGACGTGTACCTATGATGAAAATTACAGGCCTCTCTCATCTTTTTAAGTGGGAGAACTTGCACAATTGGTGGCTGACTAAATACTTTTTTCCCCCACTGTAAATAACAATATGGGGATGAGGTAGTTGGGTGAGCTAATTACAGATGGGCTGTGTACAGGTGCAGTGATCAGTAAGTTGCTCTGACAACTGATGCTTAAAGATAGTGAGGGAGATAAGTGTCTCCAGCTTCAGAGATTTTTGCAGTTCGTTCCAGTCATTTGCAGCAGAGAACTGGAAGGAATGGCGACCAAAGGAGGTGTTGGCTTTGGGGATGACCAGTGAGATATACCTGCTGGAACGCATAATAAGGGTGGGTGTTGCTATGGTGATCAATGAGCTAAGATAAAGCGGGGATTTGCCTAGAAGGGATTTATAGATGACCTGGAGCCAGTGAGTTTGGCGACGAATATGTAGTGAGGGCCAGCCAACGAGAGCGTACAGGTCACAATGGTGGGTAGTATATGGGGCTTTGGTGACAAAACGGATGGCACTGTGATAGACTACATCCAATTAGCTGAGTAGAGTATTGGAAGCTATTTTGTTAATGACATCGCCAAGTCAAGGATCAGTAGGATAGTCCGTTTTATGAGGGCATGTTTAGCAGCATGAGTGAAGGAGGCTTTGTTGCGAAATAGGAAGCCGATTCTAGATTTAACTTTGGATTGGAGATGCTTAATGTGAATCTGGAAGGAGAGTTTACAGTCTAATTCAGAGCCGTCGAGAGTAGTGATTCTAGTCGGGCAGGCGGGTGCAAGCAGCGTTTGATTGAAGAGCATGCATTTAGTTTTACTAGCGTTTAAGAGCAGTTGGAGGCCACGGAAGGAGTGTTGTATTGCATTGAAGCTCGTTTGGAGGTTTGTTAACACAGTGTCCAATGAAGGGCCATATGTATACAAAATGGTGTCGTCTGCGTAGAATTGAACCCTGTGGCACCCCCATAGAGACTGCCAGAGGTCCAGACAAAAGGCCCTCCGATTTGACACATTGAACTCTATCTGAGAAGTAGTTGGTGAACCCAAGGCTATTTAGTCTGCCAATAATTGCCACGGATGGACACTCACTTCACTTAATGTACACCTCTGTATGAACTAGGGAAGAGAGTAACATATTTCTGACATTCAATTCTGGAATGGTACAACACTTTAAAAGACGTCGCCTTTATGGATGGAAAGGGTGAGCGTTTATGCGGACGTGCGTGTGCGTTCGTGTGTGTGTGCGTGCATGCGCATGTGAGTGTCTTTCGCATCCTCAGTTGAGGCTTCAACAGTATTTGAAAGTTGGCCCATGACATGTTACTTATCAAAGTGTACGTCTTGTGAATATGTATGTTTGTCTTTCTCGGAAGAATAGCATAACAATCTGGTTAGTTTATGATAACTTGGCTGGCCACGGAGACTACAGAGACCACATAATAAATAGCCTCTCAGCCGAGCGCTTTCTGAAGTTTATGTGTGTACATGCCTAACGGTTTACAAAAAGATTCAAGGAATTTATAACCTCCCTATGTACACAGTTGTTCCAGAATGAGCAACTGCCAACATGTGGGAACGACAAGCCGCGAAGAGTTAGGACCCAGTTCTTCTGACTGATGAGCAATAGATGAAGAGAGGGAGGTGAAGAAAGAGAGAAAGGAAGAGCGAGGGAGAAGCGAAGAGAGGGAGAGGGAGATACAGAGTGAAAAAGAGATTGATAAAGAGAGAGAGAAATTAGTGTGAAATTGGAGGAAGTACGGAGAAAATGGACTTCCAAATCCCATGTAAGGTATTTCCCTAAAAAAAGGTAAGGGGTGGTATTTCCCTAAAAAAAAAGGTACGGGGGAAAAACCAACAATGATGCAGGTATTCTCGCCCGGGTACAGCGCAGCGCGAAAAGGTGCGGGGTAGAGTCTGCTGTGTGTGAGAGAGTTTGTGGGAGTGTGTGTGTCAGTGAGGATGTGAGAGCAGCAGCATGAGCAGAAGGTTCTGCATGGGAAAGTAACCATTTCGATGAGGTAAACACCTATGGACGACTTTAGATCATATCTAATTATGATGTGCGTGGTTCCTGTTGCTTGCTGTTTAGGGTAAATGGGAAGAATGTCTTGGAAAATGGTAGAATGGTCCTCAGCTGTGCAACAGAGGGAAGAGGAGAGGAGAACGATACACTTAGCAGTGGAGGTTGTGGAATAGGGGAACGAATGTTCTATGTAAACGTGTAAGGAAGATAATGAGAAAAGAGCTGGATGGGTGTACAGATTAATATATGAGAGCAAATGTGTGAAATGTTTTTGTGCTTGCTGGGTAGGGGTGTTATGTTCTCATGGGCTATTGTGAAGTCTTGGAGTCTTGGAGGAGAGCATAATTCACTGAGAATTCAGAGGGTATTTTCCTATGTTACCTGAGTGATGTGGACAGCATTGTGCTCAAGGCAAAGAAAAGTCATGCAATACAAGTCTTGATTGTTGCTGTAGGTACAGTATGACACAGACATGTCTATTAATGTCTACTATTTGTGGTGAGACAGTAAAGATGCATGATATGCAATGTCAGCTCTTCAGCTGTGAGAACCAAAACAAGTCCTTGTTGTTGGTTAAATACTATCTTTGTTCCTATAGTAATTAATAACCTTTTAGATCTTGGCTTGAGTGATCAGTGGGAGTTTCCTTTTGCGTCACTTAAGACTAAAAACAAGCCTGAGAGGAACAAGTACTAAATATAGTAGCATGGTAGCATGTTGTAAGTGTCCACTGCAATTACACTTATTGAGCAAACCAATCTTTCTATTACTTTCATTCTTTGTAATATTGTTTAGTATTCCATATTCTCATGTAGGGTCATATTGTGATTGATTAAGTTTGCAAATGTTATTGGCGGTCAGTGGACACCAGAGACATTGAGGTAACTAACCAACAAAAGCATTCTCATGATTTAAGAAATAATCACAATTGAATATGCCTATAAAGTATTCAAAGCAAAGGCTTGGATGTGCGGACCTACCTAAACGGACCAAGACATGCATGGTTAAGCTCAGTCATGGATTGTTAGTAGCAGCGATATGACGTTGCAAGTGGAATAAATAACAGGTCTCAGTTCATGTCATAAACCCATCAGTGTGTTTCCTGCTCTCATGTGTGCTCTCTCTCTGTGTCACAGCACCATGGCAGCCTACCTCTGGCTGGTCCTGGCCATCGTCAGTGATGTGGCAGCATCCTTGTTACATCCCCCACGCCAGCTCGCCCCCTGCCAAATGGTAAGTGAGTTGCTGCAGCAACAGGCTTTTGGAATGTTTTCATAGCTTTCAAATAGTATGCCAACTGAAAGTATTTAAACTATGTGTAAAATATGTAACTGCCATGTAATAATAATAATAAATTTAATTTGTAATGCACTTTTTCGCAAAGTTCTAAAGTATGTGCAAGAAAATAAATAAGTATTATGGGCCACTTATTTTATGGGGTTTTCATTTAAAGTGAGACCCCTGATTTTAATAACATAGAGGGGAGGATAGTGTTGATAATTGCTGATAACTGATGTTTCTGTAATCGGTTTTGATAGTGTATCCTATGTTTTAATGTTGTTTTGAATTTGACCAAGAATAGTTCTGAGTATTATTATATCTATATTTTACTAAACATTTGCAAAACTGCACTTTTAGCATACCCACTGGGTACACACTTGTTGAATCAACATTGTTTCCACTTCATTTCAAGGAAAGTACGTTGAACCAACGTGGAATAGACGTTGAATTGACGTCTGTGCGCATTGGGTAGTGTGTACCTTGATGTTGTTATCTGAGAGTTTTGGCAGTTTTCTCACAAACCTCTCATGTATTGTATATCCGAAGTACAGTATATCAGGTACTTTCGAATTGTCCAGGGGCATAAAACATTTCTACTGGAGTCTTGTGATATTAAACCGATCCTTTTTGTTATTCTAGCCATGCTGTTTCCTCCTGCTCTGAACCGCAGATAACAGAACATACAGTTTGACCACATAACCCATGAGTAGTCACACCTACAGTACACTGTTTCATTTTGAGATGGAGAAGAATAAGTAAATGTGCCCAGGCAAGATAAAAGCAAACTATAGTCTTAGAGGAGGCACGTGTGCCATTACCTCACAGCTCTGCACTGTGATTGTGATGTCTCAAATCACTTGCAGACAGTGTATTCAACTCTCATCGTCCAAGCACTTACATTAATGTGGGTGTTTAGACATAGCTGGACTTAAAGTCAGACTCTTCTTGGCAGCTTGGGTATACTGACTGACTTCCTCTGCCTGTTGTTGTGGTGACAAATGTGTAATCTCGGTCTAGCGCCGAATTTGGATGAAGCGTCTCTATGTCCACAGCCAAACGGATCAAATTAACGAGCTGAAAGCCTCAGGGCTGCTTTCTGTAAGGGGAATGTTCCCTCTCTCAGGTACTATCAATCTGGACCTGATGCTACATAGTGTCCTTTGTTAGTCCTTTACTAAAAGAGGCTCAGGCATTGCTTTCTGCCCTGAGTCCATAGAACAGCCCTTTGGTGTTTTCCTTCTCTCCTTATTCCACCCTTTGCGGAGACCAGCCAGGTCACACCAGATCCACTTCAGTATTCAACATTTGTCCTTCATTATTCAATGTTTGTCCATGTCCCGAGGACATCGGGAGATGCCTTCAATACCATCCACTAGGGGCAACGTGAGCGGCTATTACCATCTAGTAGGCTCGCGGCTTGCTAGCGCGTTGTGGATGGGATAGAGGAGGGGCTTGAACCGCAAGCTACGGCTCTGAGGATCGCGGGTTCAATCCCAGTGCTAGGCACTCGTTAAAAATGTTTCTGTTTTAACCCTATCCCAAACCTTAACCCTTAACTTAACCAGTCGTAATAAATGCCTAAACATAACGTTGAGTTGTTTCTATTTTAACCCTATCCCAAACCTTAATCCTTACCTTAACCAGTCAGAATTAATGCCGAAACATAACCGTCGAGTTGGACATTTATCCCCCATGGACAAACGTCGAATGCTGAAGTCAGACCGTGAGATCATGTTAGAGAAGACATACGAAAGCAATATCTGATATGAAATTCATATTGCTGTAGTCCTGGGAATGTATCGCATTCCTGACTACTGACGGGAAAACTGTATAAACAGGCAGGATGATTTGGAACTGGGCTGGAAATTGCCTCTTTAGACTGCAAGAACTGATATCAGTGTGCCAGTTTGAATGGAATAGATTAGAGGGAGATGGTGTTTTTATTTTTTGAGGCAGAGTCCAGAATCAGAATTAGAATCACATTTATTCGCCAAGTACATTTACACATACTTTTACTTGGTGATATGGTGCTACTAGTCATAGACAACATTTAGAGACAGAATACAGACAGCCGAGTTTAAACAAAGTTTACATACATTATATACAACTAGGTAGAGTGAGCATAGAGCTGTAAGAGAATGAACAGTGGATTTCCAAATATATAGTGGGTATACAGTTGATATACAGTGGATGTACAAATGTACAGTATCAGTATGAATATATCTAAATGCAGTCTATTGTTTGTGCATTCGCTTTAGTTCATGGAAACATAAACTTGGTGGTTTACAGATGTGCTGTACGTACCTCACTTTCTTTCCCTTTCTATAACAGTATTACATTCTGGTATAACATCTTTAGATCCTATGATGATATACAGTATGACTTGTGATTTGCAAGTTCTTTTAAATGCATATGAAGATATTAATCAGAAACGTATAAGTGAACACTTGTTCATAAAAGCCAGAAGAAAGCTTTCAGAAAAGCTTGCCTTTTAGCTAAAAAACGAACTAAGGAATGCTTGCTGCTGACTTCAAAACCACAAGTATGCCAAGAACCTAAATCCACTTTGTTTTATGTGAGTGTGTGTGCGTTTTATGGGTTGTATTTAGAGAGGGCTCATGCCATTTGGTTTCAATTACCAGCCACACTGATAAGTGAATAGTTTAATGTTTAAAATATATATGGAAAAATACTTTGTCCACCAGGCGTTCTGAAAATCCAGAGGTAATAAGAGCTTGTTTTATGAGGTGAAATCCCCACAAGCCTCACAGTCTTTCCTGACTGCCAAGAACACAGATACAATGGCCAGTAAAACAACTATCTTGTCTGTTTGGGTTTGTGATAGTGTAAAGTGTCAAGGTGACTTGTGGTCTTCTGGGAGTGTGCAGTGGCGCCGTGAAGGTCAAAGCTCATGTAGTTATTTTTCTTTGTTCTGTCCACAGGTCCAGAATGACGTGTACTGCAACGATCTGAACCTGAGGACCGTTCCAGCCAAGCTTCCTCATGGCATTCAAAAGCTGGACCTGTCTCGTAACCTTCTACAAAACCTTACTCAAGAGGTTCTAGCAATCTACAACACCGTTCATCATCTGAACCTCCACTCCAACAAGATCCAGTTCATCCAGCCGGGTCTGTTCAAATACATGACCAATCTACAAGTGCTGGACCTCTCCAGTAATTACTTGGATGTTTTTGCTGTTTCGAAAACCAGCATTGGACCTCTTACGGCTGTGGAGAGGCTTGACCTCTCAGGCAATGGCCTGTACACGGGGATGACCGACTTCTTTCTCAGTGAAGCCCCAGCACTAATGAACCTTTCTCTGAATGGCAACAGTATCACCAAAGTGGGCAAGGAGACCTTTTGTGGATCTTTGGCCTTGAGAAACATTGACCTTCACAACAACGTCATCTTAGAGATTGAGGACGGAGCATTTGACTCGTTGCTCCATCTGTCCGAGCTTGATTTGTCCATTAACTCCATCACTTGCATCACTGACTTTAACCTTTCCAAACTCAAGGTGCTGAACCTCAGTAAGAACAGCATGGAGTGCTTCCAAACCACAGATTCAGACCTAGAGTACAAGCTCCTCTACCTCGACCTGAGGGAAAACAAGATCCACTACTTTCCCGTTCTCCCCAGAAGGAACAAGCTCATGTACCTGGATTTGTCCAGGAATCGCCTGATGAGTGTCAATACCACAGGACCAGCTGATGAGCTCGAGCACTTCAGAGACACGTTCGTACCTCACACACAGTCAGGTGGAATGAGCAGACACCAGGACTTCTCAAGGCTCATGTACCTCGACATGAGCTACAACCAGATAAGGAGCATACCGCCGTCTTTCTTTTGCAGCATGGTGTCCCTTGAGCATCTTAACGTCAGTAATAACTGTATCGGGGCCTTTTCTATAGACCAGGAGAGCCCTCTGAACTCTCTGAAGACCCTGGACCTGAGTTACAATGCCCTACAAAACCTCTCGTTTGGGGAGAACACCCTACGGTCACTGCAGGAACTCTTCTTACAAGGGAACTTTCTCAGCATAATGGACTCTGGAATGTTCCAAAGACTGCCCAGCATCAGAGGCCTTCACCTCCAGCAGAACTACCTGAAAGTCTGCCCTTCACAGCGAAAATCACCCCAGACAGACCACAACTCCCAGGATCCTCCAAGCTGTGTCTCCTTTGCATCAATACCAAGCCTGCACTTCTTGTACCTTTCTGGAAACAGTCTTGAAGTTCTGCCACCATATGCCTTCAATGGCACTCCACTCAGGTTGCTGGACCTGTCCCTAAACCCAGGCTTGGACGTTCAACAGAATGCTTTCTCTAGTCTGGAGACCTCCCTAACTCATCTCTCATTGAGAGAAAACCACATCCCAGAATTGAACACTGACCTTTCCCTGCTAAGTAGTCTCAAATTTGTGGACCTGTCCACCAACAAGCTGACCACTCTCCCCCTTTGGAACAAGGAGTCCTCCATCGAGTCCCTGAACCTGCAGAACAACAATCTGGTGACCCTGGAGTACAACACAGTCCTGGTCCTGGAGCGGACGCTCAAAACCCTCTACATGGGCTCGAACCCTCTCAGTTGCTGCAGCAACCCCCGCTTCCTCGATATGCTCCAACGCTCCGAAGTGGTCGTCCCGGACATCGCGACAGTAACCTGCCAGTACACCGAGAACTCGGTGCCAGTGGAGGTGAACATTGGGAGCGTGACGCAAGAGCAGTGTCAGAAGCTGGACAGTAAGAGCGTGAGCATTATCGTCATCATGGTGACAGCTTTGGTGCTGATCACGGTGCTGGTGGTGCTATCCAAGGTGTGCCACCCCAGAAGGCGCAAGCTCAACATCAGCTTCAGGGCCTAAAGAAGGTGTCCTGTGATTGGGGACAAAGAGATGCTGGACACTACTAGGATGAGAAAACCAGAGCCTGTTGGTGCCTTTCAATGTGATTTCCTAATTTTAACTCGTTTTTGGAGGGAATATGTTGAGTTCTGGAACATGGGAGCCAAGTCTTGAAGGAAATGGCGCCATTAGATATTTCAGCTCACCTGTGAAGTTAAAGTAAGAAAAATACATAAAAACAATTACCACAACAATAGGACTTTATGGAGAGAGGGAAACTACGTCAATGACAGTACAGATTTGATCACCCAGGAAACACTGTGACTCATTTGGCGTCAGATTGGTGACATGTTGTGGCTTATAGAAGTTGCATAAATTGAAGGTGTTGTTCTCTTCTCTTCTTCTTCTAGTGAATAACAGACAGTTATGTGAAACACAAGAGGGTGAATGTGGTCACTTTTTATATCATTATTATGTGCACATACAGTATATAGAAATGTAGCCATTTCCATCTGGGGAAAATATTTCATGACTGCACAGGGTCAGCTGATATGCATTAGATTTGCTGGTCCAAACCTATGGCCATACACCAAGGCCTCTCTTTCTCAATGCAGTAGTTTGCACATTAATTGTATTGTATTTGTAGATTTATTTTATTATTATTAACCTGTTTTTGACTATGTATTTTTGTTATATAGACTAAATGACACTAAATAGGGAGCGCATAATGCAAACATGCCCATCAATGCCATATAATGGCACAGTGGAGAGCTCTCTCCAACTAATCTCAATATCAGCATATCATTATGAAACCACAGGGTTTGAAGGTCATGGCTGCAGTTCTTTAGCATAGATGACTGTGACACTACTTTAGTATTCAATCAGTATTTTGTAGAATTTACAGATCCTATTTGTGGGACATGAATAGGATGTACTGTATAGACGTGAATCATTTCACCTCCTGTGGGTAATTCCTTGTTGCAGTGAATATTAATTTCGTAGCTGTATTTTTATATTTTTCACTGGTAGAGCTAGGGGTGTTATGGGGGAACCAAAACAGGATTGAAGCAATAACTCCAGAGGAAGCAGTACTGTCGGAAGACCGACAGAAAATAATGTAGCTTGTTTTCACAGCTTGTAGGGCACTGCAGATACCTTTCCTGTTATTGATAAACTCACTCTTGCAAAAGCCCGTACTAAATAATAATTTGCAATTTCACAATGCTGGGTTTCCCTTGTTACAGGCATTTGTCGAAAATAGATTTTCCCCCAGAAATCCTCTCTGGTTGCTACCATACATAGAGAGGCTGTCAAGTCAAATTACCGGTTTGATAGTTAAATGATACAGTGGATTAGTGAGGCTTTAACAGAAAGGAGGACTTGTTTCATTTTACTGAAACAAAAGCCTTATTTAATGCATTCTAATCTGGCCCTTGGCCCAAGGTTTTCTCTGTATGTCGGTTGAATAACAGAGCAGAGTGAGAGGAGCAAACATCAACCCCAAGCTTTCTTCACAGGGAATTTGGATAGGCTTGGTCCCTTAATCATTGTTGCAGTGAACTCATGCCAGACTGAAATCCTTGATTGCGTAACATTCAGGTTTTCCCACCACCATCTCCACCATCTCCACGATCAACTTCATATCAATCAAATTCACGTAATTGCACGGATTTGAGACCATCAATGTCATTTTGAAGAAAGACTGGTTTGTTATTCACAGGGAAGCTATCCATGTTGCATTTGTTCTCATAAAGAGATCTTGGCCTGTTTATTTGCATAGGCCTAGCCCACAAGACCAATCATGAACACTAGAGATTCCCCAGACGAGAATTGTCCTAAGCCTTACGCAAATGGAACACTTGCCCCAACAGGTCAGTGATGTAACAAAGCAAAGTAACAAAGCAGTGACAAAGTGACAACCAAGGACTGACCAAGCTGTGTAGAGAGTTCATTGCATGACGTGTTTGCTTTCTGCCTTTTACATAGGGCATTGTTGCATACGTACTGAAGTCAGTATTATAGTGTATTTCTAAGTTGGATCTCATAGAAGGAAGGATAGGGTTCCTTACTTATTTTCTTGTTAATGGTAGGACTATTTTAAACAAGAAAAACAAGCCAAGGGAAATACCTGGTGAGGGAAATATGTCCTGAACCATATTTATAGATATTTGTTCCAGAGATAACACTACAGAAGAGTTCTGTCCTGTTTCTAACTGTTGTCACAGTGACTGCATTTGGGGTAACCCTCTTGCTGCTTTTGCCCGCTCACATGACTGAACTTCAAGTGAAACCGTCAAAGGTCAAACTAATGTACACTGCTCAAAAAAATAAAGGGAACACTTAAACAACACAATGTAACTCCAAGTCAATCACACTTCTTTGAAATCAAACTGTCCACTTAGGAAGCAACACTGATTGACAATAAATGTCACATGCTGTTGTGCAAATGGAATAGACAACAGGTGGAAATTATAGGCAATTAGCAAGACACCCCCCAATAAAGGACTGGTTTTGCAGGTGGTGACCACAGACCACTTCTCAGTTCCTATGCTTCCTGGCTGATGTTTTGGTCACTTTTGAATGCTGGCGGTGCTTTCACTCTAGTGGTAGCATGAGACGGAGTCTACAACCCACACAAGTGGCTCAGATAGTGCAGCTCATCCAGGATGGCACATCAATGCGAGCTGTGGCAAGAAGGTTTGCTGTGTCTGTCAGCGTAGTGTCCAGAGCATGGAGGCGCTACCAGGAGAAAGGCCAGTACATCAGGAGATGTGGAGGAGGCCGTAGGAGGGCAACAACCCAGCAGCAGGACTGCTACCTCCGCCTTTGTGCAAGGAGGAGCAGGAGGAGCACTGCCAGAGCCCTGCAAAATGACCTCCAGCAGGCCACAAATGTGGGAGAGTGGCATACAGCCCAACACCGTGCAGGACGTTTGGCATTTGTCAGAGAACACCAAGATTGGCAAATTCGCCACTGGTGCCCTGTGCTCTTCACAGATGAAAGCAGGTTCACACTGAGCACATGTGACAGACGTCACAGAGTCTGGAGACGCCGTGGAGAACGTTCTGCTGCCTGCATCATCCTCCAGCATGACCGGTTTGGCGGTGGGTCAGTCATGGTGTGGGGTGGCATTTCTTTGGGGGGCCGCACAGCCCTCCATGTGCTCGCCAGAGGTAGCCTGACTGCCATTAGGTACCCAGATGAGATCCTCAGACCCCTTGTGAGACCATATGCTGGTGCGGTCGGCCCTGGGTTCCTCCTAATGCAAGACAATGCTAGACCTCATGTGGCTGGAGTGTGTCAGCAGTTCCTGCAAGAGGAAGGCATTGATGCTATGGACTGGCCCGCCCATTCCCCAGACCTGAATCCAATTGAGCACATCTGGGACATCATGTCTCGCTCCATCCACTAACGCCACGTTGCACCACAGACTGTCCAGGAGTTGGCGGATGCTTTAGTCCAGGTCTGGGAGGAGATCCCTCAGGAGACCATCCGCCACCTCATCAGGAGCATGCCCAGGCATTGTAGGGAGGTCATACAGGCACGTGGAGGCCACACACACTACTGAGCCTCATTTTGACTTGTTTTAAGGACATTACATCAGCCTGTAGTGTGGTTTTCCACTTTAATTTTGAGGGTGACTCCAAATCCAGACCTCCATGGGTTGATAAATTTGATTTCCATTGATAATTTTTGTGTGATTTTGTTGTCAGCACATTCAACTATGTAAAGAAAAAAGTATTTAATACGATTATTTCATTCATTCAGATCTAGGATGTGTTATTTTAGTGTTCCCTTTATTTTTTTGAGCAGTGTATATGACAAAATAAGTAATCTGCTGCTTGAAGTGACATCCACCTCTGACTACAGTCAGTGACCAACGTTTTACATAAATTGACCATAATATAATATAATGTCATGAATATCTTAAGCCACACGTGTGTGTAGCGAAATGCTAGGCTGGCGGTTCAGTTTGGATGCCATGCTTATACAGGCTAATCAAAGATAGGGCTGTGCATTTTTGACCTAATAAAGAAAGGATATTAGCATAAATGGAGAATGATTATGATGGTGTTATGTCACTTTCAGTGTTACATACAGTTTAATGCAATGTTAAATAGAAGTTGCACCACCCTTGCTTCTGTTTTTATCTGTCCACTGTGTTTTACATGTACAGCATATGAAGAATATTACAATGGATCTATATTGAACTACTGTAAAAATATTTATTTATATTGTTTTGTATTTTCTTAAGTAAATTATCCGTGAAACAGAATCTGTTGTCTTTGTTTTCTATATGAGCTTTAGGAGCTATGCAACTAACCAGGATCATGTTCATTTGGCACCAAACGGAGGAAAACAAACTGAAAAAGGGAGAGACTACCTGGACAAATTTTTTCCCTGTTTTCAAACATTGTCTGTTGCATGCCCTAATGAACATGACCCAGGTAATTAATTTTTCTGAGCAGATAAGATTGGGACATTAAATGCAATCCTGCCATGGTTCTGGGAAGATGCTTAATAATAGAACTCACACTTTCGCAAGTAAAAGTTTCTCTGAGTGGTCTCCCTGGGCACAGATAGCACAGTTTATTACTATTCTCCACCAAGAACACTGCTCTATCATCTCTTTCTTTGAAACTTAAGGGACTGAGATCTTCTGAGCTGGCAGCCATACAGCAGTCCCCTCTGACCCCTCAAAACAGGATGCAGGCTCACGGGAAAGATCTCAGGACACAGAAAGATAAACTGACAACTTATTGGATGCAGGCTGACGCATGCAGGTCTGGCCGGAGAGACCAACATTTCCAAATGGAACAACTGCTATAGATCTGTTGTGCTGTTTTGTTTTGGGTTGCTTCCTTCTTTTGATGTGTTCTTATTAAACGCTCACTGTGGATTACTGTGAATTTACGCCTGGTGAAAAAATGTGGTGCAAGATTCCATTTCTAATAGTGTGTTTAGAGCCTGTCATGATCAAAAGCGATCATGATTACCCAGCAACACCAGGGGTGTTAAAAATGCACCATTGTCTCTGAGGTATTTGTGAAACAATGCCGGTGTTCATGGATGTGACACGCACAGGGATCATCCCAGTAACATTATCCTCTTTTACCCTAAACCCCAAATGAGCACTGTGCACAACTTATTCTGTGCATTCTCTCAAAGCCTAAGGTTTTACTTTAGGCCTTACACTTTTGAATTCAAATAAATTCAACCAACTCCCGTGTTAGATTTCTGAGGTAAATTCCAAACTGTGGGCCAGCGAAAGGTACAAAGAACCAAATGTGGTTCTTATATACAGTGGGGAAAAAAAGTATTTAGTCAGCCACCAATTGTGCAAGTTCTCCCACTTAAAAAGATGAGAGAGGCCTGTAATTTTCATCATAGGTACACGTCAACTAAAACAGACAAATTGAGAAAAAAAATCCAGAAAATCACATTGTAGGATTTTTTATGAATTTATTTGCAAATTATGGTGAAAAATAAGTATTTGGTCACCTACAAACAAGCAAGATTTCTGGCTCTCACAGACCTGTAACTTCATCTTTAAGAGGCTCCTCTGTCCTCCATTTGTTACCTGTATTAATGGCACCTGTTTGAACTTGTTATCAGTATAAAAGACACCTGTCCACAACCTCAAACAGTCACACTCCAAACTCCACTATGGCCAAGACCAAAGAGCTGTCAAAGGACACCAGAAACAAAATTGTAGACCTGCACCAGGCTGGGAAGACTGAATCTGCAATAGGTAAGCAGCTTGGTTTGAAGAAATCAACTGTGGGAGCAATTATTAGGAAATGGAAGACATACAAGACCACTGATAATCTCCCTCGATCTGGGGCTCCACGCAAGATCTCACCACGTGGGGTCAAAATGATCACAAGAACGGTGAGCAAAAATCCCAGAACCACACGGGGGGACCTAGTGAATGACCTGCAGAGAGCTGGGACCAAAGTAACAAAGCCTACCATCAGTAACACACTACGCCGCCAGGGACTCAAATCCTGCAGTGCCAGACGTGTCCCCCTGCTTAAGCCAGTACATGTCCAGGCCCGTCTGAAGTTTGCTAGAGTACATTTGGATGATCCAGAAGAGGATTGGGAGAATGTCATATGGTCAGATGAATCCAAAATATAACTTTTTGGTAAAAACTCAACTCGTCGTGTTTGGAGGACAAAGAATGCTGAGTTGCATCCAAAGAACACCATACCTACTGTGAAGCATGGGGGTGGAAACATCATGCTTTGGGGCTGTTTTTCTGCAAAGGGACCAGGACGACTGATCCGTGTAAAGGAAAGAATGAATGGGGCCATGTATCGTGAGATTTTTAGTAAAAACCTCCTTCCATCAGCAAGGGCATTGAAGATGAAACGTGGCTGGGTCTTTCAGCATGACAATGATCCCAAACACACTGCCCGGGCAACGAAGGAGTGGCTTCGTAAGAAGCATTTCAAGGTCCTGGAGTGGCCTAGCCAGTCTCCAGATCTCAACCCCATAGAAAATCTTTGGAGGGAGTTGAAAGTCTGTGTTGCCCAGCGACAGCCCCAAAACATCACTGCTCTAGAGGAGATCTGCATGGAGGAATGGGCCAAAATACCAGCAACAGTGTGTGAAAACCTTGTGAAGACTTACAGAAAACGTTTGACCTGTGTCATTGCCAACAAAGGGTATATAACAAAGTATTGAGAAACTCTTGTTATTGACCAAATACTTATTTTCCACCATAATTTGCTAATAAATTCATTAAAAATCCTACAATGTGATTTTCTGGATTTTTTTTTCTCATTTTGTCTGTCATAGTTGACATGTACCTATGATGACAATTACAGGCCTCTCTCATCTTTTTAAGTGGGAGAACTTGCACAATTGGTGGCTGACTAAATACTTTTTTTCCCCACTGTATGGTCATACTTTATTTGGATAGTCTAGACTTTCCATCTGTAGATGCTCAACATATGGTCATACTATCAACAAACTATCTGTTGATAAGCAACTGCTTGCTAAGGTTATGGTTAGGGTTAGGTATAGAATAAGGGTAAAGGTTAAGTTTAGGGTAAGGGTTAGTAGATAGTTGAAATGTTACTGGTAGTCTGTAGATAGTCTGTAGAGCATCTACCGATGGACTATCCAAATAAAGTGTTACCTTATTTATTTGGTTACATGTACTCTACCATTAACTCACCAATAACCGTTAGATGATTTATTTAAACTACACATTTCTTTCAACATAGAGCTTGACAGCTCTATGTCTGGTTGGGGCTAAGTAGTGTGTTTAGGCGAACACAAACTGTTGAAGTCCCGTAGTCCCAAAATAAGTTAATGGAGCAACCACTTATCACTTACCACTAGAGTAGAAAGCAGGGTGAGTGTTCTATCTCATTATTCACACTGGCCCTGATCCAAAGGGCCCCTGTGGATTGCACTGCAGGGTCACTTTTATAGACCGGTGCCATAGAATCATGTGTATGTGTGTGTGTGTTTGTTTGTGTGTGTGTGAGGGAGGGAGGCTCACCATCACAGACTAATGAGGGCATCCTCCCCTCGGCCCCAGGGCCCTGTGACTCATAGGCCCCCCTTGAGGAGGACAGGCAATTAGGTAATTTACTGTCCGAGCAAGCATTTGGTACAGGAAGCTGTCAGAGGGAGCAGTATTTGATGTTGGACGGAAAATGCTGGTGCATCTGTGTCACGGATGGAGTTAGTAGTGGTGTAAAGTACTTAAGTAAAAATACTTTAAAGTTCTAATGAAGTCGTTTTTTGGGTATCTGTACTTTACTTTACTATTTATATTTTTTACAACTTTTACTTTTACACCTACTACATTCCTAAAGAAAATAAAGTTTCCCTGACACCCAAAAGTACTCGTGTCACGCCCTGGCTCTGGAGACTCTTAAATGTTGAGCCAGGGTGTGTAGTTTCTATGTTTAGTTTTCTATGTTTGAGTTTCTAGATCGTGTAGATCTATGTTGGCCAGGGTGGTTCCCAATCAGAGGCAGCTGTAGTTCGTTGTCTCTGATTGGGGACCATACTTAGGCAGCCGTTTGGCACCAGTCTGTGTGGGATCTTGTTCCGTAAAGGTATGTTATTAGTCTACCTTGGACTTCACGTATCGTTTGTGTGTTGTTTTGTTCGTGTTGTGTACTTTAATAAATATGTACGCTTATCACGCTGCGCCTTGGTCCGTCTCATCCGTAAACGATCGTGACAACTCGTTACATTTTGAATGCTTAGCAGGACAGGAAAATTGTCCAATTCACGCACTTATCAAGAGAACATCCCTGGTCATCCCTACTGCCTCTGATCTGGCGGACTCACTAAACACAAATGCTTCATTTGTAAATTATGTCGGAGTGTTGGAGTGTGCCCCTGGCTATCCGTAAATTTAAAAAAACAAGAAAAGGGTGCCCTCTGGTTTGCTTAATATAAGGAATTTGAAATTATTTATACTTTTACTTTTGATGCTTAAGTATATTTTAGCAATTACATGTACTTTTGATACTTCAGTGTATTTAAAACCAAATACTTTTAGACTTTTACTGAAGTAGTATTTTACTGTGTGACTTTCACTTTTACTTGAGTCATTTTCTATTAAGGTATCTTTACTTTTAGTCAAGTATGACAATTGCGTACTTTTTCCACCACTGGGAGTTAGGACCCCACAGTCGATGACCAAAATGATTCACATATTAGTGAAGGCATTCAAATATTGAAGCCACACTAAAGCTTTCACTTTCTGCCAATTGACCCCAAATGTATAAGTAATGTTGAGTGTGTGTATATAACAGATGTAAATAGTGCTGTACTGTTTCAAGAAAAGTAGAGAGAGGTGGGTGGATAATGCAATGCTGCAAGGCAGACAATGAATTTATCAAACACAATAGCTCATTTTACATCTATGCTGCTCTAGTAACTGCCATGTCATTATCTGCCCAGCAAATACCAGGATTCCGTGGTTTTTCCTATCCAACCTAAACAATGTGAGGAATGCCAGTGAAACGTCAACACAATGGGATTTGATGGCATATTGGTGGACTTCTATGTTTCTTACAATGTCTGCTTGAAATCCGTGGGCACATTTCAGGCTGTAGTGCTGTAGGAATCCCAATCTAAGACTTTCATGGGAACAAACAGACATAATCTACATCCTAGCCTGCTTCAGAATCCAAAATCTGATAGGCAGGAAGATCCAAACAACCATTCCAGACTCTATTTAATGGTATATGGGGAAATTGTGTCTTCCGTTCACCCAATGTGACATTCACAATTCCCTCTGCTGTGTAGCTGTCCCACCCTGGGGACTTAACTCCATGTTATGTAACCGACAATCACCACTCTGTACGTGCATCTCACACTCCAACCCTTCATCAGAAAGACCTCGGGTGAATCTTTAAAGTCCTTTCTCAATTCCTTGCGTCTATGATTCCTTGATTGCTTGGCTTCCTTATTAGAACACATTGGAGGAGATGGGAGGGACCTCATATATTCTCCTTCATTGCATTTTGAGGAGAAGGAAGAAGAATTAAGGAATCCAAAACAGGAATCGAGGAAAGACTTTTGAATTTCAAACCTTAAATGTCTTTGCTTGATGACCATTGGAGGTCTGTCATAGAGTTGAAGTTCTTACTACTCTCTGGAATTGGTGGTGGAATTGGACTGCTATCCTCAGACGTTAGCCATGTTCCTGGCACCAATACAGTGCTGTCAATCAGCCACACACTCCATAGCTTTTTTATATTTGAATAATATTCAAAACCCTGAAAGGATAAAGACTTCTTAGAGAGCACTCAAAACCAGAGAGACATTTGACAAGCACCTTAAATCAAGACCTGTACTGTTGTTGCAGCTTGTACCTACAAAGGCTCATGCTCCTCCAACGCTGGAACTAAAGTAAAAGGCTGACATTGTGAACTTCCTCTGAGTAACCCAAAGCTAAATCACACACATCTAGTCCAGACAATAATGTCAGATGGATGTTATTCTTGTCAGCCAATTCAGAGTACAGTGAACTCTCATACTATGAGATAGCCATTAGATTGTATTTGGCTTGTGTAAATGTATGTTTATGTCCTTGTGCACGGTGTCAAAGTAAGGCTTTTATGTGCCCGGTGAGGGAGTGAGACAGTGGGGTCGAGGCCTTGGCCAATATGTCCCTCATGGTTGAGCTCATCCAGCTGACATTATTTATGACCCTGGGAAGGTCTCTTATCATTTAAAGATCCACGGTCCACAGAGCAACTTAAAAAATAAATAGTTGGACAAATTATTAAGATGTGTGGTCCAAAGACATGAAGAACATCAGTCAAGTTTTTTTTTAAACAACTGTTTCCTTTGGCGGCAAACCAACAGCTAACAAATGCATTCCCTGGCAGATGA
This sequence comes from Coregonus clupeaformis, assembly GCF_020615455.1. Lineage (NCBI taxonomy): Eukaryota > Metazoa > Chordata > Actinopteri > Salmoniformes > Salmonidae > Coregonus > Coregonus clupeaformis. The sequence goes on along the minus strand of NC_059204.1, from coordinate 1,347,380 downwards.
AAGTATGAGCCATTCGTGATCATGGCTTGATCCCCATTCATTTACAGTATCTGTTCTGTTTTTCACCCGGAGGCTTTTGATACTGTGAGAGTTTTAGGGAAAAATAGGCCCCTATATGGTTGACTGTCTAAATTCTATTCAAATGACACTTGTGTTACATCAAAGGTCCCCAGCAGGTCAGAATGTAAGCCGCCTCATTGTTTTCCTAAACTCACAACTCATATTAGTTGATATTTAATAAAGCAGAGAGAATGTCTTATGTTTTGCAATTCCATGAATTCAACATTTCCCTTGATAACTGAGGGAAAGGAAATCAATCGGCCAGACTAAAACACGCAGTACTAAACTCCCCTCAGGCTCAAGTTCTCTCACTTGTTTTTCTGGATTTAAAAGGGGGTCCACTCTGGCCCGGTCTATGTTTGCCAGTTCAAATACACAGTGAGGCAGAGGCTCAGGAACAGTGTGAGCTCCCCCTCCAACGCCTCTCTCAAAGATAGTAACCCCTCCTTGTGCCCCAGAGGAGTTGACCCCATTCCACATTTTACCCTAAAGCAAAACTTCTCTCCAGACAAAACAACATGGGTTCCCCAGGATATTTTTTTTGTTTACTGGGTGAATCTTGGGAACCTGAAAGAACATTAAAGCCAAGGTGGCAGGGTCGTCTTTCTGTTTGTTGCTTCATACAGAGGTGTTTACATGGCCAATGGTTGTTCATTACTGGTCCCCAAGACCTCCATGTGTGTGAATTAGTTACTCGAAATGTGTTGTTTATCCCTCAAAAACCACTGTCATGTGACTGTGAAAACTCTGTCTGCATCCTCAAACAACTTTAGTGCTAGAGAAGAGAGGCTGGACAGACATTGTGGTTTGTGGCTACTTTCTGTGGAGAGCAAAGAGGTTTATCACTCCATAACGTTTTTTTCCTCCTCTTTCATCCCAAACAGATGTCCTATGTGTCATCATGCCACAGCCAACCCACAATCATTCGTCTGGAGCAGTATTAGTGGATTTGAGGATTTATTTTAAGGTATGCATATTGTGAAACACACAATCAGATGAATTGTTTTTGGTTGTGGATAACTTTCAGATCACAGTTTGAAAAGTACATTGAATTACATTTTAATTTGACGTTTGGAATAGTCACCATCTGTAATTTCCACAACGGATTTAAAATAATCTAACCGTTTGAAAATGAATATTGGCTACTTTTGATAGGCTTCAGGAATTAGGTCTATTTTTGAATTACTGGCATAAACTGAAAGTGGAGGCAGATTCTGTATATTCATCACTTCACAATAAACAATTGTGTCAATTCTACCAGTTAATAGGCACTGAAACTATTGGACTTCAGCTATTTTTAACTGTTGTATGTGTTGAAACAAACAAACAAGCTCAATTCCAATGTTCTTAGTAGATACAGTCAGTCATCACCAAAGGAAACCCTCCATAACCATCAAAATTACGTTGATCAAGTCTTCGACTAGAGACGATAAGGGACTCCATTGAACCAACACTTCAGTGGACACTTTCCGAATCTCAGTCTGAGGCTTCTGTTATAGTTCTTTCCTTTGTCCTGTACATTTTTTATAGATTAACCAGTACTTCTGTGCTCCCATCTCCCCCTACACTACAGTAAGGCCTCATGCAAAAGAGTGCCGTTAGCTGGATAACAAGCACAAATGGAATCAATTAGAGACTTGCCACAGCAGCCTGATTTATTTTTCTTCCATGACATGACCTCCCCAGGGCTGCACTCAGACAGACAGACAATAGAGGGGCCTTTCTCCTAGCCTCCCCTTAAGATGAACACATATCCTCAGGACCCTCTGTTTTGACAGGTGTCCAGCGGTAAAGCCTGTGCTAAAACTTGATCTTGTTCTTCTGTTCACGGCTAATATAAAGGGGGATACACACATACGTAGACTTTTCTAGAACGGTTCTTTGGAAAGTACACTGTAGAAATGCCTTTTTAGAAGGCATTTCGGTATCTGCGGAACTCAGTCCCTTGTTTTGACTATCATACAGTAAGTACAGCCAACGATCTATGCTCGACTGTTGGCTTGTCAATTTAAATATTCCACACAATTCCGATTCATTATGGTGTCTCTCAGGGTTTGCACTCTTGAATGTCATTCTCTTGGCTAGCTTTGGAGAAAGAGAGGAGGACAGAAGACCAGATGACACCCCAGCTCAGCAGAATTAAGCAATGTTTAATTAAATACTACAGGAGAGAGTTATCATGGATGGCGTATGAAAGGCCCAAGGCCAGAGCAGCAGAATAGTTTCTCGTCCCTCATATGGAACAGGCATAGTCCCGTCGCTGGGGATCCATTACTGTAACTACACGTGGAGTGGTCGGCTGTTGCATAAGGAGAGAGCAAACTCCACAAACAACCCATGGCTCAGATGCCTTTTCCATCTGTCTGAGACATCTTGGGAGTGGGAGGGTTCTGAGCGTTATTTAAAAGGCCCTCCACTACTCTTTTCACATTGGTACTGGACCTATGAATAAAGTGAGGGTTTCCCTTTCACCATATGATTGACTCTCTCATTGAGTGCTTAAGATAGATACACATCTAATCAATACGTCATCTGTGCTTATTATCTCATATCTATTTAACTCAAATCATTTTTGTTGAAGTGAGCTAAATAGCATAGGGCTATGTATTGAAATTCTCCTCATGGGCTGTAAAAGTAAGTACCAAGAACTCTCTTTGAGGCTCCAAATGAAACTTGCGCATTCTCACACGTATACCAAGTGCACAATACTCACTCCTTGTTTTCCTCTGTTCCTTTACCAGACAGATGTTGTTGGCAATTCCATGCCACCCCACCAAAAGGCATAATTTCCTTTGACGCAGATTTCCTGTCTTGCTTTTTTTCCCCTCCTGCAGTATTTTGACATGTTAATGACACGGTCAGAGATAAGAGTGGAGTACATGAGATGCTTGCAGTTTCTTAATTGGAAGCAGACCTCAGTCACTTTCCTCTTTGGCCGTGACTCAAGTAGTGTTGAGTCACTGAACACTGGTCACCACTGAGTCAGTGAGCAGTGTTTATGTCAAACTGCACCACCCCTCTATACAAGGATGGACAGTGACAAGAAATCATCCCGGCAGTTCTAACACACCAGACAATTTTTTTCTCCCCTCGAGGCCCCCATTATTAGCCAAATAATAATATTTCTGCACTAAAGATGGACCAGCCCCCCTGGTATTTGCCAGAATTGCCCTATGGCCAGTCCATCTCTGCCTCTATACCCAACTTAAGGATGAGCGGCCCACTGAACATAACTCATCTCTAATAATGCTGTGTCATTACGATACAAATTACTTTCAAATAGTGAGCTTCAAAGCATCCACCTCCTTATAAAAGTCCTTTATATAAATGAGTTTTAGTCTTTGTAACGACCCGTTAACAAACTGTCCAGACAAGTAATATACTATTCCCTGAAGAGGGGACCTGGTCTCCGTGGGACACAAGGAAATTCCAAAACCACGTCAAAGTTGATCTTTTTGTGGCCAACTGTGTTTACAAAAGGGAAGTATGAAATACCAAGACTATACGGCAGGGATCATCAACTAGATTCAGTCACGGGACAATTTTTTCTTGAGGGGATGCTCGGGGGGCCGGAACATAATTACAAATAATTTGTAGACTGGAAATTGACCGCAAGAAGCCTAAACAGATATAATGTTTGACTAAAACATAATAATTTCAAACCTTGCTTACATTTGTATACGATCACGTCTCTCTATTATGTGTGGGAATACTTGGAAACAGATTTCTTAAATTAATTAATTAAATTAATATCACTTGGAGCTGATTTCCTGGTGTTTTTAGAGTCTTTTATGTCCAACAATAAAACATTTTTTATATTTTTTGCTTAGAAAACTTTGGGGGCCAAATAAAACCACCAAGTTCGGCCCGCAGGTGTGACGAGCACTGAGTATACGAAGAGGCAGGACGCAGACGCAGGAATTAACAAGGTCAAGGTTGACTTAATAATGAGAAAGAGAATAACAAAGAGAGAGTAAACGACACAACGCTTAACAATCACACACAACACAATACTAAACAGTCCAGGGCTAAATAGGGGTGCTGATGAGATGATAAGGTACAGGTGCGCTGGAGGTGATTAGGGTGCGTTGGGTTTCCATTCCGGTGTTGCCGAGGTGGTGCGCTCAGACCGTGGCTCAGTAGACCGGTGAATCAGAGCGCCGGAGGGGAGCAATGGGAGGAGACGTGACAGTACCCCCCCCCGGACGCGCGACTCCAGCCGCAGGACGTCGCGGGCCAGGAGGACGACCCTGAGGATGAGGAGCGGGCCGGTCAGGGCGGCGTCGGTGGAAGTCCCGAATTAGGTTGGGGTCCAGAAAGTCCCCAGCCGGAACCCAGCTCCTCAGGACCATACCCCTCAAAGTCCACCAGGTAATGGAGCCGTCCCCCACGGAACCTGGAGTCCAGCAGGTCCCTCACCGCATACGCTTGACTTCCGTCAATGTCCAGGGGCGGAGGTGGCGTACCCCGGGGGACGGCATCCGCCAGAGGACCAGGAACCACCGGCCTGAGGAGAGACACATGAAAAGTGGGTGACACGGTAATGAGGGGGAAGGAGCAGCCGGTATGATACCTCATTTATCCCGCCGGAGGACCTTAAACGGCCCCACAAACCGGGGGCTCAATTTCTTGCAGGGCAGGTGGAGAGGGAGGTTTTTTGTGGACAGCCAGACACGATCACTAGGCTGGAATACAGGGGCCTCACTGCGGTGGCGGTCGGCTTGGTCCTTCTGCCGACGAATGGCCCTCTAGTGGCTCAGCGTTCAACACCATAGTGCCCTCAAAGCTCATCACTAAGCTAAGGATCCTGGGACTAAACACCTCCCTCTGCAACTGGATCCTGGACTTCCTGACGGGCCGCCCCCAGGTGGTAAGGGTAGGTAACAACACATCTGCCACGCTGATCCTCAACACGGGGGCCCCTCAGGGGTGCGTGCTCAGTCCCCTCCTGTACTCCCTGTTCACCCATGACTGCATGGCCAGGCCAGGCACGACTCCAACACCATCATTAAGTTTGCCGATGACACAACAGTGGTAGGCCTGATCACTGACAACGATGAGACAGTCTATAGGGAGGAGGTCAGAGACCTGGCTGTGTGGTGCCAGGATAACAACCTCTCCCTCAACGTGACAAAGACAAAGGAGATGATTGTGGACTACAGGAAAAAAAGAGGACTGAGCACGCCCCCATTCTCATCGACGGGGCTGTAGTGGAACAGGTTGAGAGCTTCAAGTTCCTTGGTGTCCACATCACCAACGAACCATCATGGTCCAAACACACCAAGACAGTCGTGAAGAGGGCACGACAAAGCCTATTCCCCCTCAGGAGACTCAAAAGATTTGGCATGGGTCCTCAGATCCTCATACAGTTCTACAGTTGCACCATCGAGAGCATCCTGACTGGTTGCATCACCACCTGGTATGGCAACTGCTCGGCCTCCGACCGCAAGGCACTACAGAGGGTAGTGCGTACGGCTCAGTACATCACTGGGGTCAAGCTTCCTGCCATCCAGGACCTCTATACCAGGCGGTGTCAGAGGAAGGCCCTCAAAATTGTCAAAGGCTCCAGCCACCCTAGTCATAAACTGTTCTCTCTGCTACCGCACGGCAAGCGGTACCGGAGCGCTTATGTCCAAATGGCTTCTCAACAGCTTCTATCCCCAAGCCATAAGACTCCTGAACAGCTAATCATGGCTACCCGGACTATTTGCACTGCCCACCCCCACCCCATCTTTTTACGCTGCTGCTACTCTGTTAATTATTTATGCATAGTCACTTTAACTCTACCCACATGTACATATTACCTCAACTACCTCAACTAGCCGGTGCCCCCGCACATTGACTCTGCACCGGTACCCCCCTGTATATAGCCTCCCTACTGTTATTTTATTTTACTTCTGCTCTTTTTTTCTCAACACTTTTTTGTTGTTGTTGTTTATTTTACTTTTTGATTATAAAATAAATGCATTGTTGGTTAAGGGCTGTAAGTAAGCATTTCATGGTAATGTCTACACCTGTTGTATTCGGCACATGTGGCAAATACAATTTGATTTGATTTGACATGGGCGGGGTCCCAGACCTGTCCGGCCCTGTGGAACCACTCGTCGACAGCGGGCGCATCGGTCTGGCTAGGTGTCCAAGGGGCCAGGGCCGGCTGGTACCCTAGGACGCACTGGAAGGGAGTGAGCCCCGTGGAGGAGTGAACGAGGGAGTTCTGGGCATATTCTGCCAAGGGAAAAAACCTTGCCCACTCACCCTGCCAGTCCTGACAGTGGCAACGAAGAAACCTCCCCAGCTCCTGGTTCATGCGTTCCACCTGCCCATTCGACTGAGGCCTATACCCGGAAGTGAGGCTGGCCGTGGCCCCGATCTTCTCCAGGAAAGCCTTTCACACTCGCGAGGTGAATTGGGGGCCACGGTCCGAGACGATGTCCTCCGAAAGTCCATAATGCCGGAAGACCTGTTGGAACAGGACCTCAGCGACCTGGAGAGCAGAAGGAAGACCAGTTAGTGGCAAAAAACGGCATGATTTGGAGAACCGATCTATGATCACCATGACTATGGTGAAGCCGTCAGAATGTGGGAGGTCGGTGACAAAGTCTATGGACAGGTGTGACCAAGGTCGCTGAGGCACTGGTAGAGGAACTAGTTTTTTGGAACAGGAGTTGACATAGCGGGAGACATCAGAAGATAAGGTGGGTCACCAATATTTTTGTGCTAGAGAATGCAGGGTGCGCGTAATACCAGAGTGCCCTGCCATAAGGGTGATGTGCTCCCAGATCAGCAGGCGGTCACGGACACTGGTGGGTACATACACACACCTCAGAGGGGCGTTGCCAGGCGCTGGGTCCTCCTGAGCCGCCAGGCGGATGTCTTCGTCCACATCCCAAACGACAGGTGCAACGATAAGAGACGAGGGCAGGACAGGACCCCCCATATCCTTCCTTTCTCCGGTATGGTGCATCCTGGAGAGTGTGTCGGCTTTCACATTCTGGGATCCTGGGCGGTAGGACAGAATGTTTTGAAAGAGAGTAAGAAATTGGGCCCACCTGGCTTGATGAGAGTTCATCCGTTTCGCTGCCCGTATGTGCTCCAAATTCCGGTGGTCAGTAAGAATCCAGAATGGATGGACTGCGCCCTCCAGCCAGTGTCTCCATTCCTCCAGAGCGAGGAGCACCGCCAACAGCTCCCTGTCTCCAACTTCATAGTTCCTCTCTGCGGGGGTAAGCTTTTTAGAGAGAAAGGCACAGGGATACATTTTCTCTGGCTTACCGTGCCGCTGGGTGAGGACCACACCCACGCCCTCCTCCGATGCGTCCACATCCAGGATGAAAGGACGAGATGGATCTGGGTGTTTTAGGATGGGCGCTGTGGTGAACCTCTCCTTCAGCCTCTTGAAGGCAGCGTCAGCCTCAGGATTCCAGGCCAGCTTCTGAGGCCCACCCTTAAGGAGAGAGGTGAGCGGGGCAGCTATGGAGCTGAAGGACCTGATGAAACGCCGGTAGAAATTGGCGAAGCCCAGGAAGCTCTGTAGGCCCTTGATGGTGGTGGGGACTGGCTATGACCTGACGGCGTCTGTCTTCACTCTTTCCATGAACACCCCCTGAGGACTGATCCTGTATCCCAGGAAGGAGATGGCCTGTTGGTGGAATTCGCATTTCTCCCCCTTCACCAACAGGCTGTGTTCCCGGAGGGGGAGTAGGACAGCTCGGACATCCCTGACGTGCTCCTCGAATGTAGCCGAGTAGATCAGGATATTGTCTATGTACACCACTACCTGTCTACTCAGCATGTCTCGGAACATGTCATTGACGAAGGACTGGAACACAGAAGGTGCATTGGCGAGGCCGTAGGGTAGTGCTGAATGCTCTCTTCCACTCGTCTCCTTCCCGGATTCAGATCAGGTTGTAGGCACTCCTCTGGTCCAACATGGTGTAGTACCGGGCCCCTCGTGGCTGCTCGATGGCCGACGGAACCAGAGGGAGGGGGTACCGGTACTTGGTGGTGACTGTGTTCAGCCCCCTGTAGTCAATGCATGGTCTCAGTCCTCCGTCTTTTTTGGCCACGAAGAAGAAGCTGGCGGAGGCAGGAGAGGTAGAGCATATGATGAACCCCTGTTTCAGGGTCTCAGCCACATACTTCTCTATGGCCTCAGTCTCCGCCATGGAAAGGGGGTAAATGCGACTCTTCGGGGGGTGTTGTCCCTCCAGTAGGTCAATGGTGCAGTCCCAGGGCCTGTGAGGAGGGAGACACGTAGCCTTTAATGAAGAGAAGACATCGGAGAGATCTGCATACTCATGTGGAATGTTGGGCTGGAGGGCGGACTCCGGACTCTCCACTGACGTGGAACAACAAACCACCGGCAGGCAGGTCTTCCGGCATGAGGTGGACCAGGCTGTGATCCTCTTGGTGATCCAATTGATGGTGGGGTTGTGTAGTCTGATCCAGGGCAATCCCAAGACGATCCGGTGAAGGGGTGACGTGACGATGTGGAATGACAGCTCCTCGTGGTGCTCCGATAGTGTAGGAATGGTGATGGTGATGGGGAGAGTGATGTGCGTAATGGTGCCTGATCCAAGGCGTTTATTGTCCAGCGAGGTGAAGTGTAGTGGAGATGGCAGTGGCATGGTGGGCAACCCCCATTCAGAGACCAGCTCCCTATCTATAAGGTTCCCCACTGATCCGGAATCTATCATTGCAGTAGAAATGGAAGAGAAGGAATAACCAGTCACTGTTATGGGAACTAAAAACAATGGTTTTGTGATAGGAGATGATGTAACACTCACAGAGCGGCTACGGGAGTCATACCGCCTAGATAGGGAGCTGCCAGGAGCTCTGTGGTCTGTGATGGTGTAGGGGGTGCTGCCCACCTCCATGGTTGAGGACTCTGAGGCAGGATGGCTTCCATAGCTCAGATGGGGTGAGCGCTGAGGCTCCGGGAGGTGTTGGGAACGCCGTCTCTATATCAACATGGCATCAAGATGGATGGACGTGGTGATGAGGGTATCAAGGTCCATCTCATCGTCCCGACATGCGAGTTCCGTCTTAATGTCCTCCCGTAAGCCTCTCCTGAAGGCCGTGCGCAGAGCACGCTCATTCCAGCCGGACGACGCCGCCACCGTGCGAAAGCTCAGAGCGTACTCGGACGCGGGCCCCTCTCTCTGTTGTAGATGGAGGAGACGCTCACCCCCGTCCTTTCCCTCCATGGGATGATCAAACACAGCCCTGAACCAAGCGAGGAAGGTGGAGTAGGGAAGCGCCACTGCCTCCTCTCCTTCCCAGACTGCCGTGGCCCAATCCAGCGCCTTTCCTTTAAGTAGCGAAATCACCAGCGCTATCCTGGCTTGGTCAGATGGATATGCCCCAGGCTGACGCGCCAGATAAAGTGAAACCTGTAGCAGGAAGCCGCTACATTTAGTAGTTTTACCGTCATAGCGATCCGGTAGGGCGAGGGTTCCCTCAGAAGTGGGTGATAGCACGGGAACAGGTGGATTGGATGCACTCGCCGCTCCCTGAGGTGGAACCAGAGCGCTGGGCAGATTATGCAGAGTTTGGAGCACTACCTGCATGGCGGCGTTCAACTGGGCCTGCTGCTGCTGGTGCTGGTCGAGGCACTGGGAAACTCCTGCTGCATCCATTTTTGTTTGGTGTGTGATTCTGTGACGAGTGCTGAGTATACGAAGAGGCAGGACGCAGACGCAGGAATTAACAAGGTCAAGGTTTACTTAATAATGAGAAAGAGAATAACAAAGAGAGAGTAAACGACACGACGCTTAACAATCACACACAACACAATACTAAACAGTCCAGGGCTAAATAGGGGTGCTGATGAGATGATGAGGTGCAGGTGCGCTGGAGGTGATTAGGGTGTGTTGGGTTTCCATTCCGGTGTTGCGCTCAGACCGGTGGCTCAGTAGACCGAGGGGAGCAACGGGGAGGAGACGTGACAGCGGACTATAGCTAACGGACTATAGCTAACCACTCACATACAGTATATAAATAATGATGTGATTTATGAATAAAAAAACAACAGATTGTTTATTTTGCTATTGAAAATCTAACAATCCCATGTTATAGAGATGCAGACACTCCTTCCAGCTTTCCCTCCTGAAACTGTTCAGTGAAGTCAGTCTGAGTATGAAACTTTAATTATGATCATACTTTGCATCTGTTTAGATTCAGAGGAGCAATCTGCTGGTGACTCACCCCTCAAAGTTGTATTTGTTCCATTATCCTCAACAGCCTATTTAGCCATAAAACCTATACAAGGTTAAACAACCCAAGTTAACTCTGTTTAAAGACGCTTTTTAAAGTTTAGTTGCAAATTGTTTACCTTAAATTTTGGCTTGAATCTTTCCTGAATGGTTCATATACATGTATACTATAACATGAATCAGTTTATGAAACCTTAGTTTTAGGTTGTGCCCCTTTCTGTCCATTGAGGTAATTTCTAGACAATATTTTTTCCATTTTATGGGACCACTTTTGGTGCAAGAGCACCCACCTGCAGAGGCAAAAGTTCTGTATAGCGTCTTTAAGAAAGACTTGTGGATTATGGATGATTTTGATTAGTCCCGTTTCTTCCAAATAGCGACTATTAAATGAAATCCTCATAGGCCGTGTGATTTGGCAGGAGATTTAGATTCTTTAGCAGGCATCACTTTCCTAACCCTGGTAAATGACCATAAAACCAACTGCAAACAATGAAAGACCGACCCACCCTGGTTTTCATAAAGCATATGTTCTTGGACACACCTCAAAGTGAACAAACCAAATGTTTGTAATGGTGTTATGTTTTTCATGCAAACAACTGATTTATCAAGGAAAGCTGAGCAGCATATGGTTTGATTCCATTGTCCTGAGTCTTCTTGTTTGTGTTCTGTCCTTCTGTCCACCCTCCCATCCCAATGTTTGAATACGGACGTGAGACACAACAGCTGTCCACTAGTAACTATAGCCTAAAAGATGCAGGGGTTTCATTTTTTCCAACGAAGTTTGGAATAAAACACTTCGTCTTAGTTATACAAGTAAAATAGTATTTTCAGTGAGCGGGGACAGGGGTTACGACATACTGGTCAGCCTTGACCTCTCCCATGCTCCTCAGAGATAAATGGGGTGAGGATGGGGTGAGAAGTGGTGGAATAAGGGATGAGTATGGGAGCGCTGTGATAGAATTCTATGAGGAGCACTAGGATTGCGCTGTGTGAATAATGTGAATCTGTATATGCCAAAACAACCTTATGAGGGAGGGAATCAGAGCCAGGGGGCCGGAGAGCAGAGAGCCAGGCACAGCCAAAGCTTAGCACACACGCACACTTTCCTGACGTGAAACAGACTGGCAGTGGACCGAGTCATCATCAGTCATGGACTCGGAACCTTCTCCCAGTCACGCACTCGTAAGTATACTCATATGCATGCACACACGCACGCACACTCGCACACGCACGCACACATGCACACACACACACACACACACAGACACACACTCCTGATCAGGACCACTTTGTCCTCTGTGGTTGCCTAGCTCACAGAGCTGTGATGTGTGTATTTCTTCCTAGTCCTCCCCCAGGTCTGCAGACCAGACCTCCCAGGAAAAGAGACCTACAGTATCAGAACCTACCCACCCAGACAGGCTGTGAAAAAGGGTACTACTTTCCATTTCATTATCATCGGCTGCTTCCCAAATGTCACCCAATTCCCTATGTAGTGCACTTCTTTTGACCAGGGCTCATAGGGCTCTGGTCAAAAGTAGTGCACTATATAGGGAATAGGGTGCCACTTGAGACGCAGCCATTATCTCCCCCTATAGAAACCTATTAACTTTTCCACCAGAACTCGTATTCTACCTCCTTTACTGTATTATGATGACTTGGAGCTGTAAAAGGGAAACAGATGCTGTCCTGCTCCATGAAACAATTTGGCAAGGACAATTATTACCATATAGGGCGGACAACTGACCAACTGAAGATAAGTAGGTCCATAGCAAAATGTTGCCTAACATGGTTACGAAAACAAAGGTTCAGCAAAAGGAATTAAAAAAAAAAAACATTTTGCAATGGGGATCTTAGCGGGTGACAGCATATAAGAAGTGCACAATCGCTTTTCTGAAGGTAACCCAGTGTCTGTCAGTTAATGCTGGAAATTAAGCTTGTAATCCATAGAGTTCAGCAACGCCAACAATTGCTTTGCGGTTACAGGCAAAAACTAAATTTGGTCTGCTTGAGGACATGAACCTTTACATTGCTGCACTGGCTGATTACATTTACTAGAGAACTAGACCATGTCTCAACAAATTGAGCTAGACATCCTTTTGTTGCACAGTCATTCCAGCCAGACAAAACATAATTACAGTCTAAAGAGTGGCCCTCAGAGCTGCACTCCACGGCTCCTTAGTGATCTAGGAGGGCCCCTGGTCAGAGATGAGAGTTTATGGAGGGCAGAATTTCAAAAGTTTGCATATGTCAGACAGAGGTTGTGTCCCAAATGGCACCCTATTCCCTATTGACCAGGGCCCATAGCGCATATTAAACCTATGTAGTGCACTACTCTTGACCAGGGCCCATAGGGCTCAGGTCAAAAGTAGTGCACTATGTAGGGAATAGGGTGCTATTTGGGATGGAGCCAGAGCCTTGTTTTCTCTCCAGGATGACCAATACATTTCCTGTTCTGAAGAATGTTACAGAAGTTTCCCATTAAGTCCTTTTGACTGTTTTAACTGGTTTCGTGTGCGCTAACTAATACATATCTTGAGTCAGCCATTGCTGGTTAGTGTGCACCATTAAGCCATGCTGACAAGAGTGTAAATAATCCTGAGAATGTACATGAGGATTACGTTGTCTGTTTAAAGCAAGACTCAGTAAGTCTCATTTACGTCATTTGTGATTGTGAAATATCAACCTGTTGGGGCGACAAAACAAACCCAGGCAAGACATAATGTAAGCAAACCCAGGCAAGACATAATGTAAACAAACCCAGGCAAGACATAATGTAAACAAACCCAGGCAAGACATAATGTAAACTAACCCAAGCAAGACATAATCTAAACAAATCCAGGCAAGACATAATCTAAACAAACCCAGGCAAGACGTCATAACGTGCTCTATCTGAGAGTTCTCAAGTGGCCGCTCGGCCAGCCGCCCTTCGATCAGTCAGTATCAGACAGCTGGTGTTCTCATTTGCGTGTAGCCTACACAAGCATGTAGGTTACTCTACTGTATAAAAATACAAATGTAAAAGTGGAGTCAGCTATGAACGTTACAGAAGTAAAATGTAATTCTACAGTTGAAGTCGGAAGTTTACATTCACCTTAGCCAAATACATTTATACTCAGTTTTTCACAATTCCTGACATTTAATCCAAGTAAAATTTCCCTGTCTTAGGTCAGTTAGGATCACCACTTTATTTTAAGAATGTGAAATGTCAGAATAATAGTAGAGAGAATGATTTATTTCAGCTTTTTATTTCTTTCATCACATTCCCAGTGGGTCAAAAGTTTACATACACTCAGTTAGTATTTGGTAGCATTGCCTTTAAATTAATTAACTTGGGTCAAACGTTTCAGGTAGCCTTCCACAAGCTTCCCACAACAAGTTGGGTGAATTTTGGCCCATTCCTCCTGACAGAGCTGGTGTAACTGAGTCAGGTTTGTAGGCCTCCTTGCTCGCACACACTTTTTCAGTTCTGCCCACAAATGTTCTATAAGATTGAGGTCAGGACTTTGTGATGGCCACTCCAATACCTTGACTTGATTGTCCTTAAGCCATTTTGCCACAACTTTGGAAGTATGCTTGGGGTCATTGTCCATTTGGAAGACCCATTTGCGACCAAGCTTTAACTTCCTGACTGATGTCTTGAGATGTTGCTTCAATATATCCACATAATTTTCCTTCCTCATGATGCCATCTATTTTGTGAAGTGCACCAGTCCCTCCTGCAGCAAAGCATCCCCACAGCATGATGCTGCCACCCCCGTGCTTCACGGTTGGGATGGTGTTCTTCGGCTTGCAAGCAGCCCCCTTTTTCCTCCAAACATAACAATGGTCTTTATGGCCCAAAAGTTCTATTTTTGTTTCATCAGACCAGAGGACATTTCTCCAAAAAGTACGATCTTTGTCCCCATGTGCAGTTGCAAACCGTAGTCTGTCTTTTTTTATGGCGGTTTTGGAGCAGTGGCTTCTTCCTTGCTGAGCGGCCTTTCAGGTTATGTCGATACAGGACTCGTTGTACTGTGGATAAAAATATTTTTGTACCAGTTTCCTCAAGCAACTTCACAAGGTCCTTTGTTGTTGTTCTGGGATTGATTTGCACTTTTCGCATCAAAGTACGTTAATCAGAACGCGTCTCCTTCCTAAGCGGTATGACGGATGCGTGGTCCCATGGTGTTTATACTTGCGTACTATTGTTTGTACAGATGAACGTGGTACCTTTGGTTTGGAAATTGCTCTCAAGGATGAACCAGACTTGTGGAGGTCTACACATTTTTTTCTGAGGTCTTGGCTGATTTCTTTTGATTTTCCCATGATGTCAAGCAAAGAGGCACTGAGTTTGAAGGTAGGCCTTGAAATACATCCACAGGTACACCTCCAATTGACTCAAATGATGTCAATTAGCCTATCAGAAGCTTCTAAAGCCATGACATACTTTTCTGGAATTTTCCAAGCTGTTTAAAGGCACAGTCAACTTAGTGTATGTAAACTTCTGACCCACTGGAATTGTGATACAGTGAATTATAAGTGAAATAATCTGTCTGTAAACAATTGTTGTAAAAATTACTTGTGTCATGCACAAAGTAGATGTCCTAACCGACTTGCCAAAACTATAGTTTGTTAGCAAGAAATGTGTGGAGTGGTTGAAAAACAAGTTTTAATGACTCCAACCTAAGTGTATGTAAACTTCTGACTTCAACTGTACATAGATAAGTTCAACAATATAGGCCATCTACTGTGGTGCAATGGTAGCGCTGTTATCTGCTTGATCTCTTGCAGTGCAAACACCTGCCTGGAAAAGTAGACCCTCAGCAGCTATAGGGTTGAGCTTCTCCATCTGTCGGAGGCCTGCCCCATCCTGTGAAGCATGGGAGGGGGCGGATTTCCTCGTCCTTCTCACCAGCCGTGATTTTGGGCAGCTCCATGGTAAGAAATGTGACTGTTCCTGGTGCAAAAACAATGTCCTATCCCAGAGCTCAAGTAAATGACATTACTAAGCTGCTACTGTATGTACTACGCCAGGACATGGACATCGATTCTATCGTAGTCCATGTGGGTTTTAATGACATTATGAAGGGCAGCTTTGAACAGTTGAAACTGGATTTCAAAGAGCTGATTGACTCTCTGCTAGACACTAATAAAAGGCCCACCATATCTGGCCCTGTGCCCTCTCTGAATCTTGGTATTGAACGCTTTAGCAGGATTCTTTCTCTTCACAACTGGCTACGTGATTATTGCAGCTCAATGGGTGTAACTTTGTTGACAATTTCGATACCTTTTGGAAACAAAACACGTTTTATAAGGAGGATGGGATCCACCCAAATCATTTGGGTTCCTGAATCCTTTCACAGCATTATAAGGCTGCGTTGAGACAATGACTTATCAATGACCCAAGCCCAGCTCAGTTAATCCCTACCATTGTGTCGCTGAGTCATCATAATGCTTTAGCAAATGTACATTATACCAGGGGCATTGGTAGACACAATGTAAGTAACCTAATCTATGTCCCTCTAACTGCCCTGTATGCCTCTGCTGATCCTACAGCTATTGTATGCAGCAATCATGTGTCTATGAACCAGATTTATGCTGTTAGCACTGATGCGGTGTGCCCTAGTAGGAAGTCCACTGTGTGCCATTAAACCCCTACAACTTATCCAGAACGCTGCAGCCCATCTGGTGTTCAACCTTCCCAAGTTATCTCATGTCACCCTGCTCCTCCGCACACTCCACTGGCTTCCAGTTGAAGCTCGCATCTACTACAAAACCATGGTGCTTGCCTATGGAGCTGTGAGGGGAACGACACCTCCTTACCTTCAGGCTCTGATCCTACACCCAAACGAGGGCACTACTTTCATCCACCTCTGGCCTGCTAGCCCCCCTACCTCTACGGAAGCACAGTTCCCGCTCAGCCCAGTCAAAGCTATTCGCTACTCTGGCACCCCAATGGTGGAACAAGCTCCCCCACAATGCCAGGACAGCGGATTCACTGACCACCTTCCGGAGACACTTGAAACCCTACCTCTTTAAGGAATACCTGGAATAGTATAACAGTAATCCTTCTACCCACCCTCCCCCACCCCCCCCATAAAAAATAAAAAAAGGGAGTGGTTGTCCCACTGGCTATCCTAAATTGAATGCACCAATTTGTAAGTCGCTCTGGATAAGAGCGTCTGCTAAATGACTTAAATGTAAATGTAAATGCAGCTCACCCTGCACTAACATAAATAACATGAGAATATCTACTTCTGCTAAGCTTCCCAATAAAATGACTGATGATTGGCTGAGAGAAATTGATGCTTCTACATCTGCATTGCTTGCTGTTTGGGGTTTTAGGCTGGGTTTCTGTATAGCACTTTGTGACATCTGCTGATTTAAAAAGGGCTTTACAAATAACATTTGATTGATTGATTGATTAAAGCAATGAAAACAAGCAACCATCCCAGAAAAGTGCTCAAAATAGCCCACGTTAACATATGTAGCTGAAGAAACAAGGTTCATGAAGTTAATAACTTGCTAGTAACAGATTACATTCATATTCTGACTATCTCTGAAACTCACTTAGACAATAACTTTGATGATACAGTTGTAGCAATTCAAGGTTATAACATTTACAGAAAAGACAGAAATGCCAGTGCTGAAGGTGTTGCTGTTTATATTCAGAACCACATTCCTGTAAAGATTAAAGAGGATCTCATGTTAAATACTGTTGAAGTAATATGGCTACAGGTTCATCTGCCTTACCTAAAGGTGCCAACCCTTAGTAAACTTTTTGAAAAAAATGGTGTTTCACCAGATACAATGCTATTTTACAGTAAACAAATTGACAACAGACTTTCAGCACGCTTATAGAGAAGGACATTCAACAAGCACAGCACTTACACAAATGACTGATGATTGGCTGAGAGAAATTGATGATTAAAAAAAGATTGTGGGGGCTGTTTTGTTAGACTTCAGTGCGGCTTTTGACATTATCGATAGTAGTCTGCTACTGGAAAAATGTATGTGTTATGGCTTTGAGTAAAGCCAGTGTGTTTATGTATGCGGATGACTCAACACTATACACGTCAGCTACTACAGCGACTGAAATGACTGCAACACTTAACAAAGACCTGCAGTTAGTTTCAGAATGGGTGGCAAGGAATAAATTAGTCCAAAATATTTCAAAAACTAAAAGCATGGTATTTGGGACAAATCATTCACTAAACCCTAAACCTGAACTAAATCTTGTAATGAATAATGTGGAAATTGAGCAAGTTGAGGTGACTAAACTGCTTGGAGTAACCCTGGATTGTAAACTGTCATGGTCAAAACATATTGGTACAACAGTAGCTAAGATGGGGAGAAGTCTGTCTATAATAAAGTGTTGCTCTACCTTCTTAACAGCACTATCAACAAGGCAGGTCCTACAGGCTCTAGTTTTGTCGCACCTGGACTACTGTTCAGTCGTGTGGTCATGTGCCACAAAGAGGGACTTAGGAAAATTGCAATTGGCTCAGAACAGGGCAGCACGGCTGGCCATTGGATGTACACAGAGAGCAAAAATTAATAATATGCATGTCAATCTCTCCTGGCTCAAAGTAGAGGAGAGATTGACTTCATCACTACTTGTATTTGTGAGAGGTGTTGACATGTTGAAAGCACCGAGCTGTCTGTTTAAACGACTAGCACACAGCTCAGACACCCATGCATACCTCACAAGACATGCCACCAGAGGTCTCTTCACAGTCCCCAAGTCCAGAACAGACAATGGGAGGCGCACAGTACCACATAGAGCCATGACTACAGTCGTGGTCAAAAGTTTTGAGAATGACACAAGTATTAGTCTTCACAAAGTTTGCTGCTTCAGTGGTTTTAGATATTTTTGTCAGATGTTACTATGGTATACTGAAGTATAATTACAAGCATTCCATACGTGTCAAAGGCTTTTATTGACAATTACATTAAGTTTATGCAAAGAGTCAATATTTGCAGTGTTGACTCTTCTTTTTCAAGACCTCTGCAATCCGCCCTGGCATGCTGTCAATTAACTTCTGGGCCACATCCTGACTGATGGCAGCCCATTCTTGCATAATCAGTGCTTGGAGTTTGTCAGAATTTGTGGGTTTTTGTTTGTCCACCCGCCTCTTGAGGATTGACCACAAGTTCTCAATGGGATTAAGGTCTGGGGAGTTTCCTGGCCATGGACCATACATTTCAATGTTTTGTTCCCCGAGCCACATAGTTATCACTTTTGCCTTATGGCAAGGTGCTCTATCATGCTGGAAAAGGTATCGTTCGTCACCAAACTGTTCTTGGATGGTTAGGAGAAGTTGCTCTCGGAGGATGTGTTGGTACCATTCTTTATTCATGGCTGTGTTCTTAGGCAAAATTGTGAGTGAGCCCACTCCCTTGGCTGAGAAGCAACCCCACACATGAATGGTCTCAGGATGCTTTACTGTTGGCATGACACAGGACTGATGGTAGCGCTCACCTTGTCTTCTCCGGACAAGCTTTTTTTCCGGATGCCCCAAACAATCGGAAAGAGTATTCATCAGAAAAAATGACTTTACTCCAGTCCTCAGCAGTCCAATCCCTGTACCTTTTGCAGAATATAAGTCTGTCCCTGATGTTTTTCCTAGAGAGAACTGGCTTCCTCGCTGCCCTTCTTGACACCAGGCCATCCTCCAAAAGTCTTTGCCTCACTGTGCATGCAGATGCACTCACACCTGCCTGCTGCCATTCCTGAGCAAGCTCTGCACTGGTGGTGCCCCAATCCCGCAGCTGAATCAACTTTAGGAGACGGGCCTGGCGCTTACTGGACTTTCTTGGGCGCCCTGAAGCCTTCTTCACAACAATTGAACCTCTCTCCTTGAAGTTATTGATGATCCGATAAATGGTTGATTTAGGTGCAATCTTACTAGCAGCAATATCCTTGCCTGTGAAGCCCTTTTTGTGCAAAGCAATGATGACGGCATGTGTTTCCTTGCAGGTAACCATGGTTAACAGAGGAAGAACAATGATTTCAAATACCACCCTCCTTTTTAAGCTTCCAGTCTGTTATTCTAACTCAATCAGCATGACAGAGTGATCTCCAGCCTTGTCCTCGTCAATACGCTCACCTGTGTTAACGAGAGAATCACTGACATGATGTCAGCTGGTCCTTTTGTGGCAGGGCTGAAGTTTTTTTGGGATTAAGTTCATTTTCATGGCAAAGAGGGACTTTGCAATTAATTGCAATTCATCTGATCACTCTTCATAACATTCTGGAGTATATGCAAATTGCCATCATAAAAACTGAGGAAGCAGACTATGTGAAAATTCATATTTGTGTCAATCTCAAAACCTTTGACCACGACTGTACATGGAACTCTATTCCACATCAGGTAACTGATGCAAGCAGTAGAATCGGATTTAAAAAATAAATAAAGATACAACTTGTGGAACAGCGGGGACTGTGAAGCAACACAAACATAGGCACAGACACATACAGTTGAAGTCGGAAGTTTACATACACCTTAGCTAAATACATTTAAACTCAGTTTTTCACAATTCCTGACATTTAATCCTGGTAAAAATTCCCTGTTTTAGGTCAGTTAGGATCACCACTTTATTTTAAGAATGTGAAATGTCAGAATAATAGTAGAGAGAATTATTTCTTTCAGCTTTTATTTCTTTCATCACATTCCCAGTAGGTCAGAAGTTTACATACACTCAATTAGTATTTGGTAGCATTGCCTTTAAATTGTTTAACTTGGGTCAAACGTTTCGGGTAGCCTTCCACAAGCTTCCCACAATAAGTTGGGTGCATTTTGGCCCATTCCTCCTGACAGTGCTGGTGTAACTGAGTCAGGTTTGTAGGCCTCCTTGCTCGCATACGCTTTTTCAGTTCTGCCCACAAATCTTCTATAGGATTGAGGTCAGGGCTTTGTGATGGCCACTCCAATACCTTGACTTTGTTGTCCTTAAGCCATTTTGCCACAACTTTGGAAGTATGCTTGGGGTCATTGTCCATTTGGAAGACCCATTTGCGACCAAGCTTTAACTTCCTGACTGATGTCTTGAGATGTTGCTCAATATATCCACATAATTTTCCTTCCTCATGATGCCATCTATTTTGTGAAGTACACCAGTCCCTCCTGCAGCAAAGCACCCCCACAGCATGATGCTGCCACCCCCGTGCTTCACGATTGGGATGGTGTTCTTCGGCTTGCAAGCAGCCCCCCTTTTCCTCCAAACATAACAATGGTCTTTATGGCCAAACAGTTCTATTTTTGTTTCATCAGACCAGAGGGCATTTCTCCAAAAACTACGATCTTTGTCCCCATGTGCAGTTTTAAACCGTAGTCTGGCTTTTTTATGGCGGTTTTGGAGCAGCGGCTTCTTCCTTGCTGAGCGGCCTTTCAGGTTACGTCGATATAGGACTTGTTTTACTGTGGTTCTAGATACTTTTGTACCTGTTTCCTCCAGCATCTTCACAAGGTCCTTTGCTGTTGTTTTGGGATTGATTTGCACTTTTCACACCAAAGTACGTTCATCTCTAGGAGACAGAACGCGTCTCCGTCCTGAGCGGTATGATGGCTGCGTGGTCACATGGTGTTTATACTTGCATACTATTGTTTGTACAGATGAATGTGGTACCCTCAGGCATTTAGAAATTGCTCCCAAGGATGAACCAGACTACAAAAAGGTCTACAATTTCTTTCTGAGGTCTTGGCTGATTTCTTTTGATTTTCCCATGATCTCAAGCAAAAAGGCACTGAGTTTGAAGGTAGGCCTTGAAATACATCCACAGGTACACCTCCAATTGACTATAGTTTGTTAGCAAGAAATGTGTGGAGTGGTTGAAAAAAAAGTTTTAATGACTCCAACCTAAGTGTATGTAAACTTCCGACTTCAACTGTACATACAGTGCCTTGCTAAAGTATTGATCCCCTTGGCGTTTTTCCTATTTTATTGCATTACAACCTGTAATTTAAATGGATTTTTATTTGGATTTCATGTAATGGACATACACAAAATAGTCCAAATTGGTGAAGTGAAATGAAAAAATAACTTGTTAAAAAAAAGTCTAAAAAATAAATAACAGAAAAGTGGTGCGTGCATATGTATTCACCCCTTTGCTATGAAGCCCCTAAATAAGATCTGGTGCAACTAATTACCTTCAGAAGTCACATAATTAGTTAAATAAAGTCCACCTGTGTGCAATCTAAGTGTCACATGATCTGTCACATGATCTCAGTATATACAGTGGGGGAAAAAAGTGTTTAGTCAGCCGCCAATTGTGCAAGTTCTCCCACTTAAAAAGATGAGAGAGGCCTGTAATTTTCATCATAGGTACACGTCAACTATGACAGACAAATTGAGAAAAAAATATCCAGAAAATCACATTGTAGGATTTTTTATGAATTTATTTGCAAATTATGGTGGAAAAAAAGTATTTGGTCACCTACAAACAAGCAAGATTTCTGGCTCTCACAGACCTGTAACTTCTTCTTTAAGAGGCTCCTCTGTCCTCCACTCGTTACCTGTATTAATGGCACCTGTTTGAACTTGTTATCAGTATAAAAGACACCTGTCCACAACCTCAAACAGTCACACTCCAAACTCCACTATGGCCAAGACCAAAGAGCTGTCAAAGGACACCAGAAACTAAATTGTAGACCTGCACCAGGCTGGGAAGACTGAATCTGCAATAGGTAAGCAGCTTGGTTTGAAGAAATCAACTGTGGGAGCAATTATTAGGAAATGGAAGACATACAAGACCACTGATAATCTCCCTCGATCTGGGGCTCCACGCAAGATCTCACCCCGTGGGGTCAAAATGATCACAAGAACGGTGAGCAAAAATCCCAGAACCACACGGGGGGACCTAGTGAATGACCTGCAGAGAGCTGGGACCAAAGTAACAAAGCCTACCATCAGTAACACACTACGCCGCCAGGGACTCAAATCCTGCAGTGCCAGACGTGTCCCCTTGCTTAAGCCAGTACATGTCCAGGCCCATCTGAAGTTTGCTAGAGTGCATTTGGATGATCCAGAAGAGGATTGGGAGAATGTCATATGGTCAGATGAAACCAAAACTCGTCGTGTTTGGAGGACAAAGAATGCTGAGTTGCATCCAAAGAACACCATACCTACTGTGAAGCATGGGGGTGGAAACATCATGCTTTGGGGCTGTTTTTCTGCAAAGGGACCAGGACGACTGATCCGTGTAAAGGAAAGAATGAATGGGGCCATGTATCGTGAGATTTTGAGTGAAAACCTCCTTCCATCAGCAAGGGCATTGAAGATGAAACGTGGCTGGGTCTTTCAGCATGACAATGATCCCATACACACCGCCCGGGCAACAAAGGAGTGGCTTCGTAAGAAGCATTTCAAGGTCCTGGAGTGGCCTAGCCAGTCTCCAGATCTCAACCCCATAGAAAATCTTTGGAGGGAGTTGAAAGTCTGTGTTGCCCAGCGACAGCCCCAAAACATCACTGCTCTAGAGGAGATATGCATGGAAGAATGGGCCAAAATACCAGCAACAGTGTGTGAAAACCTTGTGAAGACTTACAGAAAACGTTTGACCTGTGTCATTGCCAACAAAGGGTATATAACAAAGTATTGAGAAACTTTTGTTATTGACCAAATACTTATTTTCCACCATAATTTGCAAATAAATTCATTAAAAATCCTACAATGTGATTTTCTGGAGAAAAAAAATCTCATTTTGTCTGTCATAGTTGACGTGTACCTATGATGAAAATTACAGGCCTCTCTCATCTTTTTAAGTGGGAGAACTTGCACAATTGGTGGCTGACTAAATACTTTTTTCCCCCACTGTATACACCTGTTCTGAAAGGCCCCAGAGTCTGCAACACAACTAAGCAAGGGGCACCACCAAGCAAGTGGCACCATGAAGACCAAGGAGCTCTCCAAACAGGTCAGGTAAAAAGTTGTGGAGAAGTACAGATCAGGGTTGGGTTATAAAAAAATATCTGAAACTTTGAACATCCCACGGAGCACCATTAAATCCATTATTTAAAAATGGAAAGAATATGGCACCACAACAAACCTGCCAAGAGAGGTCCGCCCACAAAACTCACGGACCAGGCAAGGAGGGCATTAATCAGAGAGGCAACAAAGAGACCAAAGATAAATAATAATAATAATATGCCATTTAGCAGACGCTTTTATCCAAAGCGACTTACAGTCATGCGTGCATACATTTGTGTATGGGTGGTCCCGGGGATCGAACCCACTACCTTGGCGTTACAAGCGCCGTGCTCTACCAGCTGAGCTACAGAGGACCCTGAAGGAGCTGCAAAGCTCCACAGCGGAGATTGGAGTATCTGTCCATAGGACCACTTTAAGCCGTACACTCCACAGAGCTGGGCTTTACAGAAGAGTGGCCAGAAAAAAGCCATTGCTTAAAGAAAGAAATAAGCAAACACGTTTAGTGTTTGCCAAAAGGCATGTGGGAGACTCCCCAAACATATGGAAGAAGGTTGTCACGATCCTTAAGAGACGGGTCGGACCAAGGAGCAGCGTGAAAAGCGTACATGTTTATTAACTCAATAAACATCCAACAAAACAACAAACAACGTAATGTGTAGTCCTCAGGCTATACGCATACAAGCCTAAACGGAACAAGATCCCACAACTAAGGTAGGCAACATGGCTACCTAAGTATGATCCCCAATCAGAGACAACGAGCGACAGCTGCCTCTGATTGGGAATCACACCCGGCCAAACATAGAAATACACATTCTATATCCTAAACATAGAATCTAATAACATAGATCTCAACCTGAACTCACACCCTGACCCAACCAACAAGAGTTCTCTAGGTCAGGGCGTGACAGTACCACCCCCCGCCCCCCCCACCCCCCCAAAGGTGCGTACTCCGGCCGCACCAACCTGATTCATTAGGGGAGGGTCCGGGTGGGCATTCAGCCTCGGAGGCTGCTCCGCCTCCAGGCGTGACGACTTCTCCCTCTCTGCCTCCCCATTGCGCCCCTGGTCTGGTCTGGACCTCGGCGCGATGCTTCCCCTCTCCTTCCTCCCACGATGCACCAAGCCCTGTCTGGACCCTGGTGTGGGAGACCCCGAACCTGGAGGGGGGCTGACGTCTGGGCCTGGATCGGCAATCCTCCCGCGATGCACCAAGCCCTGTCTGGACCCTGGTGTGGGAGGCCCCGACCCTGTAGAGGGGCTGACTTCTGGGTCTGGAGTGAAGCCGCTGACCGGAGCTGGACTAGGCACCGGTGGAGCGGACTGCTCTGGCTCTGGAGTGGAACCGCTGACCGGAGCTGGAATAGGCACCAGTGGAGCGGACTGCTCTGGCTCCGGAGTGGATCCGCTGACCAGAACTGGACTGGGCACCGGTGGAGCGGACTGCCCTGGCTCCGGAGTAGAACTGCTGACAAGAGCTGGACTGGGCACCGGTGGAGCGGACTGCTCTGGCTCCGGAGTGAGCCGCTGACCGGAGCTGGACTAGGCACCGGTGGAGCGGACTGCTCTGGCTCCGGAGTGGAGCCGCTGACTGGAGCTGGACTGGGAACACGCACCACTGGTCTGGTGCGAGGAGCAGGCACGGGTCGTGCCGGACTGGAGACACGCACCACTGGTTTGGTGCAAGGAGAAGGCATGGGCCGTGCCGGACTGGATACACGCACCACTGGTTTGGTGCGAGGAGCAGGCACGGGCCGTGCCGGACTGGATACACGCACCACTGGTTTGGTGCGGGGAGCAGGTACGGGGTATACCGGGCTGGCGACACGCACCACTGGTTTGGTGCGGGGAGCAGGTACGGGCCGTACTGGACTGGATACGCAAACCACTGGTTTGGTGCGGGGAGTAGGTACGGGGCGTACCGGGCTGGCGACACGCACCACTGGTTTGGTGCTGGGAGCAGGTACGAGCCGTGCCGGACTGGAGACACGCACCACTGGTTTGGTGCGGGGAGCAGGTACGGGCCATGCCAGACTGGAGACACGCACCACTGGTTTGGTGCGGGGAGCAGGTACGGGGCATACCGGGCTGGCGACACGCACCACTGGTTTGGTGCGGGGAGCAGGTACGGGCCGTACTGGACTGGATACGCAAACCACTGGTTTGGTGCGGGGAGCATGTACGGGGCGTACCGGGCTGGTGACAGGCACCACTGGTTTGGTGCGAGGAGCTGGCACAGGCCGTACCGGACTGGGAACATGCACCACTGGCTTGGTGCGGGGAGCAGGGACGGGGCTTACCGAGCTGGCGACACACACCACTGTTTTGGTGCGGGGAGTAGGTACGGGCCATACCAGGCTGGAGACACGCACCACTGGTTTGGTGCGGGGAGCAGGTACAGGCCGTACCGGACTGGATACGCGCACCACTGGTTTGGTGCGGGGAGCAGGTACAGGGCGTACCGGGCTAGCGACACGCACCACTGGTTTAGTGCGGGGAGCAGGTACGGGCCGTACCAGGCTGGAGACACGCACCACTGGTTTGGTGCGGGGAGCAGGTACAGGCCGTACCGGACTGGGAGCACGCACCACTAGCTTGGTGCGAAGCGCAGGCACGGGCCGTGCCGGACTGGAGACGCACACCACTGGTTTGGTGCGGGGAGAAGGTACGGGCCGTGCCAGACTGGAGACACGCACCACTGGTTTGGTGCGGGGAGCAGGTACGGGGCATACCGGGCTGGCGACACGCACCACTGGTTTGGTGCGGGGAGCAGGTACGGGCCGTACTGGACTGGATACGCAAACCACTGGTTTGGTGCGGGGAGCATGTACGGGGCGTACCGGGCTGGTGACAGGCACCACTGGTTTGGTGCGAGGAGCTGGCACAGGCCGTACCGGACTGGGAACATGCACCACTGGCTTGGTGCGGGGAGCAGGGACGGGGCTTACCGAGCTGGCGACACACACCACTGTTTTGGTGCGGGGAGTAGGTACGGGCCGTACCAGGCTGGAGACACGCACCACTGGTTTGGTGCGGGGAGCAGGTACAGGCCGTACCGGACTGGATACGCGCACCACTGGTTTGGTGCGGGGAGCAGGTACAGGGCGTACCGGGCTAGCGACACACACCACTGGTTTGGTGCGGGGAGCAGGTACAGGCCGTACCGGACTGGATACGCGCACCACTGGTTTGGTGCGGGGAGCAGGTACAGGGCGTACCGGGCTAGCGACACGCACCACTGGTTTAGTGTGGGGAGCAGGTACGGGCCGTACCAGGCTGGAGACACGCACCACTGGTTTGGTGCGGGGAGCAGGTACAGGCCGTACCGGACTGGGAGCACGCACCACTAGCTTGGTGCGAAGCGCAGGCACGGGCCGTGCCGGACTGGAGACGCACACCACTGGTTTGGTGTGGGGAGCAGGTACGGGGCTTACCGAGCTGGCGACATGCACCACTGGTTTGGTGCGGGGAGCAGGTACGGGCCGTACCAGGCTGGAGACACGCACCACTGGTTTGGTGCGGGGAGCAGATACAGGCCGTACCGGACTGTATACGCGCGCCACTGGTTTGGTGCGGGGAGCAAGTACGGGCCGTACCAGGCTGGAGACATGCACCACTGGTTTGGTGCGAGGAGCAGGCACGGGCACCAGGTTCCTCAATGAACACACGCTCCTTTCGTTGCCTGACCAGCTCCTCTCTCCGTGCATCCACCACTTCCTTCTCCCTACGGGCCTCCTGCAGCGGTATGTCTGGTGCAAACCCAACACCTCTCATCACCCCGAGAACACCATCCCCACAGTGAAGCATGGTGGTGGCAGCATCATGCTGTGGGGATATTTTTCATCGGCAGGGACTGGGAAACTGGTTAGAATTGAAGGAACGATGGATGGCGCTAAATACAGGGAAATTCTTGAGGGAAATCTGTTTCAGTCTTCCAGAGATTTGAGACTGGGACGGAGGTTCACCTTCCAGCAGGACAATGACCCTAAGCATACTGGTAAAGCAACACTCAAGTGGTTTAAGGTGCAACATTTAAATGTCTTTGAATGGCCTAGTCAAAGCCCAGACCTCAATCCAATTGAGAATCTGTGTTATGACTTAAAGATTGCTGTACACCAGCGGAACCCATCCAACTTGAAGGAGCTGGAGCAGTTTTGCCTTGAAGAATGGGCAAAAATCCCAGTGGCTAGATGTGCCAAGCTTATAGAAACATACCCCAAGAGACTTGCAGCTGTAATGGCTGCAAAAGGTGGCTCTACAAAGTATTGCCTTTGGGGGGGTGAATAGTAATGCACGCTCAAGTTTTCTGTTTTTTTTTACTTATTTCTTGTTTGTTTCGCAATAAAAAATATTTTGCATCTTCAAAGTGGCAGGCATGTTGTGTAAATCATATGATACAAACCCGCCAAAAATCCATTTTAATTCCAGGTTGTAAGGCAACATAATAGGAAAAATGCCAAGGGGGGTGGATACTTTCGCAAGCCACTGTACACACACATGATAACATACGCACTATACACACACGTACACATGGATTTTGTGTTGTAGATATGTGGTAGTGGAGTATGGGCCTGAGGGCACACAGTGTGTTGTTAATTCTGTAATGAATGTATTGTAATGTTTTTATAATTGTATAACTGCCTTAATTTTGCCGGACCCCAGGAAGAGTAGCTGCTGCCTTGGCAGCAGCTAATGGGGATCCATAATAAATACACATACAAATACTCAAACAATTACACACGCCATCAATGCTACTAGAAACTGGATGGTTTGGTAAATAACTGGATGGTTTGTTTAATTGAACTTGCTCTTAAATAAATACTTGAACAAATACTGCAATAAATAAATACTGTAAATTAATGTCTTTAGGTGAAGGTCACTCCTTCAGACTGTATTAGGTCTAAGGTGTGGCAAAAGGTTTATGCCACCTTTGGCAACATTTCGCTAGATTTGTGAAGCATCTTTCTATGTAGTGCTTATGAAGACTATGAATGCTGCGTAAAATCTTTGTAAGTTGTTATCATTTAAACTGGGTCCCTAATGTTTTTGATACCAGTGTTGAGGCATACAGAAACCAATGTGGAAATAACATGACATCAACACTCAATCGGCAGATGGAGATGTGGTAAAAACCGATATAGAACAAACCCTCTTTTTGCTCTGTCATAGTTTACAGAAGCGCTGCGTCACTGACATTTTGCTTATCTTTCGCTGGTACTGCCCCTGACTTTGTTCCACTAGGCTATTCACTCGAAGTGAAATGTAAACCCATTATCTGTCTAAGTAGAGTGTACCGCCCCTCTGTCTGTGGCCTTTATTGAGTGTGTGGGAGAGGGGGAACCTGATAGCAGTGTGTGAAGGGTACTTCTCACATAGTGATGGACTAAAGATGCTATGAGGGGACTTCCTAATTGTTAAGAGTGGTTGTCTAATATCCCAAATTCCCTACATTGTACACTACTTGTGCTCTACTTTTTAAAAGTAGTGCACTTTGTAGGGAATAGGGTGCCACTTGGGACGCAGACAGGGTATTCTGAATTGGCGAACTGAACTCAATGAACTTACTTTTTCTGACAATTGCTACCTCTTTGGCAGAGATCCCCCATCTCCCCTCAAAACAATGATGGGACACTTGAGAGAGTTGAGGAAGTTGCTCCAATATGATCATTCTGACAGACAGCAAATAACTCAAACGCACACTACCAGAGATGGAGGAAGTCATTTAATATGTTCTGTTTCTCAAACATTCAAGGTTCAATTCTGTCAAAGACCTGAAATTACAGACTACGGCATTTTTATCAAATTATGTCACAGTAAAACAAGTTAGAAACAATGAGATATGATGGCAGCATTTATTATGACAAAAACATTGAAAATATACACTGACATTTATCAAACACTGCTGACTGTCTGACCTCTTACAATGGCAGTGAGGAGACATTATGGTCTGTGTACGTTCAACCTCATTGGTCAGAGGGAACCCAGGGTCAAATTCTATAGCGCACAACGTAGAAAAGCATTTTGCAACGGAAAACGAAAACATGCGTTTCTCATTGGACAAATTAAGGTAATCCCTCCCTGTTTAGGACTGTTTGCTTCAGTTTGGTTCCTAGTGAATATAACCCAGAGTTGGATTACAACACACATAAGGAAGCAACATTAGCGAACAGTAAAGTGTATGAAATTAGGAAACTTGAGCAGTTTTCCCATAGTCACTCACTGTAGCTTGGTCAAGTATCGGTGACATTAAATATTAATAATATACTGACGCTATAGGTTTTTATTTCTTCATTGCCTCCTGGATATTTCCAATGAAGACGAGTCGTGTTCAAACTTGGACAATCTCTGTGAGCAAGGCTGTGTTCAGTAGGCACAAAACGGAAGAAGACGCTCTGAAATGGAGTCGAGGTAATGGTTAAACTTAGTCCAGTAAGAAACGCTCAATTCCATTTTCCGTTGCAAACCGTTTTGCTACAGTGTGCCCCAATGAACACAACCCAGAACTGATACTCCGGTCAGGGGTTTTGCGCACAGTCTGTCTCTGAGAGGGAACATGAGAAACCGAGAGATCAAAGGTGACCTTCAGCCAACGTTATTTATGTCCTCTGCTCCTTCCATTCCCAGGCAGATTCGCTTTGTTTTTTTGGGGGGGTGTTCTTCAGGCAAATGCTTTCCAGAGCTCAGTCCAATCACACCACATACCATAGGGATTAACACAGAGCTACGCTATCTGTCTCTCTATGAGAATCAACATAAACAGCCTTTTAGGGGCCCTAAGCGAGCAAAATCACCTCGCGGGCAAAACATTTAAGTGCCCCCCTCTTGACAGTGGAGTGAAATAATAAAGGGATACTTGGGGATTTTTGCAATGAGGCCCTTTATCTACTTCCCCAGAGTCAGATTAACTAGTGGATACCATTGTTATGTCTCTGTGTCCAAAATGAAGGAAGTTAGAGGTCGTTTCGAAAGACAATGCTAGCCAGCGCAATGACTGGAAGTCTATGGGTATCTTCTAGCATGCTAGTTGGGGAAGTAGATAAAGGTGTCACGGTTCAGACAGACGACAAGAGGACCACAATTGCGTCACACCAGAAAGTTTATTTAAACTTAAGGGGAAAGGGATGTAGGGAGTGAGTGAAGGCTCCAGGGGTTATCCCGTCCGATGTGCTGGGTCTGTGCCTCCCCCCAGTGGCAGCGATGCGTCCGATGACGCCGGTGGTTGGTGGTCCAGAAGTCCTGGGGGGGGGGGAGGAAACACAGACACAACGGGGCGGATGAAAACAGGCAGAAGTACAGTTCAAGGGAAATCCAAATACGTTGTAGCAAGGCAGAAGGCTGGTCAGAGTTACCGGGGTCGAAGAGTAGTCAGGAGTCGTAATGGCAGAAAGCAGGTCTGGTTTTCCTGGGGCAGAAGAGTCTCCAAGAATCAGGCAGGTCCGGGGTCACAAAACAGGGGTGAGCCAGAAGCGCGAGCACACAGGTTCCGGGTGTGAGCTTTGCAGACGATCTGACAAAGGAGAGCTGAAAGACGGGACTTTAAATACTGGGAGAGGTTAGTGGGTAATGCAGCGCAGCTGGCAGAGTAATTAGAGCCGAGCAGAGCAGGGACAGGTGGAGCTCGTTAGGCTGAGTAGAGAGAGAGAGATGAGCAGAGTGGAAGATAGTGGAAACACATTAAGGTGGTAACCCGGTGGAGTGAGAGGGCTCATGACAAAAGGGCCTCATTGCGATAATCCAGAAGTATCCCTTTAAGTTTTAAAGTTTCCTGCAATTCTACACATTTTGCCATGGGGAGTAGAGAAAGTGTTACAGTTTTAAAGCAAGCTTTCTGCAATTCTACACATTTTGCCATGGGGCGGAGTGAAGTTTAGCAATTTAATAACAACATTCATGCAACTCTACTGGACGTCAGGGCCCCTGGGCACATGTCCTGCATGCCCGGTCGGTAGTAGGCCAAGATTACTACAAGTTTACAGTGAGGGAAAAAAGTATTTGATCCCCTGCTGATTTTGTACGTTTGCCCACTGACAAAGAAATGATCAGTCTATAATTTTAATGGTAGGTTTATTTGAACAGTGAGAGACAGAATAACAACAAAATAATCCAGAAAAACGCATGTCAAAAATGTTATAAATTGATTTGCATTTTAATGAGGGAAATAAGTATTTGACCCCCTCTCAATCAGAAAGATTTCTGGCTCCCAGGTGTCTTTTATACAGGTAAGGGCTGAGATTAGGAGCACACTCTTAAAGGGAGTGCTCCTAATCTCAGCTTGTTACCTGTATAAAAGACACCTGTCCACAGAAGCAATCAATCAATCAGATTCCAAACTCTCCACCATGGCCAAGACCAAAGAGCTCTCCAAGGATGTCAGGGACAAGATTGTAGACCTACACAAGGCTGGAATGGGCTACAAGACCATCGCCAAGCAGCTTGGTGAGAAGGTGACAACAGTTGGTGCGATTATTCGCAAATGGAAGAAACACAAAAGAACTGTCAATCTCCCTCGGCCTGGGGCTCCATGCAAGATCTCACCTTGTGGAGTTGCAATGATCATGAGAATGGTGAGGAATCAGCCCAGAACTACACAGGAGTATCTTGTCAATGATCTCAAGGCAGCTGGGACCATAGTCACCAAGAAAACAATTGGTAACACACTACGGCGTGAAGGACTGAAATCCTGCAGCGCCCGCAAGGTCCCCCTGCTCAAGAAAGCACATATACAGGGCCGTCTGAAGTTTGGCAATTAACATCTGAATGATTCAGTAGAGAACTGGGTGTTGTGGTCAGATGAGACCAAAATCGAGCTCTTTGGCATCAACTCAGCTCGCCGTGTTTGGAGGAGGAGGAATGCTGCCTATGACCCCAAGAACACCATCCCCACCGTCAAACATGGAGGTGTAAACATGATGCTTTGGGGGTGTTTTTCTGCTAAGGAGACAGGACAACTTCACCGCATCAAAGGGACGATGGACGGGGCCATGTACCATCAAATCTTGGGTGAGAACCTCCTTCCCTCAGCCAGGGCATTGAAAATGGGTCGTGGATGGGTATTCCAGCATGACAATGACCCAAAACACACGGCCAAGGTAACAAAGGAGTGGCTCAAGAAGAAGCACATTAAAGGTCCTGGAGTGGCCTAGCCAGTCTCCAGACCTTAATCCCATAGAAAATATGTGGAGGGAGCTGAAGGTACGAGTTGCCAAACGTCAGCCTCGAAACCTTAATGACTTGGAGAAGATCTGCAAAGAGGAGTGGAACAAAATACCTCCTGAGATGTGTGCAAACATGGTGGCCAACTACAAGAAACGTCTGACCTCTGTGATTGCCAACAAGGGTTTTGCCACCAAGTACTAAGTCATGTTTTGCAGAGGGGTCAAATACTTATTTCCCTCGTTAAAATGCAAATCAATTTATAACATTTTTGACATGCGTTTTTCTGGATTTTTGTTTTGTTTTTCTGTCTCTCACTGTTCAAATAAACCTACAATTAAAATTATGGACTGATCATGTCTTTGTCAGTGGGCAAACGTACAAAATCAGCAGGGGATCAAATACTTTTTTCCCTCACTGTAGATACAGTAGCTGGCTAGGCTAATTTACCAATCTAAAAATTGTTAGCTGACATGGCTATTTGAGTGACTGTCAGTGACTGATATAACAAGACAAAAACTGCTGCTGCACAACCAAATTTCGAAATTGCACCTTGTGTATTCTACCATTCTAACTCTCAACAGCAGTCTCAAGTTGTTTCTTTGGTTGGGGCCGCCTAGCGGCCGTGGGCCATAAAACAACTCTTATGTCGCTTATGCCTGGAGCCGGCCCTGAACATATACCAAGGATTTCACTGTGGCAGTACAGCATAGCACAGCCTCTTTCCTGGCCAACCAGCATGCTCTCTCTCTGACCAATCCAGGACCGTGATAAGCGGGGCAAAACCAATGATCTATATATACACTAGATGACTGATAGGGGGCGCTGTGTTGAAGCCACAGTGCCTCTATCTTGGTACTCCCCCACCATTGTAAAAACGTATTTGGAAAGTATAGAAATGCATTTATTAATGTCTACATGTCTCGCTTTGAGGCAAGCAACACTGAAGCATGCATGAGAGCATCAGCTGTTCCGGATGACTATGTGATCACGCTCTCCGTAGCCGATGTGAGTAAGACTTTTAAGCAGGTCAACATTCACAAGGCCGCAGGACCAGATGGATTACCAGGACGTGTACTCTGAGCATGCGCTGACCAACTGGCAAGTGTCTACACTGACATTTTCAACATGTCCCTGACTGAATCTGTAATACCAACATGTTTCAAGCAGACCACCATAGTCCCTGTGCCCAAGAACACTAAGATAAATTGCCTAAATGACTACCGACCCGTAGCACTCACGTCTGTAGCAATGAAGTGCTTTGAAAGGCTGGTCATGGCTCACATCAACACCATTATCCCAGAAACTCTAGACCCACTCCAATTTGCATACCGCCCCAACAGATCCACAGATGATGCAATCTCTATTGCACTCCACACTGCCCTTTCCCACCTGGACAAGAGGAACACCTACGTGAGAATGCTATTCATTGACTACAGCTCAGCGTTCAACACCATAGTGCCCTCAAAGCTCATCACTAAGCTAAGGACCCTGGGACTAAACACCTCCCTCTGCAACTGGATCCTGGACTTCCTGACGGGCCGCCCCCAGGTGGTAAGGGTAGGTAACAACACATCTGCCACGCTGATCTTCAACACGGGGGCCCCTCAGGGGTGCGTGCTCAGTCCCCTCCTGTACTCCCTGTTCACCCATGACTGCATGGCCAGGCACGACTCCAACACCATCATTAAGTTTGCAGACGACACAACAGTGGTAGGCCTGATCACTGACAACGATGAGACAGCCTATAGGGAGGAGGTCAGAGATCTGGCCATGTGTTGCCAGGATAACAACCTCTCCCTCAACGTGATCAAGACAAAGGAGATGATTGTGGACTACAGGAAAAAAAAGAGGACTGAGCACGCCCCCATTCTCATCAACGGGGCTGTAGTGGAACAGGTTGAGAGCTTCAAGTCCCTTGGTGTCCACATCACCAACAAACTATCATGGTCCAAACACACCAAGACAGGAGACTGAAAAGATTTGGCATGGGTCCTCAGATCCTCAAAAAGTTATACAGCTGCACCATCGAGAGCATCCTGACTGGTTGCATCACTGCCTGGTATGGCAACTGCTTGGCCTACGACCGCAACGCACTAAAGAAGGAAGTGCGTACGGCCCAGTACATCACTGGTGCCAAGCTTCCTGCCATCAAGGACCTCTATACCAGGCGGTGTCAGAGGAAGGCCCTAAAAATTGTCTAGTCATAGACTTTTCTCTCTGCTACCGCACGGCAAGCGGTACCGGAGCGCCAAGTCTAAGTCCAAAAGGCTTCTTAACAGCTTCTACCCCCAAGCCATAAGACTCCTGAACAGCTAACCATGGCTACCCTGACTATTTGCATTGCTAATGCTACTGTCCCCACTACAACAACAAAAATACTTAAAGGTCATGAACAGTCAAAATCATGTTTTTGGATGAAACCAGATCAAAGTATGATGACCAAAGTATGAAAAATGACTGTTGCTTCTACATTGATAAAGTTTGATCATAAGGTTACTGGTCCCCTCCCCCATTTCAAACGCTTGGATTCAGGAGGCGGGATTATTAAGGTGGTAGGGTGACATCACCTAACTCTAATTTTAATACACCAATGGTAACATGATATTCTCTTACCTAATTTAAATAAGTACTGCCTTGTAACATCGGAGAAGACGTATTTGCGGAGGCGCGTGGTTTATATAGCTAGATATCTACTCTACTGGGGCCAAAATTGTAGGGTGTCAGCAAATATAATTAAAAGTTTGCACTATTCATCTATGGTAAAGATACGTATATGTATCCCCTTTCATCTGTGTCTGGTGTTGGCTAGTTACTGGCTAGCTAGGTCTTCAGCCAGCATGGAACAAAAGAGAGAGAAGGGTCGTTCAAAACTCTGACACAGTTGTCATGTCAACACATCAGTCAGTGCTGCTGTGAACCGCATAACAAGAGACATGCCAAATGGGAGATGTAAAAAAAAGTAATTGACATCATTGATGCAATTTCATAGTTGTTTGAGTTGCTTTGTGTATCACAAAATTTGCTTGAGATTCTTCATATAGGCGTTTCAAAGAGCTGTCAGTCAAGGCGAGCTCATGAATATAAGCTCCCCGCCCACTCAGCCTGTCTTTTCAAACTTCCTGGTAATTTTTCTCAAATTTTGAGCATTTCTATTCGCCAAAAATATTATGGGGGATATTTTAGTCACTCAAAAGGCTTTTTACATGAGAATTAGAATGACTCTTCGGGACCTTTAAATAAAACGTGGTCCTTGAAATATTTAATTGAAATACTGTAGAATTCCATTAATTCCTATGGAGGACTGTTCCTACTGTGGAGTGCCAATATGGCCGACCAGTGGCTTCAAAGCCTCTCAATGGCCAATACATAGCATCAGCAATCCAGGGTTTATATACATCATTGGGCAAAACTTGTGGAACGTTCAGTTGAAAACATGCTTCTCGGACAAGTAGAATAAAGAATCACGTCAGCTCTATTGATGACATTTCTAAATGCGAATTTCCACAAAGTTTGCCTACTGAAAGTAGTCTAAAAGAGCTGGCTACAGAGAGGCTCAATGTTGGATTAATGTGGGTTTGAGGCCTTTAAACATTATAATAATTGACACACTGTCTGATAATGGTTAGCCATTGATAGATTGTGTTATAAATGGGCACTATAATAGCTGTCTTCGCTGATGAGGTTTAACTTTATCTCATCAGATGCCTAGCACATGGCTTTGATGATTTGGCTGCTCTGTCCGGCATGTGTCTCATTCACTTGGAATTGACATCAATCAGAATGTTATAACAATAAATAGTTATTTCAGTTGGAGCAGTAAAGTGCTGAAAAATCCAGAAAGGGCGCAGATTTTTTACTGGGTTTTTAAAATGCCCTATTAGATACAGTATGCTTACGTCACCAGCGTAGTCCATATTGGTGACAGATGTTGACACACACTTCACATGTTGACAAGAACCTCTGTGGTGTTCTGCTGATTTCTGATGTTGTACGGGAGAAGATGGGAGTTTTCATGTAGCAGTATACACACAGAAATACACAAATATGGAAATACACACACACACACACAGACGCGCACACACACACACACCTGCACGCCTCCTCGAGGTTGGGAGGGCGTCAGTGACATGAGACCTGGCTGTAACCTGTCAGACACTCTCACTGGCCAACTACTATTGGCAGGATTAGACCAGAGACGATCCAACTGGCCAGACTCTCAGCTGGAACCTATTGAGATTTAAGAGGTTGTAAAAAGTTACAGAAAACAAACCATCAGCAGTTGGTTAACAAAGTCTAATAGATGACACACGCTATGCTCGGAAAATACGTAAAATATGCACATTTTATTTAACTTTGCACTGAAAGGGTAACTTTTTGTTATACAGGCGTGTTGGGTTGAATTTGACGAGGATATTAGCATGGGCTAATACTGTAGTCACTCTGACACAGCAGAGTCCCTGATGGGGTGAAAAAATAAATCACATTTACACAACTACTACAGAGCTATGAGTTACAGATGGGATCAGAATAATGGTATATTTTGGAAATTCTTTTGAAGGGGGAACATAAATATTACAAGCCCTCTCAATCTGCTGACCCCAGCGAAAGCTTAATCTACATTAACCAAGGGCCTGCTTGTGTTCTCTCACACACATGCGAGGACACACAAACTCACGCAAACACAACCACACACTCACGCACACAAACACGGATGCAGACACACATGTACACAAGGTCTGGGATCCATTTCCATTTAAAATCATTCCTATCCCTGTGATACCATGCAATAAAGGGAAGAGATAGAGAGAGAAAGAGAGAGAAAGGTTTACTGCGTCTCTTTCACCTGGGTGAGCCAGCAGAGTGAGGAAAGCCATGTCACACACTGGGACTTGGCACATTCATCACAGCTTGTGGCGTGACCGCAGGGGGGCCAAAGGGAGAACGTTAAGCCAGCGTGCCCCTAAATAGAGCCACATATCCTAGGGCCACGTCCAAACACATCTGGGCTGCTGGCCAGATCTCAGCCCGAGGAGGGCACGCTCAACCCTCAACCCAGGATATCACTTCCAAAGCAGGGGAAAGGCAGAACAAAAGTGGGCCAGGTCAGTGAATACAGGAATACCCAGAGGCCCAGTCACTGCCAAAGGAGTCGGAGAGACCCCGGTCCACTCCACTAAGCCCGGACAGACATCGATAGGAGGGTAGAAAAACAGATGACACCCCCAAATCTACCAATGAGAGAGCCACAGCATACTGATCTAGAATCAGATTCACCCTGTACTGATCTAGAATCAGACCCACCCTGTCCATGTGGTCTCATTCATTGTGATCTAAAAGGGAAACCTGACCCTAAATCAGCCCTCCTATTCTGAGACACTTAATACATATGGCCCCAAATGCCCAGTCAACTCCCTCCGTGGACACCACAGTGAGTGTTAAAGTGAGGGATCAGGTTAACCAGGAGTCTTACCACAAACCAGATTCTGTCTGGATTCCTCTCCTCACATACTGAAGTTATACAACTGATGTACAACGCATTTGGCACAATGGTTGTGATACAATGGAGTGTTTCTGCACAAAAACAATGACACAAACATTGGTTGGACAATGGTTTATCACAAAAAATAGCAGTTGTATCACAACCATTGTGTGAAAATGAAATGCATTGTACATCAGATGTACAACCCGAGTGTGTATACGGGGCCCCAGAGGGGTAATCTCAATTTACTCATGAATACACAGCTGGTGGATTTTGTGTTATGTTAAAGATTCTTCTTCTAGTGCTGCCAGTAGACGTCTTTGAAGGACGTGTCCAACAACAAGAGCAAGAATGTATCCACTGTTTTAATTAACATATGCATGCAGAGATACAGTATACCTTGTAGTGAACCTAAATTAAATGATCTGAACCTAAGAAAAATTATTTATGTGTGACTGAAATAAATGCACAAGTTGTGATTTCACACTACTTAGCTAAGCCAAACCAATTGGACTGGGCTGGTTGTGCATCCACCAGAGTTGCTGGAATCGTAATTGAAAGGACAAAGTGAAAGGAAATTATCTAAGCCAGTACAGTATGGTTCGGGTCAGCATGGTTGGGTAAAAATAATATTCCTATATTGAGGCACAGAATGCTTGCTTGCCCCCATGCTGAGGTGGGTAGCGGAGTTGAGTGGTTGTGTTCTAGTTGTGGTTGCACTGATCGATCTGTGGTGGCAAGGTCTAAACACACAGAGGTTTGGGAGCCTGAACCACAAACCTGGCAGTGAAAGTTCTCTCAGTTCCTCTTTTATAAAGTTCAATTCAGCAGTTGAGACTTCTCAAATACCACTACGCAACTTTTTGTTGGGGATTTCAATTGAAAAAGGTTGAATTCAATGGAATCAACTGGCACAGAGTTCAGATACAGTAGACCCAATTACTAATTGACATTCATCATGACCAAACAAATAGTTCAATAAGAATTTTATGGAAAGTTGCTATATTTGTTATCTTAATTCTTGAGAATGGCTATGACAATCAAGCATGACTAGAAATGTTTCGTCATGCAGCTGTGACCTTTTAATCCCCCCTAAAGTCTAAGCCTGGGTGGGTGGTTCTACTAAGCTAACATATGGAATTGTTTTAAGATGGTCATACCAAGGATCATTTAGCCATTTGATTTTGAATTTTAGGACCCCATAAAATAAATATGTAAAATAATATTTGATGAAACATTGAATTTGCCTTTCTGCTATAGCCCACATAGAAACGCATTGAATAGCAGATTCATACATGGAAAAACTTCTGTCTGGAAGTGTCTGTCCTATATCTGAGAGATATAAGAAAGATCAGGGTATTCTTTTTATTTTGGGGGGACATATTTAACCCCTTTTTTGTTTCAGGCACTAAATGTTTGATGAAACATTGAATTTGTCCAGAGAATGCAGTGTGCAAAGCTGTCATCAAGGCAAATGGTGGCTATTTGAAGAATCTCAAATATAAAATATATTTAGATTTGTTTAACACTTTTTTGGTTACTACATGAAAATGTAGTACAATGTAGAAAATAGTAAAAATAAAGAAAACACCTTGAATGAGTAGGTACTGTAGGTGTTCGTGAGTCTCATCCTTCCACAGAGGGGTCATATTAGTTTGGATGCTACAGACGTTTTCGTGAGAATACCAATTTTCGGGATGTTTCATGGTCTGACAAACAGGCCGACAACCGTGGATGCGGTGGATTGCAGGCCATGCAAAAAAACAACAGATGTCTCTAGTTTAAACAGACAGATTTTCATGGGGATTTTTTTATTACGCTAATTACATTTCCACGGGGCGCGGACAACGACTCTAGGGGTTTTTAAGGTCTATTTAGAATTTAAAGAGAATCTATTATTCATGGTAATTCTAGCGTAGAGGTTACGACAGCTTTTGCTATGGTATCCCACAAGGGGCTTCCCGTGTGACCTCACTTCCTTATCTCTCTAATGGTACTAAAATAGAAAGAGAAAGCCAAACCGGGGGTGTATTCATTAATGCACACCGTAGCAAAACGTTTTGCAACGGGACAAAAATTAGTTCAGGTTAATCCGTCCCGTTTCGGACCGGGTGGTTACTAGTGAATACACCCTTGTAAATTGATTGTTGTCAGAGTGCAGTTTCCCATTAGCTGTAATAGGTAAAAACAGTTATCAACATGTGCAGCAAACAAGATGGCTAGAGTTTGCTCATGGTGACAATGATATATATAGAAGGGGATTTTCAAATGTACATTTGTGGAATAATACTATTGAAGTAAATTTGTAAACAGTGACTGATAATGGGTTATAAACACCTTGTGCATGTAATTAAACCTCAAAGTGTGCTCCTTCTGTAAAAGAGACACATACAAAACCAACAAAGGCTAAATAAAAGGACAATGATGATTATGTCTGTGGTCCCCCACTCTTACAAAACACACCTGTTTTATTATGGTATGTGCGGCTATGCTTTGAGGCATGATTTAGAATCCATGTGAGTTGAAGTATATAATTTCCTATTTAAATTTGCAAAACAGGTGCTTGTCACATGTTCAGCTAGAAACAACCTCAAAGCAAAGCCCAAAATGTCTAAATCTGTATCCAGAAAGATTGCAAAATGAACCATTGAATCATCTTTTGGCTACTGATGTGGTTGTTAGCGCACAATGCTAACCACTCAAATAAGTAAATGAGGGGAGAGCTAGGACTACATCATCCTGCCTTACCCCCGGCTTCAGTAATATCCGGATACAGAAAGTCCATCTGTGTGGATAACATGGGAAGAGTCGCAAAAGACAGACGAGAGGGCAAAAGCACCCTATAATGAATGACAGATGTCCCTTTGAGCCAGTTCAGTACACGGACGCTCTATAGGCTGGTTAGCACAATGGCTAGCCTCCATCTCCATCGCTGATTCCACAGCAGTTAGACCAACCACGTGGTGTAAACACTCAAAAAAACCTATATAGCCTCAGTTGGTGGAGCATGGTGCTTGCAACGCCTTGCTAAATGACAAACATTTAAAATGATTCAACCCAGACTATTATGGCACTAACAAAAGGGTGCTGGTATTCACAGGAACTTCCCAACATACACACACACACACTAGCCTAGCTTACATCTAGCCGCCACCACTGCCCAAATAGCAGCCCTCAGTTGATGCTTTCTTTTTACCCCTATGATTTAATGCAAATAAACTTTTGGCTGAAACATTGGTGATTTCCTCATGTTGAAAGGTCAATTCATTAATATGGACTGACAGGTCATGTACAAAACAACATTCACCAAGGGAATGTAAAATTGTGTGCAGTCCTTTAACAGAAAAACAGTTTAAGCTTTTGTATAAAAGTTTACAGTTAAAATTCTAAAACATTAAACAGCGAGAACACAAAACAGAAACCCCCATCAAACTAACAGGGTTGAACGTAGTTTATTTATTTACTTGTTTGTATTCATCTTTTTCTTCCAACAATTGTTCTTACCAACTGTTT
Source organism: Coregonus clupeaformis (assembly GCF_020615455.1). Taxonomy (NCBI): domain Eukaryota; kingdom Metazoa; phylum Chordata; class Actinopteri; order Salmoniformes; family Salmonidae; genus Coregonus; species Coregonus clupeaformis. The sequence continues at coordinate 1,306,053 of NC_059204.1, read as the reverse complement.
CAACTTCAAAGTGCTAATTCCTCAAGGGTTACTACAATCACTTTATGGTCAACCATTATTGTCTGTGACAAATCTTAAATCACTGCACTGTATGTGCCCACTATAAACAAACTGAAGTAATCTGAAGGCTATCAGACTGATTTGATACAAGCCAGAAACTCAAACTGTACTATCATGTATTCAAATTTACATTGTCCAAGGCGACCAAATAAAAAATGGTGTTCAACAAATGATCTAATTAAATATCGTTATGCAAATACCGCATTTATCACAGATTTGTGTCCTCTTGCCGTGAAGTCATTAGGGTCCTAACTAAGTCAGGAGGTAACCACAAGTCACTGTGATGACCCTAATCACCCTCATCTATGATTCATCCCTGTCACACATCGTGTGTGACGTGACGGAGTTGACATGTGTGATGGTGGTGTCACTGGGACTGGTCGGCGCTGCCCTCCTCCATGGGGCTGACAGCGGTGGCCTCGTCGTTGCTGCTGCTGTCCACCTCCTGCTCCACGACGCTCTCCTCGTCCAGCCGCTGGCTGGTGTAGTCTGTGATCTCCAGGAAGCCACTGGGCTCCACCACCACGTTGGACTGGCTGGAGTCTGGCATGATCGAGTACCGAGGGATAACCTGGGGGGGGGGGTAACGGGTGTTATTAAGCTTTTATTGTCTATAGATGTTAAAAGCTTAGATGATGACTGTTGTCCTATAATAAACAATGTTTAAGAAATGTTAATCATATGACTCAATTAGTAAGGCGTTGCTATGCTATAACAGAAATCTTTGAAATCACACAAATGTACCTCAATGACGTCCAGGTCTTCTTTGCCCTTGGCCGCCAGGCCCTGGTTACGGCTAAACTGGCCGTGCTGGGGCTTGGCGTGGGATGAGTGGTGCAGGGAGGCCCCCGAACTGCTGATGACCGGGCCTGAGCCCCCCAACACACCCGAGTCTCCCCCTGCCCCCACGCCCTTCCCGTAGGGGCTACAGTCGCTGGATGAGTCCACAACCATTGGCTCGGCGCTAGGGTCGATCTCTGCTTCCATCATGGAGATCTTGAGGATGTCCGAAACGGTGGGCTTCTCGCCACCAGACGGGCCCGAGCTGCTGGGCTCAGCGGGACCCAGCTTGGCGGTGGCCTCGCCACTGCTGGACACGGGCGGGGACTGGTGGCTGCTGCTACCGCCAAAGGTGATTTTGGTGACGCTGGCACCCTGGGTGATGATTGGTGGCTGTGTCGGGGTGGGGGGGGAGAGAGACGGAGAGACAGAGAGAGAGAGACATAGCAACAGAGAGAGAGAGAGAGACAGAGAGAGAGAGACAGAAAAAACGGATGTGGTTGGAACTATAGAATATATAATTAATAAAAACAGACATCGCCATTCAAGTCAACGTTCTGTAATAGGTAAACCAGCGGCCATATTAAATGTACCCATGAGTGTTACAGTCAAATTGCATTGGTCTGAAAGGTCTTCCCCTTTCATTTTTATGGTTGGAACTAGTGTAGGGCATGGGGAAATTCTACAGACCCAGGTGCCCCTTTTGAATGAAAAACAATGGGAATTTCTTTTCAGGTTTTGTCAGGCTCCCTGCGCTGCTGTACAAATAACACTGATCTGATTGGAAGGGAATTGAGCTTTGTGGCACAGTGCCCAGAGCTTTGTCTTATCTCTTTGATCTTAAAAAGCCCCATCAAGGGACAGGTGCTGTGAATCAGAACAAGATTTACATGTATGGAATGTGTACTTGGTGTAAATACTTTTAAATGTTTATTTGCCCTCCATCTAGAGGGCAAATAAAGTTTAAATGTAGTTCTATTCTAAAGCATTATGGCACAATACATCTGACCGTTGATGATTCACTGTGTCAACCTGATCTGTCCCGGACCAATAAATCAACTAGTTACTGGGCCCTGGAGGTCCATCAGAGAGGGATGGTGCTCACCAGGCTTGTGGGAGGGGTCTTGTCTGCACCCACCGGGTGGTGGGCCTGCAGGGGTGGCGGCTGGGACAGCTGTGTGTGGATGGGCCTGTGGTGGGAGGTGGGCGCCTGCTGCAGCTTGGGGAGCTGTGGGGTGAGGGAGGGTGGCTTGGTAGGGGTGCCCAGGCCAACCAGCTGGGGGGATCCCGAGGCAGAGGAGGGCCTCTCCTTCAGGCTCTGCCCTGGAGCCTGGGGCTGGTACTGCTCTTGGAGCTGGGGTGGCTTCTTCACCAAGGTGGAGGACGAAGGCTGGCTCATCTGGGGCTTGCTGTGTAGCTGTGGGGGTTGGGTGGAGTGGGGCATGTGTCTGCCCTGCTCTGACTGGGACTCAGAGTGTGACTGGCCTTGGGGGGGGGGGAGTGTGTGGTGCTGGGGGGCAGAGGGCTGGGCTGCAGCGAGTTGGATGGAGCGGTAGAACAGGCCCGTCTGGGGGTCCAAGGTGTCTCCTTCCAGTTCGCCCTCCTCCATCACCGTCTCCTCTGCCTGCTTACTGTGGATAAGCTGGCCCTCTGACGCCTGGAATGACATTGTACTATCATTGAGACTAGTGGCATATATGGATATACAGATAACTGCCAAAATAAAAGGAAACACCAAAGTGTCTTAGGGCATTGGGCGACCATGAGCCAGAACAGCTTCACTGCACCTTGGCATAGATTCTACAAGTGTCTGGGACTCTACTCTATTTGACACCATTCTTCCACGAGAAATTCCATCATTTGGTGTTTTGATGATGGTGGTGGAAAACCGTCTCAGGTGTCACTCCAGAATTTCACATAAGTGTTCAATTGGGTTGAGATCTGGTGACTGAGACGGCCATGGCATATGGTTTATATCATTTTCATGTTCATCAAACCATTCAGTGACCACTCGTGCCCTGTGGATGGGGACATTGTCATCCTATGGGGACATAGGCATGGTAGCCAAAATAATGGCCTGCCCAGGATTTTTATACATGGGCCTAAGCATGATGGGATGTTAATTGCTAAATTAACTCACACTACACCTGTGTGGAAGCACCTGTTTTCAATATACTTTGTATGCCTCATTTACTGAAGTGTTTCTGTTATTTTGGCAGTTACCTGTATTTTGGTGCATATTGATATACTAGTAGGCTTACCCAATGAACAGTGAGATAGCGCATGTTATACTGCATTACCTATACTATATCATTTGAAAAAAATAAACAGCCTGATTTGATAAACATAGGAAAAGAATACAAAGACTAACATGTATTTGTGATTTTTAAGTTAATATACTAGGTAGGCTTTTGTCTCACCAGTTGGACAATACGTGTGACGGTGACCGCAGAGGAAGTTGGGATGGATTTGACCACCATGGGGGTGTGACCTGTGCTCTTTGAGGGCGCCCCCAGTTGCTGGCTAGCGGACATGACCACGTCCCCCCCGCCTCCAGAGGATGGTCCGACCCAGCTGGCTTTAACTGCACAAAGAGGGATCATCATAAGTTAGGCTTCCATCCAATTGGCGACAGATTTTCATGCGAATATTCTAAAATCCACCTAAAAACAATAAGCGCATTTTCCCACCAGAGGGGTGTTTCCATTAAATTGACTTGTTGCAGATAAAAGGATGTGCGTGATGACGTAGTGCACATAAAAATACCTTGTGGTTAAATTCCCATGTACCCAATTTTAAAATAGTTAAATGGGTTTCCATCGCATTTTCAACTCTACTGATGGTTTTGTCACAATAACATTTTTGTTATATAATGAGTGTGCCCACTCTGGTATTGGCACGTGCGCTCTAGCCAACAGCTGGCAGACACAGTACAGTGTCCACAGATAGCACTGTTGGCTAGAGTGCACATATAGCCTACATGATGAGATCATTATGGACAAAAGAAACAAGATTATTTTTATTTGTCAAACGGCAGCCAAGCATCGGTCATCATGTCACCAGAATAAGACCCTCAATATTTAATGGAAAGAAGCATCAAGCTCATCACCTTGCACTTTCACCACCCTCTGAAGTTCATCGTGACTTATTTAATCTGTATCCCAATAAACTGCATGTTTTCCCGACGAGTCGTAGTGGGAGGACCACACAACATGTCATCGCGTGACTCCTAGTTTAATTCGATATGATGGCTATTATATCAATATTTGCGCATAGGTTTCCACCGACATTTATCGCATAATTCATTTTCCCAACACAAGAATATCCCACCTTGTCTAGTGTATTTTGTTTTGCCTGTCATGACATTTTTTATCTGACTACTTTACTCGCATAACAAGGTTGGATGGAAACCTGGTTCTAAACATGGAATTACTTTGCATTATTTCGAGCCATTCTTTAGTGAGTACAGCTAAGTATAGAACAGCCTGCTGTTTTTTCACTTTGCTTATTTCAGCGTGGTTAGGGCGAGGGCTACGATTGTGTGTAAACCCCTGAAGAACACGAGTAGAAAAGTGTATTATTTTACATCCATGGTGTAATATCATTATTAAGGGGTGACTAACTATGACATACATCAATGTATTTCGTAATGAAACAGTATGAAAAGAAAGTGAACAACATATCACTTTGGGGATCTTTTAAGTGTCCTCCTAAAGTGATGACAATAGGCTGTATAATGGCAATTTATAAAATCTGAAAAACAAAAAGGTAAAACAGATTATAGTGTCTTGGCTGTGTGTAATGCCCAGGGAGAAATGTTTCAGTGAGCTCGCTTCCCAAATGGCACCCTATCCCTTATATAGTGCACTACCTTTGAACAGGGCTGGACCTTAGTCAAAAGTAGTGCACTATATAGGGAATAGGGTGCCATTTGGGAGGCACCCTGAGTGGTCAGGTCATGTACCGGCAGTGATGTATTCAGTGGATGGTTCAGTCTCTACAGTGGATGTCCCGGGGGAGCCTGGGTTCTGCTGCTTGTTGTCCTGGGCCATCTGAAGGGGCACAGCCATCTGGCTCAGGTCTATGGTGTGCTGCCTGGGCTTGGCCTCACCCGTTTCCTTCACTGTAAAAGCAACAGAGACTGTCACCATCAATCATCAAAATAAACAACTACTCCATTTATATTGTAAAGACGCGGGACGACAAAGTACGTCGCTTATATGTGAATTCGGAGCAGTCTGACCTCACGTCGGACACTTTTACATCCGATTCTCCCAGAGAATCCTGTCACCTGACCTGCTAGCAGGCTGTGTTTGAGTGAAGCCACGGGGACCATTAATCGCACCGGTAATAAATTGTGTGTCGGCTCGTGTGTGGAAAAACTGAGGTGTCGGGAGCTGGGGCTTTCTTCCCAAGTCGTTTGTATTAAAATTCATGTTTGAGGGGCTGCAGTGTCAGGATATTCGCACAGCACTAACACACCTAATTCAACTAATCGTGGTGTATAAATTAAATATCCACATTAATTGAAATCAGGTCTGGTACATAACCCTGCCAAGATTAGCCAACCCTATCACTATAGCAAGGACTAGATAGGTGCAATATGGCGATGGCGCCATCTAGTTTCTATCTGCAAATACTAAAAGGGGGATGTTTTTGTATATCAGGCATCAGTTGCACTCAACACACAGTCATGCACTCAACACACAGACCATATATAACAACAAACAGCTTTTTACAAGAAGTCTCTGAACGGTCCACAGCAGTAAAGATTACAAAGGGGAAGTGGTTTGGAAAACCCCCAGAGTTCTTCCCCTGACTGTTGGGATAGAATCCCAGCCATAATAACAAGCCCTATTAACAGGTGACTAGCCTTGTTGCCAGGAAGATAACTCAGTTTCTGAATTGAAATGGAATTGACCCAAACCCTGTTAAGTGGGGTGATAGTTGCCATGGTGATGGCGGTCAGTCTGTCAGTCACCTGTGGTTTGCTGCAGCTCCAGCAGGGCCTTGATGGTCGAGGTGGCCGACTGGGTCAGGTTCCCTGTAGACACGTCCTGGTAGATGATAGTGGGGCCGGACTCCACCGACACTTCATGCTGCTCGGCCCACTCCTGCCCTCTGGAGGAGATGATGTGCACTACGGGCTGGGAGTCTGACCGGTGACAACAACCAAAACAAGTCATGTCATGTGAAATTGGGCAGATTCCCTTTACATTCCAGTCGATGTGGGAATTAAATTGGACATGGCATTCAAATAAAAGGGAATTGAAATAATTATATTATGCGAGTGGAGCTTTTTACCATTTGAAAGTGAAGGGAACTTAGCTGAATACTTGTGAGAATAGACACACTTTCATACTACGGCTGAAGTAGTCAATAGCTGTGTGAGACTACAATACACAGTTTTAACTTGACTGTCCTTTTTGTTCCCGTAGTTAGGCTGCAGACTATATTATGTATTTCTTGATTTGTGATGTGGAGTGCCACAACGTACCGTGACTGCTGCCGTGGGAGCCTTCGGCGGGCGGGGAGCTGCCCTCAGCGATGCCACCTGTCACGTCCTTCAGCGCCCCCTCCTGTGCGTCAGCCACCCTGGACGCCTGCTGCAGTGTCTCGCTCACCAGCTGCCTGGTCTGCTCGCTCAACACTGCCGTCTGGAAGATGGGCTTGGGCTTGATCAGCACCTGGACAGGAATAAATGGTTAATAAACGTTCTTCAATATTACACACCTAGAACGGGCTCAGTGAATGGCACCAGAGAAAGATAGTTTTCGTTTCTCCATAAAGTAAAGGCACAGCTGAGACCATTGTCAAGTGTCCTGGTATTCCATTTTTACATCATATAGTTCATTAATGTGCCTATTTAAAGCGGTATGGTCTTGCTATCCTAAAGCTACAACATTGACTTGATGTCTTAAAGCTACACTGACCTGATGCATTGGTAATTCATAACAGAGGTTGAAATACACAGTGCATTCGGAAAGTATTCAGACAACTTCCCTTTTTCCACATTTTGTTACGTTACAGCCTTATTCTAAAATTGATAACATTATAACTTTTTTTAATCAATCTATACACAATACCCCATAATGACAAAGCAAAAAAAAAGTTTTTTTTATATATATACAGTGGGGGAAAAAAGTATTTAGTCAGCCACCAATTGTGCAAGTTCTCCCACTTAAAAAGATGAGAGAGGCCTGTAATTTTCATCATAGGTACACGTCAACTATGACAGACAAAATGATTTTTTTGTGATCATTTTGACCTCACGGGGTGAGATCTTGTGTGGAGCCCCAGATCGAGGGAGATTATCAGTGGTCTTGTATGTCTTCCATTTCCTAATAATTGCTCCCACAGTTGATTTCTTCAAACCAAGCTGCTTACCTATTGCAGATTCAGTCTTCCCAGCCTGGGGAAAAATCATACGTTTCCTGTAGGTCTTGACCAGGTTTGCACACACTGCAGCAGGGATTTTGGCCCACTCCTCCATACAGACCTTCTCCAGATCCTTCAGGTTTCGGGGCTGTCGCTGGGCAATACGGACTTTCAGCTCCCTCCAAAGATGTTCTATTGGGTTCAGGTCTGGAGACTGGCTAGGCCACTCCAGGACCTTGAGATGCTTCTTACGGAGCCACTCCTTAGTTGCCCTGGCTGTGTGTTTCGGGTCTTTGTCATGCTGGAAGACATTTACATTTTACATTTACGTCATTTAGCAGACGCTCTTATCCAGAGCGACTTACAAATTGGTGCATTCACCTTATAGCCAGTGGGATAACCACTTTACAATTATTATTATTTATTATTTATTTTATATTATTATTATTTAAAGGATTAATGTATCCTATCCCAGGTGTTCCTTAAAGAGGTGGGGTTTCAAATGTCTCCGGAAGGTGGTGAGTCACTCCGCTGTCCTGGCGTCGTGAGGGAGCTTGTTCCACCATTGTTCCGCCAGAGCAGCGAACACTTTTGACTGGGCTGAGCGGGAACTGTGCTTCAGCAGAGGTAGGGGAGCCAGCAGGCCAGAGGTGGATGAACGCAATGCCCTCGTTTGGGTGTAAGGACTGATCAGAGCCTGAAGGAACGGAGGTGCCGTTCCCCTCACAGCTCCGTAGGCAAGCACCATGGTCTTGTAGCAGATGCGAGCTTCAACTGGAAGCCAGTGGAGTGTGCGGAGGAGCGGGGTGACGTGAGAGAACTTGGGAAGGTTGAACACCAGACGGGCTGCGGCATTCTGGATGAGTTGTAGGGGTTTAATGGCACAGGCAGGGAGCCCAGCCAACAGCGAGTTGCAGTAATCCAGACGGGAGATGACAAGTGCCTGGATTAGGACCCGTGCCGCTTCCTGTGTAAGGCAGGGTCGTACTCTCCGAATGTTGTAGAGCATGAACCTACAGGATCGGGTCACCGCCTTGATGTTAGTGGAGAACGACAGGGTGTTGTGAGTCCATCATTACTTTAAGACCCAGCCACGACCCATCTTCAATGCTCTTACTGAGGGAAGGAGGTTGTTGGCCAAGATCTCGCGATACATGGCCCCATCCATCCTCCCCTCAATACGGTGCAGTCGTCCTGTCCCCTTTGCAGAAAAGCATCCCCAAAGAATGATGTTTCCACCTCCATGCTTCACGGTTGGGATGGTGTTCTTGGGGTTGTACTCATCCTTTTTTTCCTCCAAACACGGCGAGTGGAGTTTAGACCAAAAAGCTCTATTTTTGTCTCATCAGACCACATGACCTTCTCCCATTCCTCCTCTGGATCATCCAGATGGTCATTGGCAAACTTCAGACAGGCCTGGACATGCGCTGGCTTGAGCAGGGGGACCTTGCGTGCGCTGCAGGATTTTAATCCATGACGGCGTAGTGTGTTACTAATGGTTTTCTTTGAGACTGTGGTCCCAGCTCTCTTCAGGTCATTGACCAGGTCCTGCCGTGTAGTTCTGGGCTGATCCCTCACCTTCCTCGTGATCATTGATGCCCCACGAGGTGAGATCTTACATGGAGCCCCAGACCGAGGGTGATTGACCATCATCTTGAACTTCTTCCATTTTCTAATAATTGTGCCAACAGTTGTTGCCTTCTCACCAAGCTGCTTGCCTATTGTCCTGTAGCCCATCCCAGCCTTGTGCAGGTCTACAATTTTATCCCTGATGTCCTTACACAGCTCTCTGGTCTTGGCCATTGTGGAGAGGTTGGAGTCTGTTTGATTGAGTGTGTGCACAGGTGTCTTTATACAGGTAACGAGTTCAAACAGGTGCAGTTAATACAGGTAATGAGTGGAGAACAGGAGGGCTTCTTAAAGAAAAACTAACAGGTCTGTGAGAGCCGGAATTCTTACTGGTTGGTAGGTGATCAAATACTTATGTCAAGCAATAAAATGCAAATTAATTACTTAAAAATCATACAATGTGATTTTCTGGATTTTTGTTTTAGATTCCGTCTCTCACAGACCTCTACATGCTTTGTAAGTAGGAAAACCTGCAAAATCGGCAGTGTATCAAATACTTGTTCTCTCCACTGTGTGTGTGTATGTGTGTGTGTGTGTGTGTGTGTGTGTGTGTGTGTGTGTGTATATATATAGATATATATAGCTCAAAAAAAATAAAGGGAACACTTAAACAACACAATGTAACTCCAAGTCAATCACACTTCTGTGAAATCAAACTGTCCACTTAGGAAGCAACACTGATTGACAATACATTTCACATGCTGTTGTGCAAATGGAATAGACAACAGGTGGAAATTATAGGCAATTAGCAAGACACCCCAATAAAGGACTGGTTTTGCAGGTGGTGACCACAGTCCACTTCTCAGTTCCTATGCTTCCTGGCTGATGTTTTGGTCACTTTTGAAATGCTGGCGGTGCTTTCACTCTAGTGGTAGCATGAGACGGAGTCTACAACCCACACAAGTGGCTCAGGTAGTGCAGCTCATCCAGGATGGCACATCAATGCGAGCTGTGGCAAGAAGGTTTGCTGTGTCTGTCAGCGTAGTGTCCAGAGCATGGAGGCACTACCAGGAGACAGGCCAGTACATCAGGAGACGTGGAGGAGGCCGTAGGAGGGCAACAACCCAGCAGCAGGACTGCTACCTCCGCCTTTGTGCAAGGAGGAGCAGGAGGAACACTGCCAGAGCCCTGCAAAATGACCTCCAGCAGGCCACAAATGTGCATGTGTCTGCTCAAACGGTCAGAAACATACTCCATGAGGGTGGTATGAGGGTCCAACATCCACAGGTGGGGGTTGTGCTTACAGCCCAACACCGTGCAGGACGTTTGGCATTTGCCAGAGAACACCAAGATTGGCAAATTCGCCACTGGCGCCCTGTGCTCTTCACAGATGAAAGCAGGTTCACACTGAGCACGTTACAGACGTGACAGAGTCTGGAGACGCCGTGGAGAACATTCTGCTGCCTGCAACATCCTCCAGCATGACCGGTTTGGCGGTGGGTCAGTCATGGTGTGGGATGGCATTTCTTTGGGGGGCCGCACAGCCCTCCATGTGCTCGCCAGAGGTAGCCTGACTGCCATTAGGTACCGAGATGGGATCCTCAGACCCCTTGTGAGACCATATGCTGGTGCGGTTGGCCCTGGGTTCCTCCTAATGCAAGACAATGCTAGACCTCATGTGGCTGGAGTGTGTCAGCAGTTCCTGCAAGAGGAAGGCATTGATGCTATGGACTGGCCCGCCCGTTCCCCAGACCTGAATCCAATTGAGCACATCTGGGACATCATGTCTCGCTCCATCCACCAACACCACGTTGCACCACAGACTGTCCAGGAGTTGGCGGATGCTTTAGTCCAGGTCTGGGAGGAGATCCCTCAGGAGACCATCCGCCACCTCATCAGGAGCATGCCCAGGCGTTGTAGGGAGGTCATACAGGCACGTGGAGGCCACACACACTACTGAGCCTCATTTTGACTTGTTTTAAGGACATTACATCAAAGTTGGATCAGCCTGTAGTGTGGTTTTCCACTTTAATTTTGAGGGTGACTCCAAATCCAGACATCAATGGGTTGATAAATTTGATTTCCATTGATCATTTGTGTGTGATTTTGTTGTCAGCACATTCAACTATGTAAAGAAAAAAGTATTTAATAATATTATTTCATTCATTCAGATCTAGGATGTGTTATTTTAGTGTTCCCTTTATTTTTTTGAGCAGTATATATATATATATATATATATATATATATATAACACACACACACACACACACACACATACACATACATATATACATACATATATATATATATATATACACATACACATACATACACACACACACACATATACACAATACCAGTCAAAGGTTTGAACACACCTACTCATTATTCAAGGGTTTTTCTTTATTTGTACTATTTTCTACATTGTAGAATAATAGTGAAGACATTAAAACGATGAAATAACAAATATGGAATCATGTAGTTACCGAAGTGTTAAACAAATCAAAATATATTTTATATTTCAGATTCTTCAAAGTAGCCACCCTTTGCCTTGATGACAGCTTTGCACACTCTTGGCATTCTCTCAACCAGCTTCATGAGGTAGTCACCTGGAATGCATTTCAATTAACAGGTGTGCCTTCTTAAAAGTGAATTTGTGGAATTTCTTTCCTTCTTAATGTGTTTAAGCCAACCAGTTGTGTTGTGACAAGGTAAGGGGGGGTATACAGAGGATAGCCCTATTTGTGAAATACCAAGTCCATATTATGGCAAGAACAGCTCAAATAAGCAAAGAGAAATGACAGTCCATCATTACTTTAAGACATGAAGGTCAGTCAATCTGGAAAATTTCAAGAACTTTGAAAGTTTCTTCAAGTGCAGTCGCAAAAAACATCAAGCGCTATGATGAAACTGGCTCCCATGAGGACCGCCACAGGAAAGGAAGACCCAGAGTTACCTCTGCTGCAGAGGATAAGTTCATTAGAGTTAACTGCACCTCAGATTGAAGCCAAAATTAATGTTTCACAGAGTTCAAGTAACAGACATCTCAACATCAACTGTTCAGAGGGGACTGTGTGAATCAGGCCTTCATGGTCAAATTGCTGCAAAGAAACCACTACTAAAGGACACCAATAAGAAGAAGAGACTTGCTTGGGCCAAGAAAAATGAGCAATGGACATTAGACCGGTGGAAATCTGTCCTTTGGTCTGATGAGTCCAAATTTGAGATTTTTCGTTCCAACCGCCGTGTCAGTGTGAGACGCAGAGTAGGTGAACGGATGATCTCCGCATGTATGGTTCGCACCGTGAAGCATGGAGGAGGTGGTGTAATGGTGTGGGGGTGCTTTGCTGGTGACACTGTCTGTGATTTATTTAGAACTCAAGACACAGTTAACCAGCATGGCTACCACAGCATTCTGCAGTGATACGCCATCCCATCTGGTTTGCACTTAGTGGGACTATCATTTGTTTTTCAACAGGACAAGGACCCAAAACACACCTCCAGGCTGTGTAAGGGCTATTTGACCAAGAAGGAGAGTGATGGAGTGCTTCATCAGATGACCTGGCCTCCACAGTCACCCGACCTCAACCCAATTGAGATGGTTTGGGATGAGTTGAACCGCAGAGTGAAGGAAAAGCAGCCAACAAGTGCTCAGCATATGTGGGAACTCCTTCAAGACTGTTGGAAAAGCATTCCTTATGAAGCTGCTTGAGAGAATGTCAAGAGTGTGCAAAGCTGTCATCAAGGCAAAGGGTGGCTACTTTGAAGAATCAAATACAATTATTTAGTGTAGAGCTGCTGACTAACGGAGAATAAACTGTAAGCTATAAAAACAAAGAGAGTTGCACACTCCATATGTATAACCTCCCAGTAATTTATTGGGTAAAGAAAAACACCAATGGTTCGGCATCACTGTGCCTTCTTCTGTGAACAGGTCTTATCAGCGTACACCCAATATGTTCCCCCTGTTTATGATGCTTATAATGCATTATGGTTGAACCAAAAGATTATATGTAACAAAAATATTTAATGAAATTGGAAATATTTAAATAGGTGAAATTAAATTAAACAATGTATGTTGATTCTAATATTATGCTAATGCTAACAATGGCATAATATATTCAATATGCTGTGGGCGATTGTCTTTTAACAGTTTCGCTCAATTCATTCTAATCAACCTATCAAATACGACACACCCCTCACTCTTGTCATTGGTTGCACTAATTGCACTGTTCGTCTACATAATCTGGTTCAAGCATTCATGACATTACCCTGAAGAAGGCACAGTGATGCCGAAATGTTGGTGGTTTTTACCCAATAAATTACTGGGAGGTTACACATATGGAGTGTGCAACTCTCTTTGTATTTATAGCTTACTTTGAAGAATCTAAAATCTAAAATATATTTTGATTTGTTTCACACTTTTTTGGTTACTACATGATTCCATATGTGTTATTTCATAGTTTTGATGTCTTCACTATTTTTCTACAATGTAGAAATGGGAGAGGGAGAGGCGAAGGTCAAGTCATGCGTCCTCTGAAACATGACCCGCCAAGCTGCGCTGCTTCTTGACACCGGCTTGCTTCACCCGGAAGCCAGCTGCACCAATGTATCGGAGGAAACACCGTTCAACTGACAACTAGTCAGCTTGCAGGCGCCCGGCCTGCCACAAGGAGTCGCTAGAGCGCGATGAGCCAAAGAAAGCGCCCTGGCCAAAATCTCCCCTAACCCGGACGATGCTGGGCCAATTGTGCACCGCCCTATGGGACTCCCGGTCAAGGCCGGCTGTGACACAGCCTGGAATCGAACCCCAGCCTGTAGTGATACCTCAACATTGCGATGCAGTGCCTTAGACCGCTGCGCCACTCCAGAGTGGAAACTGGTTTTTAGAAATTTTAGCAAATTTATTACAAATAAAAAAAACAGAAATACCTTATTTACATAGGTATTAAGATCCTTTGCTATGAGACTCGAAGTTGAGCTCAAGGTGCATCCTGTTTCCATTGATCATCCTTGAGATGTTTCTACAACTTGATTGGAGCCCACCAGTGGTAAATTACATTTGCAAAAATGTCTAAAAAACCTGTTTTTGCTTTTTCATTATGGGGTAGTGTGTGTAGATTGATTAGAGGAAAAAAACAATTTTATCCATTTTAGAATAAGGCTGTAATGTAACAAAAAATGTGGGAAAATTCTGAATACTTTCCGAATGCACTGTATCCAAGACAAAGAGCTTTGAGTACGAAATGATCTCGTTCACACGACTCGTTGAGTGGCTGAGACACTCCGGGGTGAAGTTTCCCCAGGGTACAGACAGCTCTAGGATCAGCTTCCCCAACCCTAACCTTAACCATTAGTGGGTTAAAGGCAAAACTGACCCAAGACCCAGCGTCTAGGGGCAACTTCACCCTACACTGACTGAGACAGCGCTGGACTGTTACTGACCTGGGTCTTGCCCTGCTGGCCGTACACTATCTTGGTGGGAATGATCTTGGTGGTGGTGGTGGGCTGCACCACGGAGCCCATGCCTTTTGGCTGGGTCACGATCATCTTGGTGATGGGTCTGGAGGCTGTGATGATGGCTGGCTTGCACCCCGGCACACCCTGCAGGGTCTTCTCGCCCTGTGGCACAGAGGCATTCATATTTAAGATGTGTACCCAATGGCACCCTATTCCCTATATAGTGCACTACTTTTGACCAGAGCTTAAGATGAATGTACTAACTGTAAGTGGCTATGAATAAGAGTGTCTGCTAAATGACAACTGAAAACATTAACATGTAAATTCAGTGGGATGCATAATAGGGACCTGAAAGCAATAGACTGCTCAGAGGGAAAGGCTAAACTAGAACTACCAATAAACTTGTTTTGGGGTCAATACATTTGGCCACTTCTGAAATATAATAACTTATAATCTAGATAAATAAAATCTAACATCACAAAATGGCTTAATTAAAATGGTTTCATTTATAATAACAATCATGTTGAACTGACCCCTGCGTTCAACAGCGTGGTGACCACATTCTTGCCAGGCAGGCCCTGGATGGTCGTTGCTTTGCCAGTGGTCTTCTGCACCACGATAACATTGGGCTTGGACGTCATAGGAATGGTGGTTATCTTAGTTGTTGTACCTGCAATGGAGGGGCAAAGAACATCTAAACATTGGAGTAGAATGGCCCGTACTGAAGAGCTAAGTGACTTTCAACGTGGCACTGTCATAGGATGCCACCTTTCCAACAAGTCAGTTCGTCAAATTGCTGCCCCGGCGAACAGTAAGTGCTGTTATTGTGAAGTGGAAACGTCTAGGAGCAACAACGGCTCAGCCGCGAAGCGGTAGGCCACACAAGCTCACAGAACAGGACCACGGAGTGCTAAAGCGCGTAAAAGTAATCTGTCCTCGGTTGCAACACTCACTACCGAGTTCCAAACTGCCTCTTGAACAACGGTCAGCACAAGAACTGTTGTTGGGAGCTTCATGAAATGGGTTTCCATGGCAGAGCAGCCGCACACAAGCCTAAGATCACCATGCGCAATGCCAAGCGTCGGCCGGAGTGGTGTAAAGCTTGCTGCCATTGGACTCTGGAGCAGTGGAAAGGCGTTCTCTGGAGTGATAAATCACGCTTCACCATCTGGCAGTATGACGGACTAATCTGGGTTTGGCATATGCCAGGAGAACGCTACCTGCCCGAATGCAATGTGCCAACTGTAAACTTTGGTGGAGGATGAATAATGGTCTGGGGCTGATTCGTGCTATGCCACTTAGTTCCATTGAAGGGAAATCTGAACTCAATGACATTCTAGACCATTCTGTGCTTCCAACTTTGTGGCAACAGTTTGGGGAAGGCCGTTTCCTGTTTCAGCATGACAATGCGCCCGTGCACAAAGCGAGGTCCATACAGAAATTGTTTGTTGAGATTGGTGTGGAAGAACTTGATTGGCCTGCACAGAGCCCTGACCTTTGGTATGAAAAAATAGAATAACGTATGCACTCACTAACTGTAAGTCGCTCTGGATAAGAGCGTCTGCTAAATTACTAAAATGAAAAGTGTAATGAATTGGAACGCCGACTGCGAACCAGGCCTAATTGCCTGACATCACTAATGCTCGTGGCTGACTGGAAGCAAGTCCCTGCAGCAATGTTCCAACATCTAGTGGAAAGCCTTCCCCGAAGAGTGGAGGCTGTTATAGCAGCAAAGGGGGGACCAACTCCATATTCATGCCCATGATTTTGGAATGAGATGTTCGACAAGCAGGTGTCCACATACTTTTGGCAATGCAGTGTGTGTTTACACACACACACATACATACATACATACATACATACATATATATATATATATATATATATACATACATACACAGTGGGGAGAACAAGTATTTGATACACTGCCGATTTTGCAGGTTTTCCTACTTACAAAGCATGTAGAGGTCTGTAATTTTTAATCATAGGTACACTTCAACTGTGAGAGACGGAATCTAAAACAAAAATCAAGAAAATCACATTGTATGATTTTTAAGTAATTCATTTGCATTTTATTGCATGACATAAGTATTTGATCACCTACCAACCAGTAAGAATTCCAGCTCTCACAGACCTGTTAGTTTTTCTTTAAATAGCCCTCCTGTTCTCCACTCATTACCTGTATTAACTGCACCTGTTTGAACTCGTTACCTGTATAAAAGACACCTGTCCACACACTCAATCAAACAGACTCCAACCTCTCCACAATGGCCAAGACCAGAGAGCTGTGTAAGGATATCAGGGATAAAATTGTAGACCTGCACAAGGCTGGGATGGGCTACAGGACAATAGGCAAGCAGCTTGGTGAGAAGGCAACAACTGTTGGTGCAATTATTAGAAAATGGAAGAAGTTCAAGATGACGGTCAATCACCCTCGGTCTGGGGATCCATGCACGATCTCACCTCGTGGGGCATCAATGATCATGAGGAAGGTGAGGGATCAGCCCAGAACTACACAGCAGGACCTGGTCTATGACCTGAAGAGAGCTGGGACCACAGTCTCAAAGAAAACCATTAGTAACACACTACGCCGTCATGGTTTAAAATCCTGCAGCGCACGCAAGGTCCCCCTGCTCAAGCCAGCGCATGTCCAGGCCCGTCTGAAGTTTGCCAATGACCATCTGGATGATCCAGAGGAGGAATGGGAGAAGGTCATGTGGTCTGATGAGACAAAAATAGAGCTTTTTGGTCTAAACGCCACTCGCCGTGTTTGGAGGAAGAAGAAGGATGAGTACAACCCCAAGAACACCATCCCAACCGTGAAGCATGGAGGTAGAAACATCATTCTTTGGGGATGCTTTTCTGCAAAGGGGACAGGACGACTGCACCGTATTGAGGGGAGGATGGATGGGGCCATGTATCGCGAGATCTTGGCCAACAACCTCCTTCCCTCAGTAAGAGCATTGAAGATGGGTCGTGGCTGGGTCTTCCAGCATGACAACGACCCGAAACACACAGCCAGGGCAACTAAGGAGTGGCTCCGTAAGAAGCATCTCAAGGTCCTGGAGTGGCCTAGCCAGTCTCCAGACCTGAACCCAATATAATTTTTTTGGAGGGAGCTGAAAGTCCGTATTGCCCAGCGACAGCCCCGAAACCTGAAGGATCTTGAGAAGGTCTGTATGGAAGAGTGGGCCAAAATCCCTGCTGCAGTGTGTGCAAACCTGGTCAAGACCTACAGGAAACGTATGATCTCTGTAATTGCAAACAAAGGTTTCTGTACCAAATATTAAGTTCTGCTTTTCTGATGTATCAAATACTTACATCATGCAATAAAATGCAAATTAATTACTTAAAAATCATACAATGTGATTTTCTGGATTTTTGTTTTAGATTCCGTCTCTCGCAGTTGAAGTGTACCTATGATAAAAATGACAGACCTCTACATGCTTTGTAAGTAGGAAAACCTGCAAAATCGTCAGTGTATCAAATACTTGTTCTCCCCACTATATATATACACAGTGAGGGAAAAAAGTATTTGATCCCCTGCTGATTTTGTACGTTTGCCCACTGATAAAGACATGATCAGTCTATAATTTTAATGGTAGGTTTATTTGAACAGTGAGAGACAGAATAACAAAAAAAATATCCAGAAAAACGCATGTCAAAAATGTTATAAATTGATTTGCATTTGAATGAGGGAAATAAGTATTTGACCCCTCTGCAAAACATGACTTAGTACATGGTGGAAAAATCCTTGTTGGCAATCACAAAGGTCAGACGTTTCTTGTAGTTGGCCACCAGGTTTGCACACATCTCAGGAGGGATTTTGTTCAACTCCTCTTTGCAGATCTTCTCCAAGTCATTAAGGTTTCAAGGCTGACGTTTGGCAACTCGAACCTTCAACTCCCTCCACAGATTTTCTATGGGATTAAGGTCTGGAGACTGGCTAGGCCACTCCAGGACCTTAATGTGCTTCTTCTTGAGCCACTCCTTTGTTGCCTTGGCCGTGTGTTTTGGGTCATTGTCATGCTGGAATACCCATCCACGACCCATTTTCAATGCCCTGGCTGAGGGAAGGAGGTTCCCACCCAAGATTTGACGGTACATGGCCCCGTCCATCGTCCCTTTGATGCGGTGAAGTTGTCCTGTCCCCTTAGCAGAAAAACACCCCCAAAGCATAATGTTTCCACCTCCATGTTTGACGGTGGGGATGGTGTTCTTGGGGTCATAGGCAGCATTCCTCCTCCTCCAAACACAGCGAGTTGAGTTGATGCCAAAGAGCTCGATTTTGGTCTCATCTGACCACAACGCTTTCACCCAGTTCTCCTCTGAATCATTCAGATGTTCATTGGAAAACTTTCTTGAGCAGGGGGACCTTGCGGGCGCTGCAGGATTTCAGTCCTTCACGGCGTAGTGTGTTACCAATTGTTTTCTTGGTGACTATGGTCCCAGCTGCCTTGAGATCATTGACAAGATCCTCCCGTGTAGTTCTGGGCTGATTCCTCACCGTTCTCATGATCATTGCAACTCCACGAGGTGAGATCTTGCATGGAGCCCCAGGCCGAGGGAGATTGACAGGTCTTTTGTGTTTCTTCCATTTGCGAATAATCGCACCAACTGTTGTCACCTTCTCACCAAGCTGCTTAGCGATGGTCTTGTAGCCCATTCCAGCCTTGTGTAGGTCTACAATCTTGTCCCTGACATCCTTGGAGAGCTCTTTGGTCTTGGCCATGGTGGAGAGTTTGGAATCTGATTGATTGATTGCTTCTGTGGACAGGTGTCTTTTATACGGGTAACAAACTGAGATTAGGAGCACTCCCTTTAAGAGTGTGCTCCTAATTTCAGCTCGTTACCTGTATAAAAGACACTTGGGTGCCAGAAATCTTTCTGATTGAGAGGGGGTCAAATACTTATTTCTCTCATTAAAATGCAAATCAATTTATAACTTTTTTGAAATGCGTTTTTCTGGATTTTTTTGTTGTTATTCTGTCTCTCACTGTTCAAATAAACCTACCATTAAAATTATAGACTGATCATTTCTTTGTCAGTGGGAAAATGTACAAAATCAGCAGGGGATCAAATACTTTTTTCCTTCACTGTATATATATATATATTGTATTTTTTTGAAAAAAAAAATATATATATATATATATATATATATATATATATATATATATATATATATATATATATATATATATACACATACATACACACACATACATACATACACATACACTACCGTTCAAAAGTTTGGGGTCACTTAGAAATGTCCTTGTTTTTGAAAGAAAATCATTTTTTTGTCCATTAAAATAACATCAAATTGATCAGAAATACAGTGTAGACATTAATGTTGTAAATGGCTATTGTAGCTGGAAACGGCTGATTTGTAATGGAATATCTACATAGCCGTACAGAGGCCCATTATCAGCAACCATCAGTCCTGTGTTCCAATGGAACGTTGTGCCAAGTTTATCATTTAAACTGGCATTCTTGAGACTAGTTGAGTATCTGGAGCATCAGCAATTGTGGGTTCGATTACAGGCTCAAAATGGCCAGAAACAAATAACTTTCTTCTGAAACTTGTCAGTCTATTCTTGGTTCTGAGAAATGAAGGCTATTCCATGTGAGAAATTGCCAAGAAACTGAAGATCTCCTACAACGCTGTGTACTACTCCCTTCACAGAACAGTGCAAACTGGCTCTAACCAGAATAGAAAGAGGAGTGGGAGGCCCCGGTGCACATCTGAGTAAGAGGACAAATAGTGTCTAGTTTGAGAAACAGGCGCCTCACAGTTCCTCAACTGGCAGCTTCATTAAATAGTACCTGCAAAACATCAGTCTCAATGTCAACAGTGAAGAGGTGACTCCGGGATGCTGACCTTCTAGGCAGAGTTGCAAAGAAAAATACATATCTCAGACTGCCCATCTTAATCTTTTCTTTTTATTGGCCAGTCTGAGATATGGCTTTTTCTTTGCAACTCTGCCTAGAAGGTCAGCATCCCGGAGTCGCCTCTTCATATCCGCGTCGTCTATGAGTTTCTAGTAGATAGATCATATGGTTTAGGAAAAAAATAGCATAATTATTTATTTTTTAAACATTTAATCAAGAATGACGTCATCTGCAATTTACTCTGTAACGCTTCCAACTATTGACTTATTTCACAACTTCCACCAGTTCGGCCCCAAAACATTTACAACAAAGACATACTAAAATAACAAAAAATGTATTACATACAGAAACCTTCATATTAAACAGCAACGGTATTCACAAAGTTGATAGGTTATACTTAGGACAATGTTTGACAGCTTTGGGATTCTATTTTTTTTAATTTTTTTATTTTTTTTACATGATTTTATTATTATTATTTATATAACATTACATGTTATGTAAATTACTTAAAATCCTTGAAAGTATCTGAAATTCCGGTAGTTAACTGGTAATTGTAAACGTTACTAGTAAAT
This sequence comes from Coregonus clupeaformis, assembly GCF_020615455.1. Lineage (NCBI taxonomy): Eukaryota > Metazoa > Chordata > Actinopteri > Salmoniformes > Salmonidae > Coregonus > Coregonus clupeaformis. The sequence continues at coordinate 1,285,342 of NC_059204.1, read as the reverse complement.
ATCCCCCACCCCCCCACCCTTTGAAACACTAGAGAACTATCAAACTCACCAGACACAATGTTGCTGCTGATGATCTTGCCGCCCAGTGTGGCTAGCGACTTGGGGACCACCGTGATGATGCTGCCGCTGGTGGTCTTGACATAGGTGGCACCACTGGTTGACGTCGCAATCCTGGCGCCAATGGTGGGGCTCACAGTGGGCCTCGAGTATGTGGCCTGAGTGCCTGCACAAAATCAATATTTTTCTCAATTTAAAGGAAAACAATTGACGGGGCCTTGCTTAGCACAATTGTACTTCTTCATATCAATATCTAGTTTCAAGTTAATGTCACATGCACAAGTACAGTGAAATGCCTTTCTTGCAAACTCAACCCAACAATGCACAAAAATAATAACAATATATTACTAGAAAAAAAGCACAAGGAATAAGAAATACACAATAAAGTAAGTAAGCTAGAATAAAGGATAAAAACACAGGAGTACTCCTAAACAATGAATTCATCAAATTGAAAATCAAGCAATCTATTTTTGATTAAACTATTGTCCAAACTAGTGCTGACATCTACTGTCCTTGTGTTTTATTTACATGTTCGGATGACAGTTCTGTCTGTTTTGTGAGTTTAATGTTGGTGCATTTACACCGAGTATTTACCCTGGTGTTTTACCAAAAAGCCTCAGACTTTTGTGTTTCCACCTCCACAGCCTGGCTCCTGGGACTCACTGGGCCATGGCCTCAGTGGACCTGCTCTAACTTGGGGCCAAGACAAAGCCGCTGGGGCTTTTCTGGCAGCAGTTACGTAACAATGGCTAACTGTGAACATCGATGCCTTCCCACAAAGCAACTGTTTTGATTATGCAGAGGTCAGCCCTAGCTTTGGAAACACAGTTTACCTAGTACAACATCAGGGTGTATACACAACTGTAACACTGGTGTTACAGTCGAAAAGCAGTATGTGAGAAGGCACACCTGTGGGCTGGGACACCAATTTGGTGGTCATGATGGCCCCGTTGCTACTGACAACCATGATGGGGGAGGAGCTGCTGCTGGGCATGCCTACAGAGGAGGGCTTGGGCAGGATCTTACTGGGCTGCATCTGCTGGGTGATGATTTTCACACCTACAGGTACAATTAGACAAATAATTAATTAAATACATAATTAAGATTCTCTGTACACTTGCACAAATGCACACTCATTAAAAAGACAATGGTGGACCTCAGGGTAGAGTACTAACACCAGTAGGTTTGTGTATCGCGCCGTGTGCTCACCTGACTCCTGCTTAATCTGGATGGTGGGTTTGCAGCCGGGAGGAGTGGTGGAGGTCTGGGTCTGGCCCATGGTGCCGGCCCCCATGGGGGAGCCCTGCTGCAGCTGCTTGGGGGACTGCTGGTGCTGCTTGGGGAACTGGGCCAGAATCTGGGTTGGAGAGCCCACCATGGTCTTAGGAGAGGGGAGCCTGGAGGAGGCCACTTTCATGCCCGTCGACGAGCCACCTAGCACAGGGAGAGGAGGACAAGCAATAGTGGTCAGTTTCAAGGCCCAATCAGAAACACACAATTCACAATTCCAGTTTCAATTCAATTTTGTATACAAGACAAAAGTATATCTGAAAGGTCTTGGTAGCTAGAATAAGACAACCTTAGTCTCTAAATTGGGCGAAGGCTGGTAATAAATCCTGAGTAAACAAACTCTTTGAAAACACTGCAGGAAGGAACACATCTAACATCTATTGCAGGACACTCAAACCTACCCTGCGCTATCGTTGACATGACCACAGACGGGCTGGAGGAAACCATGGTGGTCACAGCGACCGTGTTGGTGGCCGAGGAGGGACTGGAGCTGGCCGGGATGAACACTGTCTGTTTCTGGTTGGCCGAAGTCAGCATGGAGGTGGACACCAGCTTGGACATGGCCGCCGCGTAGTTGTGGGAGTGAGACTTGGACAGGATGTTGGGAACGAAGTTGGAGCTTGGAGAGGTCGTCACAATGATCACCTGACAAAACATACATTATACAGTAAGCTACACAGCCACTTACAATCAAGTTCATGTACACAATCCCTTACAATCAAGTATGCAATCACTTACGATCATTCAAACATATTCAACCGTTCCTATATTATTTGGCTCACACTCACTATATTGACTATTTGCCTATAGAACCAAAGGCTTTATGCAGAACTCTGGTCAGCTTTCTCCTGCTCACCTTCTGTGTGGTGGTATTGGTGGTCTGGGTGGTGGGCTTGGTGAAGGTGATCTTGACGGGGGACATGTGCGGCGGCAGGGAGTTGGCGATGCTCTGCATGATGTTGCTCATCTTGGGGCTGCCGCTCACTGGCACGGTGATGGTCTTGGACATGGGCGGGGCCACTTTGGCCACCTCCTTCAGCACCACAGGGGAGGAGCTTGAGGAGTTAGTCCGCCTCCGCTTACGCGGCTTCTCGTCCTCATCCGAGCAGCTCACACCTGGGAGAGAGAGCGAGAGAGAAAGAAACATACAGACGGAGACAAATGTAAAATGAGAAAAATAATGCAGGGATACATTGACAGACTTTCACGTTCTGTTTAGGGAGTTTCCCTCTGGAGACCCCTAAACCAATGCAACATTCTTAAATAACACATATTTTTCTTTCCGAAGTAAAAGAATAAACAAATATGGAATCTGTTCTGACACTCACTTTTCACATAGACGGTGCTCCCGCTGGGCAGCACCACCATGTTTGAGGCAGGGCTGGCCGGACGGGGGGATTTCACCGTGGCTGCTGCACTGCCGCTGGGCGCCGTGGCACTGGTGGGGGTAGTGCTTGTGTAGGAGTAGCAAACAACCACTGCAAACAAATAACCATACTTCTTATAAAATACACTATAAGGAGACATAAGTAATTGATTATTTATGGTCTTCCTTCTGCTTCAGTTGATGTTGCAGGTAGAAAGTTACTCCTAACTAATTATACAGAGCCAGATGACGTAAAATAGGGTCTAAGCTACAACATTGGCTAATATTTTAAGAAGTCTGAGTTTACGCATTTTTAGATAATTGACGTTTAAGGTAGAAAAAAAAAATATATATAGTTAAAAACATTTCTCCAATAAATTATAAAATAGTTTGAAAACCCTGTTTGTAAGCTTTTAAATTATATCAAATCTCAACCGTTTATCTTTTCCAGTGATGAAGACATGGATGTCTCATGGTATGGTGGGGGTACGCAAAATAGGTCAACTTTGAGCACCTTCATCTATTGAATGTTTTGCCATTCAGGTTCAAAAAGTATATTTACAATGGGCAAATATGTATGGAAGGTTTAGTTCAAATCAAAAGAGGTGCTGTCAAAAAGTGAATGAATTCAAATGGATTAACCCTCAGGTTAAGCTTAGGAGTAAGGTAATGTGATCCTAGATCTGTGGTTAAGGGCAATTTCCACCTTGAGCTGTCTGATCTTACCTTCTTTATTTCCTGTTTCGGCGGGCAGCAGAAGCGAGGCGTTCTGATTGGCTGTGGCGCTGGCCACTGCGTTGGCTGTCACGGTGAAGGCCGTCTGGGGGACCAGTCTGGGCATCAGCGGGACCAGCCGACGTCCCTCGATGGACCACTCTGAGGAGCTGTTGGGACCTGACATACTGTGACAAGACAGAGACAATTGTCATGGTAAATGTATGATAAATTGAGGGACTGATGTATGTGGTAGTAGGTCATAATGTGTATGTAGTTTTAGTATTGATCATCTTGAGAGGGTAACTTGACTTACTGATAGGCAATAGTGGTAAGGCGCTCATCATTGACTGCCCTACGGACCTCGGCACGATGACGTTCTGTTGAAATGCTGTGGGAGACAACCATACTGTATTAGCAAAGAAAGTATGAGCAATTAAGTCACAAGCTGAGTTTGTTTTCACTAAGAAAAGGGCCCCATATTTCATAGGTTCCTCTAGCTATGAGAAAAATATACAGTGACTTTGCTGGTTTACCTGAGGACTTTAGTGAGTTCTCCAAGGAGATCCTTCTTATCCTTGGTGAGGTCGCCTTGGGCTCGCAAAGCACTGATAACACCGGCGTACGCCTCCAGCTCTGTTGAAACAATACGGTTTATCATTAAAAACAACTTTCACTCTGAAATAGCAGTAACATTTGGGGGTTTTGAAAGTGACAAATCACTTCATGCATAAGGCAAGCCAGAGAGGCCGGAGAAGTTGAAAGGCACTTACCAAGTTTACGGAGGATTCTCTTACACTCATCCCTGCCCAAGTCAAGGAGGGTGGGCCACACCACAGGCATGGTGCCGGGCAGCTGCGGTTTCTCCTGCTGAATCATCAACTACATTGAGAGCGAGCAGAAGAGGAGAGGACATGGCAAATAAGTAATCTTCTAGATTATCCATGCACTACAAATCCTTTATTTGAAATATGAATACGTTTCTCCAACTCTTAGTGTAAGGGTACCTTTCACATACAAAGTAATGGTGGAAGAAGGTCCAGCACTGTGTACCGATAAGTCATAATATATCAGAACTGGATAATGCAATATGGACATGTCAGTAATAGAAGTTCCATATATGGATATTATTAAACCATAAACAAGCACGGCCAGCAGCTTCCAAATTTACATTTTAGTCATTTAGCAGACGCTCTTATCCAGAGCGACTTACAGTTAGTGAGTGCATACATTTGTATTTTTCATACTGGCCCCCCGTGGAATCGAACCCACAACCCTGGCGTTGCAAATGCCATGCTCTACCAACTGAGCTACATCCCTGCCGGCCATTCCCTCCCCTACCCTGGACGACGCTGGGCCAATTGTGCGCCGCCCCATGGGTCTCCCGGTCAAGGCCAGCTACGACAGAGCCTGGATTCGAACCAGGATCTCGAACCAGGATCTCTAGTGGCACAGCTAGACCACCGCGCCACTCGGGAGATCAGGATTGATACAAGCTAGTTAACTAACCTAAGCCACCTGTCTATTATTATTAGTAAACTTATTCTCAGAGCTGGTACCAATGATGTGTATAAACCCTGGATTGCTGATGTTATGTAATGGCCAATGAGAGGCTTTGAAGCCACCTGTCGGCCATATTGGTACTCCTAAGAAGGCGCAGTCCTCCATAGAAATGAATGGAATTCTACAGTATTCAATCAAATGTTTCAAGGACAAAATTACATGTATTTAAGTATTGATTTGTTGTAGTGGGGACAGTGTAACATTAGTATTCTCAAAAAAATAATTGCTTTGTGTAGTATGTTTTAATACATTTTTATGTTCAGTTCACATATCATTTGTAATTATGCATTAAGGTGTCTATAATGGAATATACTTGTCAAAAACGAATGTAGAATAAAAGCATTTCTATTGCTTCCAAAATCGTTATTTTATTATTATTATTATTTTATTTTTTTACAATGGAGGAGCACCAAATGGGACACACTTTTAAGAAGTGATTTTCGTAGCAGGTTAGGAGAGCACTAACCTTTTCGCTAACCCTAACCCTTTCCTAACCTTAACCTCAGTCTCCACAACCTGCTGCGTAAATTCTCCTAACCTAGTACGGAATGGAAGTGGCGTGAAAAGAGTGTATCGTACCAAAATGGCTGCGCGGTAGCTTCAAAACAGCGCCCCCTGTCAGTCTTCTAGGGTTAATACATATCATTGGTTGGTACCTGTTGACATGCTTTCAGTAAGAGGTTTAAATACTCTTTCAGTTCTACCATCTAGATATCATTGACATGGAAGAAAACGCTTTCAGTAGCCTAGCTAAACAGTGACACTATGTAACTAGAAGTAGCCTACGGGTGCCAAATGACTTACTCTGCTTTGCAAAACCAGCGTTACTTAGCCTACACAACATTAGCGAGGTAACGCGTTAACTACATTGAGAGTGCGTGACAAAAACTCAAAATACAACATTACAGCAAATAAAATATATATTCGTATAATATCTAACACTAAGATAAACTATGTTTGCATAGATCTAGCTGCTATCAAGCATTTCAAGTTGTGCAAGCATCCCCCTGGGAGTAAGCTAACGACGTTAGATAGCTAGCTACAGTAGCTATTCGGCTAGCTGGGAGCTTTCCTTCTTCCAACTTACCATGCAGTGTTGAGACGATTGCAACGTCGTTATGACAGTCCTGATTGAACGGATCAATAAATGATTACATATTAATCCAATGGAAGTTGCACCCACCAAAATATGAAAAATATGTTTTTCTTTACTGAGGATCCACCTCAGTTCCCTAGACCTTCAATTCCGCCATGATTGAACAACGCCAAAACACTTGGGCCTAAAATAATGCTGTCCAAAAATAAACCTGGATTGGTTTGACATGAATTTGAATTGTTTCGATCAAATATGGATAAATTTGGGAATCTATAACCCCCTAATTTTTACATATGGAATAATAATGAAAAACCCATACAGGTAATACCCAAAGACATAAATCCAAATAGGCGCTTTTTCTACCACTTTTTTTTTAGGACCCATTGACGTCATTGTTGGCATTCTTTGTGCACGGGTTTTGGCATTGGTCCTCACTAGTTACCACAGCCACAAGTGATAAATCCCGCCCATTTATACAATTTCTCTCAAATGTTATTTTAAACAGGTTGGGTTGGAGGTGGCGTTTTTTCGAGTGTCGAATTTGGTCAACAAAAAAATGACAGCCCGCCTTTCTGCTTTGTGGACAACGACTCCCATTGTGTGGAGAGACGTATCTTGTCAGCATATCCATCACAGGAGGTTGGTCCCCTGTAGCTCAGCTGGTAGAGCATGGCGCTTGCAACGCCAGGGTTGTGGGTTCGTTTCCCCCGGGGGGCCATTATGAAAATGTATGCACTAACTGTAAGTCGCTTTGGATAAGAGCGTCTGCTAAATGACTGAAAATATTTTTTTTTAATGTTGGTGGCACCTTAATTGGGAAGGACGGGCTCATGGTAACGGCTGGGGCGGTATCAGTGGAATGGGATTAAATAGATCAAACACATAGTTTCCATTTGTTTAATACCATTCCATTTGCTCCTTTCCAGCCATTATGAGCCGTCCTCCCCTCAACAGCCTCTACTGAATTATCCATCATCTTTCATTTAAACTTAACCTTAATCACACTGCTAACCTTATGCCTAACCCCAACCTTAAATTAAGACCAAAAAGCACATTTTTGTTTTCATGAGTCTTTCTGGTGAGCTATGTTCACCTTAAAAGCAACGTCCATTCGGCTCCCAAATTACTCTTCGTTCAGTAGTGCTTAAAAATGGATGAAAAAACATGAGCAATTTAAAATGTAAACTCTAAAAAGTTGCCTACCATAATGTCAGATTGTGGAATGTGAGGTAAAATGTATATTTGAACTAACGATATTAAATCACTTGCAAAAAAAAAGACGATTCCCACATCCCACATATTGCAAAAATGAGCGTGGACCAGAATGAGGATTTCTCCTCACTACCTATTGTTCATGCATTGAGGAATTACGATGTTCAGAGAGTGTTTATTTTTACTTATCTACATATAGTTGTCTGGCGCTAAAAAAATAAGTAGCAGTATGCAAATCAGGGAACCAAATGAACTGCTCTTTCACATGCGGTTCCCGACGTCCACCAAAAAGAATCGTACGTTCGCATACGACGCATCACAGAGCTCACCAGCCGTTTATATTATAGCTCAATGTCGCCAGCTTGTAGTCCTTAAAACCGATAATGATTTACCTCTGGTTCGTTCAGCGATTCCTATGGGCAAAATGAATGGGGAAAAAACAGGGTTTTGGAGACGAAAATAAGGTCTGAGGTTAACACAAGCTTATGAGATCTTATACGTTTTGTTCTATGAGATCATATCAGTCAGTTAACATGGCCTTTATGTGCCTTGTTTTTTATTTATTCACAAAAGGTGTCTTTAGCTGGTGAAGATTATCTAATAGAACAAAACGAACAAGATATCCTAAACCTTCTTCTTCTTCTGTGGGTGTTATGGTGGACTACATCCAAAAGTTGTATTGCCGCCATCAACTGGACGGTTTGAAACAAAAACCAAAAAATCCATACTTAATAGTGATTCTAACCATCCACCTTAATAAAAATAGTACATTGCCCAAACAAACAAACTCCCACTTCTTCCTTCTTTTAGTTCTCCATATCTCAGGCTCTAGGACCTGAGAAGGTGGTATGGCTTTTACTAATATTCCATGTAACTCCTTTGATCTCCTAAGCCTGTTTATCACAGACCTTATTTTCTGCATTTATCCAAAAACCCTAAAAAAAAAAAACATTCATTTTCCCATAGGCTTTGTTCAACGAACCATGGCGCAAGTCAGTTCCTATAAACAAAAAACGCTATTACTATGGCCCTCTATTGGGTTCCATGGGTTGCCCTATTGTTGTGCACCCACCCCAACTCCAGAAAATTATGTATTCTACTAAATCAGATTTCTAAAAGCATTTTGTTTGCAATTACTGTGGACTGATAATCTAATTATATTTGTCACTCAGACTGCAATTCCTGTTTTTTTTTGCCTGGCTGCTTTCAGGATCCCTTTACATGAAGGGGTTGTGGGTTCATCAGTGGAGGCTGCTGAGGACAGCTCATAATAATGGCTGGAATGGCATGGTATCAAACATGTTTTGGATACCATTCCATTCACTCTATTCCAGCTATTCTACTCCACTCCAGCAATTATTATGAGCCATCCTCCCCTCAGAAGCCCCCACTGGTATTCATGCATCAAAATAATGACAGACAATAAAAGCCAGGGGAAGCTTTATCACTATGACAAAATTGGTTTCTGTCAACCTTTACCCTTGAAAATGAAAGAATAACAAGCAACATTAAAAATCAATGAACATTCAATGTTGCTGAGCATGACTAAGATATGGCACTTTAAACGCAGCATAAACAAATCACAGTACATTCATACAATCAAAATTAACAAAATATGATATAGAAGAATCTCCAAAAAGTCCATATAACCACAAACAATATTCAGGGCCAAGCAATGTAAACATTACCCCATAAAATTAGATAATTGTTCCCCAGGGTAAAAACACAAAAAAGACAGGATGATATGACTCGTAATTCCAATGACACCACATGCACATGCACACACAAGCATAATAATGTATGTTATGCTTTGCATTGAAAGCTTATGTTATGCATTGAAAGCTTATGTTATACACTTTCAACCCAAAACCACACATTTCATATATCAAGACAGTTCCCCTGGCAAAAGATATACAGGCTAGCGGAAGAGACCGAACTCTTTCAAATCTAATCTGAATAGCACTGGTCATATTACTGTGATCCTAGTGCCAAACATACTGCCAGTAAGAAAATTCATTTCTCACTTGATAGTAGTAGTATCTCATAGAGCACAAGCCACTTTGATGTTTTTAAAACGTGGCTGCTTTTAAAAACATAAAATGATGGTTCTTATAACCATTTTCTTCATGCAATTAAGTAACAGGATTACATTTTTACATTTGAGTCATTTAGCAGACGCTCTTATCCAGAGCGACTTACAGTTAGTATCATGAGGTTTAACATCAAGCCACTAAAGTAAATGACCAGTGAGATTGGTTAGTTGGACATGCAATACTTTTCTATACCTCCATAAGAACTAAACAGTAAACACAGAGCTGGTTAAGAGTTCCTGATTGGCGTAGCACGTTACATACACAGGACTTTATGCCTTAGTGAGCTTGGGGTAAATAATTATTCAAATGAGCAGTATAGGGAGAAAATGGCATCTTTGATTTGTCCAATAAGTGCTTTGCCTGGCTCATTTGAATATATTTCAATATACATGTTAACCTCTTACCGAATGATTATGGTCGTGTTCCTGGCCAACTACATTGCAGACGTTGCATTGCATCAGCCAATGGTTCTGTGCCCACGTCATCAACTGAACAGTCAGGCATCAGTTTGCTATATCATGTGGTCCTCTGTAGCTCAGCTGGTAGAGCACGGCGCTTGTAACGCCAAGGTAGTGGGTTCGATCCCCGGGACCACCCATACACAAAAAAAAAAATTATGCTCGCATGACTGTAAGTCGCTTTGGATAAAAGCGTCTGCTAAATGGCATATTAATTAATTAATATTAATAATTTGGTTAACTGATATGTTAAACACCAATCCAGGCGTTCTGAGATCTGGCATGTGTCTGCAATGTAGTCCGCCTGGAACACGGCCTATAATAGAGTGCATCAACCATCCTACAGGAAGCCAGTACCCAGGCTGAATGGGGTAAACTTCTGAGCCTGCTGGGCACCAATCTCAGCCACATACAGAGCCCCCGTCTTCAGGTCCAGGTCCACTAGGTGGGGCTTGACGTCTTCAGCCAATTGGATGACACTGACCACCTGGCACTGACCAATCACACCCACAGGTGGAGCCTCCAGCAGGGAGATTTGATTGGTGTTCAGCTGCACAACCACAAAGTACTTCTGGTCTGGTGTCAACCTATGGGGAGAATTATATAGGACACCTTCCTAATATTGAGTTGCAGTCAGCAAAACCAGTTAAGCCATGAAAGGAAACACACTAAGACTGACAGGTAAATCTTGAGACTATCACTACCAACCTGACAGAGTAGGGTGCGTCCTCATTGAAACAGCTTCCCCATGTTCCAAGCCAGTCTCCAGTCACAGAATTAAACACCTGGATTCGCTTGTTTCCTCTGTCAGCAACCCACACCTGCACAACACCACAGCACACACTTACCACAAAATGCTAAATTTACCATAAACCTCACTATAATAATAATAATAATAATCTGGCAGTGTGATTTAATTTGAAACTTTGCTTTAATAATATGCGTTATAAAGAGGAGACTACACTGAGTGTACAAAACATTAGAAACACCTTCCTAATATTGAGTTGCACCCACTTTCCCCCTTAGAACAGCCTCAATTCGTCGGGCATGGACTCTATAAGGTGTCGAAAGCGTTCCACAGGGATGCTGGCCCATGTTGACTCCAATGCTTCCCACAGTTGTATCAAGTGGGCAGGATGTCCTTTGGGTGGCGGACCATTCTTGATACACGGGAAATTGTTGAACGTGAAAAACCCAGCAGTGTTGCAGTTCTTGACACACTCAAACCAGTGTGCCTGGCACCTACTACCATACCCCGTTCAAAGGCACTTCAATCTTTTGTCTTGCCCATTCACCCTCTGAATGTCACACATACACAATCCATGTCTCAAGGCTTAAAACTCCTTCTTTAACCTGTCTCCTCCCTGTCATCTATACTGATTGAAGTGGATTTAACAGGTGACATCTATAAGGGATCATAGCTTTCACCTGGTCAGTCTATGTCATGGAAATAATGTTTTGTACACTGTGTATTTATGTAATGCTCTGCTTACTAAACTCTACTTAAATTAATCGCCTCCTTATAACGCATATAATTGAAGAAAAGTTTCACACTACATTTCACTGCAAAATTATGAGGGTTACAGTATTTCTTGCAATTTGCACAATTCCTTTGCACTACGAAAATGTCGCCATCAATCTGTATCAGGTACAGTTCTATAAAGTTGAGTGAGATGAGACTTGGATTTCAGCTTGTGAAGCATTTAAACCACGAGCTGCCTGCTTAGACATCACTTCACAATATTGGACCATAATGTTTTGAACTTGAAGTTGAAAAATCTGTCGATGTGCCCTTGAGCAAGGCACTTAACCCTAATTGCTCCTGTAAGTCGCTCTGGATAACAGCGTCTGCTAAATGACTAAAATGTCAATGTAAAATTTAAGTTGACTTCGACACAGCACTGCTTGTACAGCAGAGACCTGCACAATGCACCTACCCTTTGATAGTTATCTACAGCCACACTATGGGGGATGTAGAACTGTGCAAGGCCCTGGCCCTTCTCTCCGTGCATCCATTGCACCTCCAGGTCTATAAAGAAACCATATAGAGGTTATAACATGGATCACATCATTGCTATAGCATTATGTTATTTCAATGGGCAGTATCACCATATCATATTAATGGCCATACATACAGAATTACCAGAACTTTAATGGGAATGTCTGTTCTAGAAATTCAATTTTTATGTAAATGGAATTCTGGAAGCGTGGCTGTGGCACAGAACGTAATGTTATAACCACATAATTACATATAGAACTCATAACTTATTCTAGGCTCTCTGTGGTTATAACGTCATCATCACCTTTGGACAGTTTGATGAGGCGGTTGTTCATCCCTCCGTCCCCGTCCACTATGTAGATCTCCCCAGAGCTGTGGACAAAGACCTCAGCGGGCTGGTCAAACTGGAGAGGGTTGACCCCAGAGCCGGCTTCCCCCATTGAGCCCAGCACCTGGAGCAGCTTGCCCGAGGGAGAGTACTGCTTAATGGAGTGACCATACGGGCCTACAACAGATTGGATAGGAATAATACAGTACAGTTACTCACAACACTGAGACTACAGCAGCAATCTAAGCAATGAGACAGCAGACAGGTCAAGGAGGCTTATGTTTTGGGAAATAGATGAGTGATGAGGTTGTGTAAAAACAGTGTTCTATTAGGCAAGGCACTTTAGCTGGATCCCTTGTTTATCAGCCAGATGTGTGTATGACTAACATGAAGTAAATACACCGTATTCTGTCTATACTAAAGTGTTTAGTACATAGAATACATTCACAATAGCGCTTATTTTAGTTTTCCATTGCAAAATGTTGTCTGTTGCGTGTCCTAATGAACACGACCCAGGGCCTGGTTTCCCAAAAGCATCTTAAAAAGCATATGCCTTTAAAAAGCAACAAATCCCTTTGAAAGCGGCATATGTGGCATCGATATGAGTCAGAAACAGTTATTCTAGTGTCAAAATTGACTACAAAGTGTAAATAGGATGATTTTGGTCATAAAGTCAGTCTCGTCTAAAACAGAGTTTGGAACATCTGTGTGTCACACCGGAAAATGAAGGTTAGGTTTTGATTTGACGTTGTCCATTTGCCCACTAACATGGGGTGAACAGCTGCGGTAATTGCTCTCTATCTGCCCAGCAGCTCCGACTGTTTACATAAGACAACACTTTGCAAATTTTTTTACTTGAGAAAAACTGCACCAAACACCTTAGTTAGATCTAAAATAGTGCATCTAAAACATCCTCGGCAAAAATGTAAAAATATATTACAGATTTCATGAGTTCTTAGATTCATTCTGGGGATTTTGAGGAAGTGAAATAGGCTTCTGCATCTACAGTGTCTCATAGGGGACAAACATCATTAACCAAAACGCGGAATCGGTCAAGAAACACACCTCCAAGACTGACATTTCCTTTTTCTAATGAGCAATAGAAAAATACGTGCCAATCGGCGTGTTCAGTGGCTCATTAAGGCTAAGTTCATTGTTAGAACCTTCGTTGGACCATCGTTAAATCTCAGAGCGGTCTCCCAAAACCATCGTTATTAACGTTGCACTTGAAAACGCTCGTAATCTAAGGCCTGCATCAGACCACTCGTAGAACAGCTAAGTGCGCTGTTAGATGCTTTTTTGCCCTCCCGCGTCACTTTATACACAGAAGATCTCCGCTAAACATACAACCACATGGTTTATCCATCTCTCTGTGACCTCAATAACTTCAGAACAAAGTTGACTACATATACAAAGTTGCCAATGTCTTAGCAATTGATACAAACAAGCAACATATAAAAATAGGCTTCAAATAAAAACTGCAATGACTGCATTAAAAGATAAACAAGTAAGCTATGTTCAATCAATTGAGTTCTATTTGCTACTTGTAGGCTACAGTCTGTAATTTGTCTCAAAATATTTAATGGTGCAGCTGAACGTGCGCAATGTGCAAAATCTGTGATTTAGAGCATTTTTATTGGGTAAGCATTAGAATAAGCCACCTAAATATTTGCAGCCGTAAATGGTAATCTCTCTATAGGAGCTGATACGTCGCCAGTATTGTGAAATACAGTGCATTCAGAAAGTATTCAGACCCCTTCACTTTTTCCACATTTAGTTACATTACAACCTTATTCTAAAATTGATTAAATTGTTTGTCCCCCTCAATCTACACACAATACCCCATACTGACAAAGCAAAAACAGGTATTTAGAAATGTTTGCTAATGTATAAAAAAAAAAACGGAAATATCACATTTACATAAGTATTCAGAATACTTTGTTGAAGCACCCTTGGCAGCGATTACAGCCTTGAGTCTTCTTGGGTATGACGCTACAAACTTGGCACACCTGTATTTGGAGAGTTTCTACCATTCTTCTCTGCAGATCCTCTCAAGCGCTGTCAGGTTGGATGGGGAGCGTCGCTGCACAGCTATTTTTAGGTTCTCTCCAGAGATGTTCGATCGTGTTGAAGTCCGGGCTCTGGCTGGGCCACTCAAGGACATTCAGAGACTTGTTCCAAAGCCACTCCTGCGTTGTCTTGGCTGTGTGCTTAAGGTCGTTGTCCTGTTGGAAGGTGAACCTTCGCCCCAGCCTGAGGTCCTGAGCACTCTGGAGCAGGTTTTCATCAAGGCTCTCTCTGTACTTTGCTCCGTTCATCTTTCCCTCGATCCTAACTAGTCTCCCAGTCCCTGCCACTAAAAAACATCCCCACAGCATGATGCTGCCACCACCATACTTCACTGTAGGGATGGTGCCAGGTTTCCGCCAGACGTGACGATTGGCATTCAGGCCAAAGAGTTCAATCTTGGTTTCATCAGACAAGAGAATCTTGTTTCTCATGGTCTGAGAGTTCTTTAGGTGCCTTTTGGCAAACTCCAAGCGGGCTGTCATGTGCCTTTTACTGAGGAGTGGCTTCCGTCTGGCCACTCTATCATAAAGGCCTGATTGGTGGAGTGCTGCAGAGATGGTTGTCCTTCTGGAAGGTTCTCCCATCTCCACAGAGGAACTCTGGAACTCTTTCGGAGTGACCATCGGGTTCTTGGTCACCTCCCTGACCAAGGCCCTTCTCCCCCGATTGCTCAGTTTGGCCGGGAGGCCAGCTCTAGGAAGAGTCTTGGTGGTTCCAAACATCTTCCATTTAAGAATGACAAAGGCCACTGTGTTCTTGGGGACTTTCATTGCTGCAGAAATCTTGGGGTAACCTTCCAAAGATCTGTGCCTCGACACGATCCTGTCTCGGAGCTCTACGGACAATTCCTTCAACCTCATGGCTTGGTTTTTGCTCAGAAATGCACTGTCAACTGTGGGACCTTATATAGACAGGTATGTGCCTTTCCAAATCAAGTCCAATCAATTGAATTTACCACAGGTGGACTCCAATCAAGTTGTAGAAACATCTCAAGGATGATCAATGGAAACAGGATGCAGCTAAGCTCAATTTCAAGTCTCATAGCAAAGGGTCTGAATACTTATGTAAAAACATTTCTAAAAACATGTTTTTGCTTTGTCATTATGGGGTATTGTATGTAGATTGATGTGGAAAATGTTTTATTTAATCCATTTTAGAATAAGGCTTTAATGTAACAAAATGTGGAAAAAGTGAAGGGGTCTGAATACTTTCCAAATGCACTGTAATTACAATGTTGAGGAAAGAGCTGAATGAAGAAAGCTGATCTGAAAGCAGCACTCCCTTCCTTTCGATCCTATCAGTATCGACACATGCTCCAACGACGCACTTAGCAACCGTTCTCTCTGCCCGGTGTTTTGGGAAACGCATGTTACATCTTCGGCCGTTGTAGGAAAGGTGCATCGATAAAACACTCATAAGCTTAAATTCCATCGCTAATGGGAAACCGGGCCCAGGTCTGCTGTGAGGCCTCACCGTTTCCTACGTCCGTGACCCACACGGTGGGGTTGGTGGAGGCGTCGGCCAAAAAGATCCCATGGGGCATCTCCAGGGTGCTTGTGTTCCAGGCCTGTAGGAACTCTCCGTCTGTGGTGAACACCAGCACCTTTGGCACTGTCTCACCTCTCTAGGACATAGAAGTTTGGCTATTTAATACCCTACATTGTCATCTATTTTGTATAGCACATTTGTACTCACAGCACTGTTTTTACAATGATAATGTTATGTTAATCTGTTTTTTAAGCCTTGCTTTCTCTTTTCCCTTTGTCTCTTTCAGTTTTGTATCATAACACCATTTGTTATAAATAAAATACAGGACATGAAGATAACATACTGACCTGTGCAACATATACCACACCGGCATACTGGTTGACAGCCACTCCAAATACCTCGCCGCTGAAAAGCTCGGGATATTTGGGCCAGTTGATATCCAATTTGTACAGTGGTCGTCCTAGAAGTCTGTAATCTTGTTTTAGGCCAGATGTTTCCGATTGCTGACAAAAAAACAAAAAAACATATTGCCTTATCCATTCTAATGGGAAATTATTTGATTAGGCCTAATGATTTTATTGTATTTGATTTACTGTTGAAATTGATTGATATCAACGATCTACACAAAATACTCTGTAATGTCAAAGTGGAATATATTTATTTTATACACATTAGAATTCATGAAAAATAAAAGACTAATATATATTGATTAAATACGTTGAGTCAATTCATGTTAGAATCACGTTTGGCAGCGATTACAGCTGCGAGTCTTTCTGGGTATGTCTCTAAGAGCTTTGCACACTTGGATTGTACAATATTTGCACATTATTCTTTTTTAAATTCTTCAAGCTCTGTCAAGTTGGATGTTGATCATTGCTAGACAGCCATTTTCAAGTCTTGCCATAGATTTTCAAGCCGGTTTAAGTCAAAACTGTAACTAGGCCACTCAGGAAAATTAAATGTCGTCTCCAGTGTATATTTGGTCGTTTATTTTAGCTTATTGTCCTGCTGGAATTTGTCTCCCAGTGTCTGTTGGAAAGCAGACTGAACCAGGTTTTCCTTTTGCCTGTGCTTAGCTCTATTCCGTTTATTTTTATCCTCAAACTCCCTAGTCCTTGCCGATGACAAGCATACCCATAACATGATACAGCCACCACCATGCTTGAAAATATGAAGAATGGTACTCAGTGATGTGAAATGTTTGCCCCAAACATTACGCTTTGTATACAGGACATAAAGTTAATAACTTAGGCAATTTTTTTGCAGTTTACCTTTAGTGCCTTATTGCAAACAGGATGCAGGTTTTTGAATATTTTTATTCTGTACAGGCTTCCATCTTTTCACTCTGTCATTTAGGCTAGTATGGAGTAACTACAATGCTGTTGATCATCCTCGGTTTCTCCTATCACAGCCAATAAACTCTGTAACTGTTTTAAAGTCACCATTGGCCTCATGGTGAAATCCCTGAGTGGTTTCCTTCCTCTCCGGCAACTGAGTTAGGAAGGGCGCCTGTATCTTTGTAGTGACTGGATGCATTGCTACACCATCCAAAGTGTAATTAATAAAACATTTTTTTTACCCATCTACCAATAGGTGCCCTTCTTTGTGAGGCATTGGAAAACCTCCCTGGTCTTTGTGGTTGAATCGTTGCTTGAAATTCACTGCTTGACTGAGGGACCTTCCAGATAATTGTACAGTTGAAGTCGGAAGTTTACATACACTTTAGCCAAATACATTTAAACTCAGTTTTTCACAATTCCTGACATTTAATCCAAGTTAAAAAATCCCTGTCTTAGGTCAATTAGGATCACCACTTTATTTTAAGAAGGTGAAATGTCAGAATAATAGTGGAGAGAATGATTTATTTCAGCTTTGATTTATTTCATTACATTCCCAGTGGGTCAGAAGTTTACATACACTCAATTAGTATTTGGTAGCACTGCCTTTCAATTGTTTAACTTGGGTCAAACGTTTCAGGTAGCCTTCCAAAAGCTTCCCACAATAAGTTGGGTGAATTTTGGCCGATTCCTCCTGACAAAGCTGGTGTAACTGAGTCAGGTTTGTAGGCCTCCTTGCTCGCACACGCTTTTTCAGTTCTGCCCACACATTTTCTATAGGATTTGGAACTATGCTTGGGGTCATTGTCCATTTGGAAGACCCATTTGTGACCAAACTTTAACTTCCTGACTGATGTCTTGAGATGTTGCTTCAATATATCCACATAATTTTCCTTCCTCATGATGCCATCTATTTTGTGAAGTGCACCAGTCCATCCTGCAGCAAAGCACCCCCACAGCATGATGCTGCTACCCCCCTGCTTCACGGTTGGGATGGTGTTCTTCGGGTTGTAAGCGTCCCCATTTTTCCTCCAAACATAACGATGGTCATTATGGCCAAACAGTTCTATTTTTGTTTAATCAGACCAGAGGACATTTCTCCAAAAAGTACGATCTTTGTCCCCATGTGCAGTTGCAAACCGTAGTCTGGCTTTTTTATGGCGGTTTTGGAGCAGTGGTTTCTTCCTTGCTGAGCGGCCTTTCAGGTTATGTCGATATAGGACTCGTTTTACTGTGTATATAGATAATTTTGTACCTGTTTCCTCCAGCATCTTCACAAGGTCCTTTGCTGTTGTTCTGGGAATGATTTGCACTATTCGCACCAAAGTACGTTCATCTCTAGGAGACAGAACGCGTCTCCTTCCTGAGCGGTATGACGGCTGCGTGGTCCCATGGTGTTTATACTTGCGTACTATTGTTTGAACAGAAGAACGTGGTACCTTCAGGCGTTTGGAAATTGCTCCCAAGGATGAACCAGACTTGTGGAGGTCTACCATTTTTTTTCTGTGGTCTTGGCTGATTTCTTTTGATTTTCCCATGATGTCAAGCAAAGAGGCACTGAGGTTGAAGGTAGGCCTTGAAATACATCCATTGTACACCTCCAATTGACTCAAATGATGTCAATTAGCCTATCAGAAGCTTCTAAAGCCATGACATCATTTTCTGGAATTTTCCAAACTGTTTAAAGGCACAGTCAACTTAGTGTATGTAAACTTCTGACCCACTGGAATTATGATACAGTGAATTATAAGTGAAATAATCTGTCTGTAAACAATTGTTGGAAAAATTACTTGTGTCATGCACAAACTAGATGTCCTAACTGACTTGCCAAAACTATAGTTTGTTAACAAGAAATTTGTGGAGTTGTTGAAAAACGAGTTTTAATGACTCCAACCTAAGTGTATGTAAACTTCCGACTTCAACTGTATGTGTGGGGTACAGAGATGAGGTAGTCATTCAAAAATCATGTTAAACATTATTATTGCACAGAGAGTGAGTCCATGCAACTTATTATGTGCCTCGTTAAGCACATTTTTACTCCTGAACTTATCTAGGCTTGCCATTACAAAGGGGTTGAATACTTTGACTCAAGATATTTGAGCTTTTCATTTTGTATTAATTTGTGACAATTTCTAAAAACAGGATTCCACTTTGACATTATGGGCTATTGTGTGTAGTGACACAAAATCTCAATTTAATCAATTTCAAATTCAGGCTGTAACAGATTCTTACCTTTGCCTCGATTCAGCAGTCTCTTCCAAATAATGGCATTTGTGGTTCTTTATGATAGCTACATTAGCAGCTAATTAGCATTTAGTAAAATGAATGCTGGAAAACGATTGAAACCGTTTCCCTGTTTGGCCGCTAGGTTTTATGGGTGTTATGACACCACCACTGTGGGACTTTAGTGCATGAGACTGCCGACTGATTGATCTCCAAATCATTTTGCACAATAATTAACTACTCATTATTATTTGTAGATCAGTCAATCCCCATTTGATGCTGAATTGATGCTCTCGAACAGGGCCTTTACCACAACCCAATCCATCCCCGTTGTTCAAGTCGCTCTGGATAAGAGCGTCTGCTAAATGACGTAAATGTAAATGTTCAACTGGTCGTTCAGTACATAAAGACGTACTGAATGCAGCCCAGTATTTTTTAACAGGACAGACAGGATCATGTTCTAAACAGACAGTTTGTTCTGAACAGGGTTTTAAGTGATAATAATATTGTAATTTATGTAATGGAGCACATTTGACAAGTAACTATTGATTCTGGCAACTGTTAGCTAACTCAACAAGGGCAAGGAAGGACATGATGCAGACAATCAGTAAAACAGGTAAGTCCATACCATGAAAAGAAACGAAAGGAGCTACGTACCTGTGAATTTATTGTACCATATAATACCACCATAAGCAGAAAAAGTGTCCCCATGGTCGTCACTATCAAACACGAAGGATTTCGTCTTTTCATGGGGAAACCTTGAAGGTTAATAATCAAATATCTCGGGCGCTTCCACCCAACCTAGCACCTTTGAATCAGACGAGACGACTAACGCCACTTCCTATTTTGGTCACATGACAATGTTCGCAGATTGAGGTCACGTGGTTTGGGTACATTTTGTCTGAGAGGTTCTTTCCATATGTAGCCGGACTACCAGCTAGTAGTGGTCTAGTCTTTTACATTGCCTCCTGCAAAATGTCCAAACTACAGTTGTTGAATGTGTTTCTTACCAAGCGACTAACCGCGGCTGCTGTGGAGATATACGTAGAAGTGGAAAAAACGATAATAGAATACCAGGACGAAATTTCCCGTTCGAAGGAGGAGATCAAGCGTTTACGACGGCTGCTAGATTTGGTTTTCAATCCGGAGATAAAATTACATCGAGCAGGTTTGTAGCAACTACTGTGTGTAGAGTCATGGCTTGAAACATGTCATGTAGGCTACGGCCATAATGGCCAAAGTGACCGTTTATCGTGCTATGGTTACGGCCATGGGGGGAAAGTGGGGTTCGGGGGAGGGAATTGGGAATAAGGGTTTCCCAAACATAGTCAATGTAAATACCATTCTTTACTTCAGAAAATCGCTCACCTGACACCGTAATTTAAGATTGGTGGAAACAATGTTCTCATGTATAGCCACTAATTTACTGAACCTCATGTAAGAGAGGAACTCAGTTAGCTAGCACAATACGTTGAGAATACGTATTTTCAACCAAAACACGCCCCAAATCTAGGGTGACCACATGTCCCGGATTGTGCTGGACAGTCCAGCATTTTCTCAACAAATTCAAACGCAACTCATTTAGAAAAAAATGTCGTTTTGTCCTGTATTTCAGTCAGCCATTCCATCTCTTGCAGACACGTTGCGTTTATGAAAATATATATCTAAGGATGTGGTAGCATAAAGCCTACTTCCTGGTGATCAATGTTTTCTCAAAACTGGGCCCGCAGCTCCCCTGGGACTGCATAATAAATATCAGCCTGCACAGAGAAGCACGATATTGAATTTAACTCAATGAGAGTTTTCCCCCTTAGTTAACACTATCAACGTTTCCCTTTACTGTGGGAATTGTGATCGAATCAACAATATTAGCCACTTTCAATGCAACATACCGAAACAACTATAATGATATTCAATAGGCTACATCTGTTCGTACAAACGTTGAGAAATGATGGGGGAGTTGGCCAAAAGGCACCTAAAGTACTCTAAGACCATGAGAAACAAGATTCTCTGGTCAGATAAAACCAAGATTGAACTCTTTGGCCTGAATGTCAAGTGTCACATCTGGAGGAAACGTGGCACCATCCCTACGGTGAAGCATGGTGGTGGCAGCATCATGCTGTGGGGATGTTTTTCAGCGGCAGGGACTGTAAGACTAGTCAGGATTGAGGGAAAGATAAACAGAGCAAAGTACAGAGAGATCCTTGATGAAACCTTCTCCAGACCGCTCAGGACCTCAGACTGGGGCGAAGGTTCACCTTCCAACAGGACAACGACCCTAAGCACACAGCCAAGACAATGCAGAAAAAATTCGGGACAAGTCTCTGAATGTCAGAGCCCGGATTTGAACCCGATAGAACATCTCTGGAGAGACCTGAAAGTATCTGTGTAGCGATGCTCCCCATCCAACCTGACAGAGCTTGAGAGGATCTGCAGAGAAGAATAGGAGAAACTCCCCAAATACAGGTGTGCCAAGCTTGTAGCGTCATACTCAAGAAGATATGAGGCTGTAATCGCTACCAAAGGTGCTTCAACAAAGTACTGAGTAAAGGGTCTGAATACTTATGTAAATGTATACTAAGATTGAATCGTACTACACCGGCTCTGACGCTCGTCGGATGTGGCAGGGCTTGAAAACTATTACAGACTACAAAGGGAAGCACAGCCGCGAGCTGCCCAGTGACACAAGACTTCCAGACGAGCTAAACCACTTCTATGCTCGCTTCGAGGCAAGCAACACTGAAGCATGCATGAGAGCACCAGCTGTTCCGGATGACTATGTGATCACGCTCTCCGTAGCCGATGTGAGTAAGACTTTTAAGCAGGTCAACATTCACAAGGCCGCAGGGCCAGACGGATTACCAGGACGTGTACTCCGAGCATGTGCTGACCAACTGGCAAGTGTCTTCACTGACATTTTCAACATGTCCCTGACTGAGTCTGTAATACCAACACGTTTCAAGCAGACCACCATAGTCCCCGTGCCCAAGGACTCTTAAGATAACCTGCCTAAATGACTACCGACCCGTAGCACTGACGTCTGTAGCCATGAAGTGCTTTGAAAGGCTGGTCATGGCTCACATCAACACCATTATCCCAGAAACCCTAGACCCACTCCAATTTGCATACCGCCCCAACAGATCCACAGATGATGCAATCTCTATTGCACTCCACACTGCCCTTTCCCACCTGGACAAGAGGAACACCTATGTGAGAATGCTATTCATTGACTACAGCTCAGCATTCAACACCATAGTGCCCTCAAAGCTCATCACTAAGCTAAGGATCCTGGGATTAAACACCTCCCTCTGCAACTGGATCCTGGACTTCCTGACGCCCCCAGGTGGTAAGGGTAGGTAACCACATCTGCCACACTGATCCTCAACACAGGGGCCCCTCAGGGGTGCGTGCTCAGTCCCCTCCTGTACTCCCTGTTCACCCATGACTACATGGCCAGGCACGACTCCAACACCATCATTAAGTTTGCAGACGACACAACAGTGGTAGGCCTGATCACCGACAACGATGAGACAGCCTATAGGGAGGAGGTCAGAGACCTGGCCGTGTGGTGCCAGGATAACAACCTCTCCCTCAACGTGACAAAGACAAAGGAGATGATTGTGGACTACAGGAAAAAAAGAGGACTGAGCACGCCCCCATTCTCATCGACGGGTCTGTAATGGAACAGGTTGAGAGCTTCAAGTTCCTTGGTGTCCACATCACCAACGAACTATCATGGTCCAAACACACCAAGACAGTCGTGAAGAGCCTATTCCCCCTCAGGAGACTGAAAAGATTTGGCATGGGTCCTCAGATCCTCAAACAATTCTACAGCTGCACCATCGAGAGCATCCTGACTGGTTGCATCACCGCCTGGTATGGCAACTGCTTTTTCTCCGACCGCAAGGCACTACTGAGGGTAGTGCGTACGGCCCAGTACATCACTGGGGCCAAGCTTCCTGCCATCCAGGACCTCTATACCAGGCGGTGTCAGAGGAAGGCCCTCAAAATTGTCAAAGACTCCAGCCACCCTAGCCATAGACTGTTCTCTCTGCTACCGCACGGCAAGTGGTACCGGAGTGCCAAGTCTAGGTCCAAAAGACTTCTCAACAGCTTCTACCCCCAAGCCATAAGACTCCTGAACAGCTAATCATGGCTACGCAGACTATTTGCACTGCCCCCCCACCCCATCTTTTTACGCTGCTGCTACTCTGTTAATTATTTATGCATAGTCACTTTAACTCTACCCACATGTACATATTACTTCAACTAGCCGGTGCCCCCGCACATTGACTCTGCACCGGTACCCCCCTGTATATATAGCCTCCCTACTGTTATTTTATTTTACTTCTGCTCTTTTTTTCCTCAACACTTTTTTGTTTTATTCTACTTTTTTATTTAAAATAAATGCACTGTTGGTTAAGGGCTGTAAGTATGCATTTCACTGTAATGTCTGCACCTGTTTTATTCGGCGCATGTGGGCAATAAAATTTGATTTGATATTTCCGTTTTTATATTTTTAATACATTTGCAGAAATGTATAACCTGTTTTTGCTTTGTCATTATAGGGTATTGTGTGTAGATTGAGGGGGTGGGAAAAAAAAACAATTTAATCCATTTTAGAATAAGGCTGTAATGTAACAAAATGTGGAAAAAGTCAAGGGGTCTGAATACTTTCAAATGCACTATATATATATATAGTACTGACTATATACATATAGCCAGTAGCACCATTGAGGTATATAATTAAAAACCCACCCAAACTAGGCGTATATGAAAATGATAAATTAAATCACCAGGTAGCCTATTTTTCTGGCAAAGTGAAAATAAAACAAGCACTTTCTGGTTACTAATCTAAACCCGCTTTTGCGCGCCAATGCTGAGGACTGGTGATTGGTCAACAGTCAAAAAGCACAACTTTTTGGGGGTTCTGAAGCACAGATCAGATGTTTAAATTTTTTTGCAATTCCATAGGCCTATGTTCCATGTTAGAGACTAGATCGAATTAGCAAAGTTATACATATAAATGGGAGGCTATACACTGAGTATACCAAACATTAAGAACACCTTCCTAATATGGAGTTGCACCCCCCCCCCCCCTCTTTTGCCCTCAGAACAGCCAAATTCGTGGGGGCACGGACTCTACAAGGTGCCAAGCATTCCACAGGGATGCTGGCCCATGTTGACTCCAATGCTTCCCAAAGTTGTCAAGTTGGTTGGATTTCCTTTGCGTGGTGGACCATTCTTGATACACACGGGACACTGTTGTTTAAGCAGCTTTTTTTTATCACTGATCTGGCTTTCAAGTCTGTCTGTAAAAATGATTTTTTTAAACACTAAAACCATGCATAATGCACGTTCACTAATAATGAATAACTTCTTGTAGCAAGCATTAGGCTATAGAAAATTAACACAGGTCTCATCAACAATCTCTCAATCCCACATGCTAGTGATTAGCCAGCTAATCTTTATTTCAAGTTTGGCCAACTTGGATCTACTTGCTAGCTAACAAGGTTGAACAGTTTAATTGTTATGAACAGACCCTTCTGTCTGTCTCCAACTGTTTGAAAAGCATGTTAGCCTACCTACTTTGTTCAGATGTTGAAATCAAGTGGCCTACCTTATTTCTCAGAATGAGAACGAGTTGTCAATTCCTTATATACTTGTTTTATGCTTGTTGCACATTTATAAAACACAGACTAGACAGCTAGTATAACAGTCTTTGGCTAAAATGCTGCTTCGGGTACCCTGATGCCGCACGTGACAAACTGAGCATTCATTTTCCAGAATCAGTGTTCATTGATACTCTCGTTTTAGTAGTGTCTGCTCTGCACGCAAGTAGTAGTTGAGACAACTTTTCTAACGATATCCTTTTTATCTTCTCCTCTATTACAGTAAAATAATGTCTCAATGTATTTGTGTCCATATGACCAATTCTGTTGGACCAAACCTCAAATGCAAATAGCGAGTTGAAAACGCTTGTCAGAGAGGAAGATGTGATCTCTCAACTTTGTTAATTTGTAAGTCGCTCTGGATAAGAGCGTCTGCTAAATGACGTAAATGTAATGTAATGTTGGTGTGAGAGGCAGGGGGAGGGGCTTGGTGTGTGTGTAAACCATAGAGGAGGAGGCGATGTGAGAGGTTTCACTCTCGCTAAAATCTGTCCAAAATAAGGCCAATGCGTTTCTATGGGCTTATTTTAGACCTAAGCTTGTCGCCTGCCTTCCCGCCTTTGGGACAACGACTCCCATTGTTAGGGCAGAGACGTGCATCTCATCATTATATATAGATCTCTGATGTAAATGGGAAGGTGCACAGCACAGGGGAGCGAAGGAGAAGATACCAAAAATGCAACATGAGAACAAGTGGACATAAACACTCATAAAAACGAGAAATAACACAACCTCGATTCTTGCAAGACATGCATTTGGAATATTGTGCATAAACATACATTCGAATTCATTAAATTAATTCAATATATCGCCCAGCCCCTAGTTCTTAACACAAACCGGTGCGCCTGGCACCTACTACCATACCACGTTCAAAGGCACTTCAATCTTTTGTCTTGCCCATTCACCCTCTGAATGGCACACACAATCCATGTCTCAATTGTCTCAAGGCTTAAAAACCTTCTTTAACCTGTCTCCTCCCCTTCATCTACACTAATTTGAAGTGGATTTAACAAGTGACATCAATAAGGGATCATAGCTTTCACCTGAATTCACCTGGTCAGTCTGTAATGGAAAGAGCATATGTAAAATATGTATTTTCCCCATTCAGTTTCACACTCGCAACCCACCAAAACCTTCTCACTGTGCTAGCTCACCCGACCTGTGTTGATTGACAGTTTGCTGGTCCAATCAGAGGGCAGAGTGTGTGTTTTCACTAGCCAATCTGTTTTTCTGCAAGTGTGATAATGTGTCTGGCTGCATGGAGAGCAGCCTAAGTAACGAAGACAATGTCCACAAAATTTGTGACAAAACGGTACAAAACCTGGCCAGATAATTTCAAGTCAAAGTCGAGTCCCAAGTCTTGAGTCTCAAGTTATTTTATTTTCTATCAAGTCGAGTTTCAAGTCATTACATTTGTGACTCAAGTCAGACTTGAGTCCAAGTCATGTGACTTGAGTCCACACCTCTGGTAGCTAGTGTAAAGCATAGCAGGCAAATGTTCTACTAACCTGTTCTTGGTGATACTTTCTTCCGAATCGAGAATGAAAAAAGTATCTTATGGACGTGTCCAGTTTCAGGTGGTTCTCAGAAAATGTCTGAAAAATGAAATCCACATTTTGCACCGAGTGAGGAGTTCCCTCGCCATTTTAGCTGTCAGACGTCTTGCATTTCCCAACATCTTTGCAGGAACTTGTGACCAGTACTGAGTATACGAAGAGGCAGGACGCAGACGGTGGAATCAACAATGTAAAGGTTTACTTAACTCTGAGCAAGAGAACAACAAAGAGCGAGTACACGACAAGACACTAACAATCACACACAACACAACACTGGACAGTCCAGGGCTATATAGGGGTGGTGATGAGATGATGAGGTGCAGGTGCGCTGGAGGTGATTAGGGTGCGTTGGGTTTCCATTCCGGTGTTGCCGAGGTGGTGCGCTCAGACCGGTGGCTCAGTAGACCGGCGAATCAGAGCGCCGGAGGGGAGCAACGGGAGGGAACTTGACAGGACGAGGAGCGGGCCGGTCAGGGCGGCGACGTTGGAAATCCCGAATTAGGTTGGGGTCCAGAACGTCCCCAGCCGGAACCCAGCTCCTCTCCTCAGGACCATACCCCAGCAGGTCCCTCACCACATACGCCGGACTCCCGTCAATGTCCAGGGGCGGAGGGGGCGTACCCCGGGGGATGGTATCCGCCAAAGGACCAGGAACCACCGGCCTGAGGACAGACACATGAAAAGTGGGTGAGACACGGTAGTGAGGGGGAAGGAGCAGCTGGTATGATACCTCATTTATCGGCCGGAGGACCTTAAACGGTCCCACAAATTGGGGGCTCAGTTTCTTGCAGGGCAGGCGGAGAGGGAGGTTTTTTGTGGACAGCCAGACATGATTACCAGGCTGGAATACAGGGGTCTCACTGCGGTGGCGGTCGGCTTGGTCCTTCTGCCGACTAATGGCCCTCTGGAGATGGACATGGGCGGCGTCCCAGACCTGTGCAGCCCTGCGGAACCACGCGTCGACAGCGGGCGCATCGGTCTGGCTGGGTGTCCAAGGGGCCAGGGCCGGCTTGTACCCCAGGATGCACTGAAAGGGAGTGAGCCCCGTGGAGGAGTGAACGAGGGAGTTCTGGGCATTTTCTGCCCAGGGTAGAAACCTCGCCCACTCACCCTGCCGGTCCTGACAGTGGCATCGAAGAAACCTCCCCAGCTCCTGTTTCATGCGCTCCACCTGCCCATTCGACTGAGGCCTATACCGATCTTCTCCTGGAAAGCCTTCCACACTCGAGAGGTGAATTGGGGGCCACGGTCCAAGACTATGTCCTCCTAAAGTCCATAATGCCGGAAGACCTGTTGGAACAGGACCTCAGCGGCCTGGAGAGCAAAAGGAAGACCAGTTAGTGGCAAAAAACAGCATGATTTGGAGAACCGATCTACGACCACCAGGACTGTGGTGAAGCCGTCAGAATGTGGGAGGTCGGTGAGAAAGTCTATGGACAGGTGTGACCAAGGTCGCTGAGGCACTGGTAGAGGAACTAATTTGCCTGCCCGGGGCGTTCCGAGGTGTCTTTGTTTGGGCACATACGGAACAGGAGTTGATATAGCAGGAGACATCAGTAGCCAAGGTGGGCCACCAGTGTTTTTTTGAGAGAATGTAGGGTGTGCGTCATACTGGAGTGCCCTGCCGTAAGGGTGGTGTGCGCCCAGATCAGCAGGCGGTCACGGACCCTGGTGGGTACATACACGCGCCCCGTAGGGCCGTTGGTAGGCGCTGGGTCCTCCTGAGCCGCCAGTCGGATGTGTTCGTCCACATCCCAAACGACAGGTGCCACGATGAGAGACGGAGGCAGGATAGGATCCCCCAGATCCTTCCTTTCTCCGGTATGGTGCATCCTGGAGAGTGTGTCAGCTTTCACATTCTGGGACCCTGGGCAGTAGGACAGAATAAACTGAAAGCGAGTAAGAAATTGGGCCCACTGGGCTTGACTAGAGTTCATCCGTTTCATTGCCCGTATGTGCTCCAAATTCCGGTGGTCAGTGAGAATCCGGAATGGATGACTGCGCCCTACAGCCAGTGTCTCCATTCCTCCAGAGCGAGGACCACTGCCAACAGCTCCCTGTCTCCAACTCCATAGTTCCTCTCTGCGGGGGTAAGCTTTTTCGAGAAAAAGGCACATGGATACATTTTCTCTGGCTTACCTTGCCGCTGGGAGAGGACCCCACCCACGCCCTCCTCAGATGTGTCCACCTCCAGGATGAAAGGACGAGCTGGATCTGGGTGTTTTAGGAGGGGCGCTGTGGTGAACCTCTCCATCAGCCTCAGGGTTCCAAGCCAGCTTCTGAGGCCCCCCCTTAAGGAGAGAGGTGAGCGGGCGGCTATGGAGCTGAAGGACCTGATGAAACGCCGGTAGGAATTTGCGAAGCCCAGGAAGCTCTGTAGGCCCTTGATGGTGGTGGGGACTGGCCATGACCTGACGGTGTCCATCTTTGCTCTTTCCATGAACACCCTCTGAGGACTGATCCGGTATCCCAGGAAGGAGATGGCCTGTTGGTGGAATTCGCATTTCTCCCCCTTCACCAACAGGCTGTGTTCCTGGAGGCTGAGTAGGACCGCTCTGACGTCCCTGACGTAAAGGTTTACTCAATACTGAGCAAGAGAACAACAGAGCGAGTACACGACAAGACACTAACAATCACACACAACACAACACAACACTGAACAGTCCAGGGCTATATAGGGGTGGTGATGAGATGATGAGGTGCAGGTGCGCTGGAGGTGATTAGGATGCGTTGGGTTTCCATTCCAGTGTTGCCGAGGTGGTGCACTCAGAACGGTGGCTCAGTAGACCGGCGAATCACAGCGCCAGAGGGGAGCAACGGGAGGAGACGTGACAGAACTAGTGTTTTTATGAGACACTGCCACGTGTAGAAGTAGATGACAGCACGTCACAAAGTCAAATCAAAAGGTGCAACCAAAACAAAGATCTGCATGCATGCAAGAGGCATTTCTCACTCAAAACAAAACAAATCTTTCTGAATATTGCGTTTTTTTAGAGAACCACCTGCAACTGAACACAGACGATAAGATACACTTTTCTTCCAAATTGAGAACGAAGAAAATATCGCCAAGGACAGGTCAGTTAGAAATGGGTGACGCTCTTTCCATTAGCCAAGCTGTAACACTGTATGGAGCCATACCATCACATATCACGATTACAATTCTGTAGCTTGGAAAAAGGCTGCTTCGAAAAGTATTCGAGCAGAGCCTTCTACCTGGGGCTTGTGGATTATCTCCGTCTAGTTGTAATGAACATAGGTCAACATGTGCACCTGGGTGAACTACGAGTCAAACAGTTATGAAAACGTACCTCAATCCAGGGGTGTATTCATTAGTCGCAGACTGTAGCAAAACGTTTGGTCTGTTGCAAAACGTTTTGCGACAGAAACTTGCTTCTGTTTGGTTTCTAGAGTAAACGCTATCTGTTGTGAAATGTTTTGCAACAGGCCAAATGTTTTGCTACGGTCTGCGACTAATGAATACACCCCAGCCATGTAAGGTGTCGCTGTACTCCTAATTGTTCCACAACAGCAAATCAGTAAGATTTAAATACTGCTTGTTTTGAATTAAACTGCCTTTTTCGTCCTCAAGCTAGGTAGCCAATGCTAAAACAGCTAATTTATTTCACAACACTTCCGGCAGTTAGGCTACTCATCCCTAAAAAGCAGCTTAATTAAAAATTAGCATTATTTAAATCTTCTGCATTTGTTTGGCGTTGTGGGATAATTGGGAATACAGCGACACCTTTCATCCCTTCTTTTTATACCTGTTTGACTCATAGTTCACAGAGGTGCACGTGTTGACCTTCGTTCGTTACTAGAAGGAGAGAATCCCCTCTAGTCGTAATGGGGTGTGTTCTGTTGATTTAACGGTTTGCTATGTTTCACAACAGTTTGTACTGAACAACATGTTTTCTCATAATGGTGTGCACCGTTCTTCAATATACTTAGAGTGATGTTTACTTCCGTTTGGTTGATGTAGTGCTGAGCGATTAGTGTTTTTTGAGGTCGTTTTGGTTCGAATGTTAAAAAAGAATAATGGATTTTGGTTTCAATCATTTAAAACATTAAATGCAATATGCATTCTGTGGGTTGAATGCTGTAACAGAATAAAACAATTAATAAAAGTCCCATGATAGTAGTGACAGCCCATTACTGCTTATCACTTATTAACCATCATTTATTCACATTACTTTACTTTAATAAAATATTACATTTGTTTTATTTGATGACTTTATTTTATTCCAAGTCATCTTCTCTTCTCTATAGAGCTGCTGCCTATGCTGTGACAAAATCATTATTTTGTAGTTCTTCAAAGTAAATGAGGCATACTTTTAGGACTGCTGAATACCAACTATCAATCGCTTAGATCATGTATTTTCAGGTAGAGATACCGTGCGAAGCAACAGCTGCTCTCTATATCCTCACAATCGCGTATTCTTCGGTCTCTTCCGTAGCAGGTGTAAAAGAAACACAGACCGGACAAGTACAGTGGGGAGAACAAGTATTTGATACACTGCCGATTTTGCAGGTTTTCCTACTTACAAAGCATGTATAGGTCTGTAATTTTTATCATAGGTACACTTCAACTGTGAGAGACGGAATCTAAAACAAAAATCCAGAAAATCACATTGTATGATTTTTAAGTAATTAATTTGCATTTTATTGCATGACATAAGTATTTGATCACCTACTAACCAGTAAGAATTCCGGCTCTCACAGACCTGTTAGTTTTTCTTTAAGAAGCCCTCCTGTTCTCCACTCATTACCTGTATTAACTGCACCGGTTTGAACATGTTACCTGTATAAAAGACACCTGTCCACACACTCAAACAGACTCCAACCTCTCCACAATGGCCAAGACCAGAGAGCCGTGTAAGGACATCAGGGATACAATTGTAGACCTGCACAAGGCTGGGATGGGCTACAGGACAATAGGCAAGCAGCTTGGTGAGAAGGCAACAACTGTTGGCGCAATTATTAGAAAATGGAAGAAGTTCAAGATGACGGTCAATCACACTCGGTCTGGGGCTCCATGCAAGATCTCACCTTGTGGGGCATCAATGATCATGAGGAAGGTGAGGGATCAGCCCAGAACTACACGGCAGGACCTGGTCAATGACCTGAAGAGAGCTGGGACCACAGTCTCAAAGAAAACCATTAGTAACACACTACGCCGTCATGGATTAAAATCCTGCAGCGCACGCAAGGTCCCCCTGCTCAAGCCAGCGCATGTCCAGGCCCATCTGAAGTTTGTCAATGACCATCTGGATGATCCAAAGGAGGAATGGGAGAAGGTCATGTGGTCTGATGAGACAAAAATAGAGCTTTTTGGTCTGAACTCCACTCGCCGTGTTTGGAGGAAGAAGAAGGATGAGTACAACCCAAAGAACACCATCCCAACCGTGAAGGATGGAGTTGGAAACATCATTCTTTGGGGATGCTTTTCTGTAAAGGGGACAGGACGACTGCACCATATTGAGGGGAGGATGGATGGGGCCATGTATCGTGAGATCTTGGCCAACAACCTCCTTCCCTCAGTAAGAGCATTGAAGATGGGTCGTGGCTGGGTCTTCCAGCATGACAACGACCCGAAACACACAGCCAGGGCAACTAAGGAGTGGCTCCGTAAGAAGCATCTCAAGGTCCTGGAGTGGCCTAGCCAGTCTCCAGACCTGAACGTGGTCCTCTGTAGCTCAGCTGGTAGAGCACGGCGCTTGTAACGCCAAGGTAGTGGGTTCGATCCCCGGGACCACCCATACACAAAAAAAATGTATGCACGCATGACTGTAAGTCGCTTTGGATAAAAGCGTCTGCTAAATGGCATATTATATATATATTATTAACCCAATAGCAAATCTTTGGAGGGAGCTGAAAGTCCGTATTGCCCAGCGACAGCCCCGAAACCTGAAGGATCTGGAGAAGGTCTGTATGGAGGAGTGGGCCAAAATCCCTGCTGCAGTGTGTGCAAACCTGGTCAAGACCTACAGTAAACGTATGATCTCTGTAATTGCAAACAAAGGTTTCTGTACCAAATATTAAGTTCTGCTTTTCTGATGTATCAAATACTTATGTCATGCAATAAAATGCAAATGAATTACTTAAAAATCATATAATGTGATTTTCTGGATTTTTGTTTTAGATTCCGTCTCTCTCACAGTTGAAGTGTACCTATGATAAAAATTACAGACCTCTACATGCTTTGTAAGTAGGAAAACCTGCAAAATCGGCAGTGTATCAAATACTTGTTCTCCCCACTGTAGATGCGCAATGGATTAATGTTATTGTACTTAATTTAGCGCATAAAATGTGGTAATTATGTCGAATATTGGCCTGTTGGAAACTACAACTCCCTACTATATCGCACAGTTCAGGCTGGATCTGATTTATCTCTAGAAAAACTGCAATGTGCACATTGAGCTCACAGAAAAAAACAGAACGAAATGGAAATAAGTTTGTCTGTCGGTCAATCAAAAGAAAATAACCGAAATTTCGGTTAATCACTCAGCACTAGGTGGATGTGACTGCGTGTGACCTGATCAATGTGTGGCTATTTTGAAATTGCCAAATTTGTGCAGCAGCCCTCTCAGCCAACATAACAAAGACACATTACTAAGACGGGGAACATTTAGCATTTCCCATAAGAAAACATGTCACACTTTGCAGCCATGCTTACACTTAACTGGGACTGCGCATAACTGTATACTGGATAGCTACAATAGTGCCACTGACGAATAAAAACAGACCTCTACAGGCTTTGTAAGTAGGAAAACCTGCAAAATCGGCAGTGTATCAAATACTTGTTCTCCCCACTGTAAATATCTCTCTCTGCGTCTCTCTGTATCTACAGTGGGGGGAAAAAGTATTTAGTCAGCCACCAATTGTGCAAGTTCTCCCACTTAAAAAGATGAGAGAGGCCTGTCATTTTCATCATAGGTACACGTCAACTATGACAGACAAAATGAGGGGGAAAAAATCCAGAAAATCACATTGTAGGATTTTTAATGAATTTATTTGCAAATTATGGTGGAAAATAAGTATTTGGTCAATAACAAAAGTTTCTCAATACTTTGTTATATACCCTTTGTTGGCAATGACACAGGTCAAAAGTTTTCTGTAAGTCTTCACAAGGTTTTCACACACTGTTGCTGGTATTTTGGCCCATTCCTCCATGCAGATCTCCTCTAGAGCAGTGATGTTTTGGGGCTGTCGCTGGGCAACACGGACTTTCAACTCCCTCCAAAGATGTTC
Source organism: Coregonus clupeaformis (assembly GCF_020615455.1). Lineage (NCBI taxonomy): Eukaryota > Metazoa > Chordata > Actinopteri > Salmoniformes > Salmonidae > Coregonus > Coregonus clupeaformis. Next base: position 1,251,572 of record NC_059204.1, on the reverse strand, counting down.
TATGGGGTTGAGATCTGGAGACTGGCTAGGCCACTCCAGGACCTTGAAATGCTTCTTACGAAGCCACTCCTTTGTTGCCCGGGCGGTGTGTATGGGATCATTGTCATGCTGAAAGACCCAGCCACGTTTCATCTTCAATGCCCTTGCTGATGGAAGGAGGTTTTCACTCAAAATCTCACGATACATGGCCCCATTCATTCTTTCCTTTACACGGATCAGTCGTCCTGGTCCCTTTGCAGAAAAAACAGCCCCAAAGCATGATGTTTCCACCCCCATGCTTCACAGTAGGTATGGTGTTCTTTGGATGCAACTCAGCATTCTTTGTCCTCCAAACACGACGAGTTGAGTTTTTACCAAAAAGTTCTATTTTGCTTTCATCTGACCATATGACATTCTCCCAATCCTCTTCTGGATCATCCAAATGCACTCTAGCAAACTTCAGACGGGCCTGGACATGTACTGGCTTAAGCAGGGGGACACGTCTGGCACTGCAGGATTTGAGTCCCTGGCGGCGTAGTGTGTTACTGATGGTAGGCTTTGTTACTTTGGTCCCAGCTCTCTGCAGGTCATTCACTAGGTCCCCCGTGTGGTTCTGGGATTTTTGCTCACCGTTCTTGTGATCATTTTGACCCCATGGGGTGAGATCTTGCGTGGAGCCCCAGATCGAGGGAGATTATCAGTGGTCTTGTATGTCTTCCATTTCCTAATAATTGCTCCCACAGTTGATTTCTTCAAACCAAGCTGCTTACCTATTGCAGAATCAGTCTTCCCAGCCTGGTGCAGGTCTACAATTTTGTTTCTAGTGTCCTTTGACAGCTCTTTGGTCTTGGCCATAGTGGAGTTTGGAGTGTGACTGTTTGAGGTTGTGGACAGGTGCCATTAATACAGGTAACGAGTGAAGGACAGAGGAGCCTCTTAAAGAAGAAGTTACAGGTCTGTGAGAGCCAGAAATCTTGCTTGTTTGTAGGTGACCAAATACTTATTTTCCACCATAATTTGCAAATAAATTCATTAAAAATCCTACAATGTGATTTTCTGGATTTTTTTTTCCTCAATTTGTCTGTCATAGTTGATGTGTACCTATGATGAAAATTACAGGCCTCTCTCATCTTTTTAAGTGGGAGAACTTGCACAATTGGTGGCTGACTAAATACTTTTTTCCCCACTGTATATCATTAGGCTGTATGAATTTTTGCATATTCATTCGACCAAGGTAATGAACTGCCCATTGATCAGCACAGCAATTGATAAAACAGGGCCATGTTTGCAAAACAAGTGTTTCTGAATTTGTCAATATTACACAGGTAAGTTAAACAGAAATCACGATTGGAGACAGGTTCTATAGACCTCCATAAATGAGTGACTGTGTCCAACACGCCACCGTCTGTTGTTATCTTGGGCACCTACTGACCCAAAAATGTTATATGAGATATATATTTTTGTCAATTACATGTATTGCTAATATAAAGGTTTAAGGAAATACCGGCAGGCACCACATTACTACAATGCAAAACCGCTCAATCAAGCACGATTGTCTTTTAAGTAAAAAAGCAAAGCTTGCTTTTATAGAACAGAAAAATGCTTCGGATGGGATTAATGTGGTGTGTGAATAATCCAATACTTTAACTTGTATGCGGTACAAATCACATTATTGTGGGAGCACCTCCTGAGTATGAATTAGGCTGTTTGAGAAGGTTTAAATCCTAAGCAACCTGCATACACATTGTTTGAAGTACAATAGACTAACATAGCTACTGTAGTAGGTCAAAGCTGGGTGCTGGAAAACCTTAGTAGAGCATGGATGGAGTAGACATTGTGGTGCTCATGTGAATTTCCTTTCTTTTACGGCTTCAGACCAATGCATACTTCTCACTTAAAACGTAGATTTTTGTTTTTAATAATATATTATTACAAATAATTTCTTGCTTGCCCGTCAACATACACAACTTTTTAACTAGCGCCCAGCTGTTGTTGTTGCATGCTAACCACCATGAAATAACTAACTATCGGTATCTGGTGGTTAAGGTTATTTCCCATATTCATTTTTACTTGGTGGTGACCCCCAGCACCCCCCACACATTTGCCACCGCTGCTGATAAAAATCCTAAGGGATTTTGGTAAGTATGACATCAGTTTTGACAGACGTTGCAGCCCTTCCACCCATGACCCAGCTACCTGCTTTGGCTGGCTGGCTAGTTAGCCATTATAGCTAGCTAGATGGATAATTGTAGGTAACATAGCTAACTAGCCATTATAGCTAGCTAATTATAAGCTAGAACTTGTCGGTGTGTGCATCTGGGAACATTAAAAAAACCAACGTTTATCATGTTTTCTAATTACATTACTTACATGCTGACCAAACCGGCCACGTTGCGTGCGCGAGTGTTGCAAAATACATTTACACATGCAGTTGGTCGGAAGTTTAAATACACTTAGGTTGGAGTAATTAAAACTCGTTTTTCAACCTCTCCACAAATTTCTTGCTAACAAACTATAGTTTTGGCAAGTCGGTTAGGACATCTACTTTGTCCATGACACAAGTAATTTTTCCAACAATTGTTTATAGACAGATTATTTCACTTATAATTCACTGTATCACAATTCCAGTGGGTCAAAAGTTTACATACACTAAGTTGACTGTGCCTTTAAACAGCTTGGAAAATTCCAGAAAATGATGTCATGGCTTTAGAAGCTTCTGATAGGCTAATTGACATCATTTGAGTCAATTGGAGGTGTACCTGTGGATGTATTTCAAGGCCTACCTTCAAACTCAGTGCCTCTTTGCTTGATATCATGGGAAATTCAAAAGAAATCAGCCAGGACCTCAGAAAAATGTTTGTAGACCTCCACAAGTCTGGTTCAACCTTGGGAGCAATTTCCAAACGCCTGAAGGTACCACGTTCATCTGTACAAACAATAGTACGCAAGTACAAACACCATGGGACCACGCAGCTGTCATACCGCTCAGGAAGGAGACACGTTCTGTCTCCTAGAGATGAACGTACTTTGGTGCAAAAAGTGCAAATCAATCCCAGAACAACAGCAAAGGACCTTGTGAAGATGCTGGCGGAAACTGGTACAAAAGTATCTATATCCACAGTAAAACGAGTCCTATATCGACATAACCTGAAAGGCAGCTCAGTATGGAAGAAGCCACTGCTCTAAAACCGCCATAAAAAAAGCCAGACTACGGTTTGCAACTGCACATGGGGACAAATATTGCACTTTTTGGAGAAATGTCCTCAGGTCTGATGAAACAAAAATAGAACTGTTTGACTATAATGACCATCGTTATGTTTGGAGGAAAAAGGGGGATGCTTGCAAGCCGAAGAACACATCACAACCGTGAAGCATGGGGGTGGCAGCATTATGCTGTGGGGGTGCTTTGCTGCAGGAGGGACTGGTGCACTTCACAAAATAGATGGCATCATGAGGAAGGAAAATTATGTGGATATATTGAAGCAACATCTCAAGACATCAGTCAGGAAGTTAAAGCTTGGTCGTAAATGGGTCTTCCAAATAGACAATGACCCCAAGCATACTTCCAAAGTTGTGGCAAAATGGCTTAAGGACAACAAAGTCAAGGTATTGGAGTGGCCATCACAAAGCCCTGACCTCAATCCTATAGAAAATGTGTGGGCAGAACTTAAAAAGCATGTGCGAGCAAGGAGACCTACAAACCTGACTCAGTTACACCAGCTCTGTCAGGAGGAATGGGCCAAAATTCACCCAACTTATTGTGGGAAGATTGTGGAAGGCTACCCGAAATGTTTGACCCAATTTAAAGGCGATGCTACACTCAATTAGTATTTGGTATGTAAACTTCTGACCCACTGGAATGTGATGAAAGAAATAAAAGGTGAAATAAATCATTCTCTCTACTATTATTCTGACATTTCACATTCTTAAAATAAAGTGGTGATCCTAACTGACCTAAGACAGGGAATTTTTACTAGGATTAAATGTCAGGAATTGTAAAAAACTGAGTTTAAATGTATTTGGCTAAGGTGTAAGTAAACTTCCGACTTCAACTGTACATGTTATTCAATCATTTCATCCAAACTGCTCGCGCTCGTCAACGGGTGTCTGCGTAGCCCGGCGCTAAAATAGAACTTGATTCTACACTGAACAAAAATATATGCAACAATTTCAAAGATTTTACTGAGTTACAGTTCATATAAGAAAATCAGTCAATTTTAATAAAATCTTTAGGCCCTAATCTATGGATTTCACATGACTCGGAATACACATATGCATCTGTTGGTCACAGATACCTTAAAAAAAGAGGTAGGGTCATGTTTCAGAAAACCAGTCAGTATCTGGTTTGACCACCATTTACCTCATGCAACGCAAAACATCCCCTTCGCATAAAGTTAATCAGGCTATTGATTGTGGAATGTTGTCCCACTCCTCTTCAATGGCTGTGCGAAGTTGCTGAATATTGGCGGGAACTGGAACACGCTGCCGTACACGTCGATCCAGCGCATCCCAAACATGCTCAATGGGTGTCATGTCTGGTGAGTATGCAGGCCATGGAAGAATTGTGACATTTTCAGCTTCCAAGAATTGTGTACAGATCCTTGCGACATGGGGCCGTGCATTATCATGCTGAAACATGAGGTGATGGCGGCGGATGAGTAGCATGACAATGGGGCTCAGGATCTCGTCACGGTATCTCTATGCATTCAAATTGCCATCGATGTCCGTAGCTTATGCCTGCCCATACCATAACCTCACCGCCACCTTGGGGTATTCTGTTCACATCGTTGTCTTCAGCAAACCGCTCGCCCACACAACACCATACACGTTGTCTGCGGTTGTGAGGCCTGTTGGACGTACTGCCAAATTCTCTAAAACGACGTTGGAGGCGGGTTATGGTAGAGAAATGTACATTAAATTCTCTGGCAACAGCTCTGGTGCGCATTCCTGCAGTCAGCATGACACGCTCCCTCAAAACCTGAAACATCTGTGACATTGTGTTGGGACAAAACTGCACATTTTAGTGGCCTTTTATTGTCCCCAGTAAAAGGTGCAACTGTGTAATGATCATGCTGTTTAATCAGCCACACCTGTCAGTTGGATGGATTATCTTGGCAAAGGAGAAATGCTCACTAACAGGGATGTAAACAAATTTGTGCACAAAATTTGAGAAGAATGTGTTTTTTGTGCGTATGGTTAAATTTCTGGGATCTTTTATTTCAGCTCATGAAACATGGGCCTAACACTTTACATGTTGCGTTTCTATTTTCGTTCAGTATATTTTAGACGCTTTACGCGCTGAATGTCCCGCCTCTCCCACCTACAGTGGGGAGAACAAGTATTTGATACACTGCCGATTTTGCAGGTTTTCCTACTTACAAAGCCTGACATCACTAATGCTGGTGGCTGAATGGAAGCAAGTCCCTGCAGCAATGTTCCAACATCTAGTGGAAAGCCTTCCCCGAAGATTGGAGGCTGTTATAGCAGCAAAGGGGGGACCAACTCCATATTCATGCCCATGAATTTGGAATGAGATGTTCGACAAGCAGGTGTCCACATACTTTTGGCCATGCAGTGTGTGTTTACACACATATATATATATATATATATATATATACATATACATATACAGTGGGGAGAACAAGTATTTGATACACTGCCGATTTTGCAGGTCTTCCTACTTACAAAGCATGTAGAGGTCTGTAATTTTTATCATAGGTACACTTCAACTGTGAGAGACGGAATCTAAAACAAAAATCCAGAAAATCACATTGTATGATTTTTAAGTAATTCATTTGCATTTTATTGCATGACATAAGTATTTGATCACCTACCAACCAGTAAGAATTCCGGCTCTCACAGACCTGTTCGTTTTTCTTTAAGATGCCCTCCTGTTCTCCACTCATTACCTGTATTAACTGCACCCGTTTGAACTCGTTACCTGTATAAAAGACACCTGTCCACACACTCAATCAAACAGACTCCAACCTCTCCACAATGGCCAAGACCAGAGAGCTGTGTAAGGACATCAGGGATAAAATTGTAGACCTGCACAAGGCTGGGATGGGCTACAGGACAATAGGCAAGCAGCTTGGTGAGAAGGCAACAACTGTTGGCGCAATTATTAGAAAATGGAAGAAGTTCAAGATGACGGTCAATCACCCTCGGTCTGGGGCTCCATGCAAGATCTCACCTCGTGGGGCATCAATGATCATGAGGAAGGTGAGAGATCAGCCCAGAACTACACGGCAGGACCTGGTCAATGACCTGAAGAGAGCTGGGACCACAGTCTCAAAGAAAACCATTAGTAACACACTACGCCGCCATGGATTAAAATCCTGCAGCGCACGCAAGGTCCCCCTGCTCAAGCCAGTGCATGTCCAGGCCCGTCTGAAGTTTGCCAATGACCATCTGGATGATCCAGAGGAGGAATGGGAGAAGGTCATGTGGTCTGATGAGACAAAAATAGAGCTCTTTGGTCTAAACTCCACTCGCCGTGTTTGGAGGAAGAAGAACGATGAGTACAACCCCAAGAACATCATCCCAACCGTGAAGCATGGAGGTGGGTCGTGGCTGGGTCTTCCAGCATGACAACGACCCGAAACACACAGCCAGGGCAACTAAGGAGTGGCTCCATAAGAAGCATCTCAAGGTCCTGGAGTGGCCTAGCCAGTCTCCAGACCTGAACCCAATAGAAAATCTTTGGAGGGAGCTGAAAGTCCGTATTGCCCAGCGACAGCCCCGAAACCTAAAGGATCTGGAGAAGGTCTGTATGGAGGAGTGGGCCAAAATCCCTGCTGCAGTGTGTGCAAACCTGGTCAAGACCTACAGGAAACGTATGATCTCTGTAATTGCAAACAAAGGTTTCTGTACCAAATATTAAGTTCTGCTTTTCTGATGTATCAAATACTTATGTCATGCCATAAAATGCAAATTAATTACTTAAAAATCATACAATGTGATTTTCTGGATTTTTGTTTTAGATTCCGTCTCTCACAGTTGAAGTGTACCTATGATAAAAATTACAGACCTCTACATGCTCTACATGGGTACATGCTCGTAATTTTTACGAGCATGTACCCATGTGGGTGATTTAAAAGATGAACATGATCCACACTCCAGTCCAGTTGGTGGTGGTAATGCACCTTAAAGTAGGTTTTTCAGGACCCTGTCTTTCAAAGATAAAAACCCACCGTCGCTGGACCAGACAGGACTGGCAAAAAGTGCTCTTCACTGACGAGTTGCGTTTTTGTCTCACCAGGGGTGATGGTCGGATTCGCGTTTATCGTTGAAGGAATGAGCTTTACACCGAGGGCTGTACTCTGGAGCGGGATTGATTTGCAGGTGGAGGGTCCGTCATGGTCTAGGGCGGTGTGTCGCAGCATCATCGGACTGAGCTTGTTGTCATTGCAGGCAATCTCAACGCTGTGCGTTACAGGGAAGACATAATGTGGTACCCTTCCTGCAGGCTCATCCTGACATGACCCTCCAGCATGACAATGCCACCAGCCATACTGCTCGTTCTGTGCGTGATTTCCTGCAAGACAGGAATGTCAGTGTTCTGCCATGGCCAGCGAAGAGCCCGGATCTCAATCTGGGACCTTTTGGATCGGAGGATGAGGGCTAGGGCCATTCCCCCCAGAAATGTTCATACAAATATTTACACATGTTAAGTTTGCTGAAAATAAACTCAGTTGACAGTGAGAGGACGTTTCTTTTTTTGCTGAGTTTAGTTGGTTCACAGGTGGTTTTGGTATTTTAACATGCGTGTCATGAATGCGTCTGGTGGGGGTAGACAAAATCAACATTTGTACGATGGTGCACGCGCACGCAGACGCACGTGCGGAGCCGGTTTGGTCAGCATATTAGTAGTTTTTGGCAACATTTGGACGCTGAAAGTAACGTTAGCTTGCCATCAGCCAGCCGCAGACTAGGCTGGCAACAGCTGGCCCATGGCACTTTCCAGAAAGAGCATTGCGATGTGGATTTTGTGATCGACTTGAGCTCCCAACAGATTTTCAAAGCTATTTTCTAAATGTTTTTCCAAGCTTATTAAAGTGAAGAAATTAAAAAGGTGTTCACAATGTTCACGTATTAGCGTTATTTAACATTGTAAATCATAGCAATTAGTCGTTTTGAGTGTAGCATGATGGCAGATCAGGCAACAGAGGCTTCAAGATTCTCTGGGAGAATTAAATAAAAAGGCATCCGAACTCAAATCAACAGTACTTAATTGCCATGCATCTATCCAGTATAAATGGACTATAAGTGTACTAACTAACCATGTTATGGTTAAGGAATTAATAGTTTTTGAAAGATTCTTATTTCCTATCCTTTTCTCCAGACCTCCATCAGCTCTATCTCCCAGAAGAGGTTCCGCCTGAGCAGCAGCAGTGGAGCCCCAGTCTGAAGCAGGAGGATCCAGAGCCCACACAAATTAAAGAGGAACATGAGGAACTCTGGACCAGTCAGGGGAGAGAGCAGCTTAAAGAGCTGGAGTCTGATACCAAAGAATTCATATTCACTCCTGCCTCTGTGGAAAATCAGGGTCCACATCAGCCCTCACATATTTTCCAATTGCAAATTGTGGAGTCACCCACCAGTACAACTAAAGAGATCAAGATGAAACCAAGTCACATTGGTGAAAACCCTTGTCATGTTTGTGGCAAATGTTTTAACTGTAAATCTGCTCTGGAAAGGCATATGAGAGCCCATACTGGGGAGAAACCTCATGGCTGCAATGAATGTGGCAAATGCTTTAGTCAGATCGGACACCTGACAGTGCATATGAGGGGACACACAGGGGAGAAACCATTTAGGTGTAACATTTGTGGCAAACTGTTTTATTGGGAATCTGATCTGAAAAGGCATAAGAGGACCCATACCGGGGAGAAACCTTATGGCTGCAGTGAATGTGGCAAATGCTTCCGTCAGATCGGACATCTGACAGTGCATATGAGGCGACACTCAGGGGAGAAACCACACAAGTGTCCTCTGTGCAGAAAATGTTTTACCACAGCATTTCAATTAAGGTTACATACAGCAAGTCATACAGGGGAGAAACGGTATTGCTGTCAATATTGTGGTAAATGCTTTAACCAGAAAGTAAGTCTGACTAAACATTTGAGTGTGCACACTGGGGAGAAATCACAGTAGTGCAAGGAATGTGGCAAATCCTTCAGGAAGAAGGGAACTGAGCAACCATATGAGGCATCACACACAGGAGCAAATAATGCAGCAACCTTTTCAACCTGAGTGGAAAACTGACATTTGATTATTCACACTGGAGAGAAACAATATACAGTGGGTATAAAAAGTATTCACTCCAGATTGTGTTGTGTTGAAATTCTGGCCTGCCACTCTAACCTCTAGTCTTGGCTACCTGCCGCCCCATTTGTTGCCGCTTGCTCTATTGTTTACGTTTGTTCTTGGTGTATGTTTCTTTGATGGTATGCACACTGTACAATGTAAGCTCACCACTTTGTTGTAATCAGATAACTATGGACATTATTTCATTAAGGAAATAAATACATCTATTCTCTGACAATGTCAAATAACCATGCTCAAATATATTCAAGCTGTGAAAGTGTAAGGACATTTTTCTGAGTGATTATATAAATCAATAAGTGTACCGTACCATATTAAAACTTGATTAAGGAATACATTTTTTGTGAAAGATTATTATTTTCCTATCCTCTGCAGACTTCAAGCTGCTCTCTGTCCCAGTCTCTGCAGAGGATGTTCCCCCTTAGCGTCAGCACTGTGAGCAGGAGTGAAGCAGGACTCAGACCCCACACAGATTAAAGAGGAACATGAGGATTTCTGGACCAATGATGCAGGCAGAAGTGCACCTTGAAGGGCTATAGTCTCATACCAAAGAGTTCATATTCACTCCTGCCTGTGGGAAAAGTAAATGTGATCAGGAGGACAGAAACCTCAGCCCTCAGATATTAACCAAATCCAAATTGTGGACTCGCCCACCAACACAACTGAAGAGTTAAACATAGAACCAGATGGAGACTGCAATGGAGTTTTGAAATGTAGCCATGTCTGTGGTGTGTGTGTGTGGAAAATGCCTTGTGTCTGAAATCATCTGGAAAGTCACATTGGTGACCCTCCTCATGTGTGGTAAATGTTTCAAATGGAACTCTGTTATGGAAAGGCATATGAGGGCCCATACCGGGGAGAAACCTTATTGCTGCAGTTAATGGGCAGATGCTTCAGTCACAACAGTTCAGTTGTCATGTTTGTGACAAACGTTTCTATTAGGAATCGTATCTGAAAAGGTGTATGAGGGGACACATGGGAGAGACCATACAGATGCTCTTTGTGTAGAAAATACTTCAAGCGTCTCAATTAAAAATCACGTGATCATTCACACACAGGGGAGAAAACATTTTGTATTTACAGATGTCCTCAAACATGACCGACTTCCAACCGTCTTAGAGAGTGTTCTGGGACAGACAGTGTGTACATTGTAAAGCAAATGTATGTTTTAATAAAGTTTAACACCCTTTTTGGAAAAAATTATTTATACATTTGTCTATATATATATATGGGTGGGCATATTCCCTCCCAGGTCCACCCACTAGGGAGCCAAGCCCAGCCAATCAGAATTAGTTTTTCCCCACTAAATGACTTTATTACAGACAGAAATACTCAGCACCAACCCACCCCCACTCCTCAGACGATCCCGCTGGTGAAAAAGCCGGATGTGGAGGTCCTGGTTCTACGTGGTCTGCGGTTGTGAGGCCGGGTGGACGTACTGACAAATTCTCTAAAACGACATTGGAAGCGGCTTATGGTAGAGAAATTAACATTAAATTATCTGGCAACAGCTCTGGTGGACATTCCTGCTGTCAGCATGCCAATTGCACGCTCCCTCAAAACTTGAGACATCTGTGGCATTGTGTTGGGTGACAAAACTGCACACTTTAGTGTCCTTTTATTGTCCCCAGCACAAGGTGCACCTGTGTAATGATCATGCTGTTTAATCAGCTTCTTGATATGCCACACCTGTCAGGTAGATGGATTATCTTGGCAAAGGAGAAATGCTCATTAACAGGGATGTAAACAAATTTGTGCTGAAAACCTGAGAGAAATAAGCTTTTGGTGCGTATGGAACATTTCTGGATCTTTTATTTCAGCTCATGAAACATGGGACCAACACTTTACATGTTGCGTTTATATTTTTGTTCAGTATGTACAGTGCATTCGGAAAGTATTCAGACCCCTTGACTTTTTCCACATTTTGTTACGTTACAGCCTTATTCTAATCTACACACAATACCCCATAATGACAAACCAAAAACAGGTTTTTATACATTTTTGTAAATGTATTACAAATACAAAACTGAAATATGACATTTACATAAGTATTCAGACCCTGTACTCAGTACTTTGTTGAAGCACCTTTGGCAGCGATTACAGTCTTGGGTATGACGCTACAAGCTTGGGACACCTGTATTTGGGGAGGTTCTCCCATTGTTCTCTGCAGATCCTCTCGAGCTCTGTCAGGTTGGATGGGGAGCGTCAATGCACAGCTATTTTCAGCTATCTCCAGAGATGTTCGATCGGGTTCAAGTCCGGGCTCTGATTGGGCCACTTAAGGACATTCAGAGACTTGTCCCGAAGCCACTGTTTCTCATGGTCTTAGAGTCTTTAGGTGCCTTTTGGCAAACTCCAAGCGGGCTGTCGTGCCTTTTACTGAAGAGTGGCTTCCGTCTGGCCACTACCATAAAGGCCTGATTGGTAGAGTGCTGCAGAGATGGTTGTCCTTTTGGAAGGTTCTCTCATCTCCACAGAGGAACTCTGGAGCTCTGTCAGAGTGACCATTGGGTTCTTGGTCACCTCCCTGACCAAGGCCCTTCTCCCCCGATTGCTCAGTTTGGCCGTGCGGCCAGCTCTAGGAAGAGTTGGTGATTCCAAACTTCTTCCATTTAAGAATGATGGAGACATTTTTTGGTACCCTTCCCCAGATCTGTGCCTTGAGACAATCCTGTCTCTGAGCTCTACGGACAATTCCTTCGACCTCATGGCTTGGTTTTTGCTCTGACGGGCACTGTCAACTGTGGGACCTTATATAGACAGGTATGTGCCTTTCCAAATCATGTCCAATCAATTGAATTTACCACAGGTGGACTCCAATCAAGTTGTAGAAACATCTCAAGGATGATCAATGGAAACAGGATGCACCTGAACTCAATTTCGAGTCTCAATACAAAGGGCCTGAATACTTATGTAAATAAAATATTTCTGTTTTTTATTTTTAATAAATGTGCAAAAATGTCTGTTTTCGCTTTGTCATTATGGGGTATTGTGTATAGATTGATGAGGAAAACATTTAATTTAATCAATTTTAGAATAAGGCTGTAACATAACAAAATGTGGAAAAAGTCAAGGGGTCTGAATACTTTCCAAAGGCACTGTATATATTTTGTTGCCTTAGTATGAACATAGGCCATAGGATCCCATTCATTCAGAAAATATGTCCAAAAACATTTTGTGTGAAAGATTCTTAATTCCCTATCCTTCTCTCCAGACCTCCAGCAGCTCTCTTTCCCGGTCTTTGAAGAGGAGCTTCCACCTGAGCAGCAGCACTGTGAGCAGGAGTGGAACCCCAGTCTGGGGCAGGAGGACCCAGAGCCCACTCAGATTAAAGAGGAACAGGAGGAACTCTGGACCTGTCAGGGGGAACAGCAGCTTGAAAGGCTGGATTCTGAGAAAAAAGAGTTCATATTCACTCCTGCCTCTGTGAAAAATCAGGACCCACCTCAGCCCTCGCATCTTTTCCAAATACGAATTGTGGATTCACCCACCAACACAACTGAGATGAAAACAGAACCTGATGGAGACGGCTACAGAGTATCAGATAAAACATTTACTTGTCAAATTTGTGGCAAATGTTTCAAACGGAACTGGGATCTTAAAAGGCATATGAAGAACAAGGTGCATATGAGAAAGGTGCATGTGGTTTCTCACAATACGGAGAAACCATACAGGTGTCATGTTTGTGGCAAAAGTTTCAATTGGGAATCTTTTCTGAAAAGGCATATGAGGACCCATACAGGGGAGAAACCTTATTTCTGCAATGAATGTGGGAAATGCTATGGTCAAATTGGACATCTGCGAGTGCATATGAGGAATCACACAGGGGAAAGACCATACAGATGTTCTTTTTGCAAAAAAGGCTTTACCACATCATTCCAGTTAAAACAACATAATTGTCCCCCAATTGTTGGTAAATAAGAGATTTAAAGGTATATGGTTGAAAGGATTTTTTATAAATAAAGGCACTCTCTAATATGTGAAAAGGAACACAGACATTTTAAAAGTGCAGTGCTTGGGCCATGCCTTCATTTTTTGGCTTACAGGAATGAAGTGTAAGCTGAGTCTCTACCTATCTATTGATGTAAATACACTATATATACAAAAATATGTGGACACCCCTTAAAATTAGTGGATTTGGCTATTTCAGCCACACCCATTGCTGACAGGTGTATCAAATCGAGCACACAGCCATGCAATCTCCATAGTCAAACATTGGCAGTAGAATGGCCCTACTGAAGAGCTCAGTGACTTTCAACATGGCACCGTCATAGGATGCCACCTTTCCAACAAGTAAGTTTGTCAAATTTCTGCCCTGCTAGAGCTGCCCCGGTCAACTGTAAGTGCTGTTATTGTGAAATGGAAACGTCTAGGAGCAACAAGGCTCAGCCGTGAAGTGGTAGACCACACAAGCTCACAGAACGGGACCACCGAGTGCTGAAGCGCGTAGCACCTAAAAATCGTCTGTTCTCGTTGTAACACTCACTACCGAGTTCTAGACTGCCTCTTGAAGCAACGTCAGCACAAGAACTGTTCGACGGGAGCTTCATGAAATGGGTTTCCATGGCCGAGCAGCCACACAAGCCTAAGATCACCATGCGGAATGCCAAGCGTTGGCTGGAGTGGTGTAAAGCTCGCCGCTATTGGACTCTGGAGCAGTGAAAACACGTTCTCTGGAGTGATGAATCATGCTTCACCATCTGGCAGTCCGATGGACAAATCAGGATTTGGCGGATGCCAGGAGAACGCTACCTGCCCGAATGCATAGTGCCAACTGTAAAGTTTGATGGAGGAGCATTAATGGTCTGTGTCTATTTTTTATGGTTCGGGCTAGGCCCCTTAATTCCAGTGAAGGGGAATCTTAACTCTACAGCATACAATGACATTCTAGACGATTCTGTGCTTCCAACTTTGTTGCAACAGTTTGTGGAAGGCCCTTTCCTGTTTAAGCATGACAATGCCCCCATGCACAAAGCAAGGTGTGGAAGAACTTGACTGGCCTGCACAAAGCCCTGACCTCAACTCCATTGAACACCTTTGGGATGAATTGGAACGCCGTCTGCGAGCAAAGCCTAATCGCACAACATCAGTGCCCGACCTCACTAATGCTCGTGGCTAAATGGAAGCAAGTCCAGGCAGCAATGTTCCAACATCTAGTGGAAAGCCTTCCCAGAAGAGTGGAGGCTGTTATAGCAGCAAAGGGGGGACCAACTCCATATTAATGCCCATGATTTTGGAATGAGATGTTCAACAAGCAGATGTCCACATACTTTTGGTTATGTAATGTATATCCCCTGATTCCCAGTTTGTCCACAAGAAAGCAGTAGAAGATCACATGACGTCTCATGGCCACTTGAAACCAGTTGCATCTGGTTTGGGTAGTGAGTCACTGTGCCAAAATGGTTTTCAAGCCTGACATCCTAAAATGACCTTAGCAATCGGGGCTTTCAAGTTATGGAGTTTTTTATTTTATTTTAAATAAGACACAGACAGCTGAAGAAACTTCAGACTTATTTTCCCATTCACCCTTTCCATGCATACTAAATGTTTGCATATTACCAGCCCTCATTTGGTCCAGAGGGAGGAAGCATGACAGTGTCATTTGTGAGAAATAGGTCAGAGAATAGGAAGGACATACCACTCTAGTCTCTGGTCCTTTGTTCGAATCGGTATGATGTGACAAATGGACATTTTCGAAAAGCCTCATTTGTTGTTTTTGAAGATATATTTAGGATTTCTCAGCAGTCTCCAGCAACTTTCTACATTAAATTTAGTTTGTAGACAAAGTTGTCATTTGTATGTGTCGATCAATTTTGTTTGTGGAACATTATATATTGACCATTGAATCAGCCATTTTATACCTGGGGATGATCACTTTCCCAGTCAATCCCATCACAATTGATCATAAGTTTGTGTCTGTTTCCTTCATGCATGCAAACTCCATTATCAAGTTGTGAGGCGGATGTTATGTTCAGTATCCAGCAATCACACAGGATTCCCTAAAAACATGCCACTTTGATACAGCTACGAGCGGAAGGGACTTTTCGTAGCAGCTTAAGAGAGCATTTTACCTAACCCTTTTCCTAACCTTAACCTAATTCTCCTAACCTGCTACAAAAAACTCACTTCCAGTTGTAGCTGTATCGAAGTGGCGTGTTTTTAGGGAATCTCCAATCACAGTCTGTTCTGGGACAAACATTACTGTGTAAATTGTCAAACAAATGTGTTTAATAAAGTTTGTTTAATAGATTTAACACCAAAAAACAACAACTTTATTTACACTATGTTTTCGAGATCCCAGGTTAACCTCCTGGTCCCAATTTATTTTCACAATAGCCTACACTAAAGTTATTAGTGCAAGAATGGACTTTCTACCATTCCAATTTAACATGAAACCTTTACATAACACATTTCTGCTAATATTGTGTATGTATTTGCATACATCAACACCAGTGGAGGCTCCGCAGAGGAGGAAGGGGAGGACCATCCTCCTCAGTGAATTTCATAAAAATAGTATAACATTGAAAAATTTATCCTTTTTAGATAAAACTATACTAAATATATTCACCATAGAATTGATTAAAACACACTGTTTTGCAATGAAAGTCTACAGTAGCCTCAACAGCACTCTGTAGGGTAGCACCATGGTGTAGCCGGAGGACAGCTAGATTCTGTCCTCCTCTGGGTACATTGACTTCAATATAAAACCTAGGAGGCTCATGGTTCTCACCCCCTTCCATGAACTTACACAGTAATTATGACAACTTCTGGAGGATGTCCTCCAACCTATCAGAGCTCTTGCAGCATGAACTGACATGTTGTCCACCCAATCAAATGATCAGAGAATGAATCTAGTACTGAAAGCATAAGCTACAGCTAGCTAGCACTGCACAGTGCATAAAATGTGGTGAGTTGTTGACTCAAAGAGAGAGAAAGACAATAGTTGATCAGATTTGAACCAATTAATTTCTTCCAAAATGAAGGAGAAGCGAGAGAGAGATATATTTTGTCATTTTCTTTCACTTTAACTTACTTAGATAGCAAATGCAGCTAGCTAGTTTAGCCTACTTAAACACCCAGCTCAAACAGAGGGATGCTATCTTAGCTAGCTGGCTATGACGATCCAACACAACACTGGAACTCTTCCAAGTCAAGGTAAGCTTTTTGTTTTACTAATTTATTGCCACCAGGGCCCTCCGATGTAACTGCTAAACTGCTTACTGACTGTACAGTGTAACGTTACTGCATGATTGTTGCAGGTTTACCAACGCGTTAGTTCTATTAGCTATGTTGACTATGACGTTACTTTAGCTAATATGGTGACAACGATGTAGGCTGTGTGTAGCGGTTTTGATATGGTTTGGCTTGGAAAGTTTTTTTCGCATTGTCACATACAGCTGATGTGTTGAGCATTGAAGTCCACAAGCAAAGGGAAAAGGTGAGAGGAGGAGAGCACATAGATGCGAGAAGGAATACAATGTGGCTGCTATGAAAGTGAACTGTGTTTACGTGTGATCAGGGGTTTATTCATTCTGCCGATTGTGTTGAAAAACACTTCTTAAACGGAAGCAAACGGAACAAAATAGGGATAAACATACCTGAATTTGTCCAATAGAAACTCTCGTTGGTAACTGCTGGACTAATGATTACACCCACTGTCTGTCCATGTGTCACTGTCTGTCATCTTAACATTTTCTCTCGACCTGTGTGCACCTACAGTACCGGTCAAAAGTTTGGACACACCTACTCAGTCAAGGGTTTTTCTTTATTTTTACTATTTTCTACATTGTAAAATAATAGTGAAGACATCAAAACTATGAAATAACACATATGGAATCATGTAGTAACCAAAAAAGTGTTAAACAAATCAAAATATATTTAATATTTTAGATTCGTACATTTACATTTACGTCATTTAGCAGACGCTCTTATCCAGAGCGACTTACAAATTGGTGCATTCACCTTATAGCCAGTGGGATAACCACTTTAAAATATGTATTTTTTATTGTATTTTTTTTGGGGGGGTAAGGGGGGATAGAAGGATTACTTTATCCTATCCCAGGTATTCCTTAAAGAGGTGGGGTTTCAAGTGTCTCCGGAAGGTGGTGAATGACTCCGCTGTCCTGGCATCGTGAGGGAGCTTGTTCCACCATTGGGGTGCCAGAGCAGCGAACAGTTTTGACTGGGCTGAGCGGGAACTGTGCTTCCGCAGAGGTAGGGGGGCCAGCAGGCCAGAGGTGGATGAACACAATGCCCTCGTTTGGGTGTAGGGACTGATCAGAGCCTGAAGGTACGGAGGTGCCGTTCCCCTCACAGCTCCGTTGGCAAGCACCATGGTCTTGTAGCAGATGCAAGCTTCAACTGGAAGCCAGTGGAGTGTGCGGAGGAGCGGGGTGAGGTGAGAGAACTTGGGAAGGTTGAACACCAGACGGGCTGCGGCATTCTGGATGAGTTGTAGGGGTTTAATGGTACAGGCAGGGAGCCCAGCCAACAGCGAGTTGCAGTAATCCAGACGGGAGATGACAAGTGCCTGGATTAGGACCTGTGCCGCTTCCTGTGTAAGGCAGGGTCGTACTCTCCGAATGTTGTAGCGCATGAACCTACAGGATCGGGTCATCGCCTTGATGTTAGCGGAGAAACGACAGGGTGTTGTCCAGGGGTCACGCCAAGGCTCTTCGCACTCTGGGAGGAGGACACAACGGAGTTGTCAACCGTGATGGCGAGATCATGGAACGGGCAGTCCTTCCCCGGGAGGAAGAGCAGCTCCGTCTTGCCGAGGTTCAGCTTGAGGTGGTGATCCGTCATCCACACTGATATGTCTGCCAGACATGCAGAGATGCGATTCGCCACCTGGTTATCAGAAGGGGGAAAGGAGAAGATTAGTTGTGTGTCGTCTGCGTAGCAATGATAGGAGAGGCCATGTGAGGATATGACAGAGCCAAGTGACTTGGTGTATAGCGAGAATAGGAGAGGGCCTGGAACTGAGCCCTGGGGGACACCAGTGGTGAGAGCACGTGGTGCGGAGACAGATTCTCGCCACGCCACTTGGTAGGAGCGACCGGTCAGGAAGGACGCAATCCAAGAGTGAGCCGTGCCGGAGATGCCCAGCTCGGAGAGGGTGGAGAGGAGGATCTGATGGTTCACAGTATCAAAGGCAGCAGACAGGTCTAGAAGGATAATAGCAGAGGAGAGAGTTAGCTTTAGCAGTGCGGAGAGCCTCCGTGACACAGAGAAGAGCAGTCTCAGTTGAATGACCAGTCTTGAAACCTGACTGGTTTGGATCAAGAAGGTCATTCTGAGAGAGATAGCAAGAGAGTTGGCTAAAGACGGCACGCTCAAGAGTTTTGGAGAGAAAAGGAAGAAGGCATACTGGTCTGTAGTTGTTGACATCAGAGGGATCGAGTGTTGGTTTTTTGAGAAGGGGTGCAACTCTCGCTCTCTTGAAGACGGAAGGGACATAGCCAGCGGTCAAGGATGAGTTGATGAGCGAGGTGAGGTAAGGGAGAAGGTCACTGGAGATGGTCTGGAGAAGAGAGGAGGGGATAGGGTCAAGCGGGCAGGTTGTTGGGCGGCCGGCCGTCACAAGTTGCAAGATTTTATCTGGAGAGAGAGGGGAGAAATAAGTCAAAGCATAGGGTAGGGCAGTGTGAGCAGGACCAGCAGTGTCATTTGACTTAACAAACGAGGATCGGATGTCGTCAACCTTCTTTTCAAAATGGTTGACTAAGTCATCTGAGTGGCGCAGTGGTCTAAGGCACTGCATCGCAGTGCCAACTGTGCCACTAGAGATCCTGGTTCGAATCCAGGCTCTGTCGCAGCCGGCCGTGACCGGGAGACTCATGGGCGGCGCACAATTGGCCCAGCGTCGTCCAGGGTAGGGGAGGGAATGGCCGGCAGGGATGTAGCTCAGTTGATAGAGCATGGCGTTTGCAATGCCAGGGTTGTGGGTTTGATTCCCACGGGGGGCCAGTATAAAAATATATATATATGTATTCACTAACTGTAAGTCGCTCTGGATAAGAGCGTCTGCTAAATGACTAAAATGTAAAATGTAAATGTAAATGTCATCCACAGAGAGGGAGGAGGGTGGGGGGATTCAGCAGGGAGGAGAACGTGGCAAAGAGCTTCCTAGGGTTAGAGGCAGATGCTTGGAATTTAGAGTGGAAGAAAGTGGCTTTAGCAGCAGAAACAGATGAAGAAAATGTAGAGATGAGGGAGTGAAAAGATGCCAGGTCCGCAGGGAGTCTAGTTTTCCTCCATTTCCGCTCGGCTGCCCGGAGCCCTGTTCTGTGAGCTCGCAATGAGTCATCAAGCCACGGAGCAGGAGGGGAGGACCGAGCCGGCCGGGAGGATAGGGGACATAGAGAGTCAAAGGATGCAGAAAGGGAGGAGAGGAGGGTTGAGGAGGCAGAATCAGGAGATTGGAGGGAGAAGGATTGAGCAGAGGGAAGAGATGATAGGATGGAAGAGGAGAGAGTAGCGGGAGAGAGAGAGCGAAGGTTGCGACGGCGCATTACCATCTGAGTAGGGGCAGAGTGAGTAGTGTTGGAGGAGAGCGAGAGAGAAAAGGATACAAAGTAGTGGTCGGAGACATGGAGGGGAGTTGCAGTGAGATTAGTAGAAGAACAGCATCTAGTAAAGATGAGGTCAAGCGTATTGCCTGCCTTGTGAGTAGGGGGGGACGGTGAGAGGGTGAGGTCAAAAGAGGTGAGGAGTGGAAAGAAGGAGGCAGAGAGAAATTAGTCAAAGTTAGACGTAGGGAGGTTGAAGTCACCCAGAACTGTGAGGGGTGAGCCATCCTCAGGAAAGGAACTTATCAAGGCGTCAAGCTCATTGATGAACTCTCCAAGAGAACCTGGAGGGCGATAAATGACAAGGATGTTAAGCTTGAATGGGCTAGTGACTGTGACAGCATGGAATTAAAATGAGGAGATAGACAGATGGGTCAGGGGAAAAAGAGAGAATGTCCACTTGGGAGAGATGAGGATTCCTGTGCCACCACCCCGCTGACCAGATGCTCTCGGGGTATGCGAGAACACATGGTCAGACGAGGAGAGAGCAGTAGGAGTAGCAGTGTTTTCAGTGGTAATCCATGTTTCCATCAGCGCCAAGAAGTCGAGGGACTGGAGGGTAGCATAGGCTGAGATGAACTCTGCCTTGTTGGCAGCAAAACGGCAGTTCCAGAGGCTGCCTGAGACCTGGAACTCCACGTGGGTGATGCGTGCAGGGACCACCAGGTTAGAGAGGCAGCAGCCACGCGGTGTGAGGCGTTTGTATAGCCTGTGCGGAGAGGAGAGAACAGGGATAGACAGGCATAGTTGACAGGCTACAGAAAATGGCTACAATAATGCAAAGGAGATCGGAATGAAATGAACTAAACATCTGGGAAAGGAGAGAGCGGGGCCTCCCTCACTTACGTTTCACTGAAACACCCAAATATAAAACTCTCCCAACTTCCACCTCAGAAACTATACTTGTTGTAAACTACAGCGGTTCAATGTTTTCTAGGAATAGACTAACTTAGTTTATTCAGCTAGCTAACTTGGTACAGTATTCTTCCGTGAAAATCGTCCAGGGCACCTAGTCATATGACGCCACAGCCAACTAGCATGCCGGACTCCAACAACACGGTTTAGCACCAATACTCGGCCACAACAAACCACCAGTTTGTCAACACGCCAAGCAGATCATTCGTGTCCGTGTCTAACGTTGTGGGTTAGTCCCGACAGCTTGAGCGAGTCCGTCGTCAACTTATTCAGCCAGTTAGTTAGCTAGAATAGTTAGCATACTAGCTAGCCATTGCTTTCAGACAACGAAGCAACCCCTCCTCCCACGGCACGAACACACAGAGAGAGCCAAGCTAACGTTAACTAGTCACCCATGTCCCGAATTCCCTTGAACGACTCTGGCTACCAGTATGTAAAAACAAAACACAAATGTAGGTTATAACTTACCCCTAGCAGCTACTGTTAGCTAGCCAAGTGCAAAGCTAGCCACTGAATTGACTCAGCCAGTTCGCGTCTGTTCGCTAGGTCGTTCCAGCCATTGTTAGGAAAAGCCACCCTTTGCTTTGATGACAGCTTTGCACACTCTTGGCATTTTCTCAACCAGCTTCACCTGGAATGCTTTTCCAACAGTTGAAGGAGTTCCCACATATGCTGAGCACTTGTTGGCTGCTTTTCCTTCACTCTGCAGTCCAACTCATCCCAAACCATCTCAATTGGGTTGAGGTCGGGTGATTGTGGAGGCAAGGTCATCTGATGCTGCACTCCACCACTCTCCTTCTTGGTAAAATAGCCCTTACACAGCCTGGAGGTGTGTTGGGTCATTGTCCTGTTGAAAAACAAATGATAGTCCCACTAAGCGCAAACCAGATGGGATGGCGTATCGCTGCAGAATCAAATCAAATCAAATTGTATTGGTCACATACACATGCTTAGCCGATGTTATTGCGGGCGTAGCGAAATTCTTGTGTTTCTAGCTCCGACATCGCAGTATATCTAACACGTAATATCTAACAATTTCACAACATATACCCAATACGCACAAATCTAAGTAAAGCAATGGAATTAAGAATATATAAATAAATATATGGACGAGCAATGTCAGAGCGGCATAGACTAAGATACTGTAGAATAGTATAGAATACAGTATATACATATGAGATGAGTAATGCAAGATATGTAAACATTATTAAAGTGACTAGTGTTCCATTTCTTAAGGTGGCCAGTGATTTCTAATCTATGTACACTACCATTCAAAAGTTTGGGTTCACTTAGACATTTCCTTGTTTCGAAAGAAAAGCAATTTTTTTGTCCATTAAAATATCATCAAATTGATCAGAAATACAGTGTAGACATTGTTAATGTTGTAAATGGCTATTGTAGCTGGAAATGGCAGATTTCTAATGGAATATCCACATAGGCGTACAGAGGCCCTTTATCAGCAACCATCAGTCCTGTGTTCCAATGGCACGTTGTGTTTGCTAATCCAAGTTTATCTTCTAGGCAGAGTTGCAAAGAAAAAGCCATATCTCAGACTGCCCATCTTAATCTTATATTTTTTATTGCAGAGTCTGAGATATGGCTTTTTCTTTGCAACTCTGCCTAGAAGGTCAGCATCCCGGAGTCGCCTCTTCACTGTTGACGTTGAGACTGGTGTTTTGCGGGTACTATTTAATGAAGCTGCCAGTTGAGGACCTGTGAGGCGTCTGTTTCTCAAACTAGACACTCTAATGTACTTGTCCTCTTGCTCAGTTGTGCACCGGGGCCTCCCACTTCTCTTTCTATTCTGGTTAGAGCCAGTTTGCGCTGTTCTGTGAAGGGAGTAGTACACAGCGTTGTACGAGATCTTCAGTTTCTTGGCAATTTCTCACATGGAATAGCCTTCATTTCTCAGAACAAGAATAGCCTTATGAGTTTCAGAAGAAAGTTATTTGTTTCTGGCTATTTTGAGCCTGTAATCGAACCCACAATTGCTGATGCTCCAGATACTCAACTAGTCTCAAGAAGGCCAGTTTTATTGCTTCTTTAATCAGCACAACAGTTTTCAGCTGTGCTAACATAATTGCAAAATGGCTTTCTAATGATCAATTAGCCTTTTAAATGATCAACTTGGATTAGCAAACACAACGTGCCATTGGAACACAGGATTTATGGTTGCTGATAATGGGCCTCTGTACGGCTATGTAGATATTCCATTAAAAATCAGCCGTTTCCAGCTACAATAGCCATTTACAACATTAACAGTGTCTACACTGTATTTCTGATCAATTTGATGTTATTTTAATGGACACAAAAATGGCTTTTCTTTCGAAAACAAGGACATTTCTAAGTGACCCCAATCTTTTGAACAGTAGTGTATATAGGCAGCAGCCTCTAATGTGCTAGTGAAAGCTATTTAACAGTCTGATGGCCTTGAGATAGAAGCTGTTTTTCAGTCTCTCGGTCCAAGCTTTGATGCACCTGTACTGACCTCGCCTTCTGGATGATAGCGGGGTGAACACGCAGTTGCTCGGGTGGTTGTTGTCCCTGATGATCTATTTGGCCTTCCTGTGACATCGGGTGCTGTAGGTGTCCTGGAGGGCTGGTAGTTTGCCCCCGGTGATGCGTTTGGCAGACCGCATCACCGTCTGGAGAGCCCTGCGGTTGCGGGCGATGCAGTTGCCGTACCAGGTAGTGATACAGCACGACAGGATGCTCTCAATTGTGCATCTGTAAAAGTTTGTGAGGGTTTTAGGTGCCAAGCCAAATTTATTCAGCCTCCTGAGGTTGAAGAGGCACAGTTGCGCCTTCTTCACCACACTGTCTGTGTGGGTGGACCATTTCAGTTTGTCAGTGATGTGTACACCGAGGAACTTGAAGCTTTCAACCTTCTCCACTGCGGTCGTGTCAATGTGGATAGGGGGGTGCTCCCTCTGCTGTTTCCTGAAGTCCACGATCATCTCCTTTGTTTTGTTGACGTTGAGTGAGAGGTTATTTTCCTGGCACCACACTCCCAGAGCCCTTACCTCCTCCCTGTAGGCTGTCTCATCATCGTTGGTAATCAAGCCACTACTGTTTTGTCGTCTGCAAACTTGATGATTGAGTTGGAAGCGTGCTTGGCCACGCAGTCATGGGTGAACAGGGAGTACAGGAGGGGGCTGAGCATGCACCCTTGTGGGGCCCCAGTGTTGAGGATCAGCAAAGTGGAGGTGTTGTTTCCTACCTTCACCACCTGGGGGCGGCCTGTCAGGAAACCCACTACCCAGTTGCACAGGGTGGGGTTCAGACCCAGGGCCTCGAGCTTAATGATGAGCTTGGAGGGTACTATGGTGTTGAATGCTGAGCTATAGTCAATGAACAGCATTCTTACATAGGTATTCCTCTTGTCCAGATGGGATAGGGCAGTGTGATGGCGATTGCATCGTCTGTGGATCTATTGGGGTGGTAAGCAAATTGAAGTGGGTCTAGGGTGGCAGGTAAGGTAGAGGTGATATTATCCTTGACTAATCTCTCAAAGCACTTCATGATGACAGAAGTGAGTGCTACGGGGCGATAGTCATTTAGTTCAGTTACCTTTGCTTTCTTGGGTACAAGGATAATGGTGGCCATCTTGAAGCATGTTGGGACAGCAGACTTTGATAGGGAGAGATTGAATATGTCCGTAAGTGCATGCTCTGAGGACGAGGCTAGGGATGCCATCTGGGCCGGCAGCCTTGAGAGGGTTAACACCCTTAAATGTCTTACTCACGTCGGCCACGGAGAAGGAGAGCCCACAATCCTTGGTAGCGGGCCGCATCGGTGGCACTGTATTATCCTCAAAGTGGGCGAATAAGGGGTTTAGCTTGTCCGGAAGCAAGACGTCAGTGTCCGCGACGTGGCTGGTTTTCCTTTTGTAGTCTGTGATTGTCTGTAGACCCTGCCTCGTGTCTGAGCCGTTGAATTGCGACTCCACTTTGTCCCTATACTGACGTTTTGCCTGTTTGATTGCCTTGTGGAGGGAATAACTACGCTGTTTGTATTCTACCATATTCCCAGTCACCTTGCCATGGTTAAATGCGGTGGTTCGCGCTTTCAGTTTTGCGCGAATGCTGCCATCCATCCACGGTTTCTGGATAGGGTAGGTTTTACTAGTCACAGTGGGTACAACATCTCCAATACACTTCCTGATAAACTCAGTCACCGTATCAGTATATATATATATTATTTTCTGAAGCTACCTGGAACATATCCCAGTCCGCGTGATCAAAACAATCTTGAAGCGTGGATTCCGATTGGTAAGACCAGTGTTGAATATTCCTTAGCACGGGTACTTCCTGTTTGAGTTTCTGCCTATAGAAAGAGAGGAGCAAAATGGAGTCGTGGTCAGATTTGGCGAAAGGAGGGCGGGGGAGGGCCTTGTATGCATCCTGGAAGTTGGAGTTGCAGTGGTCGAGTGTTTTAGTACCGCGAGTACTACAGTTGATGTGTTGATAGAACTTCGGTAGCCTTTTCCTCAAATTTGCTTTGTTAAAATCCCCAGCTACAATAAATGCAGCCTCAGGATATGTGGTTTCCAGTTCTTTGAGGGCCGTCATGGTATCAGCTTGAGGGGGGATATACATGGCCGTGACTTTAACCAAAGAAAATCATCTTGGGAGATAATATGGTTGGCATTTGATTGCGAGGTATTCTATGTCCGGTGAACAAAAGGACTTGAGTTCCTGTATGTTATCACTGTCACGACTTCGGCCGAGGCTGCCTCCCCTCCTTGTTCGGGCAGGCTTCGGCGTTCGTCGTCACCAGCTTACTAACCACTGCCGCCCCAATCATCATCACCTTTGTCTTGTCTTGTCAATCACACACACCTGGTTCTAATCCCCTCATTAGTCAGTGTATAACTCTGCCCCCTTGTCCTTGTGGGTGATTGTTATTTGTGAGAGTAGTGGAGCTACTCGTACATTTTGTTGCCAGGGTAGATTTTCCCCTGTGCCTATGTATTATTGGATTCTACCGTTACAGTGTATTTGCCAGGGGTAAGAGTTTCCCCTGTGCCTGTTTCGTTGATCGCTATTTGAGCGCATTTGTGTGTCCACAAAGGAATAAACACTGTATTCGGTGATTACCCTCCTGCGCCTGACTCCTTCCATCACTTTTACATTTTAGTCATTTAGCAGACGCTCTTATCCAGAGCGACTTACAGTTAGTGCATACATTATTATTATTTTTTTCATACTGGCCCTCTGTGGGAATCGAACCCACAACCCTGGCGTTGAAAACGCCATGCTCTACCAACTGAGCTACATCCCTGCCGGCCATTCCCTCCCCTACCCTGGACCAATTGTGCGCCGCCCCATGGGTCTCCCGGTCACGGCCAGCTATGACAGAGCCTGGATACGAACCAGGATCTCTAGTGGCACAGCTAGCACTGTGATGCAGTGCACACTCATCACAATCACAATTACACCATGAGTCGTTAATCATAAAACATACACCTCTGCTTCCCGGAGAGATATTTATTCCTGTCTGCGCGATGAACTGAGAACCCAACTAGCTGGACCGACTCGGACAGAGAGAGCCATGTTTCCGTGAAACAGAGTATGCTACAATCCCTGATGTCTCTCTGGAAAGAAACCTTCGCCCTGAGCTCGTCAACTTTGTTATCCAGAGACTGAACATTAGCGAGTAATATACTTGGAAGCGGTGGGTGGTGTGCACGCCTCCTAAGTCGGACTAGAAGCACCCCCACACCATCACACTTCCTCCTCCATGCTTTATGGTGGGAACTACACATGCGGAGATCATCCGTTCACCCACACCGCATCTCACAAAGACATGGCGGTTGGAACCAAAAATCTCTAATTTGGACTCATCAGACCAAAGGACAGATTTCCACCGGTCTAATGTCCATTGCTTGTGTTTCTTGGCCCAAGCAAGTCTCTTCTTCTTATTGGTGTCCTTTAGTAGTGGTTTCTTTGGAGCAATTCGACCATGAAGGCCTGATTCACGCAGTCTCCTCTGAACAGTTGATGTTGAGATGTGTCTGTTACTTGAACTCTGTGAAGCATTTATTTGGGCTGCAATTTCTGAGGCTGGTAACTCTAATGAACTTATCCTCTGCAGCAGAGGTAACTCTGGGTCTTCCTTTCCTGTGGCGGTCCTCATGAGAGCCAGTTTCATTATAGCGCTTGATAGTTTTTGCAACTGCACTTGAAGAAACTTTCAAAGTTCTTGATATTTTCCGGATTGACTGACCTTCATGTCTTAAAGTAATGATGGGCTGTCATTTGTCTTTGCTTATTTGAGCTGTTCATGCCATAAAATGGACTTGGTCTTTTACCAAATAGGGTTATCTTCTGTATACCACCCCTACCTTGTCACAACACAACTGATTGTCTCTAACGCATTAAGAAGGAAAGCAATTCCACAAATTAACTTTTAACAAGGCACACCTGTTAATTGAAATGCATTCCAGGTGACTACCTCATGAAGCTGGTTGAGAGAATGCCAATAATGTGCAAAGATGTCATCAAGGCAAAGGGTGGCTACTTCGAAGAATCTCAAATATACCCTGAAGAAGGCACAGTGATGCCGAAATGTTGGTGGTTTTTACCCAATAAATTACTGGGAGGTTACACATATGGAGTGTGCAACTCTCTTTGTATTTATAGCTTACTTTGAAGAATCTAAAATCTAAAATATATTTTGATTTGTTTCACACTTTTTTGGTTACTACATGATTCCACATGTGTTACTTCATAGTTTTGATGTCTTCACTATTATTCTACAATGTAGAAAATAGTAAAAAATTAAGAAAAACCCTTGAATGAGTAGGTGTGTCCAAACTTTTTGACTGGTACTGTACGTTGTAAACTTTAATTCATAGGGTAGGTTGTAGCAACCTCATAATGAGTATATGGAACATTTAGTATCATGTAGTAGCGTAAACCTATCAATGTTACATTGAACTGGGTGAATGGAATATAAATGACATTAAAAAAAGGCCTCCCTCATCTTAAACGGCACCGACCGCCACTGATCAACACACAGTAAAACATCTGGTGTCCACACTAGATAGGGCTGTAGTGGAGCGGGTCGAGAGCTTCAAGTTTCTCTGTGTCCACGTCACTAAGGAATTAACATGGTCCACACACACCAACACAGTCGTGAAGAAGGCACGACAACGTCTATTCCCCCTCAGGAGGCTGAAAGTAATTTTGCATGGGCCCTCGGATCCTCAAAAGGTTTTACTGATGCATCTTGACTGGCTGCAGCACCGCTTGGTATGACAACTGCTTGGCGTTCGACCGCAAGGCACTACAGAGGGTAGTGTGTACATCACTGGGGCCAAGCTCCCTGCCATCCAGCAGCTCAATACCAGGCGGTGTCAGAGGCCCTAGAAATTGTCAAAGACTCCTGCCACCCAAGTCATAGCCTTTTCTTTCTGCTACCGCATGGCAAGCGGTTCTGATGCACCAAGTCTGGAACCAACAGGTCCCTGAACAGCTTCTACCCCAAGCCATAGGACTGCTAAATAGTTAACCAAATAGCTACCTGGACTATCTGCATTGACATACCCCCCCCCCCCCCTTTGCACTAACTCTTTTGACTCATCACATACGCTGCTGCTACTGCTTATTATCTATCCTGTTGCCTAGTCACTTTATCTATCTGTACATATCTACCTCAATTACCTCGTACCACTGCATATCGACTCGGTACTGGTACCCCGTGTATATAGCCAAGTTATCATTGTGAATTTATTCCTTATGTTATTGTCTTTCTATTATTTTTCTCAGCATTGTTAGGAAGGGCCCATAAGTAAGCATTTCACTGTTAGTCTACACCTGTTGTTTACAAAGCATTTGACAAATAAAATTGTATTTGATTTGAGAACACTCAGCTATGCATTTAATGAGTGATTGCCCCAAAAAAGCAACTTCTCATTTTGAAAATGGCCTATGTGGCATCAATATGAGTCAGAAACATTTATTATTGCGTCAAAATTGACTACAATGCTGAAATAGGATAATTTTGGTCATAAAGTCAGTCTCCTCCAAAACGGAGATTTGTGCAATGATAGGAAAAACATTTATGTTACAGAATGAAAGGTACTGTAACAGTTTTCCTTAAATTGGGTTTATTTCAATCCTGGTCACATTACCACAGCTGGCAGCTCCCAAGTAATCAACAATTCGCAGCGCAAGTGCACTTGACCCAATTGTAATGCCCATGGTCAATTAGGTTTGACATTTACAGTGGGGAAAAAAAGTATTTAGTCAGCCACCAATTATGCAAGTTCTCCCACTTAAAAAGATGAGAGAGGCCTGTAATTTTCATCATAGGTACACGTCAACTATGACAGACAAAATGAGAAAAAGAAATCCAGAAAATCACATTGTAGGATTTTTAATGAATTTATTTGCAAATTATGGTGGAAAATAAGTATTTGGTCAATAACAAAAGTTTCTCAATACTTTGTTATATACACTTTGTTGGCAATGACACAGCTCAAACGTTTTCTGTAAGTCTTCACAAGGTTTTCACACACTGTTGCTGGTATTTTGGCCCATTCCTCCATGCAGATCTCCTCTAGAGCAGTGATGTTTTGGGGCTGTCGCTGGGCAACACAGACTTCCAACTCCCTCCAAAGATTTTCTATGGGGTTGAGATCTGGAGACTGGCTAGGCCACTCCAGGACCTTGAAATGATTCTTACGAAGCCACTCCTTCGTTGCCCGGGCGGTGTGTTTGGAATCATTGTCATGCTGAAAGACCCAGCCACGTTTCATCTTCAATGCCCTTGCTGATGGAAGGAGGTTTTCACTCAAAATCTCACGATACATGGCCCCATTCATTCTTTCCTTTACATGGATCAGTCGTCCTGGTCCCTTTGCAGAAAAACAGCCCCAAAGCATGATGTTTCCACCCCCATGCTTCACAGTAGGTATGGTGTTCTTTGGATGCAACTCAGCATTCTTTGTCCTCCAAACACGACGAGTTGAGTTTTTACCAAAAAGTTATATTTTGGTTTCATCTGACCATATGACATTCTCCCAATCCTCTTCTGGATCATCCAAATGCACTCTAGCAAACTTCAGACGGGCCTGGACATGTACTGGCTTAAGCAGGGGGACACGTCTGGCACTGCAGGATTTGAGTCCCTGGCGGCGTAGTGTGTTACTGATGGTAGGCTTTGTTACTTTGGTCCCAGCTCTCTGCAGGTCATTCACAAGGTCCCCCCGTGTGGTTCTGGGATTTTTGCTCACCGTTCTTGTGATCATTTTGACCCCACGGGGTGAGATCTTGCGTGGAGCCCCAGATCGAGGGAGATTATCAGTGGTCTTGTATGTCTTCCATTTCCTAATAATTGCTCCCACAGTTGATTTCTTCAAACCAAGCTGCTTACCTATTGCAGATTCAGTCTTCCCAGCCTGGTGCAAGTCTACAATTTTGTTTCTGGTGTCCTTTGACAGCTCTTTGGTCTTGGCCATAGTGGAGTTTGGAGTGTCACTGTTTGAGGTTGTGGACAGGTGTATTTTATACTGATAACAAGTTCAAACAGGTGCCATTAATACAGGTAATGAGTGGAGGACAGAGGAGCCTCTTAAAGAAGAAGTTACAGGTCTGTGGGAGCCAGAAATCTTGCTTGTTTGTAGGTGACCAAATACTTATTTTCCACCATAATTTGCAAATAAATTCATTAAAAATCCTACAATGTGATTTTCTGGAATTTTTTCTCTCTCAATTTGTCTGTCATAGTTGACGTGTACCTATGATGAAAATTACAGGCCTCTCTCATCTTTTTAAGTGGGAGAACTTGCACAATTGGTGGCTGACTAAATACTTTTTTCCCCCACTGTAATATCCCTATGGGGCTAGTTAGGGACCATCAGTAAATTACACAATGTACATGGGACAATATTTAAAAATGTCCATAGTTCCAAATGTCAATGATTTAAAAAAATTTTTTTATTTAAAGTCAGGAAGTTCATCCCCCCTTTAATAGCGTTCAGTAGCCTAGCAATGCATTACAAAATGTGCGGTTTTGCCACAAGAGGTACTGCTTTTGAAGTCGAGTGATTGGCTACCCAAAGAGCAGAAGAAGAAGGCACTAAGGCTCCAAGGACCAGGGGGTGATGTTTGATGACATTCTCCCTGCATATGGCCCCGTGTAGCTCAGTTGGTAGAGCATGGCACTTGCAACGCCAGGGTTGTGGGTTCGATTCCCACGGGGGGCCAGTATGAAAAATTTAAAATAAAAATAAAATGTATGCACTCACTAACTGTAAGTCGCTCTGGATAAGAGCGTCTGCTAAATGACTAAAATGTAAATGCATATGTAATGCTGGGGTACATTAACCCATTCATAGACGCTAAATAGGGTTAGGGTTAGTGTTCCTACACAGCTATATCTCCATGTTACAGTGTTTGTTTAAGGAAGACAGATGGAAGGCATAGGGGGCAACTTGGGCTAATTAGCTATCTAGAGTTCTCCAAACACATGGCTGTGTGTTAGCATAACTGGGGAGGAAGTGTAGTTTATTCAACTGGAGGCACACACAGTGTATTGATCTGTGCAAAACTGCTACAGTAAGTGTATATTTTTCTTTAAAATGTTATTTCTCGCTGATATAAAAGATAAGGGGCATATCAGCATATGTAAAAAAAAAAAAAAAAAAGGTTTCGCAAGCAAAAACCCTACAGAGAAGGGTTTTCGAGAGCTAGGGTTATATTTGTATTTATTATGGATCCCCATTAGCTGCTGCCTTGGGTCCGGCAATATTAAGGAAGTTATAACATTTAAAAAACATTACAATACATTCAGAACAGATTTCACAACACACTAAGGGTGTGCCCTCAGGCCCCTACTCCACTACCACATATCTACAACACAGAATCCACGTGTACGTATGTGTATAGTGCGTATGTTATCGTGTGTGTATGCATGTGTCGGTGCCTATGTTTGTGTTGCTTCACAGTCCCCGCTGTTCCATAAGGTGTATTTGTATCTGTTTTTAAATCTGATTCTACTGCTTGCATCAGTTACCTGATGTGGAAAAGAGTTCCATGTAGTCATGGCTCATATTTAAAATAAAATTGGACTCCTGGGAAGTGTCTACTTTGCTGTTATTCTGGCTACACTGTTTGACGTGACTGTAAGTTAGCCGTAGTTGGCTAGCTAACAAGTAAGGCATAAGAACGTTGCCAGCCAGTATCAGTGTTGCCAACTCCTCAGTAAGGAAATTGTGTGGACGCTGTAGGAGAGAGGAATAACGTCGTGGGAGAGACAAAACGTGAGTAAAAAACACCCTAAATATGTTTAGAACTACAAATGAACTTTCTTCTGTCAATTCTTTTTTTTTTTTTTATGTCACAATTCCAACCCTCCTCCTTTATCCGGGCTTGGGACCGGCAAAAGTGACCCAAAAGAGACACTGGCGGAATTACTTCGTTTTTTTTAATTTTTTTATTTATTTTTATATATTTATTTTTACATTTTTAGTTTAGTTTTCTTAAGTTTGGTTTGGTTTTTAACATTATGGTCCACTTAGGAGCCTATAACAAGTCACAGTAAAACATGAACATAAAAAAAAAAAAATTGTATACAATCTACATTAACAATCTAAATGGACCAAAAAGAGACAATAGAAAAAACTGTCAATGACAATGTGAGAAAATGATGGTAACTAGTCTGGCCCTAATTCAGGTTAATTGTTGTTTTTTTTCAGACCCCCTCCACACACACACAGGCTGTGCTGGCTCACAGAAAGAGTGGGTCATCGTCATTTTGGTCAAGGCTCTCTATGGCAGGTTCAGCAACTGAGGGAGCTGACTTAAATGAGTAAGCAGCTGATGTGCCAAAAAGCTGCAAAACATTATCAGGCAGCTGGTGCTCATAGGAAGCCTCACCAGACAGCTTCAGTCCATATTGAATGTACAGAATGGAGTTAAGGGTCTGCAAGGTCATCCGATTTCTACGTTTTTGCTTTTTACCACACTCATCTGGCTGAATATTCTCTCGACTTCAGCATTCGAGTGTGGCAAGGACAACACAGACACAGCAGCCATGGCAAGTTCTTGAAACGGGTTGATATCAGCTGCATCCCTGAACTTCCAAATCTCACTCCAGAAGCCCAGTGTGTTTTTTGTCTCATTCCATTTACTAAGATGGATGGCACGCCATTGCTGGACAATCTTGTCTATCTCTGCAGGGGAGTAGCCAAGGAGCTTGGCTATTTTTTCTATTTCTCCAGGGCTCTTATTGTGCGTTAGAGTTTCCTCCACATTGAAAACTGACATGTACTGCAATGCTTCGATGTTGTCCGGCAGTCTCACCCTCAACTCATTAGTGAGGGAGATGGTGAAGGCTACACACCGCTTTCGGACATTGTTTTCATCCTCAGGCGCAAGGTGGAGCTCAGCTGCCTTTGACTCAAAAAGGTAACCAAGGTACGGTTTGGGACTGATGTACCCATCTATCCACCTATACTCCTGAGTGGCGCAGTGGTCTAAGGCACTGCATCGCAGTGCTAACTGTGCCACTAGAGATCCTGGTTCGAATCCAGGCTCTGTCGCAGCCGGCCGCGACCGGGAGACTCATGGGCGGCGCACAATTGGCCCAGCGTCGTCCAGGGTAGGGGAGGGAATGGCCGGCAGGGATGTAGCTCAGTTGATAGAGCATGGCGTTTGCAACGCCAGGGTTGTGGGTTCGATTCCCACGGGGGGCCAGTATAAAAAAATATGTATTCACTAACTGTAAGTCGCTCTGGATAAGAGCGTCTGCTAAATGACTAAAATGTAAATGTCTATTGGCCCTTTGAGTACATCAACATTTGCCAGTGGATTCAGCACCCTGCTGCTCACAGACTTGATCAGGCTAACCAAGCTGTCAAGTAGCTTAAGAGGATCTACTTGCTCTCCCTCAAAAGCCTTGATGGCCAACTGTACCTCACCCAGTACTGACTTCAAAAAAGTTAGATACAATATGTTTTGAGGATCACTGTACATGGAGTATAAAACCTCAGCCATGTAGCAGTGTTCACTGGACTTGGTGACTGCGAAATGACGCCTAAGCTCCTCCCACTGATCCAAAATGCGTGAAACCGCGGGTTCAATGGAGAGCCAACGTGTGGCATACACCTTGGTTATCTGTTAAGGTTTCTCCCCACAGTTGATGGTCTCATATATGGCCTTGTAGGCCTCCCTGCGCTTTGGAGACACTGAAAATCAGTTATAAGTCTCTCGTATCAAGTACTCCACACTACAGGGAATAGTGTCATTGGAAGCATGACTTACAGGAAGCTGCAGAGAGTGGCACACACAGCGAATAAGAACCAGATCTTTGAGGCCATACTCCTCCTTCAGCACTTTATGGACCCCATTGTTAATCCCCGTCATAAAAAAGGCATTGTCAGTCCATATCCCCAGGAGTTTCTCTTTTTTAAGACAACACTTCTTGAGGAAAGCCACAACAGCACGGGCTATAGATTTGGCATCTTCTCCCTCCAACTCAACAAGCCCCAGAAATGTTGATACAATTGTCTGCTTGGTGTCACTAAAGTACCTTATCACAACCCCCAGGTACTTAGAAACACTTACAGTGAGGGAAAAAAGTATTTGATCCCCTGCTGATTTTGTACGTTTTCCCACTGACAAAGAAATGATCAGTCTATAATTTTAATGGCAGGTTTATTTGAACAGTGAGAGACAGAATAACAACAAAAAAATCCAGAAAAATGCATGTCAAAAATGTTATCAATTGATTTGCATTTTAATGAGGGAAATAAGTATTTGAACCCCTCTCAATCAGAAAGATTTCTGGCTCCCAGGTGTCTTTTATACAGGTAATGAGCTGAGATTAGGAGCACACTCTTAAAGGGAGTGCTCCAAATCTCAGCTTGTTACCTGTATAAAAGACACCTGTCCACAGAAGCAATCAATCAATCAGATTCCAAACTCTCCACAATGGTCAAGACCAAAGAGCTCTCCAAGGATGTCAGGGACAGGATTGTAGACCTATACAATGCTGGAATGGGCTACAAGACCATCGCCAAGCGGCTTGGTGAGAAGGTGACAACAGTTGGTGCGATTATTCGCAAATGGAAGAAACACAAAATAACTGTCAATCTCCCTCGGCCTGGGGCTCCATGCAAGATCTCACCTCGTGGACTTGCAATGATCATGAGAACGGTGAAGAATCAGCTCAGAACTACACGGGAGGATCTTGTCAATGATCTTAAGGCAGCTGGGACCATAGTCACCAAGAAAATAATTGGTAACACACTACGCCGTGAAGGACTGAAATCCTGCAGCGCCCGCAAGGTCCCCCTGCTCAAGAAAGCACATATACAGGGCCGTCTGAAGTTTGCCAATGAACATCTGAATGATTCAGAGGAGAACTGGGTGAAAGTGTTGTGGTCAGATGAGACCAAAATCGAGCTCTTTGGCATCAACTCAACTCGCCATGTTTGGAGGAGGAGGAATGCTGCCTATGACCCCAAGAACACCATCCCCACCGTCAAACATGGAGGTGGAAACATTATGCTTTGGGGGTGTTTTTCTGCTAAGGGGACAGGACAACTTCACCGCATCAAAGGGACGATGGATGGGGCCATGTACTGTCAAATCTTGGGTGAGAACCTCCTTCCCTCAGCCAGGGCATTGAAAATGGGTCGTGGATGGGTATTCCAGCATGACAATGACCCAAAACACACGGCCAAGGCAACAAAGGAGTGGCTCAAGAAGAAGCACATTAAGGTCCTGGAGTGGCCTAGCCAGTCTCCAGACCTTAATCCCATAGAAAATCTGTGGAGGAAGCTGAAGGTTCGAGTTGCCAAACGTCAGCCTCGAAACCTTAATGACTTGGAGAAGATCTGCAAAGAGGAGTGGAACAAAATCCCTCCTGAGATGTGTGCAAACCTGGTGGCCAACTACAAGAAACGTCTGACCTCTGTGATTGCCAACAAGGGTTTTGCCACCATGTACTAAGTCATGTTTTGCAGAGGGGTCAAATAATTATTTCCCTCATTAAAATGCAAATCAATTTATAACATTTTTGACATGCATTTTTCTGGATTTTTTTGTTGTTATTCTGTCTCTCACTGTTCAAATAAACCTACCATTAAAATTATAGACTGATCATGTCTTTGTCAGTGGGCAAACTTACAAAATCAGCAAGGGATCAAATACTTTTTTCCCTCACTGTACATCCGTGGATTCATCGAGTAGGAGGCTGAAACGCTGGTCACCCACATCTGCGACCAACTTTTTCAGAAAGTATGGTGCTAGAACACCATTAACCATTTATGTGCACTTTGTCCTGTGCATTTTGAAGTGGGTAGCAGCAGTGGAGTCTGAGAAAGCAGCTCTACATGCTTCTCCAATGTGATCACATGCCAGCATGGAACAGTGTTCAGCGATAGCTAATGCCATGGTAGCCTCAGCCTTTTTTGCAGTCAATTTTTTTTAACCATAAATGGCAGCTTGTTTCAGGTGGAACTATTATAAGGCTTTGCCTTTTGAGTATGTTTTTGAGTTGTCATGTGTTTTTTTACATCACTAAGTTTGGTGTAGAAATCAACCTTACAATACAGGCAGTATTTTTTAGTGTACAGTTTAGACTGAGACATGATGAGCTAGCCAGCTAGATGTTTAGCTTATGTCACAGAGAGGCACACACACAGTGGAGGAGGTGAGTAAGTGTCTGAGGCTGTGTGAGTCAAATGGAGTGATTTATTTTTGTGCAGTGATTTATTTTAGACAAAGAACATTTTACATTTACATCCCGCCCTGAATGTAAGCCAGGGCAGCATCAGCCAGCGGCGGCTTCCCGCATGCGCGATTAATTTGCAGTCTGGACGCGGAGGGGTGAACATCTCCTGCTCTGATTGCAGCTGGGAGGGACTGCTGCGAAAGGACTGGGCCGCCTGTGAGTGCTTTGGGACGGGGGTGGGGCCCACGAGCAGCGGGTCGAGGGTGGGGGGTGGGGCCTGGGTGGGGCCCACGGCAGCACCCGCTGCTCGTTGAGGCCCACGGCAGCACCCGCTGCTCGTTGAGAAGAGTAAGAACGAGACGTGCTTTCACGTCAGAGTCTCCAAAAGTCTCCAATAACACCAGAAAAAGTAGCTAGATTTGTCGCAAGTTGGCAATACTGGCCAGTATGGCAATGGAACATTTAGAACGAACTACTGGGTCGCATCCATAGACACAAAACCAAAAGACTGAACGACTGGGTCACGTCTCTGGCAACCAAACCAATAGAACGAATGACCAGCTGGCTTGGGTAGCAACCCTAGATTTGTGTCGGGACTATATTTTGTGGAAGGATGAAATAGTATGAATAAAATAATCAAAATAACGTTAATGAAAATATGTAAATCATTATTTGAATATGTTGGTAACCCATTGAATAAAAGTGATAATGCCCTCGAAGCCGGTGTTTGGAGGATATATTGGCACGGTTTGCCGGCCCTCGACAACAACACTGTATCCTACAAACACCGGCTTCTCGGGCACTTTCACTTAAGTAGAGTCTAAGGATCAATGATTCTGCAAATGTAGAGGGAATCATGTTCCAGGAGTACCCGGTTAGGATGAAGGAGATCGAAGCAGTGGTGTGTATTCATGGATGCCAAGGGAAGTCAGGCTTCTCCAAAATTTTTTGAAATAAAATAATAAAATAATGTATCTTTCTCTCTCTTTGTTTTCTTAATTTTCCGTCAATTCGCAAGTGGCTGAATCTCACCGGAGAAATCATCCGAGAGAGGGAAACAGCGCCCCTCTTCTGTCTCAGTATGTGTAGCCCAGGTATCTGATGCTGTTTGGACCTAAATAGTATATAACATGTTGCCGCCGTAGCATTTGATTGATTGATTCCAGCAAGCATTTGGCCTCCCTTGATAAAAAAATAAATAAAAGAACTAGGGTTGTCCTGGTGCAGCAAAACGCCCCCAAGGGAAGCCAGTTTGGATTTGGCTTCAGACCAATCAAATCACTTCCTAAGCAAAACATCATTTTCAGAGAAATGTCTGTTTCTGGTCTGCTTGTGTTTATGTCCTGCAGTAGCTAGCTTGCTAAATCGGCCCTTTTCTAAGCCATTGATGATGAAGGGGATTTGGACTTGTGGTTTTGACTTAATTCTCTGTACAGGCCAATGATTATAAATTAATGTTGTGCCAGGGGCCTGAGACGATTGATGTTCAATACAGTATGTAGCCTAGATGTAGCCTAGTAGGCTCATGTTAACTAGCTAGCTAGCAAACTTAGCTGGTTCTGTGGTTCATTGTTGCCCATATGAGGACGTTAGGCTAGCAAGCATTTTAGCTAGGTAGCCTATGACAACAAAAACTAAAAGTGTACTGTATGACAGAGCCATTGACCGTTTTGCCAACATGAAAGAGAGGAAGATGGCGTTGGCATTCAACTAGTCTACAAGTAGGGTGAGTCCAAAAAAATGTTTTTACTTGCATATGCACACACACACACAGACAGAAATCATTACCATGAACAGCCACATGATTAGCAACATTGATTGGACTAAATCGTTTTTGGTATCTTTAAGTTTGTTTTCAGTGTATTAAAGTAAGCATATATAGCCTTGTTGATTTGATGATGTTTAAATGTTTCAGTTGAAATGGTGCTGGAATAGTGGAGGCAGTGCTCCTCCTGTTGTCTTTGTGCTGACTTGCGGTAACTCTGTGGTTCTAAATCAGTAGTTGTTTATTAAACTGACAAAACATTAACTTGCTTGACCATGCTGCAGGTGATATACCTGTTTGTTACATGCAATATTTGCTTTGTGGACTACACCGGACAGATGTTACTCTCCGGTTTTGTGATGAAACAAATGTATGTGTGGTTGAATTTATTCCGCTACTGTGTGACTGTTGTCATGGCCTTATTGTATATCATGGTGGCTATGAACGAATGGGTTATAGAGCAAACAACGTAATTATCACAACATAGGTTGCAATATTGCTTTTTTACTGGCTTGGCTCGGCTTCCTCAGTGATTTTACCCACGCAACGCTACTGGATCGAAGTAGAAAGTGTCAGGCTTGTCCAGCATGTCTCCTATGCAGAGGCATTGGAAATAGTTTGACCAAATGAAGATGAGGAAGACATGGCAGTGGAAGCCCCGCAGTGTGCTGAGAATGTTGTTCAGCAGTTGAGAGATCCTGATATAGGCCTAATGATCGTGAAGAAAGTGGGTTTTGTTGCATTCAATGCCCAGGTGATAAATGCCCAGCAGAAATTGGAAATCATTGTGAATGTGGCTAAAATGTTTTTGGATCTACATGACTTCACAGCTGAAACATTGCAAGGAATATTGTCCAAATAAGTTCCCCCCTCTCAGGCCCCAGAGCCTGTGTAGGGATCTGAGTAGACATGAATAAGACGGATAATATTATTTATATAATAATAATATATATTATTTTGGGCTGTTTGTTTTTGGAGAATATGAGTTTGTTTTTTCACCCTTCCTCTATTTCTTATGTTAAAGTTTCACAGTTTTCACCTCACCCAGTAGGAGGCGGCAATAAGGATTTAGTCTGCCGTAAAACCCCACCGAAGAAGAAGTACCCTAGAATAAAAATGGCGGAAACTGGTAAACGTGAAGTTGATTTTGCGGACAGAAATGAAACTGATGCTGCAAAGGCCAAACGATTAAAGAATGAAGCGAATAGTGACGAGGAAAATCGCGATCAATCAGCATCTGCAAATCCTTTGTTCGGATTTAAAACAACAACGGTTCTGCGGGACTCTGCACGGGAGAAAAATATGTTCATACACGGAAAGGTGGCTAACGTTACAGTATCTAGGTATCTAGCTAGTTAGTCAATGTTGGCTAGTAGCTAGCTAAACTAAAACCAAAGAGCTTATAGATGTTTATAGGTGGTAACGTTATATAGCTGTATCTTAAATAGGTTGGAAAACTGTGGTTGCACCACACTTGCAGCCACTTAAACTGCAACTGTTAGTAGCTTGGTAGAAGTTCGCGTCGCATAATTCGTCTCACTTGCCTGTTGTTAATGTGAGCAGTCGGCACGTGTACGAATCAGTTTAGCGATAGCCGGCCGCGAGGTGTCGTTTGAGTAAAAGTGTTTCTATTTGTATCATGCATGTCCTGTCCAAGTATATGACAATACATGTAGTTAAATGCTTAAAACCTTGTTAACGTTAGATTGTCTAGCTAGCTAGTTAATAAGGTGGACAGTCATTGAATCTCAAACAACAATGTATTATTTCCCTAATTCCCTATCAGTTGAACGACCAGGAGGCTGTCATCATTCTGGAGAAGACCCCTATCAGGGAGGACACCCTGTTGGAGATTTTCAATGGCTCCAGACTGAAGTTGGACATGAGGAATGATATCTACAGCACATATCAACTCCAACCCCCTGCTCATTTGAATGGTATGCCCCAGGATACATAGGCTAGAACTGCCCCAAAATGACATGAACATTTATATGATGTGAAAATGCGTGACTCCGTTGACAGAGAACACAGTAGGAACTACTAGTGCCACCTAGTAGATAACATGCCTAAATCAGACTAGCACACTGTTCCCCAATTTCAATTTCCCTTACACAACTTCACACTGATATTTGCTGTGAAGTGTTTTGACTGGGTAAAAATAGGGCATAATGATATGACACACACAATTAGGCCCGGTTTCCCAGACACAGATTAAGCCTAGTCCTGGACTAAAAGGCATGCTCAGTGGAGAATCTTCATTGAATAACTTTTTATTCCAGGACTAGGCATAATCTGTGTCCCAGAAACCAACCCTTAAAGTGGTACTGACAGCGTTTTAACTACTTTGCAGATATCAAACAAATACTCATATCAGTAAAAATGATCAAATTTCCAGTTTATGCTTCAAAACTAACTAGAGGTTTTAGAAATAGGTTCTATTGGACTCAACATTCCATGATTTACAATAAGGCATTGTTGGCAGAAAAGATGGCAGCATTTCAATTTATGAATAATTATATTTCTTGATAGTCCCATTTTTTTTTTATTGCTGTCAGGTTGTAAATCGCAGCTGGCCTGTTACATTGTTTGCTGCCTCCACTCATTCGGGATACACTGTTTGTTTTAATGACTAATATTTTGAACAAAAACAGACAACTGTAATTAAGGCTGGGAATGTCAATACAATCAAACTAGCAAGGGCAATGATCACGTCAGTCATAACGTGGCTAATAGGCTAGCGCATGTGTCACACAAGGCCCGCGGGCAGACTAGGACATTCATGCTAGTATAATTGAGTCAACAGTTGAGTCATATACTTTATGAAATTACAGCCTGATGCGCTCACATCGGTGAATTCAACTTCAATTGCGCTGCTTTCGTGTGTCCAGTTTACAGCGCGCAGCGGAGGGAAAGTGTACAGACAACTGCCACAGTCCTAGCTAGGCTACTAACATTTTGCAGTCTGGCTTTGGTTTTTAAAGCTTGACTATGAATAACCAAAAAATAAAACCTGCAACAAAACACCATGCAAAGGAGAAACATGTAGGCCTATTAATAAAATAAAAAGTACTATTACAGCAACATTTGAGCAGTAGATTAGGCCGGCTACACAACTACAATACATTTTGAGTGCACCATACAGCAATGCTGCATTCAACCACACCGGTGATCCATGCAGTGCAAAAAAATGAACAATATGGTTTAACTTTAAATGTTACGACAAACCTATAGCTACGTTTTTGTAATTTGAGATATGGCTTTTTCTTTGCAACTCTGCCTAGAAGGTCAGCATCCCGGAGTCGCCTCTTCACTGTTGACGTTGAGACTGGTGTTTTGCGGGTACTATTTAATGAAGCTGCCAGTTGAGGACCTATGAGGCGTCTGTTTCTCAAACTAGACACTAATGTATTTGTCCTCTTGCTCAGTTGTGCACCGGGGCCTCCAGCTCTTTCTATTCTGGTTAGAGCCAGTTTGCGCTGTTCTGTGAAGGGAGTAGTACACAGCATTTTACGAGATCTTCAGTTTCTTGGCAATTTCTCGCATGGAATAGCCTTCATTTCTCAGAACAAGAATAGACTGACAACTTTCAGAAGAAAGTTATTTGTTTCTGGCTATTTTGAGCCTGTAATCAAACCAACAATTGCTGATGCTCCAGATACTCAACTAGTCTCAAGAAGGCCAGTTTTATTGCTTCTTTAATCAGCACAACAGTTTTCAGCTGTGCTAACATAATTGCAAAAGGGATTTCTAATGATCAATTAGCCTTTTAAAATGATGAACTTGGATTAGCAAACATAACGTGCCATTGGAACACCGGACTT
Organism: Coregonus clupeaformis; assembly: GCF_020615455.1. Classification (NCBI taxonomy): domain Eukaryota; kingdom Metazoa; phylum Chordata; class Actinopteri; order Salmoniformes; family Salmonidae; genus Coregonus; species Coregonus clupeaformis. The sequence goes on along the minus strand of NC_059204.1, from coordinate 1,209,507 downwards.
ATGGTTGCTGATAATGGGCCTCTGTACGCTTATGTAGACATTCCATAAAAAATCAGCCGTTTCCAGCTACAATAGCCATTTACAACATTAACACTGTCTACACTGTATTTCTGATCAATTTGATGGTATTTTAATGGACAAAAAAATGATTTTTCTTTCAAAAACAAGGACATTTCGAAGTGACCCCAAACTTTTGAACGGTAGTGTACATGTGGGTAGAGTTAAAGTGACTATGCATAAATAATAAACAGAGTAGCAGCAGTGTAAAAGAGGGGGTTGGGGTGGGCTAGGGGGGCAATGCAAATAGTCCGGGTAGCCATGATTAGCTGTTCAGGAGTCTTATGGCTTGGGGGTAGAAGCTGTTAAGAAGCCTTTTGGACCTAGACATGGCGCTCCGGTACCGCTGGCCGTGCGGTAGCAGAGGTAACAGTCTATGACTAGGGTGGCTGTAGTCTTTGACAATTTTGAGGGCCTTCCTCTGACACCGCCTGGTATAGAGGTCCTGGATGGCAGGAAGCTTGGCCCCAGTGATGTACTGGGCCTTACGCACTACCCTCTGTAGTGCCTTGCGGTCGGAGGCCGAGCAGTTGCCATACCAGGCGGTGATGCAACCAGTCAGCATGCTCTCGATGGTGGAGCTGTATAACTTTTTGAGTATCTGAGGACCGATGCCAAATCTTTTCAGTCTCCCGAGGGGGAATAGGCTTTGTCGTGCCCTCTTCACGACTGTCTTGGTGTGTTTGGACCATTTTATATTTTGTTGGTGATGTGGACACCAAAGAACTTGAAGCTCTCAACCTGTTCCACTACAGCCCCGTCGATGAGAATGGGGGCGTGCTCAGTCCTCTTTTTTCCCCCAGTAGTCCACAATCATCTCCTTTGTCTTGATCACATTGAGGAAGAGGTTGTTATCCTGGCACCACACGGCCAGGTCTCTGACCTCCTCCATATAGGCTGTCTCATCGTTGTCGGTGATCAGGCCTATCACTGTTGTGTCTTCGGCAAACTTAATGATGGTGTTGGAGTCGTGCCTGGCCACGCAGTCGTGGGTGAACAGGGAGTACAGGAGGGGACTGAGCACGCACCCCTGAGGGGCCCTCGTGTTGAGGATCAGTGTGGCAGATGTGTTGTTGCCTACCCTTACCAACTGGGGGCGGCCCTTCAGGAAGTCCAGGATCCAGTTGCAGAGGGGTGTGTTTAGTCCCAGGGTCCTTAGCTTTGTGGGCACTATGGTGTTGAACGCTGAGCTGTAGTCAATGAACAGCGTTCTCATATACAGTGGGGAGAACAAGTATTTGATACACTGCCGATTCTGCAGGTTTTCCTACTTACAAAGCATGTAGAGGTCTGTAATTTTTATCATAGGTACACTTCAACTGTGAGACGGAATCTAAAACAAAAATCCAGAAAATCACATTGTATGATTAAGTAATTAATTTGCATTTTATTGCATGACATAAGTATTTGATACATCAGAAAAGCAGAACTTAATATTTGATACAGAAACCTTTGCTTGCAATTACAGAGATCATATGTTTCCTGTAGGTCTTGACCAGGTTTGCACACGCTGCAGCAGGGATTTTGGCCCACTCCTCCATACAGACCTTTTCCAGATCCTTCAGGTTTCGGGGCTGTCTCTGGGCAATACGGACTTTCAGCTCCCTCCAAATATTTTCTATTGGGTTCAGGTCTGGAGACTGGCTAGGCCACTCCAGGACCTTGAGATGCTTCTTACGGAGCCACTCCTTAGTTGCCCTGGCTGTGTGTTTCGGGTCGTTGTCATGCTGGAAGACCCAGCCACGACCCATCTTCAATGCTCTTACTGAGGGAAGGTGGTTGTTGGCCAAGATCTCGCGATACATGGCCCCATCCATCCTCCCCTCAATACGGTGCAGTCGTCCTGTCCCCTTTGCAGAAAAGCATCCCCAAAGAATGTTTCCACCTCCATGCTTCATGGTTGGGATGGTGTTCTTGGGGTTGTACTCATCCTTCTTCTTCCTCCAAACACGGCTGGTGGACCAAAAAGCTCTATTTCTGTCTCATCAGACCACATGACCTTCTCCCATTCCTCCTCTGGATCATCCAGATGGTCATTGGTAAACTTCAGACGGGCCTGGACATGCACTGGCTTGAGCAGGGGGACCTTGCGTGCGCTGTAGGATTTTAATCTATGACAGCGTAGTGTGTTACTAATGGTTTTCTTTGAGACTGTGGTCCCAGCTCTCTTCAGGTCATTGACCAGGTCCTGCCGTGTAGTTCTGGGCTGATCCCTCACCTTCCTCATGATCATTGATGCCCCACGAGGTGAGATCTTGCATGGAGCCCCAGACCGAGGGTGATTGACCGTCATCTTGAACTTCTTCCATTTTCTAATAATTGCGCCAACAGTTGTTGCCTTCTCACCAAGCTGCTTGCCTATTGTCCTGTAGCCCATCCCAGCCTTGTGCAGGTCTACAATTGTATCCCTGATGTCCTTACACAGCTCTCTGGTCTTGGCCATTGTGGAGAGGTTGGAGTCTGTTTGATTGAGTGTGTGGACAGGTGTCTTTTATACAGGTAACGAGTTCAAACAGGTGCAGTTAATACAGGTAATGAGTGGAGAACAGGAGGGCTTCTTAAAGAAAAACGAACAGGTCTATGAGAGCCGGAATTCTTACTGGTTGGTAGGTGATCAAATACTTATGTCATGCAATAAAATGCAAATTAATTACTTAAAAATCATACAATGTGATTTTCTGGATTTTTGTTTTAGATTCAGTCTCGCAGTTGAAGTGTTCCTATGATAAAAATTACAGACCATTACATGCTTTGTAAGTAGGAAAACCTGCAAAATCGGCAGTGTATCAAATACTTGTTCTACCCACTGTAGGTGTTTCTTTTGTCCAGGCGGGAAATGGTAGTGTGGAGTGCAATTTGAGATTGCGTCATCTGTGGATCTGTTGGGGCGGTATGTGAATTGGAGTGGGTCTAGGGTTTCCGGGATGATGGTGTTGATGTGAGCCATGACCAGCCTTTCAAAGCACTTCATGGCGACGGACGTGAGTGCTACGGGTCGGTAGTCATTTAGGCAGGTTACCTTCGCTTTCTTGGGTACAGGGACTATGGTGGTCTGCTTGGAACATGTAGATATTACAGACTCTGTCAGGGAGAGGTTAAAAATGTCTGTGAAGACACTTGCCAGTTGGTCCGTACAAGTCCTGGTAATCCGTCTGGCCCCGCGGCCTTGGGAATGTTGACCTGTTTAAAGGTCTTGCTCACATCGGCTACGGAGAGCGTGATCAAAGTCGTCCGGAACAGCTGGTGCTCTGATGCATGCTTCAGTGTTACTTGCCTTGAAGCGAGCAAAAAAGGCATTTAGCTCATCTGGTAGGCTCGCGTCACTGGGCAGCTCGAGGCTGGGTTTCCCTTTTGTATCAGCAAAAAATATTTTGCCTATTTAATGTAACCCTTGCTGTTAATAGATCGCAAAGCGGCATACAACTGACCTAAACGTTTTGAAATGATAAGTTCACTTTTGTATCCATAGCCTTAAAACGCATCTCAAGTGCAAGTGCACTGTTTATCTCACATCTGAAGGCTGTGGGGTATTTAGGACGTCTACTGCGAATCTCTAATATATCTTAATGATTATTATCACACTTCCTTGGTCGCATGCAATGCTTACATGTTTCACGTAAAGAGAGCACGGGTTGAGGGAATATGCAACGTTTTTCCTAAACAAATTAGGGATTTCGGTAACAGAACCTTTCAATAAGAAACTAAATGGCTGAAATTGTTGCAGCTTCAACATGGACAGCACAATAAACACTTGCTGTGGTGCCTTTTCGCTGCAGTAGAGAGCAGTGCGAGAAAACGTGTGCCAGTCACACTCGCTGTCATTTTTTAAAAAGTGTGACCATCGTGCTCTTTCTTGAATCATTTGTGTCTTTCATTATTTAATCAAACAGCTTAAAGCATCCTACAAGCTCAGTGCATATGTAGTTGGTTTTACTCAACCAATCGATTGGTCGAAAGAACAGGACCACTCTCGGTTGACCAAGATTTGTTTTAGTCGGGGACAGCTGTATATTCAATACATTTCACCAAATCAAGTAATTCTGCAATGGGAAGTGGCATCATTATCACTTCATAATCCAATTCAAATCTCTGACTGAAATCTGATGTGGTGTTGATCCTTGTCTTGTTCCTTGGTTCCAAAGAGATCAAGACCACAGTGGTGTGTCCGGCCACAGAGAAGCATGTGAAGAAATACCTGCGCCAGGAGACCTACTTGGTGCAGGAGTCTGGGGAGGACTACCGCTCTATCACCCTACCTTACATTCAGAGTCAGAGCTTCAGTGTACAGGTAGCATTTCATTGCTTTCAAGGTGTAATTATTAGTCCCACATTATACCACTACACACACAGTCTCCCACTCCACATCCGGAGACATTGATTGTCAACTCAGTAAATGCACAGTTTTTACAGGGGATCATCCTCAATCTGGGATAACAATACCATCCATATAGAAGAGCCAGATTGGGCAATGCTCCACGGATGCTGGAGAAGTCATTAGTGCGGGCTTTCTTCCTCTGATCTTAAAGGGTTAAAGTGATACCACGGACAGGGGCGTACTTAGTGATTTGGAGGCCCCACCCATGTTTATTTAACACAATCATGGCTACTGAACAAAGAGGTGTTTGGAGCCGGCTCTTTTAGGTGAACACAGCGGAATCAAAAGGCTAACTGAAAAGACTTGAAATGCCCTTCACTAGTAAAGGTGTTTGCATCACCACATAGAACACGAGTGGGCAATTTTCAACGGATGGCAGGTATTGGAAACAGTACACAGAACAGTAACAGTACATCGGCAAATGTGCCCTTCTGCTGCTTGACAGGCAGAGCCCACAAAGGATGGGGAAATTAACCTAAACTTGTCAGGTATAGTTTACTTTTATATCACTCAAATATCTAATTAATGGTGGCCAATATTGAGAGATCCTGATTTGTAAACCTGCACTTCTATGATTTATGTGAAAAAGATGTTATTGTCGCTGTGTTTTTTCCCTCCAGTGGGTGTACAACATCTTGGAGAAGAAAGCGGAGGCAGAGCGCATGGTTTATGAGGACCCAGACCAGGACGTCGGCTTTGTCCTGCTCCCAGATTTCAAGTGGGACCAAAAGCAGGTGAGATACCTTGTACAGTATGTATGATACTGTCCATGTAATCTTATTCATTGTGATCTAAAATGCTTCAACTTTGAGACAATTTATACATATGGTCACAGTGGACAATGGAGATGCCATTCACAATGAGGAAGGATCTAAGCCTCCTATTGAGCACATGATTTATGGTTACTTTCACCCCCCCCTTCTCCTAGTTGGATGACTTGCATTTGATTGCCATCGTTCATCGAAGGGACATCAAAAGTTTGCGGGACCTGACAGCGCTGCATCTGCCATTGCTGACCAACATCCGCAAGAAGGGAGAGGTGAGAATGATCCTATAATCATACATATTTTCTTATTTAAATTTGCTTGTTGAGCGTATTGCGATTGTTAGAGGGATGGGACTTACTTTGCCTAGGAATACTGACTGTTTATTTAGCAACCTTCTTGTCATCAAACCATTTCCTTTCCTATCAAATACATTCCGGGGTGAAGTTTCCCCTAGGTACAGATTCATGATCAGCTTCCCCTCTCCCAATCCTAACCTTAACCATTAGTGGGGCAAAACTCACCCAAGATCAGTGTCTAGGACAGGGGAACTCAACTCTTACCCTACGTGGTCTGGAGCCTGCTGGTTTTATGTTCTACCTGATAATTAATTGCACACTCCTGGTGTCCCCGGTCTAAATCAGTCCTTTATTAGAGGGGAACAATGAAAAACTGTAGTTGAACTGGCTTCGAGGTCCAGAGTTGAGTTTGAGAGGTCTAGGGGCAACTTCACGTTACTCTGTCAAATAGTTGTGCTTGTTTTTCATGGTGCTTTCCCCTATCACAGGAGAGCATTCTGAAGCGGTACGGTGTGGCAGTCAGTAAGCTGAGGGTGTACCTCCACTACCAGCCTTCCTACTACCACTTCCACATCCACTTCACCGCCCTGAGCTACGAGGCCCCGGGCTGCGGGGTGGAGCATGCCCACCTGCTTTCGGACGTCATCCAGAACCTCCAGGCGGACTCCCAGTACTACCACAGTCGCTCCCTCTCCTTCCCCCTGCGGGCTGACCAAGGCCTGCTCAGCAAGTTCAAGGATGCCGGCAAGCTGTAGTGTCTAGATGTCCAAACACAACAACATGTTGCACTACTACGGTAGGACCTCAGAGGGATGAACACATTGGGAATGGTGGTTGTTTGGAACTCTGGCCTTTTCTCAATTGTATTTGCTAAAATCCTGTGTCCTCTCTCCTCCGTCCTCTCTCGCCTCCTTTTGAAAAAGGTCAAAAGTAATCATGGAGAGGCAGCGAGGAGAGGTAATGTGGACAAATATGCTTGTATGAAATTACTCTACTTCTCCACTTGCGTGTCGCATGAATGACGTTTACAGGGGTGGATCCCAAGATAAATGTTTAAAGTAATAAAAACAAATTAAGTTGTGCAAGGTAAGTAGCATATTGTTTTTCAACGTGTGCATGCTTTTCTCCTCAGAAAAAACTAAAGCTGGTTCAAAGAAGGTGTGGCAGATTTCAAAACTCTTCCACAAAGGACTCTCATGACTATCCTCGATAAAAGGTGGCTATCGAGGAGGGGAGGGCACTCTTTCATTCACCTATTAACAAATTGACATCTCCTCGACCACTTATCGGGTTCCTGGTCACTGAGGAGAGAGGGTGGAGGACTGACATTTTTTCCCAAATGACAAAAGGCCACAGATGTCCCTTCACTTTGAAATTCACTCACAAACCACAAATCAGTTTGAGAAAATATTGATGCATATTTTGTTTTCTAATAATTTAGCCAGATACTGTACATACAGTGCCTTCAGAAAGTATTAATATCCCTTGACTTATTCCACATTTTGTTGTTACAGCCTGAATTAAAAATGGCAAAAAATAAAACACACAATAGCCCATAATGACGACGTGAAAACATGTTTTTTGAAATGTTTGCTAATTTATTGAAAATGAAATATAGATATCTCATTTATGTATTCACACCGCTGAGTCAATAAATGTTAGAATCACCTTTGGCAGCGATTACAGCTGCAAGTCTTTCTAAGAGCTTTGCACACCTGGATCGTACAATATTTGCCCGTTATTCTTTTCAGAATTCTTCAAGCTCTGTCAAGTTGATTGTTGATCATTGCTTGACAACCATTTTCAAGTCTTGCCATAGATTTTCAAGCAGATTTAAGTCAAAGCTAACTGCCACTCAAACATTCACTGTCTTCTTAGTAAGCAACTGCAGTGTAGATTTGGCCTTGTGTTTTAGGTTATTGTCCTGCTGAAAGGTGAATTCATCTCCCAGTGTCTGGTGGAAAGCAGACTGAACCAGGTTTTCCTCTAGGATTTTGCCCTTGCTTAGCTCCATAACGTTTATTATTATCCTGAAAAACTCCCCAGTCCTTAACTACTACAAGCATACCCATAACATGATGCAGCCACCAATATGCTTGAACACATGGAGTGGTACTCAGTAATGTTTTGGGGGCAAATCCAATACAACACTTTATATTCTGGACAAAAAGTTTATTGCGTTGCCACATTTTTTGCAGTATTACTTTAGTGAGTTGTTGCAAACAGGATGTATGTTTTTGGAATATTTTCAATCTGAACAGGCTTCCTTCTTTTCACTCTGTCAATTAGGTTAGTATTGTGGAGTAACTACAATGTTGTTGATCCATCCTCTGTTTTCTCTTATCACAGCCATTAAACTCTGTTTTAAAGTCACCATTGGCCTCATCGTGAAATCCCAGAGCGGTTTCCTTCCTCTCCGGCAACTGAGTTAGGAAGGACGCCTGTAATTTTAGTGACTGGGTGTATTGATACACCATCCATAGTGTAATTAATAACTTCACCATGCTCAAAGAGATTCAATGTCTGTGTACTTTTTACCCATCTACCAATAGGTTCCCTTCTTTGCGAGGCATTGGAAAACCTCCCTGGTCTTTGTGGTTAAATCTGTGTTTGAAATTCACTGCTCGACTGAGGGACCTGACAGATAATTGTATGTGTGGGGTACAGAGATGTAGTCATTCAAACATCCATTTTAAACACTATTGCACAGAGTCCATGAAACCTATTATGTGACTTAAGCAATTCTTTACTCCTGAATTTATTAAGGCTTCCCATAACAAAGGTGTTGAATACTTATTGACTCAAGACATTTCAGCTTTTCATTTTTAATTAATTTGTAAACATTTCTAAAAACATAATTCCACTTTGACATTATGTGGTATTGTGTGTAGGCCAGTGACCAAAAACATCTACATTTAATCAGTTTTAAATTCAGTCTAACACAACACAATGTTGAAAAAGTCAAGGGGTGTGAATACTTTCTGAAGGCACTGTATCTGTTTCGCTGTAGCCTATAGATTATTTTGTTTTTAATACATGTCCTGAGGATTCTACTGTAGTTGTACTGTATTGCCTTGGTGGATTCAGAATTTGCAGTTGCTTGTTTTTTTGTTTTTTTTACTTAAATAGTTGTTGTACAGAAATAAAGAATTGTACAACCGTTTTTGTTTGCTAGTTGTGACTTATCTGAAGATGCTTGATGTATTTGGACAAGTGTTAGGTGCAGTGGTGGAAAAAGAACTGAATTGTCATACTTGAGTAAAAGTAAAGATACCTTAATAGAAAATGACTCAAGTGAGTAACCCAGTAAAATACTACTTGAGTAAAAGTCTAAAAGTATCTGGTTTTTAATGTACTTAAGGACAGTGGTGCAAAAAGTATGCAATTGTCACATATAAATAGTAAAGTACAGATACACCAAAAAACTACTTTAGTACTTCAAAGTATTTTTACTTAGTTACTAACACAATTTTACTTATTACTTTACACCACTAGTTAGGTGGAATATGTTAGTGTGCCACTGACTACACTAACAAACATTTTGGGAAAGTGCACAAGGACATGAAATACAGAAGTGACCTTCTGTGTGCCATTTAGACTCCACATAAAACTAAACGAACAAACATTTTAAGTTAATGAGTTAATCTCCATGTCCGCACTTGAAGAGGAACACATTTTAGAGCCACCATTTAATGACTGAATAGCACATTTAGGAAACATACATTTATAAATAACGGGTATTTAGAAGGGATGGACCGACTCGCCCTTGTACAGTTGGTAACAACGGAAATATGCTGTAGTGACAATTTTCCAGTGCATGGCGCATGCGTTTAAGTGTAGCCTAGAAGTCTTCGGGTATTTGTCTAATATCGTGCGTAGAAAGCAGTTGTTTTTTGACAACTGCGTTTCGGAGTGTGTACGTTTGGATACATCGTCTTCAAATATTGTCATCTTTCAGAATTGTGTCAGATTTGACCCTAAAGAATAGTGCGACGCATAGTCGCCATCCCTCAGTCTTGCATGCATTTACCCACTGTATAGACATACCTTCGGCTGACAGCTACAGGGAACAATATTTGTGGTTCTACACGGTAAGTTCTAGGCTTTTCTTAGGTTTTCAAAATCTATTTACGGTAAGACATTCATGAGTAATAATACATGTTTATTAAATGTAACAAGTTGTGGACTGGTGGTGAAATTCCGAATCTTTGGCATGAATAACAATGTGTGTCCCAAAAAACAAATGGCATCACTGAATAATGTGTATTTTGTGTATAATTGATCGAATTCATGCAATCTTTGTTAGGCTACCTACATTGCATCAATACATTGCAACTAATGTATATTACACTAATTTATAACGAATTATGTTTTGATATCATCATGCCATATGATTTCATATTCATAATAAATAATATAATTTGAACTGGGGACTTAAAGTTCTCAAACAATATGAGATGACATAGATTTATATAATAGGCTACATTTATCTGACTGGTGAAGGATTGAAGAGTATTAATTGTACTTTAATGTTTTTACACAATAAACTCAAATGTGACATGCTAGATAAAAGTAATAATAATAATAATATGCCATTTAGCAGACGCTTTTATCCAAAGCGACTTACAGTCATGCGTGCATACATTTTTGTGTATGGGTGGTCCCGGGGATCGAACCCACTACCTTGGCGTTACAAGCGCCGTGCTCTACCAGCTGAGCTACAGAGGACCACAAAGTGATGGTGAAGAGTAGTTTGATTCATTGAAAACTCACCAACCCATTACAGACTACCAAGACACAGAACCATGTTGATTGGGTGTTTTAAAGTAATAATAGCACCAGCTAATTACATGTGAAGTAGCATAGGGGAAACATTAAATATAGTGTGTAGGACCATAGCAGCCAGATAGAGGCTATAGAGGATACTTTTGCTACATTGTCTTGTATTCATTTTCATTTGAAATGATACATCATCACTATCCCAAATTGCCTATTTCCTATATATTAGTGCACTGGGCCTTGGTCAAAATAAGTGAACACACAGCAGGCCTTAAAGCCTAATCTGGTTGATATGTGCACTGTCAGAATGGGCTAGTTCCATGCCATCAACTTTATCCAGGTGTTCACTGCTACAGGCCTCTGATAGGCATCAGGTCTGCTGCTATTGGTTTCCGAGATAAAGTTTTCCCTAGGTACAGATCTAGGATAAGCTTCCCCTCCCTCAATCCTAACCGTAACCGTTAATGTGAAAAATGCTAAACTGACCCAAGATCAGCGTCTAGGGCCAACATCTCACTACAATCTATAGGTTTTTGGGAGCGCCTGTGTGGCTCAATCAACAGACAACTCGATAATATTCATTTCAAACCCCATTGTTGTGCACACTGTAGTGTGCCTATTGTAGTGGTGGTGGTGTAAACTGTTCTTCTCATGCATTCACCACAAGATTAGTGTCTCTCACATCATCTTCACGTTCTCACAGGACATACAGACTCTCTCTCTCTCTCTCTCTCTCTCACACACACACATGCAACACACACATTCTGTTTTAACTGTGCTGTGATAGTTCAAAAAGTAAATGTCACCATAAGGCTGTGTTTTTGAGTTTGTAAGCATGTGTCTGTGGATGTTAAGTCCTGTGTCAGCTTATCTCTGCAGGGCACCCAAATCCTGTCCATGGAGAGCTACCCTCCTGTGGATTTTTGCTCCAACTCCAGGTGCAACCATCCTGATTCAGCTTCTCAACCAGCTAATTATTAGAATCAGGTGCGCTAGATTAGAGTTAGAGTGAACCTACAGGACGGTAGCTCTCCTGGAACAGGGTTGGAGAGCATTGCTGTTGTGTCATTGTTTGAGTATCATCCCAGGCATCTTATCCTTTGATGCAAGTGCTTCTCAATAAACTGATAGGGAGTGACTACAGGCTACTATTTCAAAATGCTTATCTGATGTTTTCTATTGTAGAGATACAGATTCAAGGTGCAGTGTTTGTCTTCTCAATGAAACACCATCAACATGACCAATTTCACATAGAAATGTGAGTTATAGATCTGTTCTTAAGTTTAGTTTTTGCGTCTTTTACTTTAGGTTTTGTACAGCAGCTTCAAACAGCTGAAAATACAATATTTTGGGTTATTGAAAATATATTTCACAGCGGTTTAAATGGTACAATAATTCTCTACATTGCTTGTTTTGTCACATAAACTGAAATTAGGCGAACTATCAGAATTTTCGCTACCATATTGCACCTTTAAGTCACCCTTGTTTTTTAAAGAGAGTGGAGATCCACTCTACTTTAAGGTATTTTTTCATGCTTTGTTAAGATAGGCATGGACACAAATTGGGAGATAGAAATGAGGAAGACACAGGAGGATGGGTGGAGACAGGAAATTAACCCCAGTTTCTAGTGGGGAGGCATGTGCTTGAAGCCAGGTTCTGCATCACCTTTGGTATTTTTTTAATGAGTGACACAGAGACATTTAACATTTTAATCATTTAGCAGCCGCTCTTATCCAGAGCAACTTACAGGAGCAATTGGGGTGAAGTACCTTGCTCAAGGGCACATCAATAGATTTTTGTTCACCTAGTCGGATCTGGGATTCGAACCAGTGACCTTTCAGTTACTGGCCCAATGCTCTTAACCGCTACCTGCTGCCCAGACAATGGTATCTGTTAGATAGTGTTCATTGGCACAAAGCAGAAGATTACATTCTAATCCTGTTGGTAAAACAGGTTACAAACCCACCTAAATGGCTCCATCCAAAAAGCAAACAGACAATGGTCCATTTGTAGATTGTCTTTACTGGCTCACAGTACACTAGAATTATGGTGTTATGCTCAGTTAAAAGTATACTAGACTCCCAATTTGTGGTGTGATCTTACACATTCGAGCGCTACTCATCCCCAGCCCTGCAGGTTACCATCTGTTTAATAGGGGGGAACCAGAAAGCCTTATTCACTAAAATTGTCTGTTTCCGTCCTGTTGGGGCAGGTCTATTGTTTACATATTAACGTCTGGATAAAGTTTCATATTCATGATGTAGTTCCTGCTAAGATTGTGCTGGTTGGGGAAATCGGTGGTGAGTGTGTAGGTGCGTACTCTCAAATATATTTCAAATAGCAGTGGACTAAGATTGGGGTCATATTTTCTTACAAATGTGTCACAAACAATGTGGAAAGTGCCACTTTCTGATGAGCGGGCTGGGACTACATCTTTACCTAGAATTTGCTTTGGCATCTCTTGCCACTAAAGTGTAGTTTTAGTGCTGTTTCCTCTGTGTGATTTCCGGTTTAGTCAAAGTTTCACATCCTGCAGACACAGCGATAGTTTCTTTCTTCTCATACGGGTCGTTAGTTTCTTTTCATCAAGGTGATATTCATTTCCATTTTGGTCCTTTAGCTTATACCAGAGTGATTTACAGTCAGTGATTATTGCAAGTAAAACCTTCCTAAAAACAGCAGTTATCAGCGAAATCGGCTGTGGTGCTATTAAGTGTTAGTGCAAGAAAGACAAGGACAACAGTTAAGTGTTAATTTAGGGTAACACACAACATGCATTCTATTTTGCTTTGTTATTGTGTTTGTTGTTGTTGTATTGGCTTTGTGCCATACTGTCTGTCTAGAAACTACAGTGAATGGACGGAATAGCGTAATACCAATCCCAAACGGTATTCTGTACGAAACCAACTGCCATGTGTGACATCAATGACACTATTAATCCCAAATAATCTTTGATCTTAACATAGGCCGTCCGAATCAGAATCGCAAAGCATTGGACCCCTTTTCTATAGGCGACAATGGCAGATTATAGGTCAGCCTTGTCTTTGTGTCATGAACAATTTGTCGCCATGTGTTTGAATGGTACTGTAAGTGTGGCCCCTATCTGTTCTATACAGTGGGATATGATGTAGTCAGCCCTTCTCTTATGGACCAACTGTATGTGGCCAACCATTGTTGTATTATCACAGTGTTATTTCCATTTGAGGCTGCATGAAAACTTGTAGATAAAGGACGATGTAGAGAGAGCATGGGAGTAGGCCATGGATATAGGAGCATGAATGAGATGTGTGCTTGTGTGACGAGTACTGAGGATACGAAGCAGCAGGACTCAACAAGGTAAAGGTTTACTTAACAATGAGAAAGAGAATAACAAGGAGCGAGTAAACGACACGACGCTACCAATTACACACAACAGGTTGGATGGGGAGCGTTGCTGCACAGCTATTTTCAGGTCTCCAGAGATGTTCGATCGGGTTCAAGTCTGGGCTCTGGCTGGGCCACTCAAGGACATTCAGAGACTTGTCCCGAAGCCACTCCTGCGTTGTCTTTGCTGTGTGCTTAGGGTTTTCATCAAGGATCTCCGTTAATCTTTTCCTCGATCCTGACTAGTCTCCCAGTCCCTGACGCTGAAAACCATCCCCACAGCATGATGCTGCCACCACCATACTTCACCGTAGGGATGGTGCTAGGTTTCCTCTAGACGTGACACATAGCATTCAGGCCAAAGACTTCAATTTTGGTATTGGCTCTGTCTTGTCCCTCTGCATCAGACATATGGTGAGCAATATGTTTGGACTATGAAATCGCAATAAAATCACATTATTGAATGGCAATGAATATAGAATCGCAATACATATCGTATCGGCAGCTAAGTATTGTGGTAATATTGTGAGGTCCCTGGCAATTCCTAGCTCGTGGGGTCTCAAAGGAGCATAGGGGGTTTCAAGGATGTGTGTGTGTGTGTGAGAGAGATAGTTTTTTGTGTGTAGACCAACCTATGAGGAGTTTTTTGTGTGTAGACCAACCTATGAAGAGTTTTTTGTGTGTAGACCAACCTATGAGGAGTTTTTTGTGTGTAGACCAACCTATGAGGAGTTTGTTTGTGTGTAGACCAACCTATGAGGAGTTGTTTGTGTGTAGACCAACCGATGAGGAGTTTTTTGTGTGTAGACCAACCTATGAGGGGAGGTGGCTAACTGATTGGGCGATATATTAAACAGGATGTTCTCTCTCTCTCTCTCTCTCTCTCTCAGGGTTTCATCATCTCCACAAACACTCCAGACATGAGAAGGAGCAGGTGAAGATGTCCCTGAAGAACACCAAAAGTAAGCAGCTTTTTTGTTGATGTGATTTAAACCAGTATTTGTATGCATTATATCCAATTCTGTTAGTTTGAGAATTGATAGATGCTTCAGATTTCAGGTAATCTAATGTCAGGTAATTTAGTCAGTCATGACTTTAAACCAGTCATGGTATTATGTTATTGTATATTCTGCTGCTAGGGTTTTACTTAACCTTAGTCAGTTCAAATGTGAGGGGAGGTTAGTAAAACAAATGGGCTTTTGTTGTGAATATATTGAAATGTGTTGTTTGTAACACCTTATTGTAAATAGACACCACAGACATTGAAATTGTCAAGACTTTGTCTTGTTGCTACTCTGCAATGTGTAGTGTGTTGAAAAACAGACCCGTTACCATTAGTCAGATTCCAGGACGTTTTCACTGTCTTGAAGTTTACGTTAAGTTCACTTGAAGTTCACATTTTCAATTATTAATATATTATTATCTGAAAGGATAAACTGATCCTAGATTGATATATACAGTGGGGGAAAAAAGTATTTAGTCAGCCACCAATTGTGCAAATTCTCCCACTTAAAAAGATGAGAGAGGCCTGTAATTTTCATCATATGTACACGTCAACTATGACAGACAAATTGAGAAAAAGAAATCCAGAAAATCACATTGTAGGATTTTTAATGAATTTATTTGCAAATTATGGTGGAAAATAAGTATTTGGTCACCTACAAACAAGCAAGATTTCTGGCTCTCACAGACCTGTAACTTCTTCTTTAAGAGGCTCCTCTGTCCTCCACTCGTTACCTGTATTAATGGCACCTGTTTGAACTTGTTATCAGTATAAAAGACACCTGTCCACAACCTCAAACAGTCACACTCCAAACTCCACTATGGCCAAGACCAAAGAGCTGTCAAAGGACACCAGAAACAAAATTGTAGACCTGCACCAGGCTGGGAAGACTGAATCTGCAATAGGTAAGCAGCTTGATTTGAAGAAATCAACTGTGGGAGCAATTATTAGGAAATGGAAGACATACAAGACCACTGATAATCTCCCTCGATCTGGGGCTCCACGCAAGATCTCACACCGTGGGGTCAAAATGATCACAAGAACGGTGAGCAAAAATCCCAGAACCACACGGGGGGACCTAGTGAATGACCTGCAGAGAGCTGGGACCAAAGTAACAAAGCCTACCATCAGGAACACACTACGCCGCCAGGGACTCAAATCCTGCAGTGCCAGACGTGTCCCCCTGCTTAAGCCAGTACATGTCCAGGCCCGTCTGAAGTTTGCTAGAGTGCATTTGGATGATCCAGAAGAGGATTGGGAGAATGTCATATGGTCAGATGAAACCAAAATAGAACTTTTTGGTAAAAACTCAACTCTGTCGTGTTTGGAGGACAAAGAATGCTGAGTTGCATCCAAAGAACACCATACCTACTGTGAAGCATGGGGGTGGAAACATCATGCTTTGGGGCTGTTTTTCTGCAAAGGGACCAGGACGACTGATCCGTGTAAAGGAAAGAATGAATGGGGCCATGTATCGTGAGATTTTGAGTGAAAACCTCCTTCCATCAGCAAGGGCATTGAAGATGAAACGTGGCTGGGTCTTTCAGCATGACAATGATCCCAAACACACCGCCCGGGCAACGAAGGAGTGGCTTCGTAAGAAGCATTTCAAGGTCCTGGAGTGGCCTAGCCAGTCTCCAGATCTCAACCCCATAGAAAATCTTTGGAGGGGAGTTGAAAGTCTGTGTTGCCCAGTGACAGCCCCAAAACATCACTGCTCTAGAGGAGATCTGCATGGAGGAATGGGCCAAAATACCAGCAACAGTGTGTGAAAACCTTGTGAAGACTTACAGAAAACGTTTGACCTGTGTCATTGCCAACAAAGGGTACATAACAAAGTATTGAGAAACTTTTGTTATTGACCAAATACTTATTTTCCACCATCATTTGCAAATAAATTCATAAAAAATCCTACAATGTGATTTTCTGGATTTTTTTCCCTCATTTTGTCTGTCATAGTTGACGTGTACCTATGATGAAAATTACAGGCCTCTCTCATATTTTTAAGTGGGAGAACTTGCACAATTGGTGGCTGACTAAATACTTTTTTTCCCCACTGTACAGCCCCCAGAGCTTGAGTTTGACCCGTCTTTGTTTATATTTGTGTCACAGCATAGCACAGCATGATGCACTCGCCTGGGTCAAAATCGTCTGGTGAAGAATATTTTACTGTAATGAATACTCAGGGAGAAAAAGGTGTAGATTCACGCACAGAGCTCGGCAGGTGTTTATTAGGCCTTCGCAGGAGGCAGGAATCGTGGTCACAGGCGGGCAATGGTCATACACAGGTAGGCAAACAGGCAGGTGAATCAAAACTAGGACTGAAGGCTATAACTGGTTCTCACAAACGAGCTAGGAAAAGGCTTAGTAGAGTCAAAACAAACAATACCTCACAAGGCACAAACAGAATGAACTGAACTAAATAAGGAGCTGATGAGACCAGGTGAGTAACTAATACAGGTGAAATCAATGAACAAAAATGAAAGACAGGGCTACGTTCAAGAACACAAGGTGAACTAAGAAAATAAATACAGAACCTTACATTTACTGCATTAAATTGAAATAACAAATGCCCTTGCGACTTCAACATCACCAGGGAAATAACTTTCTCTTATGGATTTTGACCCAGGCGAGTATGGCATACTGTGCTGAGAAGCGTGCACATTTTTAAAATCTGTACATTAAAATTGCCTTCCTGTGTTCATTTGCAGCATGGTCCAGAGTACTTGTACCTGTGCTGCTGCTGTGCTGTGTGTCCTACTACTATTCACATTTCTTCCTTCAGAGGTAAAGCTCCCCTTTGTCTTCATTCAGCCACCTGGTCCTCCTCAAGGTTCTTCTGCGTTTGACAGGATTTGAGTGCTACATAGGGTGGCAGAGTTTATGCAAGCACAGAGTGGCTTGTAAGAGAGATACAGTGGGGAAAAAAAGTATTTAGTCAGCCACCAATTGTGCAAGTTCTCCCACTTAAAAAGATGAGAGAGGCCTGTAATTTTCATCATAGGTACACGTCAACTATGACAGACAAAATGAGGAAAAGAAATCCAGAAAATCACATTGTAGGATTTTTTATGAATTTATTTGCAAATTATGGTGGAAAATAAGTATTTGGTCAATAACAAAAGTTTCTCAATACTTTGTTATATACCCTTTGTTGGCAATGACACAGGTCAAACGTTTTCTGTAAGTCTTCACAAGGTTTTCACACACTGTTGCTGGTATTTTGGCCCATTCCTCCATGCAGATCTCCTCTAGAGCAATGATGTTTTGGGGCTGTCACTGGGCAACACAGACTTTCAACTCCCTCCAAAGATTTTCTATGGGGTTGAGACCTGGAGACTGGCTAGGCCACTCCAGGACCTTGAAATGCTTCTTACGAAGCCACTCCTTCGTTGCCCGGGCGGTGTGTTTGGGATCATTGTCATGCTGAAAGACCCAGCCACGTTTCATCTTCAATGCCCTTGCTGATGGAAGGAGGTTTTCACTCAAAATCTCACGATACATGGCCCCATTCATTCTTTCCTTTACACGGATCAGTCGTCCTGGTCCCTTTGCAGAAAAAAACAGCCCCAAAGCATGATGTTTCCACCCCCATGCTTCACAGTAGGTATGGTGTTCTTTGGATGCAACTCAGCATTCTTTGTCCTCCAAACAAGACAAGTTGAGTTTTTACCAAAAAGTTATATTTTGGTTTCATCTGACCATATGATATTCTCCCAATCCTCTTCTGGATCATCCAAATGCACTCTAGCAAACTTCAGACGGGCCTGGACATGTACTGGCTTAAGCAGGGGGGACACGTCTGCCACTGCAGGATTTGAGTCCCTGGCGGCGTAGTGTGTTACTGATGGTAGGCTTTGTTACTTTGGTCCCAGCTCTCTGCAGGTCATTCACTAGGTCCCCCGTGTGGTTCTGGGATTTTTGCTCACCGTTCTTGTGATCATTTTGACCCCACGGGGTGAGATCTTGCGTGGAGCCCCAGATTGAGGGAGATTATCAGTGGTCTTGTATGTCTTCCATTTCCTAATAATTGCTCCACAGTTGATTTCTTCAAACCAAGCTGCTTACCTATTGCAGATTCAGTCTTCCCAGCCTGGTGCAGGTCTACGATTTTGTTTCTGGTGTCCTTTGACAGCTCTTTGGTCTTGGCCATAGTGGAGTTTGGAGTGTGACTGTTTGAGGTTGTGGACAGGTGTCTTTTATACTGATAACAAGTTCAAACAGGTGCCATTAATACAGGTAACGAGTGGAGGACAGAGGAGCCTCTTAAAGAAGAAGTTACAGGTCTGTGAGAGCCAGAAATCTTGCTTGTTTGTAGGTGACCAAATACTTATTTTCCACCATAATTTGCAAATAAATTCAATAAAAATCCTACAATGTGACTTTCTGGATTTTTTTTCTCAATTTGTCTGTCATAGTTGACGTGTACCTATGATGAAAATTACAGGCCTCTCTCATCTTTTTAAGTGGGAGAACTTGCACAATTGGTGGCTGACTAAATACTTTTTTCCCCCACTGTACATGGTGCGTCTCAAATGGCACACTATTCCCTATATAGTGTACTACTTTTGTGCCAATGGGCTCTGGTCAAATGTAGTGACTATATAGGGAATAGAGTGCCAGTTGGGACGCACACACATACTCTTTAGCAAGGCTGGGGGGAGAGATAAAGCTTGGTTCAGGACTGCCATGACCAGGGACTAGTCAGGGCGTTAGAGAAAGACAGAGGAGAAGCTCAAAGTCTCTTTGCAGGAGGTGTTGTCCAAATGCAAAAACAACGTTCCTTTGCATGTGACCTTTTTAGCCAAGATAAGTGGGTCTGCTAGACTGATAAGTGGCGCTTTGTATTCAATATAGCTATCTAAACTCGTTCAAAAAAAAGTGGTCTAAAATCAGGTATATTGTATTGCGTCAGCTAGGCTGGATTCTGTGCAAGAATTAATGCTACTGGCTACCTGACAGGCTGACTTTCCTGTTGAACTCGTCATCTTTCTTCTCGAATCCGCAGGACATAAAACAATATAGAGGACAAAACAATATAGGGACATGACATGTAGTATTTTCATATTTTAGTATACGCTTTTCATATTAATTAGAAATTCCTGTTATTTTTCAAACTTTTCTCACAAAAACAAGCGTATCTCTATGAAATGTCAACAGAGCACTGAGCGTATACCAAGCTTTTTTTCCCAAAGCCATTTACATTGAATTCAGCTCGTATCATGCTAATTTAGCTTTTTGATACCCGTGGAAACTACTTTGCAGACGACCACCACAAAATGTAAAATCCTCAAAAGTTGTTATGAGAAACCTGAATGTGCGCCAGCTCATGCTATTTATGAGAAACCTGCGTCAACAGAGTTCGGTGCATTATTGCATTTGTTAGGCTGTTTTTTAAAAATATAATGTTAATGATATGTTAGAGAAAGACCCCACTAAACGATTCATAACATGAGTAATCATATTTGTCTTGGTAAAAATGTATATTATAACATAAGGAAGTTAAATTTAATCACCAAAGCGTGTCACCAATTTCATCACCATCCTAGCATTTGATAGCAATTTGACAGAAATAAGGATTTTAATTCTACTGACCATATATAGCGCTTCTCAAGAACACTTGAGTTACTCATAATTAGGGAGTCTTGTTCACTTTCACCACAGTATATGTTGTTGTACAACGGCTGTCCCCATAGGAGAACCCTTTGAATAACCCTTTTTGGTTCCAGGTAGTTCTACCTGGAACAAAAAAGGGTTTTACCTGGAACCAAAAAGGGTTCTCCTATGGGGACAGCCGACGAACCCTAAGAGTGTAGCATAAGCATGGGCAAGGTGGTAGCTCATTCCTACCACAGATAACCACAGTGGAAACCAACGTTTTGTCCCCAGCTTTTGGTTCGCAGTTGAGACCATTAACCACCGCAGAGACCACATACTGTGTGTGTTTCAGTCGAGTCTCTATTTCAGTGGTGTGTTTCTGTTTGGTTTCCATGTTCTGTGTGTTTCAGTCAAGTCTCTATTTCAGTGGTGTGTTTCTGTTTGGTTTCCATGTTCTGTGTGTTTCAGTCGAGTCTCTATTTCAGTGGTGTGTTTATGTTTGGTTTCCTGTGTTTTTCAGTAGCGGAGGGGCTTTCAGTAAGGCCCTCTGTGACAGCTGGAACATCTCTCAGAAGTGGGAGAGTCTCAACTTCAAGTGAGTAATTAAGTCTACTTGATAAGAAACACGGAGGAGAGGAGAGGAGAGTTTGTTGTTTTTCTTTCTTTCTCCCTCTCTCTCCCCCTCCCCTGCAGATAAGATTACGCTTTTCTTTCTCAACTACCAAATATTTGGGTCATAGGCCCTATTTGAATAATTAATGTAAATATAGCATCGAAAAAAATAGGGAAGAAAAATACATGACAAATAACATGAATATCACAAATGGCCATTCAAAATAAGAAAACCAACATTTGCATGTTTCTCTTCTGCTTTTTTCTTTTCTTTGTGGTTTCTTGGAAATGTGACCAGTTAGTTGGGTCATGTTTTGCAATGGTAATGGCATTTTTTTTTTTTTTCGAACATTAACCAATGAGTTTGGTTTTGCAATGATACAATGAGTTTGGGTTTGTTTCTCAGCACAA
Source organism: Coregonus clupeaformis (assembly GCF_020615455.1). Lineage (NCBI taxonomy): Eukaryota > Metazoa > Chordata > Actinopteri > Salmoniformes > Salmonidae > Coregonus > Coregonus clupeaformis. The sequence goes on along the minus strand of NC_059204.1, from coordinate 1,188,246 downwards.
GTTTAATTCTTAACACATTCATATCTAAATCAAGCTTTGAAGAAAGTATATAACATCTAACTTCCTTCCACAATTATAGTTATTTTAAGTGATAGTCTATGCCACATTGATTTAATATTTCTTATCAGCAAGTGTATGTATTTCTACCTGTGTTTTCTCCTACCAGTGTGAGCAGGAATGCTCAACTCTTCTTGAAGCTAGACGATTTCTTCTGGCGAAGCTACTTGTCCATGTTAGCCTTGCCTTATGGTGTTAAGGGCAGTGGTAAGTTGTCACCATCCTCCACTTCAAATGGTACTTCCAATGGTGGCTGGTGGGACTTTAAATAGAAGGACAGGCTTAATGTAATGGCTGGCACGGAATTAATGGAACGGTATCAAACACATCGAACACGTGTTTGATACCACTCCAATCAATCCATTTCTATGAGCCGCCCTCCCCTTCACCAGCCTCCTCTGGGTACTTCATACAAAATGCATATTCTGTTAAAGGTGCTTTTCAGTGGGCTCTTATTTGAATGATGCTTTTGGACTAGACTAGTGCATGTTATGTTATTCCTATGACAGTGTTATTACTGACATGTAATAGCAAGCATCAGTGTTACTAGTGTTATCTGAATTAACCATGTCTGTATCTCATGTTTACATTTCTTGTGTGAGATGTTTATGTTCATTTTCTGTTTTCCAGAGCTTTTCCTCGTGAAAGCATTGTCAGCCATAGCCAGCTATGACATGCCAGAGACGATAAAAAAGTTAGGTCAAAGTATATCTCATCCCTGACAATGACACTACTGTAAAAAAAATTAAATGTTTGCATAAGATTACAATCTAGTTTATGAATCTATTGAAGTTAATATTTTACTCAGCTGACAGTTGACACATTCCTGATTATTGACAGATCATGTTTTTAAAAGGTCTACCATGATACCTTGGTTGAGCTGTACTGTTTTGTCCTCTTCCTGCTCTTAGTTTGCCTTGCAGAACCTGTATGGTGGTTGGAAATGGGTTCGCCATCAAGAACACCTCGTTAGGAAGTGCCATTAACAAGTACGACATAGTGATCAGGTAAAGAGACTGAGTGCTTTATGTCTTGCTATGGCACGTTTATGTCACGTTATGTCATGGTTATAACAGCAGTATGCAGACTGAGTGACTATGCTTCATGTAATGTCTTATTGGTCGTTCCCAGGTTGAACGATGCCCCAGTTCGGGGGTATGAGACCGACGTGGGGAACAAGACTACCATGCGTCTCTTCTACCCTGAGTCAGCTTCCTACAACCCCAGCATCCACAATGACCCTGATACCCTCATGGTCCTCGTGCCTTTCAAGCAGCAAGACGTGCGCTGGCTCAAAGAGATCCTGTACAACGAGAAGAGGGTACTATACTGGATGTGATATTTTCAACACTAAGACAGGGATGCCCATTACTCCCCATCTAACATAAGACAAGATATGATATGATGAGATGAGATGAGATGAAGTAAGGTTTTATTGTCTGTTTACACAGAAATGTGCCTTGCAACTATAAAACTGATTACAGGACATACAATGTCATATATGAGGTAAAGAACATGAATGGATGACAGGGGATTATACAACTGATCACACACACACAGACACACACACACACACTCTCTCTCTCTCTAGTTAGTCTACCTCTTTCTGTTTCATCCACACACACAAACACATCCATGCACACACTTTTCTCTCCCGCTCTCTCCCCAATGCCACATTAAAATCCCCTATCCGTTTAAACATTATCCCCCTCACCTGCTGGAACATTGTATTTTCCACCCTATCTCCCTACCCTGAGGCTCTGATAGTAGGTTGTGTTGGAGCAGTGTCTAATAATAATGTTGAAAGGAACAGCCTTTGGGTGTAGGGTCATGCCACCCTCATTTACACAGTAGTCTAATTCTAAGCGGGAAGAGAAGGCACCTGTGATCAACCAATGACTGGGCAGGAGTTAATACTTAGATCTAGGCTCTGTTGTAATTTCCACACTAGCATAGCACATACAGTGGCGTGAAAAGGTATTTGCCCCCTTTCTGATTTTCTCAATTTTTCATATTTTTGATACTGAATGTTATCAGATCTTCAACCAAAACCTAATATTAGATAAAGGTTTACAAATAACAAAAACAAAACAAAATATTATTTTATTTAATTAATAAAGTTATGCAACCCCGAATTCAACTGCAGGAAGCATTCGGTTGCAGTCTTTGCAGCTAAAGGTTGCACAACAAGTTATTGAGTGTAAGGGGGCAATTACTTTTCCACACAGGGGAATTGGGTGTTGCATAACTTTGCTAATTAAATAAAAAAATTAGTATATATATTTTTTGGTTTGTAAACTCAGGTTCCCTTTATCTAATATTAGGTTTTGGTTTAAGATCTGATAACATTCAATATCAAAAATATGCAAAAATAGAGAAAATCTGAAAGTGGGCAAATACTGTAAAATTAAGCAATGTATTGGGAATGCATCCTAAGTACACCTGGGTTCAAATACTATTTGACATTTTTCAAATACTTTTAGTGTTTGGTGTAGCCTGCCTGGAGTGCCAGATGGGTAGGTGCATTGCACCTGGCTAGCTCAATCAAACCGAGCGAAAGTATTTAAAATGATTTCAAATAGTAGTTGAACCCAGGTCTGATTCTAAGTAGTGTGCTGGTGTGGATATTGGAACGTAGCCCTACTAGTGAAGCTGTTTTAACCAGGGGCCGTATGTATCAGCGTCTCAGAGTAGGAGTGCTGATCTAGGATCAGTTTTGCCTTCATGATGAATAAGATTACATGGATAGGGGGACCTGATCCTAGATCAGCACACTTAATCTGAGACACTTGATACATATGGACCACCCAGGACTCTTTTTAACTAGACTCACTCTATTCACCCTATCTGTGGCCTCAGATCAGAAAGGGCTTCTGGAAACCCCCTCCTGAGATCTGGTTGGGTAAAACCAGCAATATCCGCATCCTGGACCCCTACTTCCTGCAGCAAACGGCCAGCCGCCTGCTCCACTTGCCTCTCAACACACCTCCAAAGACCAACCAGGTGAGAGCTGCTCAGAATAGCTGCTCACCCTACCAGAAATGTACTTGTTTAAAGCGAGTTGGAAGTACAATTATTACATTATGGGAAATGGTATTGTAACACAATAGTTAAAAATGCATTTCACCATGTCTTTGCTTTCACAAACATGAAAAGCTAAAATTGCTATTTCGCATACCATGGAACATTTTAGAATTGCAAACGGGACGTGTTAATCTTGTGTGAAATTTACGCTATTGTCACGCCCTGGCTCTAGGGACTCTTTTAAGTTGAGCCAGGGTGTGTAGAGTTTATGTTTTGTGCTCGTTGTGTCTAGTCTAGTTTTTGTATATCTATGTTGGCCAGAGTGGTTCTCAATCAGAGGCAACGAGTATCAGCTGTGGCTGGTTGTCTCTGATTGGGAACCATATTTAGTCAGGTGGTTTTCCCACAGTGTTTGTGGGATCTTGTTCCGTGTTGGTTTGTGTTTTGCACCTGTGGACGTCACGTATCGATTTGTTGTTTTGTTCGTGTATCATTTAATAAATAAGTATGTTCACCTTCCACGCTGCGCCTTGGTCCTCTATATCCGACGAGCGTGACAGCTATAGGGTAGCTCCTCGTTAGCCAGACGCTTCAAAATACTATCTAGCAAAAATGGCACTAGTGTAATAAGTCGACGTTCTGGTCATTTAACCACCATGTCAGCCTTGTTCTTGTCATTTGAGTAACTTTTAAGATTTTAGTGGTTATATTTAGGAGCTTCTTAGAACGGTTAGAAAATGTCTGAAGCGTGCAGACAAGTTACTGTACTGATAAGAAGGCTATGAACGTAGCTTTGTTTGGGTGTGAAAATAATTGCTTTTCAGAGAAGCGCCTGTCAAAACTCTCTCCCATCACCACGGTCAATAAGGGGTCAAGAGGGTTTAGGGTCAAGCTTCAATTAATATCTGTGTAGTAATCTATAATTATTCATCGTCGTTGTATCAATATTAGTGGTCACATGAAAGTAGATAAATTATTATGCATGTGTAACCGGTGTGAAATGGCTAGCTAGTTAGCGGTGCGTACTAGTGGCGTTTCAATCGGTGACGTCACTCGCTCTGAGACCTTGAAGTAGTTGTTTCCCTTGCTCTGCAAGGGCCGCGGCTTTTGTGGAGCGACGGGTAACGGTGCTTCGAGGGTGACTGTTGTCGATGTGTGCAGAGGGTCCCTGGTTCACGCCCAGGTAGGGGCGAGGAGAGGGACGGAAGCAACACTGTTACACATGTAGTGGGAAAGATGGTATTAGTGCAGTGTTAATGTCCATACAGTTTCATGAGTGACTGGTTTCATTGAAAACATTGGGTTCATTTGAAACTATAAGTATTACTTTGGAGCCTTGGCTGTTCCCGGCCAAGCTAATGATGTCATTACTTAGAATGTCAGTGGCAAAAATCACACGTTGACGTATTTCTTTTTTTCTGACCTTGGAGTTTGCCCACTCCTCCTTTCTTAAGGTGCCGTCCTCGTCTTCCTCTGTGCGTAGGGGTTCGATTCAGCACTGAGCGAAATGCCCCGACTGTTACAATGGTGCTTTGTCCCCACTCTTAAAGTGCTCTTCAAGTTCAAACTGTGGCATACCTTGGCTCTCAAAGGATGTGCTGGAAACTTAAGGTAACTGTCTTGAAATGGAAATGTGTGAGAAAATAGGAATTATGGAGAGGACGTTTAAAGGTTATGGTGATGCCCGTGAGACGATGTGGTTTATTTTGTCGCCGATACTTCTCTCAAGTTTTTTACTGAACCTGACTGGTTATCCACCCTTGTCTGAATAAAGCGATGTATCCAGGCAGCAGACCTGGGTTCAAATAGTATTTGTTTTATTTCAAAGGCTTTTACTCTAATTTAAGCGTGAGGTCATGTGTGTTTGTGGAGGATCACTAGTTTAAGCCCAGCAAGGAGACAGGTACAGTGAGGGAAGCTATACTGCTAAAGTGGCACAGTGACATCCGTCACACCTGCCTTGAGTGCCAGATGCGTTGGGTTTGCACTTTTGGGACTATTCTATTGGTTCCATTGTGCCAGGCAAGCTCATTTTAAGTTTTTGAAAGAAAACAGAAGTAGAAGTATGAAGAAGCATAAGTACGTGGCCTGTTTTGACTGAAGGAATGTCAGAACATTTAAACCCTATTTCAGGAAGTGCCTTTTAAGCTTCATTTTAACTTCACTTCAAAAATCTAAGTTTAAGAAACAAACAACGTCTTCAAGTACAGCGGAGCTCTGCTACTATTTATTTCCTCTCTAGATATTTAAGTCTCATGACTCCATGGGCAACCTCTCACATTGCAGGCAGTGGTGTAGTGGAGGGTAAGTAAACACAGTTTACCCACTTTTTTCCCACTCCGGGACAGTTTACCCACCTTTTGCAGAAAAATTCATTAAAAGTATAGCGAGCTAAAAGCAGAAGGACTCTGCCCTCAATGTCATCGGCCCTGAAACTAGGGCTTGGTTTGAATACTTTCCAAATGCATCCTTCCTTCCTGTCTTCCTTGAAGTAATCACTGGTCTAAAGTGACTGGATTGGTGTTATAAATAATAATAATAAAATAAACACGGTGGGACCTTTGCTTTCAACTATCCAATCTCATACTGATTAATGACTAGCTCAAGGAAGGAAGTGAGGACAGTAGGATGCATTTTCTGTGTGGTCCAGTGGTTTTGCCACTGACCCCGCTGCGCTGGTGCAAGAGTTGGCATGGGTTTGAATTCACCCACTGCCCTTTAACTCTATCTCCTCCAATCTTTCCTGTCTTCTCTCCACTGTTCTATCTGTTAAAAAAATTATAATAGAGCCAAGCGTGTCTCTTGTAAACTTGATTAAATCATGTAAAGATTGTGACATAGCCACTCTTGATGAGGTCACTTTAGGGAATGGCGCTCCTCCTATTAGTCACAGCTAGTAGTTGGGTCACTGATGTTATCCTTCCTCTTTCGTCTCCTCCTTTCTCTGGAAGGAGTGACTAAGAAAACAAACCTTGTTTTGTAAGGGATATGACTCAAAGGGTGGAGAGTCGTATATGTTTAGAAACCTACAGACCTTGGTGTTACAAGTTTTCCTTTGTAACCAATGAGTTAGATGGTAACAATGAGTTAGACCCTTCAGTGTTGTGATGCAAAAATATTGGCAAAATGTATTGCTCATAGAATAAAAAAGGTCCTTCCGGACATTATTCATCACAATCAGACGGTATTCTTAGAAGGAAGATATATTGGAGGCAACATTGACAACTACTACAAATAATGGAAAACTTTGAGAATGCAGGGAAACCAAGTATAATCGTTATAGCAGATTTTGAGATAGCATTTGATACAGTACGTCTAGAATCTGTTTAAGTGCCTTTTTCTTTTCAATTTAAGATTTCTAAAAGTGATGTACAACAATTCTTTATGTAAAATAATAAATTACAGTTACTTCTCTGAGAACTTTGAATTGTCAAGAGGCGTGAAAAAAGGTTGCTCTCTGTCACCATACCTACAGTATTTAATATGACCATTGAACTGTTAGCTTTAAAAATCAGATCTAATGATAACATTAAGGGGCTAAAAATGAAGGGATTAGAGACAAAAGTATTAATGTACGCTGATGATTCAAGTTTTCTCTTGAGTCCTCAATCTTCAACCTTGAAGGGCCTCATTGAGGACCTGGATAATTTCTCCAGTTTCTCTGGACTAAACCCAAACTATGATAAGTGTATACACTATATTACGGATTGGGTCTATAAAAGATGCTAACTTTAAATTGCCATTAAGGTGTCGGCATGCTTCCCAGCCGAAACAGTTCGGAAGAGTTTGTGCATATATTATGCCAACATTTTGTGCTGTTTTTGTTAGTTTTGGACTTCGGTGAGGGTTTTTTCGGCTGTACGGGCACACAAACAAATTTCTAGAGGCAAGCCGAAGTTCGGTGCTGAAGTCTACGCCCCTTCGTCTGTGATTGGTCGACAGTAGGTATTCTTCAATAAAGTCCTTGTCATTCAACGAGAGACGACTCGTTTTCATGCAAATTTTTTCATTGAGAAATACTGCACCAAACATCTTAGTTAGATGTAAAATTGCGCAACTAAGATCTCGGCAAAAAAGATTTATTGAGTTAATTTAGATTAATTCTGTCTAAAATGCAAATCAATTTATAACATTTTTGACATGCGTTTTTCTGGATTTTTTTGTTGTTATTCTGTCTCTCACTGTTCAAATAAACCTACCATTAAAATTATAGACTGATCATTTCTTTGTCAGTGGGCAAACGTACAAAATCAGCAGGGGATCAAATACTTTTTTCCCTCACTGTATACTGTATTTATTCATTGCTCTACCGACCCCAGTAGAATCCTTTTTCAAATCATGCGAGAAAAACATATTTAACTTTATTTGGAATGGCAAACCAGATCAAGTTAAACAAGCATATTTATATAACGAACATGAGTTTGGAGGGTTAAAACTATTAAATATTAAGGCATTAAACCTCTCCCTTAAGGCCTCCATTGTACCGAAATTGTATATAAATCCAAACTGGTTTTCTAGCAAGCTACTAAGAGAGGCCCAGCCTATGTTTAAGAGTGGGCTCTTTGCCTTTTTGCAGATTAAAACCTTACATTTTCGGTGGATTGACAATGGGTACCTGTTTTAAAGTATCTTTCATTTTTAAATGAAGTCATACAGAGTTGGCTACAATTTCAATTTCATCCTCCAGAAAAGGCAGATCTAGTATTACAGCAAATAATATGTCTTAACTCCAATGTACTGATAGAGAAAAAACTAAATTTATTGGAAATTTGTTACAAGAAGGGTATAATATTTATGAAATACATTGTAAACAAGAACGGTAACATTGTCACACAAGCAATTAATAACAGTGTATGGAGGTGTATGCTCAATACAAAATTAGAACCAACTCATCGTGGCTCTGCCACAAAATTAATAACAGTGTATGGAGGTGTATGCTCAATACAAAATTAGAACCAACTCATCGTGGCTCTGCCACAAAATTAATAACAGTGTATGGAGGTGTATGCTCAATACAAAATTAGAACCAACTCATCGTGGCTCTGCCACAAAATTAATAACAGTGTATGGAGGTGTATGCTCAATACAAAATTAGAACCAACTCATCGTGGCTCTGCCACAAAATTAATAACAGTGTATGGAGGTGTATGCTCAATACAAAAATTAGAACCAACTCATCGTGGCTCTGCCACAAAATTAATAACAGTGTATGGAGGTGTATGCTCAATACAAAATTAGAACCAACTCATCGTGGCTCTGCCACAAAATTAATAACAGTGTATGGAGGTGTATGCTCAATACAAAATTAGAACCAACTCATCGTGGCTCTGCCACAAAATTAATAACAGTGTATGGAGGTGTATGCTCAATACAAAATTAGAACCAACTCATCGTGGCTCTGCCACAAAATTAATAACAGTGTATGGAGGTGTATGCTCAATACAAAATTAGAACCAACTCATCGTGGCTCTGCCACAAAATTAATAACAGTGTATGGAGGTGTATGCTCAATACAAAATTAGAACCAACTCATCGCGGCTCTGCCACAAAATTGGAAGAGACAATGACTTAAGGAAGAAATTAAAGAATCGGTCTGTCTGCCACCCATTAAATGTGGTCCTCTGTAGCTCAATTGGTAGAGCATGGCTCTTGTAACGCCTGGGTAGTGGGTTCGACCACCCATACGTAAAAAAATCTATGCACGCATGACTGTAAGTCGCTTTGGATAGAAGCGTCTGCTAAATGGCATATTATTATTACATCATAAATGGCTTAAAATGATTAGGATAAATCCCCCCAAAATGATCAGTTTCACTTAAAGTCAAAAGGTTTGACAGCAATACCGTATAAAATTAAAGTCAGTTGGGAACAGGTTCTTGATGTCCCAATACCTTGGCATCGGGTCTATGAACTGACATACAGTATAAAACAACAATTGGCACATCAATCCGTTCGTTTCAATTTAAACCTATTGTATAAAATACTTGCTACAGAAATAATGCTCAATATATGGAGCATTGAACAGTCAGTCTTGTGCAGTCTTTGGCATGAGGAAACAATCAATAGAACATATTTGCTGGGACTGTCCATCGGTGGCTCGCTTTTGGAGTCCATTTAAATTACAGGTTGTAATGCAACAAAATAGGAAAAACGCCAAGGGGGATTAATACTTTTGCAAGGCACTGTATGTCATTATATCAGGGTTCAGATGGACCTGCAAACGGTATTGTTAGGGGATCTGAAAAACCACGATCAGTCAATGGGAAATATCATTATACTCTTGGGTAAAGTATTTATTTTTAGGGCAATATTGGTAGAAATGTAATAAATAGGGAGGTTTAGGACCCTCATAAGACATCATAGTAAAATGGAGGGATGTATTGCAAAAGGAAATAGCAAAATGGCACTATACTTGGAAAGATGGGTTAATCTGTGGACATCGGAGAGATGGAGTTAAGATCAGAATGATTGGTGGATTGGCCGCTGTGGGCGAAAGTTCAGCACTTGAAGAAAGAGAAAATGTGGAATATATGTATAATTTATTTAACTACAGGTACCATAGATGTGAGCGAAAATAGCTGTAAGTAGTAGTAGAAGTATTGTTGTCCGTTAGTTTACTCCAATCAGGATAGGGATGGTAGGGTAGGAGGGAAAATGTATGGAGAAAATAAAAATAAGGAGGATTAGAAATGATGCAAACAATGAAATTGATAGAACTTACAATATATCTGCAATATTAAAGCTGATCTAACCCCCCCCATTAGGCATTATGGCTCAGTTGGTAGACCATGGCGCTTGCAATGCCAGGATTGTGGATTCAATACCCAGGGCCACCCATATGTAAAATGTGTGCACCCATGACTGTAAATAGCTTTCCATAAAAGTGTCTCTAAATTGCGCACATATTATTATTTTATGTTTTATTATTAAAACTGATGTAGTGATGGAGAAGACTGTTAGTCTTTCATTGTTATTTTTACATGCTAGTGCTGCCACCTGCTGGTGAAATAAAATATAATATCTCTAATGGGTCTCTTATGCTTGTCCTCACAGATCCCAGCGCACCCTACTACTGGCATTCTGGCCATCTACGTGGCCCTTAACTACTGTGACGTGGTCCACATCACTGGATTTGGCTACCCAGAGTCTAAGTACCTGAAGCACCCCATTCACTACTATGGCTACGACACCATGAAGTCTATGAAGGTGAGGGAGGAAGTTGACATGGGTTGCGTCCCAACAATATCTAATTTCTTCTGAAGTGTACACTCATTCACTACTTCCCACAAATCTAAAAGCATTGGATTGGTGGAGGAATGGGTCAGAGGAAGTTTCCACCATATTCCTTAAGCCAGTTATTTCCTTTCAAATCAGTGAAAGCAAGTGAAAGAGAGCACACTTTGGGAGGAAGGAGAGATAATTGGGATGTATCCCTTGGTCTATCAACAATCACTTGTCTTGTCTAAAACAATATGCAAAGTCACATATGAATGACATTGAATATGATATGTGGAGACACATCAAATTAAATGTGTTGATACAGAGGAGAGACGTTGGCGTTATCTGTTGTCATGAACAATTTCATACCACTTTGCATGGTCTGTAGACCTATTTGAAAATCAATTGATGTTGGAATTTCTGCTCTTCCTGACAGAATTCGTACCACAACCTCTCCCATGAGGCGAAAGCTCTGAAGCGACTAGAGGACTCTGGTGCTGTTGTAAACCTACACCCTCACTCTTGACCAAGGCAACACATATGTCATTTAGCAGAATCCTAAGCGATTGGCATTAGCATATATTTCCGTATGGGTGGCCCCAGCGGGAATCAAACCCACGATCCAGACTACTGTACCAACTGAGCCACACAGGATCACAGTGAAGGAAGAGAGTTGGGACACTGAAAAAGGACTTCCCTTACCTACACACCTGTATCACAATCTGATAAACATCCAACCTTTCCCCACCCCTCCTTTCATTTAAAGAACATTACTGCGATGAACTGCTTCACATTGCTCTCGAAGGCCCCGTACGCACTCAAGTTGTACAACTGATATACAACACATTTGACACAACTGCTTAGATACAATGGAGAGTTTGTCTGCAAACATTATTTTACACATCCATTGTGTGGTGTCTCCACAACCCTTGTGCAATTATTTGTAAATAAATTCAACCACAGTTTTGTTTCATCACAAAACCGGAGAGCATCTGTTCTGTGAAGTCCACAAAGCATATTGCATGTAACAAACCATTACATGACCTACAGCATGGTCAATCAAGTTAATGCGTCCGACATTTTCGGACTACTAAACAACTATTGATTTAGGACACCAGAGAGTTACCGCAAGTCGCAAAGAAAACATAGAGGCTCAGAATAAGTTAGAGGAAAAACAAAAAGAAATGGAGGAACTTATTCAAGAAAGATCAAGTGTAATATATTATAAAAAATTAAGCAAACTGGATGGATTTTCAACATAGAAATGCTACCAAAAATAATTAACTGAAATTGGTTACTTTAAGCATAAGTTTTCGTTTCAGTCACCTCCATCTCCTCTGACTGAAGCTAATTGAATGGATTTGTTTTCATTTTTAGCAGACGCTCTTATCCAGAGCGACTTACAGGAGCAATTAGGGTTAAGTGCCTTGCTCAATGGCACATCGACAGATTTTTCACCAAGTCGGCTTGGGGATTAGAACCAGCGACCTTTTGGTTACTGGCACAACGCTCTTAACCACTAAGCTACCTGCCGCCCCATCAATAGAATTTTACATTCTATTGATAATGTAAAATTAACAGCCATACAGAAAGACTCACGTGAAGGCGAAATTACAGAGGAACTTCTGGATGCAATTAAAGACTTTAAGTCCGGGAAAACTCCAGGGTTGGATGGCATACCAGTTGAGGTATACCAAACCTTTTTTGATATACTCAGAGGACCGTTATTAGCATGTTTTAACCACTCCTATGTAAATGGTAGATTATCAGACACTCAAGAAGGTCTGATTTCATTATTACTGAAGAAGGTCTGATTTCATATTACTGAAACAGGATACAAGTGGGAAATATAAAGATCCAGTCAATTTAAAAAATTGGAGGCCCCTTACACTTCAGTGTTGTGATGCAAAATGTATAGCGCATAGAATTAAAAAGGTATTGTCGGACATTATTCATTCTAATCAGACAGGTTTCTTACATGGACAATACATTGGAGATAATATAAGGCAAGTACTGGAAACAATAGAACACTATGAAAAATCTGGGAAACCAGGCCTGCTATTCATAGCTGACTTTGAAAAGGCTTTTGATAAAGTACGACTGGAGTTTATATATAAATGCCTGGAGCATTTCAATTTTGGAGAATCTCTTATAAAATGGGTTAAAATCGTGTATAGTAACCCTGGGTGTAAAATAGTAAATAATGGCTATTTCTTAGAAAGTTTTAAACTGTCAAGAGGAGGAAAATAAGGTTGTCAACTTTCGGCATATCTATTTATTATGATCATCAAAATGTTAGCTATTAAAATCAGATCCAACAATAATATCAAGGGATTAGAAAATATGTGGATATACTCGGTATACATATCCCAAAAGAAAGAAATTATCTCACGGCAATACATTTTATTTGAAAGTTAGCAAAAATAGATAAGATCTTGCTACCATGGAAAGGTAAATACCTGTCTATTTGTGGAAAATCACCCTGATTAACTCTTTAGTATTATCCCAGTTTACCTATTTGCTTATGGTCTTGCCTATGCCTAGCGAACAGTTTTTTTTTTTAATTATATGAAAAAAAAATATTCCATTTGATTTGGAATGGCAAGCCAGACAAAATTAAATGGGCCTATTTATATAAGGAATATGAATTCGGAGGACTGAAATTATTAAAGATTAAACCATTAGACCTATCACTAAAAGCTTCAGTCATACAAAGTTATACTTAAATCCGAACTGGTTCTCTAGCAAATTAGTAAGATTGTCTCACCCCATGTTCAAGAATGGCCTTTTTCCCTTTATTCAGATTACAACCTCTCACTTTCAGTTATTTGAAAAGGAAATCATGTCCCAAATATCACTATTTTGTGGTTAAACTCAAATATACTAATTGATTAAAAAAATGAAAAATAAAAATAAAAACAAGTTTTTAATAGGTATACATCTTTGTAAATTATATCATAGGTAGGACTGGTGGAGTTATGTCGCACATGCAGCTAACAAAAACAAATGGAAATGTCTGCTCTACCCAAAATTACAACCAAATAATTGTAGCATTACCGTTAAAATGGAAGGGGGAAAAAGTAAGGAACTTGTCTGTCTGCCCTCCATTAAAGACCATAATTGGCTAAAGAAAATGGTGATAAATAAAAAAGTATTTAAGGGCCAAAGGATTGACAGCCATCCCATATAGATTGCAAAATAGTTGGGAAGAGATTTTTTATGTACCGATTCCATGGCACATGGTTTATGAACTGATACGCAAAACGACAGCGTATTCAAAACTTAGAATTTTTCCATTTAAATGATTATTCAAAATTCTTGCTACCAATAGAATGTTATTTATATGGGGGATACAATCTTCCCAGCTCTGCAGATTTTGCTGCGAAAAGACAGAATCATTAGATCATTTGTTTTGGTACTGTCCATTTGTAGCTTGTTTTTGGTCACAAGTCCAGGAATGGCTGAAGGATTGCAATATTAACCTGGAGCTAACCCTGCAGATAGCACTACTGGGTGATCTGAAAAGTCATAGTCAATTGATAAATAATATAATAATACTTTTAGCAAAAAAAAATATTTTCAATTCACAATCTGTAGAAACAATGAAAATAGAAAGGTTCAGAACTTTTGTGAAACACCACAGTACAGTTGAAAAATATATGGCAAATAGAAATCCAATATGGATGGTGTTAAGCGACAGATGGGAGGGGTTGAATGGAGCTGAAGGTTGGGACTAATAACAACTAATAAGAACAAGATAACTAATGTAAAACATACTGTGTCCATAATAAGTATATAGGTTATAGGTTAAGAGCTTTTGTGAAAGAGCACAGTTTGAAAGATATGGCATATAGAAGCAAACCCGGATGGACATCATGAAAATGATCAGAGAGGTTGAGGGTAGAGGAAGTTCAGGAGTAAAAACAAAATAAATATAACTATTGTAAGATTGACTGTGTCCATAAAATGTATATAGTATGTATAAGCTGGATGTAGAGGCCTAAGCATTGTTGTTCACTATTTTACTCCAATTAGGGGAGGGGTGGTGGGGTTGGTAAGTAATAAAGGAAAATATATTTAAAAAAAGGATATGTATGTATGTATGTATGTACAGTGGGGAGAACAAGTATTTGATACACTGCCGATTTTGCAGGTTTTCCTACTTACAAAGCATGTAGAGGTCTGTAATTTTTATCATAGGTACACTTCAACTGTGAGAGACGGAATCTAAAACAAATATCCAGAAAATCACATTGTATGATTTTTAAGTAATTAATTTGCATTTTATTGCATGACGTAAGTATTTGATCACCTACCAACCAGTAAGAATTCCGGCTCTCACAGACCTGTTAGTTTTTCTTTAAGAAGCCCTCCTGTTCTCCACTCATTACCTGTATTAACTGCACCTGTTTGAACTCGTTACCTGTATAAAAGACACCTGTCCACACACTCAATCAAACAGACTCCAACCTCTCCACAATGGCCAAGACCAGAGAGCTGTGTAAGGACATCAGGGATAAAATTGTAGACCTGCACAAGGCTGGGATGGGCTACAGGACAATAGGCAAGCAGCTTGGTGAGAAGGCAACAACTGTTGGCGCAATTATTAGAAAATGGAAGAAGTTCAAGATGACGGTCAATCTCCCTCGGTCTGGGGCTCCATGCAAGATCTCACCTCGTGGGGCATCAATGATCATGAGGAAGGTGAGGGATCAGCCCAGAACTACATGGCAGGACCTGGTCAATGACCTGAAGAGAGCTGGGACCACAGTCTCAAAGAAAACCATTAGTAACACACTATGCCGTCATGGATTAAAATCCTGCAGCGCACGCAAGGTCCCCCTGCTCAAGCCAGCGCATGTCCAGGCCCGTCTGAAGTTTGCCAATGACCATCTGGATGATCCAGAGGAGGAATGGGAGAAGGTCATGTGGTCTGATGAGACAGAAATAGAGCTTTTTGGTCTAAACTCCACTCGCCATGTTTGGAGGAAGAAGAAGGATGAGTACAACCCCAAGAACACCATCCCAACCGTGAAGTATGGAGGTGGAAACATCATTCTTTGGGGATGCTTTTCTGCAAAGGGGACAGGACGACTGCACCGTATTGAGGGGAGGATGGATGGGGCCATGTATCGCGAGATCTTGGCCAACAACCTCCTTCCCTCAGTTAGAGAATTGAAGATGGGTCGTGGCTGGGTCTTCCAGCATGACAACGACCCGAAACACTCAGCCAGGGCAACTAAGGAGTGGCTCCGTAAGAAGCATCTCAAGGTTCTGGAGTAGCCTAGCCAGTCTCCAGACCTGAACCCAATAGAAAATCTTTGGAGGGAGCTGAAATTGACCCCGTAAGGCCAGCAGGCTAGTCTTTGTTTTAAATGTTTTAAATGTTTTATTTCTTATTTCTTACTTTTATTGGTGCGTGACTGTTATTGAAAGTTGTATTGTCAATCTTGTTTTGTATTTAACGCCACTTTAAATGTGTACATGACACTGCAACAAAATTTCCCCATGGGGACAATAAAGTAAGTAAGTAAGTAAGTAAGAAAGTCCGTATTGCCCAGCGACAGCCCCAAAACCTGAAGGATCTGGAGAAGGTCTGTATGGAGGAGTGGGCCAAAATCCCTGCTGCAGTGTGTGCAAACCTGGTCAAAACCTACAGGAAACGTATGATCTCTGTAACTGCTTTTCTGATGTATCAAATACTTATGTCATGCAATAAAATGCAAATTAATTACTTAAAAATCATACAATGTGATTTTCTGGATTTTTGTTTTAGATTCCGTCTCTCACAGTTGAAGTGTACCTATGATAAACATTACAGACCTCTACATGCTTTTTAAGTAGGAAAACCTGCAAAATCGGCAGTGTATCAAATACTTGTTCTCCCCACTGTATATGTGTATATACACTACCAGTCAAAAGTTTGGACACACCTACTCATTCAAGGGTTTTTCTTTATTTTTTACTATTTTCTACATTGTAGAATAATAGTGAAGACATCAAAACTATAAAATAACACATATGGAATCATGTAGTAATGAAAAAAGTGTTAAACAAATCAAAATATATTTTAGATTTTAGATTCTTCAAATAGCCACCCTTTGCCTTGATGACAGCTTTGCACACTGAAGGCATTCTCTCAACCAGCTTCATCTGGAATGCTTTTCCAACAGTTTTGAAGGAGTTCCTACATATGCTGAGCAGTTGTTGGCTGCTTTTCCTTCACTCTGCGGTCCAACTCATCCCAAACCATCTCAATTGGGTTGAGGTCGGGTGATTGTGGAGGCCAGGTCATCTGATGCAGCACTCCATCACTCTCCTTCTTGGTCAAATAGGCCTTACACAGCCTGGAGGTATGTTTTGAGGCATTGTCCTGTTGAAAAACAAATGATAGTCCCACTAAGCACAAACCAGATTGGATGGCGTATCGCTGCAGAATACTGTGGTAGCCATGCTGGTTAAGTGTGCCTTGAATTCTAAATAAATCACTGACAGTGTCACCAGCAAAGCACCCCCACACCATCACACCTCCTCCTCCATGCTTCACGGTGGGAAACACACATGCGGAGGTCAACCGTTCACCTACTCTGCGTCTCACAAAGACACGGTGGTTGGAACCAAAAATCTCAAATTTGGACTCATCAGACCAAAAGACAGATTTCCACCGGTCTAATGTCCATTGCTCATGTTTCTTGGACCAAGCAAGTCTCTTCTTCTTATTGGTGTCCTTTAGTAGTGGTTTCTTTGCAGCAATTAGACCATGAAGGCCTGATTCACACAGTCCCCTCTGAACAGTTGATGTTGAGATATGTCTGTTACTTGAACTTTGTGAAGCATTTATTTGGGCTGCAATTTCTGAGGCTGGTAACTCTAATGAACTTATCCTCTGCAGCAGAGGTAACTCTGGGTCTTCCTTTCCTGTGGCGGTCCTCATGAGAGCCAGTTTCATCATAGCGCTTGATGGTTTTTGCGACTGCACTTGAAGAAACTTTCGAAGTTCTTGAAATGTTCTGTATTGACTGACCTTAAAGTAATGATGGACTGTCATTTCTCTTTGCTTATTTGAGCTGTTCTTGCCATAATATGGACTTGGTCTTTTACCAAATAGGGCTATCTTCTGTATGCCACCCCGACCTTGTCACAACACAACTGATTGGCTCAAACGCATTAGGAAGGAAATAAATTCCACATATTAACTTTTAACAAGGCACACCTGTTAATTGAAATGCATTCCAGGTGACTACCTCATGAAGCTGGTTGAGAAAATGACAAAAGTGTGCAAAGCTGTGATCAAGGCAAAGGGCGGCTATTTGAAGAATCTCAAATATAAAATATATTTTGATTTATTTCAAACTTTTTTGGTTACTACATGTGTTATTTCATAGTTTTGATGTCGTCACCATTATTCTACAATGTAAAAAATTGTAAAAATAAAGAAAAACCCTTGAATGAGTAGGTGTGTCCAGTCTTTTGACTGGTAGTGTACATATTGAACTTCCATCCTCCCAGGCCAGATGCACAATGTATGAATTTATGGTTGGATCAGAATCACCGTTATAATCATTGGCCAGTACTTAGAATTAAAATGTCTAGAACATTGATATCCTATATTCTGAGAACATGGCAACCATGTTCTGTGTATGTTTGGTGGGATGTTGACGGAATATTTACCTAACCCACAGAACTGGACACATGAATGTTTTTGCCATGTTCTCATACAACTGCTACAGATTTCCAACACATTCCTCCCTGTCCTGTAGGTGACCTTTGCACATAGCATCCTATTGCTTTTCACTCTGGAAGTCTTTGTCCTATTTTGCAGTTCAAGTACATTTATTTAGGGCTGGATTCAATCCCTATCGACGAAGTATGGTGGAAGATCCGTGTTAAAATGTAAAGGTAGGCTAAGTTCCGATTGAGCCAAAATATGCAGCGTTTACCGTGAATGCAATCTCCGGGACCACGGAAACATTGCCTTTAATTGTCAATTGCGCTATAAAGCGAATGTTCAGCGCTACGGATTGAATATGGCCCATAATTATTCACATGGTAGAAAAAAATATAGTAGCGAAATTATGCTGCAATATAAGAAATTAATTTGAGAAAATACACCATAGCTGAAAAGAGGCTGTCACATTGATGACACGGACTGTCTGGAAGTTGGTCGTACCACCAGACCTGATTTGAGCTGGATCTTTTTGGCTGTGGTGGTCGCCAGGTCTTTGGCACTACAGCAGGCTGTGTTGGTCTCATAGATGTTGTGGAAGCTGTTGTAGTCCACTTCATAGAAGCCCTTCTCCAGGGAGAGGACTGGTGTGAAGCGATACCCCCACAGCATCTCAGTGTCCAAATAGGAGCTCCGAGCTTGACATGTCATTCCTATAAAAGATTGGAGAGATTTATTCGATTTTTTATAATATTAATATCCTTATTTTTTTGCACTCCAAATACATACGAACAACATCTTACAGACACACACAGACAATGACTGCATCTCATCTGCTCAGACCCGCATGCTCACACCCCCACCCCTGGTGCCAGCATTACTGTTTGCCACTTCGCCTTTAATTGTACAAATTTGCTTTTCTCGGTCGCCCATCCTATTTCAATATTTCAATAATAAACCATTAGATTTTTCCATTGTGTCAATGATGGCGGATTGATTAACTTCCAAGTTTTTAATATAGGTTTTTTCAATGTGAGTGTTGAGAAGAGAATCGTTCAGCCCATTGGGTATCTCACTACACCCTCATATTCCATGTTTTGAAATATGCAGACAGACGGATTAAAAGTACTGTAAGATTACATTGTAATACTTCTGACAGCCAACTTTCTAGCTCTGCCCACAATTTACAGACTTTATAGCATTCCCAGAAAGCGTGGATTATTGAGTCATTATTAGTTTTACACTTGAGACATGACTCTGGCGTTGTGCTGTAGACATAGCCGCGGGAAGTAGGGGTGCTGCAGCACCCCCTGAAAAAGCAAAAATAAATACAATTATAATAATAATATTTCACAAAGAGCCTTTACCAAATTCTCAGCAATTCTCTCCCTTAGAGACCCCCAGCCATTCCAGAGCTAGCACACCTGATTCAACTTGTTCATAAACACAATAATAAAACCTATGGAATTTTTACAAAATAATATGGCTATTAAACCAGAATAAAAAAAACCTGTATCGTTCTACAATGAACCTTTTGAGATTGAGAAAGGTTCTTTATAGAGCCATTTTTATTTTTTTATTTTTTTATTTAACCTTTATTTAACTAGGCAAGTCAGTTAAGAACAAATTCTTATTTTCAATGACAGCCTACCAAGACGCAAAAGGCCTCCTGCGGGGACAGGGTCTGGGATATTTTTTTGAAATGTAGGACAAAACATACATCACGACAAGAGAGACACCACAACACTACATAAAGAGAGACCTAAAACAACAACACAGCATGGCAGCAACACATGACAACACAGCACGGTAGCGACACATGGCAGCGGGACAAATATGGTACAAATGTTGTTGGGCACAGACAACAGCACAAAGGGCAAAAAGGTAGAGACAGCAATACATCACGCAGCCACAAGTGTCAGTAAGAGTGTCCATGATTGAGTTTTTGAATGTAGAGATGGAGCTAAAACTGTCCAGTTTTGAGTGTTTTTTGCAGCTAATGAACATTAGTCAGACCAAACAAAAACCATTTCTCCTTCGATAAAACAAGAACAAGCAGCAAATGAAGAGTTTCATTCCAAAACGCTATATATCAATTTTCAGAAATATTGGTAAATTAGCTTTTATTGTTCAAAGAAATTATGAAAGAGATTGGTGTTTTTTCACAATCCAATCATGTTTTTATTTTATTTTATTTTTTCAATTCAATACAGTAGTGTGAAATCTGTATGTTAAACATTTACATTTTACATTTTAGTCATGTAGTAGATGCTCTTATCCAGAGCGAGTTACAGTGAGTGCATTCATCTTAAGATAGACCTTAGACTTGATCTTGTTAATTCCTGCGTCTGCGTCCTGCCTCTTCGTATACTCAATACTCGTCACAGCAACGTTGATACCTGGTATTTCAAATGTCACCACAGTCAATAGCCAGAAGAAATTGTCTGGAAGCGTTGCCCCATATTATAGAAACACATTAGAATTTACAGAGAGAGAGTTGCAATGTTGTATTGATCAGTTTTAGTGGAACAATGGTTTTTGGGAAACAGCTTGCCAGGGATTTAATAATAGTGATCAGGCCTAGTACCAATGTATAGTATATTGTTTAAGGGACCAGTCTCAACGTGCAGAGGATGGCGCAATATGCTCTCCTTCTCTCTTAAGTATCACTTCTAAATGTGGGTGTCTGTTTGCTTTGCATGTAGAGCTATATAATTCTAATTGCATGTGGCTGTGCTTTCATGCCTCTTCCACTTACTCATTCTTGTTTATCTTTTGCAACATTTGTCAGGGCCATTACCTTTGAAATGTACAATATTCTATTATAAGAGATTTGTATTTGATCATTTGTGCCCTAATCTAATTTCAGCTTCTTCCACGTCAGCTGTCCTATTTGAATTGCAAAACAAATGCCCTTTATCTGGTTTTGAGCAATCGTCTCCGTCTAGGTTTGAGCAATTTAGTTTATATGGAAAGCACACAACTGTGATACGGAGAGTCAATGGTGGCATTTCTGATAAGGGGGTTTAACTACAATGCAGTTAGTATTAGGGCCAAAATAGTTGTCTGGATAGAGCTGTAACAAGACTACATCTGGCCATAACGATTTACCATCTGATTTTACTGACTGCAAATACTTATTGACAATCATACTGTAGGTGGGTGTAGCTGCTGCAGTCAGGGGAAAGGATTACACAAAGTGCATAACGGCTGTATTTGGTTTGCTATATAGGAGGAGGGCTATCAATATCCACCATGATACAGATAGAGATGGAGGTCACAACATTCCGGGTGCTCCTGGGGCGTATGCTTCACTTTAGGATTGGACACATGCATGCTCGCATGCACACACACACACACACACGGATTGCCTGACAACCAGTCAAAACACAAAGGGACAATCACTACCCACTTTATATTTGCAAATACAGTGTAATACAGTCCATTATTACTATGCATACTACCTCTCTTGACTTGACTCTTTAGGGGTTCAAGCCAGCGAAGGTGGGTGAAAATCTATTGTATTTGTTGGCATTCATTATTATTTGGGTTCTTCCGTCCATTTCGTGTAACAATTTGAATTCCTGTGAGATAATAAGGCCCAGGAGGGTGCAACTTTGCAAGATGGCCAAGGGCCAAGGGCCACACCATCTCATGCAATGCCATGCCAATTGGCCACATGGTGGCGCAATAACAACCGATTGAAAATGCTAACTTTTGAAGGTCACGCCCCTCACCCTGTGTGACGTATATACTTTGTATCCCTCATTTACTCAAGTGTTTCCTTTATTTTGGCAGTTACCTGCACATCTCAGTTGTGCTGAGCAGAACACCAATGCACAGGGTTAGCCTCCACCCAGTGTCACAAAGTTGAACTGAAATTCAAGGTAAACTATAAGCAACTAATCGTACATGGCATCTATAAACCAAGTTCTCCAGGATAGCATCTCAAACAACATGGACGCTACTGACCAATAAACTTTCAAATGGGCATGGTCTAGCACATAAATGCATATAACTCTGACACGGATATTCGTATTGGTAAAAAACTTAGTACATATGTTCCAAACACTGTCAAGACGCAACATTTTATTCTAAAATGGATTAAATACTCCCCCCCCCTCATCAATCTACACACAATACCCCATTATGGCAAAGCAAAAACAGGTTTTTAGAATTTTTTGCTAATTTATGAAAAATAAACTATCACATTTACATAAGTATTCAGACCCTTTACTCAGTACTTTGTTGAAGCACCTTTGGCAGCGATTACAGCCTTGAGTCTTCTTGAGTATGACGCTACAAGCTTGGCACACCTGTATTTGGAGAGTTTCTCCCATTCTTCACTGCAGATCCTCTCAAGCTCTGTCAGGTTCGATGGGGAGTGTCGCTGCACAGCTATTTTCAGGTCTCTCCAGAGATGTTTGATCGGGTTCAAGTCTGGGCTCTGGCTGGGCAACTCAAGCACATTCAGAGACTTGTCCCAAAGCTACTCCTGCATTGTCTTGGCTGTGCGCTTAGGGTCGTTGTCCTGTTGGAAGGTGAACCTTCGCCCCAGTCTGAGGTCCTGAGCGCTCTGGAGCAGGTTTTCATCAAGGATCTCTCTGTACTTTTCTCCGTTCCTCTCTCCCTCGATCCGGACTAGTCTCCCAGTCCCTGCCGCTGAAAAACATCCCCACAGTATGACGCTGCCACTAACATGCTTCACCGTAGGGATGGTGCCAGGTTTCCGCCAGACGTGACGCTTGGCATTCAGGCCAAAGAGTTCAATCTTGGTTTCATCAGACCAGAGAATCTGGTTTCTCATGGTCTCAATCTGGCTTCTCAATTTTTCCCCTAACCCATCTGTCTATCTCCTCATTTGAATTCCATGCTGTCACAGTCACTTGCCCATTTAAGCTTAATATCCTTGTCATCTATCCCTTGCCCTCCAGGTTCCCTTGGAGAGTTCATCAATGAGCTTGACGCCTTGATAAGTTCCTTTCCTGAGGATGGCTCACCCCTCACAGTTTTGGGGGATTTCAACCTCCCTATGTCCACATTTGACTCATTTCTCTCTGCCTCCTTCTTTCCACTCCTCTCCTCTTTTGACCTCACCCTCTCACCGTCCCCCCCTACTCACAAGGCAGGCAATACGCTTGACCTCATCTTTACTAGATGCTGCTCTTCTACTAATCTCACTGCAACTCCCCTCCATGTCTCCGACCACTACTTTGTTTCCTTTTCTCTCTCGCTCTCCTCCCACACTACTCACTCTGCCCCTACACAGATGGTAATGCGCCGCCGCAACCTTCGCTCTCTCTCTCCCACTACTCTCTCCTCTTCCATCCTATCATCTCTTCCCTCTGCTCAATCCTTCTCCCTCCAATCTCCTGATTCTGCCTCCTCAACCCTCCTCTCCTCCCTTTCTGCATCCTTTGACTCTCTGTGTCCCCTATCCTCCCGGCCGGCTCGGTCCTCCCCCTCCAGCTCCGTGGCTTGATGACTCATTGCGAGCTCACAGAACAGAGCTCCGGGCAGCGGAGCGGGAAATGGAAGAAAACTAAACTCCCTGCCGACCTGGCATCTTTTCACTCCCTCCTCTCTACATTTTCTTCATCTGTTTCTGCTGCTAAGGCCACTTTCTACCACTCTAAATTCCAAGCATCTGCCTCTAACCCTAGGAAGCTCTTTTGCCACATTTTCCTCCCTGCTGAATCCCCCCTCCCTCCTCTCTCTGTGGATGACTTCGTCAACCACTTTGAAAAGAAGGTTGACGACATTCGATCCTCGTTTGTTAAGTCTAATGACACTGCTGGTCCTACTCACACTGCCTTACCCTATGCTTTGACTTCTTTCTCCCCTCTCTCTCCAGATAAAATCCTGCGACTTGTGACTGCAGGCCGCCCAACAACCTGCCCGCTTGACCCCATCCCCTCCTCTCTTCTCCAGACCATCTCCGGTGACCTTCTCCCCTACCTCACCTCGCTGATCAACTCATCCTTGACCGCTGGCCATGTCCCTTCCGTCTTCAAGAGAGCGAGAGTTGCTCCCCTTCTCAAAAAACCAACACTCGATCCCACTGATGTCAACAACTACAGACCAGTATCCCTTCTTTCTTTTCTCTCCAAAACTATTGAGCGAGCCGTCTTTAGCCAACTCTCTTGCTATCTCTCTCAGAATGACCTTCTTGATCCAAACCAGTCAGGTTTCAGGACTGGTCATTCAACTGAGACTGCTCTTCTCTGTGTCACGGAGGCTCTCCGCACTGCTAAAGCTAACTCTCTCTCCTCTGCTCTTGTCCTTCTAGACCTGTCTGCTGCCTTTGATACTGTGAACCATCAGATCCTCCTATCCACCCTCTCCGAGCTGGGCATCTCCGGCGCGGCTCACTCCTGGATTGCGTCCTACCTGACCGGTCGCTCCTACCAAGTGGCGTGGCGAGAAGCTGTCTCCGCACCACGTGCTCTCACCACTGGTGTCCCCCAGGGCTCAGTTCTAGGCCCTCTCCTTTTCTCCCTATACACCAAGTCACTTGGCTCTGTCATATCCTCACATGGCCTCTCCTATCATTGCTACGCTGACGATACACAACTAATCTTCTCCTTTCCCCCTTCTGATAACCAGGTGGCGAATCGCATCTCTGCATGTCTGGCAGACATATCAGTATGGATGACGGATCACCACCTCAAGCTGAACCCTGGCAAGACGGAGCTGCTCTTCCTCCCGGGAAGGACTGCCCGTTCCATGATCTCGCCATCACGGTTGACAACTCCGCTGTGTCCTCCTCCCAGAGTGCGAAGAGCCTAGGCGTGACCCTGGACAACACCCTGTCGTTCTCCGCCAACATCAAGGCGGTGACCCGCTCCTGCAGGTTCATGCTCTACAACATTCGGAGAGTACGACCCTGCCTTACACAGGAAGCGGCACAGGTCCTAATCCAGGCACTCGTCATCTCCCGTCTGGACTACTGCAACTCGCTGTTGGCTGGCCTCCCTGCCTGTGCCATTAAACCCCTACAACTCATCCAGAATGCCGCAGCCCGTCTGGTGTTCAACCTTCCCAAGTTCTCTCACGTCACCCCCCTCCTCCGCACACTCCACTGGCTTCCAGTTGAAGCTCGCATCCGCTACAAGACCATGGTGCTTGCCTATGGAGCAGTGAGGGGAACGGCACCTCTGTACCTTCGGGCTCTGATCAGTCCCTACACCCAAACGAGGGCATTGCGTTCATCCACCTCTGGCCTGCTGGCTCCCTTCCTCTGCGGAAGCATAGTTCCCGCTCAGCCCAGTCAAAACTGTTCGCTGCTCTGGCACCCCAATGGTGGAACAAGCTCCCTCACGACGCCAGGACAGCGGAGTCACTCACCACCTTCCGGAGACATTTGAAACCCCACCTCTTTAAGGAATACCTGGGATAGGATAAAGTAATCCTTCTACCCCCCCAAAAAAAAAAATTGTAAAGTGGTTATCCCACTGGCTATAGGGTGAACGCACCAATTTGTGAGTCGCTCTGGCTAAGAGCGTCTGCTAAATGACGTTAATGTGCCCTTGAGCAAGGCACTTAACCCTAATTGCTCCTGTAAGTCGCTCTGGATAAGAGCGTCTGCTAAATGACTAAAATGTAAATGGTCTAAGATTCCTTTGGGTGCCTTTTGGCAAACTCAAACAGGGCTGTCATGTGCCTTTTACTGAGGGGTGGCTTCCGTCTGGCCACTCTACCATACAGGCCTGATTGGTGGAGTGCTGCAGAGATGGTTGTCCTTCTATTTCTCCCATCTCCACAGAGGAACTCTGGAGCTCTGTTAGAGTGACTATCAGGTTCTTGGTCACCTCCCTGACCAAGGCCTTTCTCCCCCGATTGCTCAGTTTGGGCGGGCGGCCAGCTCTAGGAAGAGTCTTGGTGGTTCCAAACTTCTTCCATTTAAATATGATGGCCACTGTGTTATTGGGGACCTTCAATGCTGCAGAAATGTTTTGGTACCCTTCCCCAGATCTGTGCCTCGACACAATCCTGTCTCGGAGCTCTACAGACAATTCCTTCGACCTCATGGCTTGGTTTTTGCTCTGACATGCACTGTCAACTGTGGGACCGTATATAGACAGGTGTGTGCCTTTCCAAATCATGTCCACTCAATTGAATTTACCACCAGTGGACTCCAATCAAGTTGTAGAAACATCTCAAGGATGATCAATGGAAACAGGATGCACCTGAGCTCAATTTTGAGTCTCGTAGCAAAGGGTCTGAATACTTACGTAAATAAGGTATGTGTTTTTTATTTTTAATAAATGTGCAAAAAAAAAAAAACTGTTTTAGCTTTGTCATTATGGGGTATTGTGTGTAGATTTACTAAATGTATTTATTTTTTCATCAATTTTAGGATAAGGCTGTAACGTAACAAAATGTGGAAAAAGTCAGGGGGTCTGAATACTTTCCGAATGCACTGTATGTAACAGTACCAGTCAAAAGTTTGGACACACCTACTCATTCAAGGGTTTTTCTTTATTTTTACTATTTTCTATATTGTAGAATAATAGTGAAGACATCAAAACTATGAAATGACACATATGGAATCATGTAGTAAACAAAAAAGTGTTAAACAAATTAATTGAAATGCATTCCAGGTGACTATCTCATGAAGCTGGTTGAGAAAATGCCAAGAGTGTGCAAAGCTGTCATCAAGGCAAAGGGTGGCTACTTTGAAGAATCTCAAATATAAAATACATTTTGATTTGTTTAACCTCTACGGGATCGGTGTCCCGTATACGGGACGGTTGAGCGAATGTGCGCTAATGTGATTAGCATGACTGTTGTAAGTAACAGCAAACATTCCAGGACATAGACATGTCTTATATGGGCAGAAATCTTAAATTCTTGTTAATCTAACTGCACTGTCCAATTTGCAGTAGCTATTACAGTGAAAAAATACCATGTTATTGTTTGAGGAGAGTGTGCAACAACAAAAAAATTATCACGGCAACTGGTTTGATACATTCACCTCTGAAGGTAAATAATGTACTTACATTCAGTAATCTTGCTCTGATTTGTCATCCTAAGGGTCCCAGAGATAAAAATCAATTTTTATATTCAAATGTAGGAACTGGGTTCTACAGTTTGAACCCCTGCTGTCTCTGGCTCCACACCCACCCCGCCGGGCCATCTAGATGTGTGAAAGTTAGTGTATAAGCTAATGATCCATCATGTTTGACATTTCTGGGAGTGCATATCCTTGCTTCAGGTCCTGAGCTACAGGCAGTTAGATATGGGTATGTCATTATAGGCGAAGATTGAAAAAAAGGGTCAGATCCTTAAGAGGTTAACAATTTTTTGATTACTACATGATTCCATATGTGTTATTTCATAGTTTTGATGTCTTCACTATTATTCTAAAATGTAGAAAATAGTCAAAATAAAGAAAAACCCTGCAATGAGTAGGTGAGTCCAAACTTTTTTACTGGTACTGTATATAATACCAGTTAAAACATTAGATTTTTATTTGAAATTAAGCCTACAACTGGACGAAAAAAACATGCCCAATGGAGAATCTCCATTGAAAGTGCTTTTTAGTCAGGAGACAGGAGTGGTTTTAATACAGTATGTGTCCGGAAAACCAGCTCCTAAAGGCAATCATTTGTATATATTACATTTCTATTACCAGGTAGGCTTGTGGTCCCGGATATCACTCAAACATTTACATTTACGTCATTTAGCAGACGCTCTTATCCAGAGCGACTTACAAATAGGTGCATTCACCTTATAGCCAGTGGGATAACCACTTTACACATTTTTTTATTTTTATTTATTTTATATTTTTCATTATTTTTGTAGTATTTATTTTGTATTTTTTAAATGTGTTTTTTGTTTTGTTTTTTATATATATATATATATATATATATATATATATTTTTTTTTTTGGGGGGGTGGGTTGGGGTAAGGGGGGTAGAAGAATGACTTTATCCTATCCCAGGTATTCCTTAAAGAGGTGGGGTTTCAAATGTCTCCGGAAGGTGGTGAGTGACTCCGCTGTCCTGGCGTCGTGAGGGAGCTTGTTCCACCATTGGGGTGCCAGAGCAGCGAACAGTTTTGACTGGGCTGAGCGGGAACTATGCTTCCGCAGAGGTAGGGGAGCCAGCAGGCCAGAGGTGGATGAACGCAATGCCCTCGTTTGGGTGTAGGGACTGATCAGAGCCTGAAGGTACGGAGGTGCCGTTCCCTCACAGCTCCGTGAGGCAAGCACCATGGTCTTGTAGCAGATGCGTGCTTCAACTGGAAGACAGTGGAGTGTGTGGAGGAGCGGGGTGACGTGAGAGAACTTGGGAAGGTTGAACACCAGACGGGCTGCGGCATTCTGGATGAGTTGTAGGGGTTTAATGGCACAGGCAGGGAGCCCAGCCAACAGCGAGTTGCAGTAATCCAGACGGGAGATGACAAGTGCCTGGATTAGGACCTGTGCCGCTTCCTGTGTAAGGCAGGGTCGTACTCTCCGAATGTTGTAGAGCATGAACCTACAGGATCGGGTCACCGCCTTGATGTTAGCGGAGAACGACAGGGTGTTGTCCAGGGTCACGCCAAGGCTCTTCGCACTCTGGGAGGAGTACACATCCAACAGAGCTCAGTGTGTGTGTCTGGTCATTGGACAAAATCTGTAACCGGGTAGATTGAGGAACTGAATATCATTAAAACAATACCATCATTTTGGTTTATTCTAGGCTAACAAGGATTGTGACTATGCCTTTCTTCCTTTTATAACACATTTGAATGTGATTTCTTTGGCTGCAATTCACAGATCAAATGTTAGTATTCATTTGTGATTCACTCCAGTGCAGAATTCAAAATACACACATTATAAAAGTCACAAATGCATACATTGAACTAGTTAGCTATTGTGTTTTGCTCAAATTACATTCAACAGAGCATGGCAGCTTAAGTCCAGAGGACTGCCTCAAGCATCACACACAAGGCTATATATTTGTGGTTCTTACCTTTTGGTTCCAGTGGAAGTAACTTAACTTCCCAAGCAGCTACCAAGGCATCACTCAACTCTTATTCGGGCTCCAGTGCTTCCAACCAGCTGCAGTCATCCTTACCAATGGAGATATAAAGATAGAGATTTGGCCCAGTAGATGCAGAATGACCTGATCAATTTATGAATCAGGTAGGCAGTGGAATGCAAGTGGGGGATTAGGCATCAGAAATAGAGAGGATGAAGAACAGGGAATCTTTTTTTGACCCAGAAATAACATTTGATCTAACAGATAATACCTCTACACCAGGGGAATGAAGGGGGATAATTTCCTCAAATTTTACACATTAACCCAAAACTGGAGGTGAAAACTCATATACAGTGAGGGAAAAAAGTATTTGATCCCCTGCTGATTTTGTACGTTTGCCCACTGACAAAGAAATGATCAGTCTATAATTTTAATGGTAGGTTTATTTGAACAGTGAGAGACAGAATAACAACAAAAAATCCAGAAAAACGCATTTAAAAAATGTTATAAATTGATTTGCATTTTAATGAGGGAAATAAATATTTGACCCCCCCTCAATCAGAAAGATTTCTGGCTTCCAGGTGTCTTTTATACAGGAAACGAGCTGAGATTAGGAGCACACTCTTAAAGGGAGTGCTCCTAATCTCAGCTTGTTACCTGTATAAAAGACACCTGTCCACAGAAGCAATCAATCAATCAGATTCCAAACTCTCCACCATGGCCAAGACCAAAGAGCTCTCCAAGGATGTCAGGGACAAGATTGTAGACCTACACAAGGCTGGAATGGGCTACAAGACCATCGCCAAGCAGCTTGGTGAGAAAGTGACAACAGTTGGTGCGATTATTCGCAAATGGAAGAAACACAAAAGAACTGTCAATCTCCCTCGGCCTGGGGCTCCATGCAAGATCTCACCTCGTGGAGTTGCAATGATCATGAGAACGGTGAGGAATCAGCCCAGAACTACACGGGAGGATATTGTCAATGATCTCAAGGCAGCTGGGACCATAGTCACCAAGAAAACAATTGGTAACACACTAGGCCGTGAAGGACTGAAATCCTGCAGCGCCCGCAAGGTCCCCCTGCTCAAGAAAGCACATATACAGGCCCGTCTTTGCCAATGAACATCTGAATGATTCAGAGGAGAACTGCGTGAAAGTGTTGTGGTCAGATGAGACCAAAATTGAGCTCTTTGGCATCAACTCAACTCGCCGTGTTTGGAGGAGGAGGAATGCTGCCTATGTCCCCAAGAACACCATCCCCACCGTCAAACATGGAGGTGGAAACATTATGCTTTGGGGGTGTTTTTCTGCTAAGGGGACAGGACAACTTCACCGCATCAAAGGGACGATAGACGGGGCAATGTACCATCAAATCTTAGGTGAGAACCTCCTTCCCTCAGCCAGGGCATTGAAAATGGGTTGTGGATGGGTATTCCAGCATGACAATGACCCAAAACACACGGCCAAGGCAACAAAGGAGTGGCTCAAGAAGAAGGACATTAAGGTCCTGGAGTGGCCTAGCCAGTCTCCAGACCTTAATCCCATAGAAAATCTGTGGAGGGAGCTGAAGGTTCAAGTTGCCAAACGTCAGCCTCGAAACCTTAATGACTTGGAGAAGATCTGCAAAGAGGAGTGGAACAAAATCCCTCCTGAGATGTGTGCAAACCTGGAGGCCAACTACAAGAATTGTCTGACCTCTGTGATTGCCAACAAGGGTTTTTCCACCAAGTACTAAGTCATGTTTTGCAGAGGGGTCAAATACTTATTTCCCTCATTAAAATGCAAATCAATTTATAACATTTTTGACATGCGTTTTTCTGGATTTTGTTGTTGTTATTCTGTCTCTCACTGTTCAAATAAACCTACCATTAAAATTATAGACTGATCATGTCTTTGTCAGTGGGCAAACATACAAAATCAGCAGGGGATAAAATACTTTTTTCCCTCACTGTAGATGAAGAGGCTCCAGTACACTACAGCAAAAACAATGAGGGCAACCAAATGTAAAGGTAGGGTAGTAATTTCGACTGCTAATGCACATTTTGGCGACAAGATATGGAAGTGGGGTGTTCATTTGGTTAGGTAGGGTGAACAGCATAGGGTACAGATCAGTGGAGGCTCCTCAGAGGAGGAAGGGGAGGACCATCCTCCTCAGTGAATTTCATAAAATTAAAAATGGTAAAACAATGAAGGTCTACTGTAGCCTCAACAGCACTCTGTAGGGTAGCACCATGGTGTAGCCGGAGGACAGCTAGCTTCCGTCCTAGGAGGCTCTTCGTTCTCAACCCCTTCCATAGACTTACACAGTAATTATGACAACTTCCGGAGGACGTCCTCCAACCTATCAGAGCTCTTGCAGCATGAACTGACATGTTGTCCACCCAATCAAAGGATCGGATAATTAATATAGTACTGAAAGCATAAGCTACAGCTAGCTATACTTATTTTTCACCATAATTTGCAAATAAATTCATTAAAAATTCTACAATGTGATTTTCTGGATTTTTTTTTCTCATTTTGTCTGTCATAGTTGACGTGTACCTATGATGAAAATGACAGGCCTCTCTCATCTTTTTAAGTGGGAGAACTTGCACAATTGGTGGCTGACTAAATACTTTTTTTCCCACTGTATATTAGCCCACACAGCTACAAGGATGCATTTTCATGCTAGGTTTATGACATCATATTGAAGCTTATAGAGACCCCAACTGATGTATAGAACAATCTTAAAATTATATACTTTGGTTTAGATACAAGCATCATGAAACCTCTAACACAATAAATTCATTTGACTTGGTGAAAATCAGTTTTTTTTGGCCTAACTTGCTTACCACTCTTCCCATCTGGTTTTTTCCTTCACAAACTTCATCAAATGATAACCTCTTCCTGAATATTTGGTCAATTGATACATTTTGTGTATGGTTTCGTAGAAACAAGGGTGGCTCAACTTACCCCTACAGGTTTCTGTGAAGTCTATAAAACTGTCACAGGTGAAGTGCAATGTTTCAAAGCTAGTCCCATTCAGTAGCAAATCTTCATTGTTGCAACTGTTAGAGCCACAGAGATATCTATATCTATGGGTAGAGCTGCCTTGGTCTCTGTAGTTTCAACAAGTTATTATTTTTACTTATGATGTAATTGTTTACAGTGGCACATTCAATCAGAATTTTATTTCATATATTAATATAAGTAATTGTATGTATATAGCAAAACTGTCCTTGAGATGTAGTCGGCATTATAGCTTATAACAGCTCATAAAAATAATAGTTAAATTGTAAAACAGACTTTTTAACACAGCCAGCCAGGTTTTAATAATATAGTGAAATGTGTATGTTCATGACATTCAGCAAACTTTAAGCAAACACCAAAGTAGCAAGTTTCTATCATATGAAGGGATTGTAATCAAATTTGTTTAAATGAAAATGTGATACAGAAGAAAAAGATTCCTGGTGCACTATTTCAATATGAAGCATGGTGTAATTGTAAGACATTATATTTAACATACTCTCAAATCTGTTTGCAAAATACAGACTTTTACAGGGCAGTATCATGTTTAAATCTATTTGGTAAAAGCAAATAAATAAATGATCTAGGGCATTTCTCAGTAATGCTTCTGTAAACCAAAGAAACAGGTGCGTGTGGTCAGGTGTTGCGTAAATCTGCGAACTGAGGTTACATGCCCCAATTTTATGAAAATGAAAGTATTTTGAACATGTATTTAAACACAGATCTAAAAATCTACTTCAAAATAATGTAAGACAGTACCATACACTTGATGGTAGAGCTACAATCATAGGAAACAAGTGTTGGACTGAATAGGGTCCCTAAACCAAATGATACTGTACCTTCCTAGACGAGTCTGCAGTATTTAAAGAACAATTGAGAAGAAAAGACTTCAATATGTAATGTTTTTGTATTTTTTTCTCCCTACTCCATTGACTCTAATGGTTTCAGCTTGAGACATCTCTGTCCCGTTTTGAGGGGGAGGGGCTGCTGGGGACCAGCGAAAGAAAAGGGGAAACATGATTGAAGGATTTCTTTGTGTGGGCCTTGTCGCAAAGCCCACATGTTCTGAGGGAAGTTGAAAACTAAAAGAGCATGGATGCTGCAGTGGTCACGTTGTCCCATCTTCAATCGGTTTACCTTCTGCCTGTCATAGTTATTGTGTGATTTCTGGCGAACTGTGCGGCCACTGAATCTAGAATATTCCATTTCTGGAGTTGAGCCTTCACGTGTGGTGGTGGAGACCATGTACAATGGACCACCATGTCAGGGGGAGCCACAGCTAACCACGACACCCTGGCTGGGGATGGAGTGAGTGGCTGTACTGGGGACTCAGGAGGAGAGTTTGGTGGGGTGTTGACAGGGATAAAATAGTGATGCACTCTCGGAACATTCCGACCTGCCTCTCTTGTCTGTCTGTATGAGGGCAGTGTACACCATGGCATGTGGCTGGGATTAGGACATTTCACTGTGGATTAAAACATTTGCAACGCCTTCATGGCAACTTGCTTGGAGAAGGAGTTCACAAACTGATCCTGTCTCTGCAGTTTGGCCGATTGGTTTCACTTAGCAGGTACGTGAAGTGTATTTTCCACTGATTAGATAGACAGACTAACAGTGTGACAGTGATCTATTTCTTAAGTGGTATAGGACATTTTATAAAGTGCAAAGTTTTTGTTTGCTGAATAGGAGATTGTGAAAAAAGGCTGTTGTCTTTTAAGGGCAGAAATTGTGTTGCCTCATTGAGTTTTATTAGTACAAATGTACTAATACCACTTTGTAGGGTGGCTAACTGTGAAAATGTAACTTTTATCAACAATTTTATCTCCTAAAGTACTGAAAACAGTTACAATAGAACATAAAATGTTGTGTTTTCAGAAAGTATTCAGACCCCTTGACTTTTTTCACATTTTGTTAAATTACAGCCTTATTCTAAAATGGATAAAATAAAATAAATGAAATATTACATTTACATAAGTATTCAGACCCTTTACTCAGTACTTTGTTGAAGCACCTTTGGCAGTGATTACAGCCTCGAGTCTTCTTGGGTATGACGCTATAAGCTTGGCACACCTGTATTTGGGGAGTTTCTCTGCAGATCCTCTCAAGCTATGTCAGGTTGGATGGGGAGTGTCGCTGCACAGCTATTTTCAGTTCTCTCCAGAGATGTTCGGGCTCTGGCTGGGCCGCTCAAGGACATTCAGAGACTTGTCCCAAAGCCACTCCTGCGTTGTCTTGGCTGTGTGCTTAGGGTTGTTTTCCTGTTGGAAGGTGAACCTTCGTCTCAGTCTGAGGTCGTGAGCGCTCTGGAGCAGGTTTTGATCAAGGATCTCTCTGTACTTTGCTCCGTTCATCTTTCCCTCGATCCCGACTAGTCTCCCAGTCCCTGCCGCTGAAAAACATCCCCACAGCATGATGCTATCACCCCCATGCTTCACCGAAGGGATGGTGCCATGTTTCCTCCAGACGTGATGCTTGGTATTCAGACCAAAGAGTTCAATCTTGGTTTCATCAGACCAGAGAATCTTGTTTATCATGGTCTGAGAGTCCTTTAGGTGCTTTTTGGCAAACTCCAAGCGGGCTGTCATGTGCCTTTTACTGAGGAGTGGCTTCCATCTGGCCACTCTACCATAAAGGCCTGACTGGTGGAGTGCTGCAGAGATGGTTGTCCTTCTGGAAGGTTCTCCCATCTCCACATAGGAACTCTGGAGCTCTGTTAGAGTGACCATCGGGTTCTTGGTCACCTCCCTGACCAAGGCCCTTCTCCCCCGATTGCTCAGTTTGGCCAGGTGGCCAGCTCTAGAAAGAGTCTGGGTGGTTCCAAACTTCTTCCATTTAAGAATGATGGAGGCCACTGTATTCTTGGGGACCTTCAACGCTGCAGACATTTTTTGGTACCCTTCCTCAGATCTGTGCCTTGACACAATCCTGTCTCGGAGCTCTACAGACAATTCCTTCGACCTCATGGCTTGGTTTTTGCTCTGACATGTACTGTCAACTGTGGGACCTTATATAGACAGATAGCCTTTCCAAATCATGTCCAATCAATTGAATTTACCACAGGTGGACTCCAATCAAGTTGTAGAAACATCTCAAGGATGATCAATGGAAACAAGTCCACCTAAGTCTCATAGCAAAGGCCTGAATACTTATGTAAATAATGTATTTCTGTTTATTATATTTAATAAATGTGCAAACATTTCTAAAAACCTGTTTTCGCTTAGTCATTATGGGGTATTGTGTGTAGATTGATGAGGAAACATTTTTATTTAATCCATTTTAGAATAACACTAACGTAACAAAATGTGGAAAAAGTGAAGGGGTCTGAATACTTTCCGAATGCACTGAATCTAAGGCAAATATAATATGTCTTGTTATGGGAATACAAATTAGTGGAATATCAAAGACACATTTCAAATCTATTGCTGATGAGCTGTTTTATGATCAAAGATTGTTAGTGAACAATATAAAAAGGGGGAGTTGTTTTTTCAAATGTTTAATCTAAGATAAACAACACTTAAGTTCTTATTCTTTTTTCTATATTCATTTTATTAATGTCCATTTTCTATAACCAAATAAAACTAGTCTGCCAGCTAATTGACCACTTTGTGGTTCCTACATTGTGGTTTATCCTGGCATTACACACTTGTTATTGTTTTTTCCCCAATGCTCCAGGATGCTTCAGTTCGTCCAGAGGCACATCCACGACCACCTGACAGAGCGCAGAATCCGCCGGACCCGACTGGTGACCAAAGATGGCCGCTGCAACATTGAGTTTGGCAACATTGAGTACCATAACCACTTTGCCTTCCTGGTGGACTTCTTTACGACGATTGTGGAGATTCGCTGGCGTTTCGTCCTCCTCCTTTTCATCGCCTCCTTCACAGGTAGCTGGTTCATCTTCAGCCTTCTATGGTACTGGATCGCCCAGAGCAATGGCAACTGTATAGAACATGTTAATTGTCTCACCACGGCTTTCCTGTACTCCTTGGAGACCCAGACCACCATTGGTTATGGTAAACGGGCACTCACTGGGCACTGCCCTGGCACCGTGGCCATCATCGTCGTCCAATCCCTCATCGGGGTCTTTATCAACTGCTTCATGTGTGGGGTGATCCTGGCAAAGATCTCCCTTCCCAAGAAGAGGGCAAAGACAGTGACCTTCAGTGACACAGCGGTCATCTGCCAGAACAAGGGCCGCCTGTGCCTGGTAATTCGTGTGGCCAACCTCCGTAAGACCTTACTCATCAGGAGCCAAATCTATGGCAAGCTGCTTAGGACAACTGTCACTCCGGACAGCGAAACTATAATTCTGGACCAGGTAGGCATTGACTTTGCAGTGGACGCTGTCAAGGACAACCTGTTTTTTGTCTGTCCGTTGACACTGTACCACGTCATTGACAACGCCAGTCCGTTCTACGACATGACAGCAGACACCCTCCAGCAGCAGAACTTTGAGCTGGTGGTCTTCCTGGACGGGACGGCCGAGTCCACCAGTTCCGCCTGCCAGGTACGGACCTCCTTCATCCCCCAGGAGGTCCAGTGGGGATACAGCTTCCTGCCCATTATCTCCCGCACCAAGTCGGGCAAGTACCGCGTGGACTTCTCCAATTTCTCCAGAACCGTGCCGGTGACGACCCCACACTGTGTCCACTGCTTTCAGAGTGATCTAGGCCAATGCAACAACAACAATAACCAAAACAACCACCACAAGAAGCTGGGTATTGACAACCCCAGATTCGAGGTGATTGACGTTCAAGACACAATGGATGTCACAAGAATGTGAGCTGGAGGAAAGTTTCCACTGTAAACCACAGACATACAGTAGCCCCCATGATGTGGGACATGGGTCAGGGAGAATGATGTGCGTTAAGCACTTGTTTATGAAAGTAGTCAGGTCCTCTCTATAGATTGTCAGTCCGATATGGATGACGGAAAGCTAATTTTGTGGTCAGGGGCTCATACTGAGTCATAGACGATGAGCAGGTAGCCACGGTTGGAGCTAAGGTGTTGGTAAAAACAGCTCATTACACTCAAAGCACCATTCCCACTGGGCACACACTGGTTGAATCAACATTGTTTCCACATCATTTCAATGAAATTACGTTGAACCAACGTGGAATTGACTTCTGTGCCCAGTGGGTTGTGACATACAAACAGGAACTATTTTTCTAGGTACAGTAACTATTGAAGAGGGCTTTGATCATGAATCATGGAGAGAGAGAGAGAGAGAGAGAGAGAGAGAGAGAGGGGGGGGGGGGAGGGGGGGGAGAAGAGAGAGAGAGAGAGAGAGAGAGAGAGAGAGAGAGAGAGAGAGAGAGAGAGAGAGAGAGAGAGAGAGAGAGAGAGAGAGAGAGAAAAGCACAGCCAGGGGGTAGAGATGCTTATGACCTGAGCCTGTTTTAATGAAATATGTCAGGGATGGAGGAATAACAATAGGGTAGAACTTGCTTCCCTTGAGTCTTTACATAGTGTTTTTCTTAACTGAAATGACAAAGTACATCTTATGTGCCATAACAGATACATCATGACTTAATTCCTAATACTTTGAATAGTTGTTCATTGCAGTGACTGGAAATATTTATGTGACTAATCTACATTGTGTAGATGTATTATTTTGTTACTTTTTCTCAGGAAAAGCAGCATTCCTGGAAATGTTTTTTGACAATGCCTTGAGTATTTTCCTTTCTGACACCTGTCCTTGGACTGAATGGTGTTTAATAATGATATTGCCACAAGAGGGCAATGTTGACTAATTCATTTTTAGCCTGTACGTCTTGACTCATCTCCCAGGTAGTGGGATAGATACAAGTAATATTAACATAAATAATGGTTTAAAGAGAAAATACTATTAAATAGATTATATACATTTATTTTGGCAGGTTTATTATGAGACCAGACTTATCAAAGTTAATTCACTGGAGGAGCAACAGTAATATATGATTAATTACAATAATTAATTTAGGATATTCAAAGAAGGTGATTCAGCCTCCCAGGCTGCGTTCAGGTTGGTCCTCTTGGACTCACCATTGGGGATGCAGCCTCCCAGACTGCGTTCAGGTTGGTCCTCTTGAACTCACCATTGGGGATGCAGCCTCCCAGGCTGCGTTCAGGTTGGTCCTCTTGAACTCACCATTAGGGATGCAGCCTCCCAGGCTGCGTTCAGGTTGGTCCTCTTGAACTCACCATTGGGGATGCAGCCTCCCAGGCTGCGTTCAGGTTGGTCCTCTTGAACTCACCATTGGGGATGCAGCCTCCCAGGCTGCGTTCAGGTTGGTCCTCTTGAACTCACCATTGGGGATGCAGCCTTCCAGGCTGCGTTCAGGTCGGTCCTCTTGAACTCACCATTGGGGATGCAGCCTTCCAGGCTGCGTTCAGGTCGGTCCTCTTGAACTCACCATTGGGGATGCAGCCTCCCAGGTGATGCAGCTGAAGTTGGAACTGTCTGACAGGTAGCCTGGTCCCAGATCTTCTTGTGCTATTATGTCCACTCCTTGTCACTCTTTGTCATGCCAACTATGTTTGGCGTGACAAAGAATGATAAGGAGTTGGCAAGAGTGCAGAACAGACTGGCACCCAGGTTATGACAGGAGCTCCAGCAGGAACTGCCACAGCTGGATCTGCCCTGAGCCTGCAGACAGAGAGAGTCAAAACCGTCACAGCTACTGTAATAACACACATGTAAGAGCCTGGAGAGACAGGAAATCAACTCCATGCTAATGACTAATACACATGTAACAGTCTGGAGAGACAGGAAGTAAACTCTGTAATAATGACTAATACACATGTAACAGTCTGGAGAGACAGGAAGTAAACTCTGTAATAATGACTAATACACATGTAACAGTCTGGAGAGACAGGAAGTAAACTCTGTAATAATTACTAATACACATGTAACAGTCTGGAGAGAGGCAGGTGGTCAACACCATCTACTGTTCTAATAATTATGTAGGACGGAAGAGCCTGGAGATTTGTTATTGTTTAGAAAGAGACAGTGTTTCTCAGTGTGACACTGTCCATATATGGTATAAAAACAACCATTCACCATTCCATTAGATTGGATACATAACAGCTTGGGCACCATATACAGTTGAAGTCGGAAGTTTACATACACTTAGGTTGGAGTCATTAAAACTCGTTTTTTCAACCACTCCACAAATATCTTGTTAACAAACTATAGTTTTGGCAAGTCGTATAGGAAATCTACTTTGTGCATGACACAAGTAATTTTTCCAACAATTGTTTACAGACAGATTATTTCACTTATAATTCACTGTATCACAATTCCAGTGGGTCAGAAGTTTACACACACTAAGTTGACTGTGCCTTTAAACAGCTTGGAAAATTCCATAAAATGATGTCATGGCTTTAGAAGCTTCTGATAGGCTAATTGACATCATTTGAGTCAATTGGAGGTGTACCTGTGGATGTATTTCAAGGCCTACCTTCAAACTCAGTGCCTCTTTGTTTGACATCATGGGAAAATCAAAAGAAATCAGCCAAGACCTCAGAAAAAGAATTGTAGACCTCCACAAGTCTGGTTCATCCTTGGGGGCAATTTCCA
The DNA here is from genome assembly GCF_020615455.1 of Coregonus clupeaformis. Classification (NCBI taxonomy): domain Eukaryota; kingdom Metazoa; phylum Chordata; class Actinopteri; order Salmoniformes; family Salmonidae; genus Coregonus; species Coregonus clupeaformis. The sequence goes on along the minus strand of NC_059204.1, from coordinate 1,148,744 downwards.
AACGCCTGAAGGTACCACGTTCATCTGTACAAACAATAGTATGCAAGTATAAACACCATGGGACCACGCAGCCGTCATACCGCTCAGGAAGGAGACGCGTTCTGTCTCCTAGAGATGAACGTACTTTGGTGCAAAAAGTGCAGATCAATCCCAGAACAACAGCAAAGGACCTTGTGAAGATCCTGGAGGAAACAGGTACAAAAGTATCTATATCCACAGTAAAACGAGTCCTATATCGACATAACCTGAAAGGCCGCTCAGCAAGGAAGAAGCCACTGCTCCAAAACCGCCATAAAAAAGCCAGACTACGGTTTGCAACTGCACATGGGGACAAAGATCGTACTTTTTGGAGAAATGTCCTCTGGTCTGATGAAACAAAAATAGAACTGTTTGGCCATAATGACCATCGTTATGTTTGGATGAAAAAGGGGGGTGGCTTGCAAGCCGAAGAACACCATCCCAACCGTGAAGCACAGGTGTGGCAGCATCATGCTGTGGGGGTGCTTTGCTGCAGGAGGGACTGGTGCACTTCACAAAATAGATGGCATCATGAGGAAGGAAAATTATGTGGATATATTGAAGCAAAATCTCAAGACATCAGTCAGGAAGTTAAAGCTTGGTCGCAAATGTGTCTTCCAAATGGACAATGACCCCATTCATACTTCCAAAGTTGTGGCAAAATGGCTTAAGGACAACAAAGTCAAGGTATTGGAGTGGCCATCACAAAGCCCTGACCTCAATCCTATAGAACATTTGTGGGCAGAACTGAAAATGCGTGTGCGAGCAAGGAGGCCTACAAACCTGACTCAGTTACACCAGCTCTGTCAGGAGGAATGGGCCAAAATTCACCCAACTTGTTGTGGGAAGCTTGTGGAAGGCTACTCAAAACGTTTGACCCAAGTTAAACAATTTAAAGGCAATGCTACCAAATACTAATTGAGTGTATGTATACTTCTGACCCACTATTATTCTGACATTTCACATTCTTAAAATAAAGTGGTGATCCTAACTGACCTAAGACAGGGACTTTTTACTAGGATTAAATGTCAGGAATTGTGAAAAACTGAGTTTAAATGTATTTGACTAAGGTGTATGTAAACTTCAGACTTCAACTGTAATTAACAAATCTATCGTTGTTGTGAGTATGGTTAAATACTAGTTAATGTCTGCTTTAGAGAAGTCATCATGAGCATTGTGTATTATGTATTGTGCCATTTACTACATTTCTACCTGTGTAATTAGATTTGTCCCCAGAGTTTCATTGAGGCCCGTTTATATGGATGGATTGAATCTGTGTAGTCCTTTTGTATGGCACACTGACTTGAATGTCTTTAGATTTGGCTCTGTTGGAACTATAAGCTCTTAAAGCTTTAATGTCATCTTCATATGCTTCTATGCTGGAGACTAAGCTTGGCTAACTACCATACCTTCAAACATATGCTGGATCATATGTTAGGATGGTAAAGTGAGACGCCCATGCAAATACATAATGGCCCACAGCTTTGACAGTGAGCCAAGACCCTGTCGAGCTTGTAATAAGGCAATAGCAGGTGCATTATTTTTGCTAAACACTATACAGTATCAATCAAATTATTCATGAAGCCAGTTTTACATCAGCATATGTCACAAAGTGCTATACTGTAGTCGGCATTATAGCTTATAACAGCTCATAAAAATAATAGTTAAATTGTAAAACAGACTTTTTAACACAGCCAGCCAGGTTTTAATAATATAGTGAAATGTGTATGTTCATGACATCGGGACGTCGGGACTACCGGCCGTGGTGACTCCTTGCTGTCCCCAGTCCGCCTGGCCTTGCTGCTATTCCAGTTTCAACTGTTCTGCCTGCGGTTATGGAACCCCTACCTGTCCCAGACCTGCTGTTTTCAACTCTTAATGATCGGCTAGAAAAGCCAACTGAGATTTATTCCTGATTATTATTTGACCATGCTTGTCACTTATGAACATTTTTGAACATCTTGGCATGGTTCTGTTATAATCTCCACCCGGCACAGCCAGAAGAGGACTGGCCACCCCTCATAGCCTGGTTCCTCTCTAGGTTTCTTCCTAGGTTTTGGCCTTTCTAGGTAGTTTTTCCTAGCCACCGTGCTTCTACACCTGCATTACTAGCTGTTTGGGGTTTTAGGCTGGGTTTCTGTACAGCACTTCGAGATATTAGCTGATGTAAGAAGGGCTATATAAAATAAAATTGATTGATTGATTGATTGATTCAGCAAACTTTAAGCAAACACCAAAGTAGCAAGTTTCTATCATATGAAGGGATTGTAATCAAATTTGTTTAAATGAAAATGTGATACAGAAGAAAAAGATTCCTGGTGCACTATTTCAATATGAAGCATGGTGTAATTGTAAGACATTATATTTAACATACTCTCAAATCTGTTTGCAAAATACAGACTTTTACAGGGCAGTATCATGTTTAAATCTATTTGGTAAAAGCAAATAAATAAATGTTCTAGGGCATTTCTCAGTAATGCTTCTGTAAACCAAAGAAACAGGTGCGTGTGGTCAGGTGTTGCGTAAATATGCGAACTGAGGTTACGTGCCCCAATTTTATGAAAATGAAAGTATTTTGAACATGTATTTAAACACAGATCTAAAAATCTACTTCAAAATAATGTAAGACAGTACCATACACTTGATGGTAGAGCTACAATCATAGGAAACAAGTGTTGGACTGAATAGGGTCCCTAAACCAAATGATACTGTACCTTCCTAGACGAGTCTGCAGTATTTAAAGAACAATTGAGAAGAAAAGACTTCAATATGTAATCTTTTTGTATTTTTTTCTCCCTACTCCATTGACTCTAATGATTTCAGCTTGAGACATCTCTGTCCCGTTTTGAGGGGGAGGGGCTGCTGGGGACCAGCGAAAGAAAAGGGGAAACATGATTGAAGGATTTCTTTGTGTGGGCCTTGTCGCAAAGCCCACATGTTCTGAGGGAAGTTGAAAACTAAAAGAGCATGGATGCTGCAGTGGTCACGTTGTCCCATCTTCAATCGGTTTACCTTCTGCCTGTCATAGTTATTGTGTGATTTCTGGCAAACTGTGCGGCCACTGAATCCAGAATATTCCATTTCTGGAGTTGAGCCTTCACGTGTGGTGGTGGAGACCATGTACAATGGACCACCATGTCAGGGGGAGCCACAGCTAACCACGACACCCTGGCTGGGGATGGAGTGAGTGGCTGTACTGGGGACTCAGGAGGAGAGTTTGGTGGGGTGTTGACAGGGCTAAAATAGTGATGCACTCTCTGAACATTCCGACCTGCCTCTCTTGTCTGTCTGTATGAGGGCTGTGTACACCATGGCATGTGGCTGGGATTAGGACATTTCACTGTGGATTAAAACATTTGCAACGCCTTCATGGCAACTTGCTCGGAGAAGGAGTTCACAAACTGATCCTGTCTCTGCAGTTTGGCCGATTGGTTTCACTTAGCAGGTACGTGAAGTGTATTTTCCACTGATTAGATAGACAGACTAACAGTGTGACAGTGATCTATTTCTTAAGTGGTATAGGAATTTTTATAAAGTGCAAAGTTTTTGTTTGCTGAATAGGAGATTGTGAAAAAAGGCTGTTGTCTTTTAAGGGCAGAAATTGTGTTGCCTCATTGAGTTTTATTAGTACAAATGTACTAATACCACTTTGTAGGGTGGCTAACTGTGAAAATGTAACTTTTATCAACAATTTTATCTCCTAAAGTACTGAAAACAGTTACAATAGAACACAAAATGTTGTGTTTTCAGAAAGTATTCAGACCCCTTGACTTTTTTCACATTTTGTTAAATTACAGCCTTATTCTAAAATGGATAAAATAAAATAAATGAAATATTACATTTACATAAGTATTCAGACCCTTTACTCAGTACTTTGTTGAAGCACCTTTGGCAGTGATTACAGCCTCGAGTCTTCTTGGGTATGACGCTACAAGCTTGGCACACCTGTATTTGGGGAGTTTCTCTGCAGATCCTCTCAAGCAATGTCAGGTTGGATGGGTAGTGTCGCTGCACAGCTATTTTCAGTTCTCTCCAGAGATGTTCGGGCTCTGGCTGGGCCGCTCAAGGACATTCAGAGACTTGTCCCAAAGCCACTCCTGCGTTGTCTTGGCTGTGTGCTTAGGGTCGTTTTCCTGTTGGAAGGTGAACCTTCGTCTCAGTCTGAGGTCGTGAGCGCTCTGGAGCAGGTTTTGATCAAGGATCTCTCTGTACTTTGCTCCGTTCATCTTTCCATCGATCCCGACTAGTCTCCCAGTCCCTGCCGCTGAAAAACATCCCCACAGCATGATGCTATCACCCCCATGCTTCACCGAAGGGATGGTGTCACGTTTCCTCCAGACGTGATGCTTGGTATTCAGACCAAAGAGTTCAATCTTGGTTTTATCAGACCAGAGAATCTTGTTTCTCATGGTCTGAGAGTCCTTTAGGTGCTTTTTGGCAAACTCCAAGCGGGCTGTCATGTGCCTTTTATTGAGGAGTGGCTTCCATCTGGCCACTCTACCATAAAGGCCTGACTGGTGGAGTGCTGCAGAGATGGTTGTCCTTCTGGAAGGTTCTCCCATCTCCACATAGGAACTCTGGAGCTCTGTTAGAGTGACCATCGGGTTCTTGGTCACCTCCCTGACCAAGGCCCTTCTCCCCCGATTGCTCAGTTTGGCCAGGTGGCCAGCTCTAGAAAGAGTCTGGGTGGTTCCAAACTTCTTCCATTTAAGAATGATGGAGGCCACTGTATTCTTGGGGACCTTCAACGCTGCAGACATTTTTTGGTACCCTTCCCCAGATCTGTGCCTTGACACAATCCTGTCTCGGAGCTCTACAGACAATTCCTTCGACCTCATGGCTTGGTTTTTGCTCTGACATGTACTGTCAACTGTGGGACCTTATATAGACAGATAGCCTTTCCAAATCATGTCCAATCAATTGAATTTACCACAGGTGGACTCCAATCAAGTTGTAGAAACATCTCAAGGATGATCAATGGAAACGAGTCCACCTAAGTCTCATAGCAAAGGCCTGAATACTTGTGTAAATAATCTATTTCTGTTTATTATATTTAATAAATGTGCAAACATTTCTAATTTTTTCGCTTAGTCATTATGGGGTATTGTGTGTAGATTGATGAGGAAACATTTTTATTTAATCCATTTTAGAATAACACTAACGTAACAAAATGTGGAAAAAGTGAAGGGGTCTGAATACTTTCCGAATGCACTGAATCTAAGGCAAATATAATATGTCTTGTTATGGGAATACAAATTAGTGGAATATCAAAGACACATTTCAAATCTATTGCTGATGAGCTGTTTTATGATCAAAGATTGTTAGTGAACAATATAAAAAGGGGGAGTTGTTTTTTCAAATGTTTAATCTAAGATAAACAACACTTAAGTTCTTATTCTTTTTTCTATATTCATTTTATTAATGTCCATTTTCTATAACCAAATAAAACTAGTCTGCCAGCTAATTGACCACTTTGTGGTTCCTACATTGTGGTTTATCCTGGCATTACACACTTGTTATTGTTTTTTCCCCAATGCTCCAGGATGCTTCAGTTCGTCCAGAGGCACATCCACGACCACCTGACAGAGCGCAGAATCCGCCGGACCCGACTGGTGACCAAAGATGGCCGCTGCAACATTGAGTTTGGCAACATTGAGTACCATAACCACTTTGCCTTCCTGGTGGACTTCTTTACGACGATTGTGGAGATTCGCTGGCGTTTCGTCCTCCTCCTCTTCATCGCCTCCTTCACAGGTAGCTGGTTCATCTTCAGCCTTCTATGGTACTGGATCGCCACGAGCAATGTCAACTGTATATGCAATGTTAATTCTCTCACCACGGCTTTCCTGTACTCCTTGGAGACCCAGACCACCATTGGTTATGGTGGACGGGCACTCACTGGGCACTGCCCTGGCACCGTGGCCATCATCGTCGTCCAATCCCTCATCGGGGTCTTTATCAACTGCTTCATGTGTGGGGTGATCCTGGCAAAGATCTCCCTTCCCAAGAAGAGGGCAAAGACAGTGACCTTCAGTGACACAGCGGTCATCTGCCAGAACAAGGGCCGCCTGTGCCTGGTAATTCGAGTGGCCAACCTCCGTAAGACCTTACTCATCAGGAGCCAAATCTATGGCAAGCTGCTTAGGACAACTGTCACTCCGGACAGCGAAACTATAATTCTGGACCAGGTAGGCATTGACTTTGCAGTGGACGCTGTCAAGGACAACCTGTTTTTTGTCTGTCCGTTGACACTGTACCACGTCATTGACAACGCCAGTCCGTTCTACGACATGACAGCAGACACCCTCCAGCAGCAGAACTTTGAGCTGGTGGTCTTCCTGGACGGGACGGTCGAGTCCACCAGTTCCGCCTGCCAGGTACGGACCTCCTTCATCCCCCAGGAGGTCCAGTGGGGATACAGCTTCCTGCCCATTATCTCCCGCACCAAGTCGGGCAAGTACCGCGTGGACTTCTCTAATTTCTCCAGAACCGTGCCGGTGACGACCCCACACTGTGTCCACTGCTTTCAGAGTGATCTAGGCCAATGCAACAACAACAATAACCAAAACAACCACCACAAGAAGCTGGGTATTGACAACCCCAGATTCGAGGTGATTGACGTTCAAGACACAATGGATGTCACAAGAATGTGAGCTGGAGGAAAGTTTCCACTGTAAACCACAGACATACAGTAGCCCCCATGATGTGGGACATGGGTCAGGGAGAATGATGTGCGTTAAGCACTTGTTTATGAAAGTAGTCAGGTCCTCTCTATAGATTGTCAGTCCGATATGGATGACGGAAAGCTAATTTTGTGGTCAGGGGCTCATACTGAGTCATAGACGATGAGCAGGTAGCCACGGTTGGAGCTAAGGTGTTGGTAAAAACAGCTCATTACACTCAAAGCACCATTCCCACTGGGCACACACTGGTTGAATCAACATTGTTTCCACATCATTTCAATGAAATTACGTTGAACCAACGTGGAATAGATGTTGAATTGACTTCTGTGCCCAGTGGGTTGTGACATACAAACAGGAACTATTTTTCTAGGTACAGTAACTATTGAAGAGGGCTTTGGTCATGAATCATAGAGAGCGAGAGCGAGAGCGAGAGCGAGAGCGAGAGCGAGAGCGAGAGCGAGAGCGAGAGCGAGAGCGAGAGAGAGAGAGAGAGAGAGAGAGAGAGAGAGTAAAGCACAGCCAGGGGGTAGAGATGCTTATGACCTGAGCCTGTTTTAATGAAATATGTCAGGGATGGAGGAATAACAATAGGGTAGAACTTGCTTCCCTTGAGTCTTTACATAGTGTTTTTCTTAACTGAAATGACAAAGTACATCTTATGTGCCATAACAGATACATCATGACTTAATTCCTAATACTTTGAATAGTTGTTCATTGCAGTGACTGGAAATATTAATGTGACTAATCTACATTGTGTAGATGTATTATTTTGTTACTTTTTCTCAGGAAAAGCAGCATTCCTGGAAATGTTTCTTGACAATGCCTTGAGTATTTTCCTTTCTGACACCTGTCCTTGGACTGAATGGTGTTTAATAATGATATTGCCACAAGAGGGCAATGTTGACTAATTCATTTTTAGCCTGTACGTCTTGACTCATCTCCCAGGTAGTGGGATAGATACAAGTAATATTAACATAAATAATGGTTTAAAGAGAAAATACTATTAAATAGATTATATACATTTATTTTGGCAGGTTTATTATGAGACCAGACTTATCAAAGTTAATTCACTGGAGGAGCAACAGTAATATATGATTAATTACAATAATTAATTTAGGATATTCAAAGAAGGTGATTCAGCCTCCCAGGCTGCGTTCAGGTTGGTCCTCTTGGACTCACCATTGGGGATGCAGCCTCCCAGACTGCGTTCAGGTTGGTCCTCTTGAACTCACCATTGGGGATGCAGCCTCCCAGGCTGCGTTCAGGTTGGTCCTCTTGAACTCACCATTAGGGGATGCAGCCTCCCAGGCTGCGTTCAGGTTGGTCCTCTTGAACTCACCATTGGGGATGCAGCCTCCCAGGCTGCGTTCAGGTTGGTCCTCTTGAACTCACCATTGGGGATGCAGCCTCCCAGGCTGCGTTCAGGTTGGTCCTCTTGAACTCACCATTGGGGATGCAGCCTTCCAGGCTGCGTTCAGGTCGGTCCTCTTGAACTCACCATTGGGGATGCAGCCTTCCAGGCTGCGTTCAGGTCGGTCCTCTTGAACTCACCATTGGGGATGCAGCCTCCCAGGTGATGCAGCTGAAGTTGGAACTGTCTGACAGGTAGCCTGGTCCCAGATCTTCTTGTGCTATTATGTCCACTCCTTGTCACTCTTTGTCATGCCAACTATGTTTGGCGTGACAATGAATGATAAGGAGTTGGCAAGAGAGCAGAACAGACTGGCACCCAGGTTATGACAGGAGCTCCAGCAGGAACTGCCACAGCTGGATCTGCCCTGAGCCTGCAGACAGAGAGAGTCAAAACCGTCACAGCTACTGTAATAACACAAATGTAAGAGCCTGGAGAGACAGGAAATCAACTCCATGCTAATGACTAATACACATGTAACAGTCTGGAGAGACAGGAAGTAAACTCTGTAATAATGACTAATACACATGTAACAGTCTGGAGAGACAGGAAGTAAACTCTGTAATAATGACTAATACACATGTAACAGTCTGGAGAGACAGGAAGTAAACTCTGTAATAATTACTAATACACATGTAACAGTCTGGAGAGAGGCAGGTGGTCAACACCATCTACTGTTCTAATAATTATGTAGGACGGAAGAGCCTGGAGATTTGTTATTGTTTAGAAAGAGACAGTGTTTCTCAGTGTGACACTGTCCATATATGGTATAAAAACAACCATTCACCATTCCATTAGATTGGATACATAACAGCTTGGGCACCATATACAGTTGAAGTCGGAAGTTTACATACACTTAGGTTGGAGTCATTAAAACTCGTTTTTCAACCACTCCACAAATATCTTGTTAACAAACTATAGTTTTGGCAAGTCGTATAGGAAATCTACTTTGTGCATGACACAAGTAATTTTTCCAACAATTGTTTACAGACAGATTATTTCACTTATAATTCACTGTATCACAATTCCAGTGGGTCAGAAGTTTACACACACTAAGTTGACTGTGCCTTTAAACAGCTTGGAAAATTCCATAAAATGATGTCATGGCTTTAGAAGCTTCTGATAGGCTAATTGACATCATTTGAGTCAATTGGAGGTGTACCTGTGGATGTATTTCAAGGCCTACCTTCAAACTCAGTGCCTCTTTGTTTGACATCATGGGAAAATCAAAAGAAATCAGCCAAGACCTCAGAAAAAGAATTGTAGACCTCCACAAGTCTGGTTCATCCTTGGGGGCAATTTCCAAACGCCTGAAGGTACCACGTTCATCTGTACAAACAATAGTATGCAAGTATAAACACCATGGGACCACGCAGCCGTCATACCGCTGTCTCCTAGAGATGAACGTACTTTGGTGCAAAAAGTGCAAATCAATCCCAGAACAACAGCAAAGGACCTTGTGAAGATCCTGGAGGAAACAGGTACAAAAGTATCTATATCCACAGTAAAACGAGTCCTATATCGACATAACCTGAAAGGCCGCTCAGCAAGGAAGAAGCCACTGCTCCAAAACCGCCATAAAAAAGCCAGACTACGGTTTGCAACTGCACATGGGGACAAAGATCGTACTTTTTGGAGAAATGTCCTCTGGTCTGATGAAACAAAAATAGAACTGTTTGGCCATAATGACCATCGTTATGTTTGGATGAAAAAGGGGGTGGCTTGCAAGCCGAAGAACACCATCCCAACCGTGAAGCACAGGTGTGGCAGCATCATGCTGTGGGGGTGCTTTGCTGCAGGAGGGACTGGTGCACTTCACAAAATAGATGGCATCATGAGGAAGGAAAATTATGTGGATATATTGAAGCAAAATCTCAAGACATCAGTCAGGAAGTTAAAGCTTGGTCGCAAATGTGTCTTCCAAATGGACAATGACCCCATTCATACTTCCAAAGTTGTGGCAAAATGGCTTAAGGACAACAAAGTCAAGGTATTGGAGTGGCCATCACAAAGCCCTGACCTCAATCCTATAGAACATTTGTGGGCAGAACTGAAAATGTGTGTTTGCGAGCAAGGAGGCCTACAAACCTGACTCAGTTACACCAGCTCTGTCAGGAGGAATGGGCCAAAATTCACCCAACTTGTTGTGGGAAGCTTGTGGAAGGCTACTCAAAACGTTTGACCCAAGTTAAACAATTTAAAGGCAATGCTACCAAATACTAATTGAGTGTATGTATACTTCTGACCCACTATTATTCTGACATTTCACATTCTTAAAATAAAGTGGTGATCCTAACTGACCTAAGACAGGGACTTTTTACTAGGATTAAATGTCAGGAATTGTGAAAACTGAGTTTAAATGTATTTGACTAAGGTGTATGTAAACTTCAGACTTCAACTGTAATTAACAAATCTATCGTTGTTGTGAGTATGGTTAAATACTAGTTAATGTCTGCTTTAGAGAAGTCATCATGAGCATTGTGTATTATGTATTGTGCCATTTACTACATTTCTACCTGTGTAATTAGATTTGTCCCCAGAGTTTCATTGAGGCCCGTTTATATGGATGGATTGAATCTGTGTAGTCCTTTTGTATGGCACACTGACTTGAATGTCTTTAGATTTGGCTCTGTTGGAACTATAAGCTCTTAAAGCTTTAATGTCATCTTCATATGCTTCTATGCTGGAGACTAAGCTTGGCTAACTACCGTTACCTTCAAACATATGCTGGATCATATGTTAGGATGGTAAAGTGAGACGCCCATGCAAATACATAATGGCCCACAGCTTTGACAGTGAGCCAAGACCCTGTCGAGCTTGTAATAAGGCAATAGCAGGTGCATTATTTTTGCTAAACACTATACAGTATCAATCAAATTATTCATGAAGCCAGTTTTACATCAGCATATGTCACAAAGTGCTATACTGTAGTCGGCATTATAGCTTATAACAGCTCATAAAAATAATAGTTAAATTGTAAAACAGACTTTTTAACACAGCCAGCCAGGTTTTAATAATATAGTGAAATGTGTATGTTCATGACATCGGGACGTCGGGACTACCGGCCGTGGTGACTCCTTGCTGTCCCCAGTCCGCCTGGCCTTGCTGCTATTCCAGTTTCAACTGTTCTGCCTGCGGTTATGGAACCCCTACCTGTCCCAGACCTGCTGTTTTCAACTCTTAATGATCGGCTATGAAAAGCCAACTGAGATTTATTCCTGATTATTATTTGACCATGCTTGTCACTTATGAACATTTTTGAACATCTTGGCATGGTTCTGTTATAATCTCCACCCGGCACAGCCAGAAGAGGACTGGCCACCCCTCATAGCCTGGTTCCTCTCTAGGTTTCTTCCTAGGTTTTGGCCTTTCTAGGGGAGTTTTTCCTAGCCACCGTGCTTCTACACCTGCATTACTAGCTGTTTGGGGTTTTAGGCTGGGTTTCTGTACAGCACTTCGAGATATTAGCTGATGTAAGAAGGGCTATATAAAATAAAATTGATTGATTGATTGATTGATTCAGCAAACTTTAAGCAAACACCAAAGTAGCAAGTTTCTATCATATGAAGGGATTGTAATCAAATTTGTTTAAATGAAAATGTGATACAGAAGAAAAAGATTCCTGGTGCACTATTTCAATATGAAGCATGGTGTAATTGTAAGACATTATATTTAACATACTCTCAAATCTGTTTGCAAAATACAGACTTTTACAGGGCAGTATCATGTTTAAATCTATTTGGTAAAAGCAAATAAATAAATGTTCTAGGGCATTTCTCAGTAATGCTTCTGTAAACCAAAGAAACAGGTGCGTGTGGTCAGGTGTTGCGTAAATATGCGAACTGAGGTTACGTGCCCAATTTTATGAAAATGAAAGTATTTTGAACATGTATTTAAACACAGATCTAAAAATCTACTTCAAAATAATGTAAGACAGTACCATACACTTGATGGTAGAGCTACAATAATAGGGAAACAAGTGTTGGACTGAATAGGGTCCCTAAACCAAATGATACTGTACCTTCCTAGACGAGTCTGCAGTATTTAAAGAACAATTGAGAAGAAAAGACTTCAATATGTAATCTTTTGTATTTTTTTCTCCCTACTCCATTGACTCTAATGATTTCAGCTTGAGACATCTCTGTCCCGTTTTGAGGGGGAGGGGCTGCTGGGGACCAGCGAAAGAAAAGGGGAAACATGATTGAAGGATTTTCTTTGTGTGGGCCTTGTCGCAAAGCCCACATGTTCTGAGGGGAAGTTGAAAACTAAAAGAGCATGGATGCTGCAGTGGTCACGTTGTCCCATCTTCAATCGGTTTACCTTCTGCCTGTCATAGTTATTGTGTGATTTTCTGGCAAACTGTGCGGCCACTGAATCCAGAATATTCCATTTCTGGAGTTGAGCCTTCACGTGTGGTGGTGGAGACCATGTACAATGGACCACCATGTCAGGGGAGCCACAGCTAACCACGACACCCTGGCTGGGGATGGAGTGAGTGGCTGTACTGGGGACTCAGGAGGAGAGTTTGGTGGGGTGTTGACAGGGCTAAAATAGTGATGCACTCTCTGAACATTCCGACCTGCCTCTCTTGTCTGTCTGTATGAGGGCTGTGTACACCATGGCATGTGGCTGGGATTAGGACATTTCACTGTGGATTAAAACATTTTGCAACGCCTTCATGGCAACTTGCTCGGAGAAGGAGTTCACAAACTGATCCTGTCTCTGCAGTTTGGCCGATTGGTTTCACTTAGCAGGTACGTGAAGTGTATTTTCCACTGATTAGATAGACAGACTAACAGTGTGACAGTGATCTATTTCTTAAGTGGTATAGGAATTTTTTATAAAGTGCAAAGTTTTTGTTTGCTGAATAGGAGATTGTGAAAAAAAGGCTGTTGTCTTTTAAGGGCAGAAATTGTGTTGCCTCATTGAGTTTTATTAGTACAAATGTACTAATACCACTTTGTAGGGTGGCTAACTGTGAAAATGTAACTTTTATCAACAATTTTATCTCCTAAAGTACTGAAAACAGTTACAATAGAACACAAAATGTTGTGTTTTCAGAAAGTATTCAGACCCCTTGACTTTTTTCACATTTTGTTAAATTACAGCCTTATTCTAAAATGGATAAAATAAAATAAATGAAATATTACATTTACATAAGTATTCAGACCCTTTACTCAGTACTTTGTTGAAGCACCTTTGGCAGTGATTACAGCCTCGAGTCTTCTTGGGTATGACGCTACAAGCTTGGCACACCTGTATTTGGGGAGTTTCTCTGCAGATCCTCTCAAGCAATGTCAGGTTGGATGGGTAGTGTCGCTGCACAGCTATTTTCAGTTCTCTCCAGAGATGTTCGGGCTCTGGCTGGGCCGCTCAAGGACATTCAGAGACTTGTCCCAAAGCCACTCCTCGTTGTCTTGGCTGTGTGCTTAGGGTCGTTTTCCTGTTGGAAGGTGAACCTTCGCGTCTCAGTCTGAGGTCGTGAGCACTCTGGAGCAGGTTTTGATCAAGGATCCTCTGTACTTTGCTCTGTTCATCTTTCCCTCGATCCCGACTAGTCTCCCAGTCCCTGCCGCTGAAAAACATCCCCACAGCATGATGCTATCACCCCCATGCTTCACCGAAGGGGATGGTGTCACCGTTTCCTCCAGACGTGATGCTTGGTATTCAGACCAAAGAGTTCAATCTTGGTTTTATCAGACCAGAGAATCTTGTTTCTCATGGTCTGAGAGTCCTTTAGGTGCTTTTTGGCAAACTCCAAGCGGGCTGTCATGTGCCTTTTATTGAGGAGTGGCTTCCATCTGGCCACTCTACCATAAAGGCCTGACTGGTGGAGTGCTGCAGAGATGGTTGTCCTTCTGGAAGGTTCTCCCATCTCCACATAGGAACTCTGGAGCTCTGTTAGAGTGACCATCGGGTTCTTGGTCACCTCCTGACCAAGGCCCTTCTCCCCGATTGCTCAGTTTGGCCAGGTGGCCAGCTCTAGAAAGAGTCTGGGTGGTTCCAAACTTCTTCCATTTAAGAATGATGGAGGCCACTGTATTCTTGGGGACCTTCAACGCTGCAGACATTTTTTGGTACCCTTCCCCAGATCTGTGCCTTGACACAATCCTGTCTCGGAGCTCTACAGACAATTCCTTCGACCTCATGGCTTGGTTTTTGCTCTGACATGTACTGTCAACTGTGGGACCTTATATAGACAGATAGCCTTTCCAATCATGTCCAATCAATTGAATTTACTACAGGTGGACTCCAATCAAGTTGTAGAAACATCTCAAGGATGATCAATGGAAACGAGTCCACCTAAGTCTCATAGCAAAGGCCTGAATACTTGTGTAAATAATCTATTTCTGTTTATTATATTTAATAAATGTGCAAACATTTCTAATTTTTTCGCAGTCATTATGGGGTATTGTGTGTAGATTGATGAGGAAACATTTTTATTTAATCCATTTTAGAATAACACTAACGTAACAAAATGTGGAAAAAGTGAAGGGGTCTGAATACTTTCCGAATGCACTGAATCTAAGGCAAATATAATATGTCTTGTTATGGGAATACAAATTAGTGGAATATCAAAGACACATTTCAAATCTATTGCTGATGAGCTGTTTTATGATCAAAGATTGTTAGTGAACAATATAAAAAGGGGGGAGTTGTTTTTTCAAATGTTTAATCAAGATAAACAACACTTAAGTTCTTATTCTTTTTCATATTCATTTTATTAATGTCCATTTTCTATAACCAAATAAAACTAGTCTGCCAGCTAATTGACCACTTTGTGGTTCCTACATTGTGGTTTATCCTGGCATTACACACTTGTTATTGTTTTTTTCCCCAATGCTCCAGGATGCTTCAGTTCGTCCAGAGGCACATCCACGACCACCTGACAGAGCGCAGAATCCGCGGACCCGACTGGTGACCAAAGATGGCCGCTGCAACATTGAGTTTGGCAACATTGAGTACCATAACCACTTTGCCTTCCTGGTGGACTTCTTTTACGACGATTGTGGAGATCACTGGCGTGCTCGTCCTCCTCCTCTTCATCGCCTCCTTCACAGGTAGCTGGTTCATCTTCAGCTCTATGGTACTGGATCGCCACGAGCAATGTCAACTGTATATGCAATGTTAATTCTCTCACCACGGCTTTCCTGTACTCCTTGGAGACCCAGACCACCATTGGTTATGGTGGACGGGCACTCACTGGGCACTGCCCTGGCACCGTGGCCATCATCGTCATCCAATCCCTCATCGGGGTCTTTATCAACTGCTTCATGTGTGGGGGTGATCCTGGCAAAGATCTCCCTTCCCAAGAAGAGGGCAAAGACAGTGACCTTCAGTGACACAGCGGTCATCTGCCAGAACAAGGGCCGCCTGTGCCTGGTAATTCGAGTGGCCAACCTCCGTAAGACCTTACTCATCAGGAGCCAAATCTATGGCAAGCTGCTTAGGACAACTGTCACTCCGGTTCACAGCGAAACTATAATTCTGGACCAGGTAGGCATTGACTTTGCAGTGGACGCTGTCAAAGACAACCTGTTTTTTGTCTGTCCGTTGACACTGTACCACGTCATTGACAACGCCAGTCCGTTCTCGACAGACAGCAGACACCCTCCAGCAGCAGAACTTTGAGCTGGTGGTCTTCCTGGACGGGACGGTCGAGTCCACCAGTTCCGCCTGCCAGGTACGGACCTCCTTCATCCCCCAGGAGGTCCAGTGGGGATACAGCTTCCTGCCCATTATCTCCCGCACCAAGTCG